>NC_056552.1:13828538-14450324 GCF_910596095.1 Thunnus maccoyii
ATGACACAACAATGTCATTTACTAACATTTGCCTTTTAGCTGTAATTTCTCTCACATCATGTTCTTTTTGTCCCCCGCAGGCCCAGACTGCTCTCTGACCGTACCTTCGACCGAGTCCTTCTGGGTCTTACCCAGCGTCAAGCCCTTCGGCACGTCACTCGCCAGGGCTTCCCATAAGGCTGTGGTGCAGGAAAAGGTCATGTGGGTGGTGGGAGGATACACCTTCAACTTCAGCTCCTTCCAGATGATTCTCAAGTAAGCCGTAACAATAGCGTGCTTGTTTTTTTTTTTCCACAAGCAGAATTCTCACTGTTTAATATACTGTTTACATTTTTGAGCGAAAAACATCATTTGTTTCATCCTACAACAAGAGTTATTTCATTTTTTTTGTTCACAAACACCAAAACGTAGGACAACATTTTTGCCTTTCAGCCAAACGCATCAACTTTGTCACCGTTTATGTATTTTAGAACTACTTCTTGTTCTTCTTTGTCAAAACTGGGAAGGCTGAAGTTTCAGTGATGTGCTTTGTGGTTGTCTCGTGATACATTCATTCTTTCTAAATTAAGATTTATTCGTCACTCGGTGTATTTTGATGAGTCTGCAGATGAAATGCAGAACTGACATCTCCGCAGGGTCATGTCCTTGTTGTTCCCTCGTAAGTTTCCCCTTCCCTCCAGTTCGTTGTCAGGACAAACTCGCTCCATCTGCTCACTGTAGGGTCACCAATGTGTGATGATGTTACCGGGAACAGTGCTTTATTGTGAATGCCTACATTCATTTGCCCGTGTTCTTGAGTGTGTCAAACCTCTCGCTTAATAAAAAAGCACTTTTGGCAACTGAAAGAGTTCAGCGGTACCTTCTGGTGAGAGGAGGTTGATCATGAGGTAAAAATCTATTTATGTGAAGTCACAGAAGGGCAAGCTAAATATGTGCAGTAATTTGGCGCGCAGTTAATGACTGTTTGTGTTCTGTACATGTTTTCATGGTGTGTGTGTGTATGTGTGTTTGTTGAGTAGTTAAAAAGTAATGTTCTGTCGCTTTGCTCTGCAGCTACAACCTGGAGAGCGGCATCTGGAACACAGTGCCCATCAATAGTGGCCCCGTGCCAAGATACGGCCACTCGCTCGCTGCCTACCAGGTAAACAGACACATTCTCTGGGTAGAGAAGGAATTGATGAAAAACCAATGCTTTCAAAAGGAAGATGGCTTATTTTCAGTGTTAACACAAGTCATTTTCTTACATTGGTAAACAAACGTCTGTAATATATCCTGAAACAGATATGACCACATCTCCCTAAATAAATATTGGAGAAAAAAACGCACTTTTCATACTGGAGGTTTGAAATATAAGCAGATGAAATCACTTCAAGTAAAAACTGTTCATTTTATACCATTGTGTTTTGACAGACCTTTTTATTTCACTTTTATTACACCAGCATCAACTTCTCTGCATACTTTTTTTTCGACATGGCTGCATTACGAAACATACAAAGTAAATCTCTCCTCTCCCGCTCAGGATGATATCTACATGTTCGGTGGGAAGCTGGAAGCCGGTTGGGGGAACGTTACAGACGAGCTGTGGGTGTTCAACATACCCAGTAGGACGTGGCAGCGCAGAAACCCTGTGGTCGGCCCACCTGCCCAGGCTCAGATTTACGCAGTGGAGGGTCACTCAGCCCACTGTGTTCTGCTAGACGGCGATGAGGCCATCATGCTGGTCATTTTTGGCTACTCCCCCATCTACAGCTACGTCAGCAACGTTCAAGAGTACAACCTGAGTAAGTCATCAAAAGCAGACGCCTTGATGCTCACTCTGTCAGTTCTCTATATGTTTCCCTCCCATCGAATGATATTTGTTGCATTATGGGAAATGGTGTCTGCAAGGGACTTTAAAATAAAGAAATAAAACTGATACAGAAAGTAATTATTCAGATATAAAAAGAACTTCACTGACTTCAATTTCAAATGATTCTACAAATAAATAATTTTTATAGCGATTTTTAATGAGCAGCTCTGCCTCGTAGGGTTTGTAAGTACCAGAAGAATATTCCTTTCATCTTTAGTTTGCAGTAATATACAGTATATACCCCCTCCTCATACTGGAGGATAATGTTTTGATTACACTGAGCTCAGTTTCAAAGCCACAGCAGCCAAACTGAGTGCGATGGTGGTTTCAAATGGCACAGATAACTAACCATAATTACTAGAGTGCTTTGGAATCCACCTTTCTATTGAAAACTTGCCAGAAAAACCGTGGTACCAAAAACACCAGAATTTTTGGATACAAGAAGCTAAGAATCGGGGCCTATTTTTCTCACCATCCCTGCCGGTTTGTTTTTGGTTTCTGCCAAATTAAAAACAGATGTCTTCAAATGATGATTAAAGATTAAGGATAAAAAAAACAACTGTTTTCCATCATTTGTTTGGATAAAAAAATATTTTTGAATGGGAGGATGTTTTCTTTTCTTCTGTATTTATAGCTTTCTGTACACTTCTTTGTCAGGGTCCAACACTTGGTCGGTGCCTGAGACCAAAGGTGCCGTTCCCCAGGGAGGTTACGGCCACAGCAGCACGTACGACAGTGCCAGCGGCAGTGTGTATGTTCACGGAGGCTATAAGGCGCTTCCTGCCAACAAATACGGCCTTGTCGATGACCTTTACCGCTACGACGTTAACACGCGGACATGGTAAATCAGCGCATACAAATGCTTCTTTCTATATTCATTATGTATACCAGTCTGTGTGTAGGTTGCTGTGTATGACATGCTCTTCTTACTACTCTTGTCCTTGACACCCCTTTTCATGCATCCAGGTTCATTCTGAGAGAGAGCGGCTTTCCGCGGTACATGCACTCAGCTGCGCTGCTCAGCGGCACCCTGCTCATCTTCGGTGGCAACACGCACAACGACACGTCACTCAGCAACGGGGCCAAGTGTTTCTCTGCTGACTTCCTCGCCTATGACATCGGTAGGACTCATATCGGTGTTGACGTGCCACAATTTTGAACAGTGTTATCAGTAACTTGAATAATGTTTGTCAAAAGCCCACTCGTGTTCACTTTGTCTTCTCATTTAAAGACATGTATCTTATACATAATACTAATACTATCAGTGAATGTCTGAATGTCTCAGGTGTGGTTGAAGTGCTTTATCACTTGTTATGTATGTGTTGAATTTTTAAAATGGCTTTTGAGGTCATGGTAGATGAGTTTTAAAGAGCAGCTAATAAGATTTTGTGGGTTATCATTAAATTAAGAGATTTAAAGAGATATTTAGGCAATATTAAAACATCTTCTTGCCTCCCCTCTTTCATTGTTGCACATATCTTCTCTTATCACCCAAATCAGAATGAATCACTTAGTAAAAACAATTCCTTTAAAAAAGGAGTAAAAGCCATATATCATAGTGAAAAGAACAGATAGAACTACATTAAGATGGACATTTAGATGTGTCTGTTTAGTTAGTTGCATAACATGCAAGCATACTGAGAATAAATGACCAAATAATCTTTCGCATGTGGTGTCGTGTTTCTCTCAGCCTGCGATGAGTGGAGGCTCCTGCCTAAGCCCGACTTGCACAGGGATATCAACCGCTTTGGACACTCTGCTGTGGTCAGCAACGGGTGAGTCTTTCTAAAGAGATCAGACCAAAACTCACCAGACAGATGCTTCAACCAGTCAAGTTTCAGTCTTCAGTAAAGCCTCATTTCATTTTTTTGACCAAGTAACAATTATTCTGTGATCCAGATACTCAAAAACATCAATAAAAATGTAATTATAAGTCTGTTTTCACCATTAGAAAACATTATTTAGCCGTGTTTTTTATGTGCCGCACACATATTTATTTATTTTCTGATACTTAAATTACAGTTCTCTTGCATAACATTAACCCAATAACTGACAGTATCCGCAGCAGTGCATCTGTTGTTTGTTAAGACTTGTTGTTGATTGCCAGGCTAATTAATGCCTTGACTATGAATTTAAAATAGAAATTTTTTTCCAAAGGTCCTGCCAATGTCTTTATATCGCTCCTTATTGTTTATCTTCTCTTTTCTTCACCAGGTCCATGTATGTGTTCGGGGGCTTCTCCGGTGTGTTGCTCAACGATGTGCTTGTATACCGACCCCCCAGCTGCCAGGCCTTCTTGGCAGAGGAGGGGTGTGTGAAGGCCGGGCCAGGGGTCCGCTGCATCTGGAGCAGAGGCCGCTGTCTCCCCTGGGAACCCAGCATGGCTAATGGAAGCCTCAATCCTGCCCCATTCTGCCCCCCTAAAGCTGGTGAGACAGACAACCAGATAGACAGCACATTAGACATTGGAAGTGTGCCTGGGTTGAGAGGTGAAATATCACACAATAATAATAATTATATATAATTTATAAAAATAATAATATAATATAGTACTTGAAATGGGCTGGTGGGTCAAAGGAGACTTTTTGGACTCAGATCTTCTCTTCTGATTGAGTCTTTCTTTCCAAATCTGCCAAAGGATGCCTGATGGTCCACTATTTATGTAGAATTATTATTTCCAAACCCATCTGCTCATCTTCATCCCTCTCTCAGTGGGAGACAACACATAAATTTGGTCTCAGCTATTCCAAATTACTACTATGGTTTTAGTTTTGAATTTGCCATTACGCCATCAGGATATCAACTAGTTACACGCAAACTGAATGTTACAAAGAAACTTGTTTTCAATCATCTGGATTCCCAAACACAGGAACAATTTCTTACTTCATATGAATAAATATTCTTTTATGTACCCAAAAAACACATTTTGACTATATATACACATTCACACACTGATTCCTGCACTCTGCTTTCTCTCTCTCTCATCTCTCTGTAGTCACAGTTGACGAGCGTTGCTACCGGTTCTCGGACTGTGCCAGCTGTACAGCAAACACCAACGGGTGCCAATGGTGTGACGACAAGAAGTGCATCTCTGCCTCAAGCAACTGTACCTCTGTGAGTGGTCCAACAGGGGGCGTCGGAGCACTTCTGTTCTTGTGCTCAGCTCCCTGAAACATTCACTTGCACACTTAAGCATACACACACATTTTTTTTTTTTCCAAGATTTTGTGAGCTGGGGTTACTGGAGCAACATCAGTGGAGAAATCAAGTAATAAATCTGATGACGATGATGCCTCATTTTACAGTTCTCACAGCATGCTGCACATTTTGCAACAGTCTGTTGCGTCATTGTAAAAACAGGACTGTGCTTTATTCACTCATGTGGCTTTACTGAAGTGTCCAACACTCCCTGATCTATCTAAAAACGAAACCTTCTGTTAAACCCTCCTCACTTCTTCTGTATTCTCTCCTCCTCTCCTGCCGTAGAACGTGAAGAACTTCACTGAGTGTCCGGTGCGAAACGAGCAGGTGTGCAGCAAGCTTGCCAACTGCAAGAGCTGCTCGCTGAATCTCAACTGTCAGTGGGACCAAAATCAGTCAGAGTGCCACGCTTTGCCTGGTAAGAAAGATGCTGCATAAGCACATTTTCATATGTATTAGCTCATGCCATGTTACTGAAGTTTGTAGATTCAGTCTTTGTCCTCAGATTTGCAGGAGGACAGTGTCAGGTTGTGGGTAAACAAAAGGAAAAAGTCAGTTTTTATTCTGTTAGTAAATGTAGCACTTGCTATGGATAAAAATGGATGAGAGCGAGCACTTCATAAAACATAATAAGACTTCACCGACATTCAGAAAACAAGTAAATATTTAAGCAGATATTCATTTATTTTTACTATCCAGATCTGGTTGTTGTTTTCAGTAGACCTGAATGGGAGACACTGCAAAATATAAAGGATTTTACCAAGTTGGGGGCTGCCACTGTACATCTGATTCAAACACAGCATCTGGTGTTTGCAGAGATGTACTTTCATGATGTCACTCTGATGTTGTTTATCACGTCTGGCGGTGTGTTTAGTTTACCTCTCACCCGCTAACTCCCCCTCCAAATGTTGAGGCTCGCCGTATCTGAAGAAATGTTGCTGTCACTTCATCCATAATTCTTATTTCACAAAGCCTTGTCGCTTGAGGGATCATTGCAGCAGTGGGAGCCGCAAATCATATCTGGGATGTGATGTATTCTTGATGCCTGAGAAGGAGTCTCTGCACAGCTGACATGCACAAAATGCCTATATACACATCCATGTGTGCATTTACTATATTTTTATGAGAAGCAGTGACAGGCAATTTGGCCTCCAAAAGTCATTTCATTTCTTTAAGTCAAATTAGTGCAATGTGAGACATCCAAACACACATAAAGCCCTCAGTTGTAAGTCCTCTGTGGTTTGGATGAACACAGATTTCTTGCACTACTACCACTACTTTTTCTACTTGGGGTCTTTTTTTTTTTGGTGCATAGCCCCCCCCCCCTATTGAGCAGTGTTTAAATAATTATCTGACTCGAATTATTCATTTCTATTATTATTCATTTTCACACAAATTTTATGAAATAAATACTTCAGGGCTGCAACAATTACATGATTAATCAATGAGCTAACACTTTCTTCCCTAGTTTTTGAAATACCTGAACAGAACACAAATGCTTCTACCAAACCCTGTACTTCATTAACACTGGCTAGCTGTATTATGTTCAGAAGCCTCCTGATGTTATTAAAGGAACTCCTTCCTTTTTAATAAAGCCTGTTTGATCATGTTTTACTATTGATATTGATATTAGTGGTTCAAGCCTCAAAGTCAAGACTTAAGCCAAAATCTTTGCATCTACATTAATAAGTGATACAGGCCTTTAAGACGCTGGCTTTTCAGGGTACTTGTTTTTAATCAAAATCAAACAGACATTGGCTAATGACATGGTAAACGGTGGGGAATGTAGAAGCTATAGTTATAGGAGTGAGCTTATTTTTAAAAGCCTTAAATCATTCCACCAGAATCCCATCTGGGCCCGGGGATTTGCCACTGTGCATTAGGGCTATTGCCTTTAATATTTCCTCCTCCTGAATTGGTTACCCCAGAAATTTTTGCTGTTAGTGTTGGTAATTTAATTTTTAGAAAATAACTTGTCCAGTTCTTCTTCGGTGCTATTATTGTTGGATTTATATAATGGCTTTTAAAATGATACAATGAAGACGAAACTACCGTTTTTCCTGTCAAAATGTCTTTTCCCTCCAGTATCTCGAATTCCTGCTATTGTATTATGATATTATTTCTGGTTAAGTAGACGTGCCAGATATTTACTAGGTTTGTTACCATATTCACACAGTCATTGCCTTTGATAAAATAATGACATAGAAGCTTTCTCATTCAGAACTGAATTTAGCACCCCTCTGATAATTTGTATTTGAATGAGATTTGTTTTAGTTGGATTAGATTTATGAGCTAACTCCGCCTTTTTTTTTTTTTTTAACTCTGCTTCCAATTTGTTTTGCTTCAGCAGCAGTGTTATCTTTCAGTGTGACATGTATGAGATAGTGAATCCTCTAAAGCAAGCCTTTGCAGAGTCCCAGAGAAATTCAGGATTTATTTCACTGTTGTCATTCATATAAAAATAGATCTACCTCTGCCTCCATCTCTTTTTTTTTTTAAAATTCCTTGTCATTAAGTAGATATGATGGAAATTGCCACCTGTGTGCAACCAATGTAGCTTCACTCAAACACCTGCATTTGCTTTTCCATATGTGTCTACTGGAGACCTGTCTAATTTGTTGTCTTAACAACAATTAAAGTCACCACCCAGCACTATAAGAGAGCATTTATATTCCTCCAAGTCTGCTGCTACCCTAGTCTTAAATTAAGGGGGCAGTGGATTAGGAGCATATATGTTCATCATAGTGTCACGTATACCATAAATTGTACCATGGACAAGGCTATATCTGCCAACAGGGTCCCGTTTACATGTGCAAATGGAATGGCCCTGTCAGTCAAAATAGCTTAAATGTGAATATTTTCTGGTTTATTTAGTCTTCTATGATAGTAAACTAAATGTTAAACTGTTATGGACTTTTGAAGGTGTCACCTTGGGCTTTGGGAAACAGTGATGGACATTTGTCATCATTTTTGGACATTGGAGTAATCAAGAAAATGATCAACAGAGTAGTCGATAATTAAAATAATCATCTTGGGTTTTTAGGCTAGTAGACAGTTGACCTTTGTTTTCAGTGACATTTTAACTTCTTTACATGTCTCGGCCCAGTATCATCATCTTGTCATCAAACTGTTTCTTTCTTGCAGCCCAGCAGTGCAGTGAGGGTTGGAGCCAGGTGGGGGAGGCCTGCTTGAGGATCAACTCTAGCCGGGAGAGTTACGACAACGCCCAACACTACTGCAAGAACCTCCACGGAAACATCGCATCGCTCACCACCTCCAAACAAGTGGACTTTGTGCTAGAGGAACTAAAGAAGCTACAGCAACAAGACAAGGTAAACATAAGAAAATACATGGAACAAAACTGCTGGAATTGCGAAAGTCTGAGAGTTAAGTTGAGTGGTTGGATGCTTCATGCCAACAATAAAAACTGTATATCAGATTCTGTCAATGTTTTCTTGAAAGCTGGGTGATTGAGTATACAGTTTATAAGTTTCCTGACTGATTGCGGCCCTCCTTTAAGGTTGTGTAATTCTTGCCTTTGAGCCAATTTTCCATCTAATTGTTTTCTATGAGGCAGTGCCAAAAGCTGTATGGTTTGTATTTGACTGTGAAGCTATTACAAGTTAGACAAAGGCAGGCTGTACATAGTCTTGCTTCTGAGATACGGCACACAGTGAATCAGACTGAGATAATCACACCTCACTTTTGCCTTTTTTGAACTTTTTTAAGCCTTTGTAACATTTTATTAAACACAGTTTCCTCCGTCTGCTTTATAGTGTGAACCAGGGCCACATGATTCACCGTCTGTAGGAGCAATCATAAGAACTTTAACGCAATCACCTCATGCCCACCGCAGACTTACACTAATCACCGCTTCGCTGCCGAGTGAGCGGCTCAAGTGTTTGGACAACAGTTATTCTCTCTGGCTGGACATAAAGAATGACGAATGCCGACCAATATCCCTGCTGCAAAGTTGGCCTCTTAACGACAACACTGGAATAAAGACAGACAATTAATCTAGAGAGGCTGTAAAGAAAAGACTCCTCCAGGAATAAATGCATTTTACCGTATTGAGGAACCAATTATTTTCATAACACCTGAGTTTTAATTATCTAGTTTTATGGCGGTTAGCGCAACGATTTGAGTGGCTTTGTTAATTTGTGCGGTAAGGCAAAAATAAATACCGTGTCAGGCTGCAGCTCTAACACTTACAGTATCTAAAACATTGACTGATGAGTCTGCTTGACATGTAATTTTCACTTTGAACAAATTCCATTGCTTTTATGAAAGTGTATATTTAAATTTTCTGATTTATGCTCAAAAATCAAAAAGAAATCAATCAAATTTGACCATCCTCAAGTTCAAATTTCCATAGTTTCCACTGCGCCCATTCTGTGGTATTCTTCAACTGTCCAGTCTGCCCAGAAATAAAATCAAGACTACCACATAAAATGTAACTCATAATGATGATTGGTTCATAGAGAATGTTTAAATAGTCCTAACAACATCCTGATTCAAGCCTCTTCATCTTTAATGGACATGATAAAATTTGCTTTTGGGCGAACGTCCACCTTCTCCTTCTCTCTCTCTCTTCATCTCCTCCTCGCACTGAAAGAAAATTATGGAGTCTACTGATGATTTTGGTTTGGTCATGCCTGCTGTATTCATGAGGATATCATTTGTCGTCAGTCTGCTCAGTTGAAACTCGCCTGTTTGTTCCAAACACAACCTTGACATGTCATTTCCCGTCATTTTCCCCATTATATTAAAAGTTGAATCCTGAAGGCAAAAAAAGGAATCATATCTGTGAAATTATTTTCAGTCGACTTCTTAATGGCATTCTTGGTTCCCAGATGTAAATGCAGTAGCCATTCATTTCTTTAAATGGCATGATGGAGCAGAGAGGGAGGCACACTGATGAAATGTTATCTTACATTTAAATACCCAGTGGCTTTTCAGGCGTTTAGCTTTCTGCTGTGTCCCCTCAGCGGCTGTCTCCCTGGGTGGGCCTGAGGAAAATCAACGTGTCGTACTGGGGTTGGGAGGACATGTCTCCCTTCACCAACAGCAGCCTGCGCTGGCTGCCCGGTGAGCCCAGTGACTCGGGTTTCTGTGCCTACCTGGAGGAGCCTCAGGTGTCGGGTCTCAGGGCCAATCCATGCACCGCCACTGCCCATGGCCTCATCTGCGAAAAAGCTACTGGTGAGAGACACACACATACATACACACACACAAATTTTAACGCAATTACAGAGTTAATTAAGAAATAATCATTATCTTTATTCATCCTGTCCAGGGAATCCTAATCAGAGTGCCCGTCCATCCTGTAAGAAGCCTTGCTCGCTGCACACCAACTGTGCCAACTGCACGAGCCAGGCCATGGAGTGTATGTGGTGCGGCAGTGCACAGCGCTGCGTCGACTCCACTGCCTATGTCATCTCTTTTCCCTATGGCCAGTGTCTGGAGTGGCAAACTGGTGATTGTGTGGGTAAGTGTCTTTTACTGAAACTAATCGAGATGAGGCTTCTTTAAAGTCTATAGTCTGGCATTAAGGTGGCCAGCAATAAGCTTTCCTAGATTGGCTCCTGTAAGCAGTCAATATTCATCACTGAGAGAAAGGAGGTTAAGGGAGAAAAAACGGCTTATCGTGGAACGTGTTTGTGTCAGAGGGAAATTGTATTAGTTTCCTGTGATTGGCTTTGAAAGCTGTTTTTTCTTTTGTAATGGCCAATTAGTTCCACATATAGTCACCCCAACTGTTAGATTTCCCTGCTGACCAGGCTGCAGATGGACTCTTTACCATTAGCTGGCTTTGAGTAGTTTAAAGACAGTCACGCATCAAGAAACTGTTTTAGAGATGGTTACAAATAACCTCACTCCGTGAACGAGAGGAGTGCATAATGGGAATGCCTGCGCTTAATGTGAATGTTTTTAGAAAAAAAAAACAATTAGCAGTAGAATCTCTGAAATGTTTTTCAGTCAGGCAACTTAAGGCCACAGAAGTGTTATTTCAGTGATGTACCTCTGCTGCTTTAATGTTATTTTATATTATTATGAATACCAGTGTCCATGATTAATGTATTTTAGATACTATCTGGGCTCATTATTTATGTGTATTTAACTTGTTATTAAGGTATTTGGCCAAAGCCCCCCTTAAATAAAGTATTTGAAATGAAAACAATGAAAGTGCACTTTTTTAGGCACTCAGCGGCTATTTTTCTTATTATGTCAAAGCTCTGTGAACCTACCTTCCATTGCAACAAAATCTTCATAACATTAATACTTCTAAAACAATATATACCAAAGATTTTACAAAACTTTTTCTTTTTGGTTACAAATATACATCTACTTTATTGAAACACTCAGTAATATCTAATTGAAAATGGTGTTTGCTGCTTTCAAGACAATTCACCAAGAAAGTGAAGATACCTGTACTATAGATGAAAAATACTTAAAAAACTCTCTATGTCTGCACATGTCCGTGTCATCTTTATGTAAAACTGTCATTAAAAGTTAGCTAAAACTCAAAGTCTGTCATTTTACCATATTTAGTCATTTCATCCTTGATCATCCAGCACATAACTTGCTAGAGTACATACTTGCATACTTACATCAGAGCAGTTTTGGGGCTATCTAAATGATATGAATGACTTAGTTTGACCCATTTGAAGAGACTTCACACAAAACAAGTAATGAAGAAGACAGCAGCAAAAAAAAAAGGCATTAGCCATCATGGTTGGACAGATAAGGAAAGACGCTATGATTCAATAATGAAACAGTATCTCGGAGCGTTATTCTTTTTATTATCATGTCTAAAAGTAATGCAAGTAAGTGTTCACACAGAGGTGAAACTCTTAACAGTATTTTCTCTTGCACAGTGGTTAGTTGATCAAAGCGCTCCTGTACCTGAAGGTCAGTGGTCTTGTTTGGGTTGGTGCTGTTGTGCTGTGTGATGTATGAATTATGCCCACAGTTGTGTCAGATCGTAAAAACATCTCAGATCAGTTTAGTGAGTAACAAATTCAGGGAGCTGAAGGGTACGGTCTCAAAATAATTTGTGTCGGCCAGTATTAGGTAACCCAGAGACGTTTCTGTACACTCTGTACACACATTTGTCTCGAGGAATTTATCCCTTTCGGCATGAAGGACAAAGAAGGTTGTCCTATAAATTTATTCTTTTCTTTCTGTTTGTTCTGCTTGACTTTGCTCCTTCACATTCACTCTCGTAGTTTCAATCACCTCTCCTGTCTTTAATTATCTCAGCTACTTTAGTCCTCAACTCCTCATTTTCAGTATGAGTTCGAGGCTGAGTACGCCACATAAATGCACTTAAAACCATAAACCTGGGATAGAATACTCAGAAGTATGATTGTCTGCAGGGCCGCTTTCAAAGGGCACGCTGTTTCTATTTTTGATGCTCCCATTAGCAGAGGTCTAATAGATGCTAGTAGTTTGTAGCTTTGCTGTGGGGAAGGACTGTTTGTTTATTTATTTATTTATTTATTGAGGAGAACGTATGTAAAAATGTTCCCTGCGAGTCAAAAGCTCAAGCCTGCTCTGAACACTTAGTTTTCGTACCAGCAGCTTCTTTGCTCAGGCTGTGAGACTCCTCGATTCATCCTCTGCACTCCAATATAAAAAAATAGTTTTATTTCTATGGCTTATTATTTATTAATCCATTTATATAATTTCTGTTTTTGTGAGTAGCATTAAGGGACTACAAACTACATTTTGTTATACAATCTTGTGTCGTAATATGATAATAAATGAATCTTGAACTTGAAGTTACCTCTGTTCCCTCCTTGTGATGACAGCATATTGTTCATGCATGCCCACAAATGGCTGTCCATGCTGTAGCCTTTGTTGCTAAGGTTGTTCTATGGGTTGCATGGCTCTCATATTTCAGATCGGATTTGGATATATCTGAGTTTCCATTTTGAGTAAATAACGAGAAAAAGAAGTGAAATCCGACTACTATTGTTTGTTTACGTAGCCTTCGGAGCCGGTTGAAGTCTATAGAGGGGCAGCTTCCAGAAGCTAACCAATCAGAATAGAGTGGTCTCATTGGTGGGAGGGGTTGCCTTAAAGAGACAGGAGCTAAAACAGTCTATTTCAGACAGAGGCTTAACTGAGGGGCTGCATAAAGGGCCAGTATAAGATAAATAAGGAGTTTTTTTTAACCGTAAATCATGCAAATGTATTCTAGTAGAGCCCCAGAATATAATATAAATATAAATATAGACCTGGAAATATGCACAATATGTCCCCTTTAAATGCAGTTACTGTATGATGAAATCCACCTCACAGAATTGATAATCCAAAATACCTCTTCAGCTTCTGTGTAGCTACATCTTACAGATCAAACAGCCAAACCAGACACATGGTCATCTGTGCCATGAACACGAAGTCTTTGGGTTTCATCAAGGTAGTTCAGAAAAAGTGAATTCCCTCTGCGTTGAGTTCAGACAGAATTTTAAACATGCAAGGTTGAATTGACTTTCCCCTTTTCCTCATAGTATTTTCCTTCATCTTTGATTTAATCTTTTATATTAGGACAGACCTTTATGCTCCCTACACCGACTTCACTGTTTCACTTCTTGCAGTTAGTTGTTGTTTACAGTGTTAATATAGAAAATGAACTATTAGTAACTACTGGGAAATTTTAACGTATCTCTTGTATCACAATATTCACAAATATGCTTTGGTCTTTAAAAATCCACATAGGCTCACAGTGATCTTTGTTGATTTAATGCAGCAATTGTTATCCGTTGATTGCATGGTACATTAAAACGCATCACTGAAAAGTCTGATTTTCATCACATTGCCATCACATATGCAAAACCTCAAACTGAAGTAGTGAGGGTTGTCATTTTAATCAATAATCTTGATAATATGCGGTCTAGCGGGAACAGCCTGAAGACACAGATTAAAGCAAGTGTAACCCTGTGAGATGTCCAACAGCACGGTGGATATACAATGACCTGATCTAATAAAATTCCTTCTTTTAGAGTCCTAATCTTTAAAGTCACATTTTGATGTAATTTGCGACGGAGTATAAAACTGAGAAAGGTTTTTGAAGTTTAACTCAATTAGATCATGAAAATGCACTTGAAAGCTTCCGTAAATAAATGCAGACATGTCAGCCTGGGCCAGAAAAGTGTTTTTCTCTTATTTGCTAGTTTTAGGACTGTTAACACCAGATGAAGCAAGACTTCCTTTGCTGTACAGACCCAGACATAATCACCATCCATTTTATTTAACAGCTCCAGGCATCAGAGTTAGTCATTCATGTTCACACGTATTGATTTATCTGTCAAAATCCATATGAAATATGTGGATTTTGTTTTTATTCTTTATTTCAACATGCTTATGTGTTGTGTCAAGACAAAAGCCCTAAGCCAGCTTTTCTTTTCTTCTACTGGTGTGTTCCTGAGAAATCTGCCACTTATGTCCTGTAGTCAAAACAAACTTAAATGGCCTTACTTTGTGCTGATTGCTCTTGCGTTGTCATGGTTTCACATCCATTAGCAGAATAGCTGGAGATGTGTTTGACATAAACTGAGGTAAAAGCATTCAGTGTTTGTCTCCTTAAAATAGTAGTGGCATTTTCTCCCCTAAAGTGTCTGTCTGGCAGGCAAGTGGCGACGCTGAGACTTGTCAAGCAATTCAGTGGCCAGAAAGTTCATCCCCCAACTGACAGAACAGCATCGCTCCCTTGGGTTTTGAAGTTTTGGAGTGAGGTGCCACTTCACACATCACATTTAAGCCTTTCAGTGAACTTTGCTCGAATCACAAACTTTTCCCCAGCTCTGGTTTGCTGACACATTTCCCTGTGTCATTCTGTGCTTTCCCCTCCTCTCCATCAACTGTTTAATGCTCTGATTCTTATCTTCTTATCTGCTCTCAGATCTGTTGTCCTGACAGCTCACTAGATAACGAGTTTATGTGTCAGTGCAAATGCGCTTTAATCTGCAGGTCCTGTTCAAGCCTTAGAATTTATTATTGAAGATGTCCAATAAAAAGGCTGAAATTGTTCCTAAAAGCTACATCTTTTAAGCATTTAGTTTGCTGTTGCATTGGTTCTTTGTTGCTGGTGTTGTATGCTGCTGTTTATTTCAAGGTGACCCTGGTAAATAAATGTTAAGATGAAATAAAAATGAATAAATGTGGCTAATAAAAGAATATAAACAAATAAGCTAAGGTAGATTTTGACTCTTGAAAGAGGTTAAATCTGTTTGGAATAGAGTCAAACATAAAAACATAAATCTTTTCAATATGACACAAATTCTCTCACCCTCCGTCTCTCCTTCAGCCCAGAACTGTTCAGGCCTGCGGACGTGTTCCCAGTGCTTGGAGCAGCCCGAGTGCGGCTGGTGTGGAGACCCCAGCAGTACAGGAAAGGGCCTGTGCATGGAGGGCTCATACCGGGGGCCCATGAAGAGACCGGCGAAGCAGGGCCAGCAGGGCCAGTCCCTGGACATGAGCCTGGAGCCAGGCAGCTGTCCCAAAGACAAGGGCTACGAGTGGGCCTTCATTCAGTGCCCCGGTGAGCGATCCACTTCCTGTCCTCCTTACTGAAATTACAGATCACGTGTCATAAGTGTATCCACTTGAGAGGTGGTTGCTACATATTGACGGTCATGTCTCAAGTTTAAAAAGATGTTCTTATCAAAGATTCCTGTTACAGCATCTCTATGCAACCAATCCCTCCCTGCTGACTCCATGTAACCTTATGCTTGTAGTCAGATCAACCACGTCATGTAAGCTGATCATATACTCGCTGTAAGTTGTAATTTGATAATGTAATGAGTACTCAGTGCCTTGCTGGTATCAATAATAGTAAAACCTTGAGAAGTATTGTATTTTGTAAGATCCATATAACAATAAACATATAATATAATATAACATATAAGTCAAGACATCATGTATAAAGAGGTTTAGCTGATATTTTGCTTCATTACAAGTTAAAACCTGTAGGTCTGAAGCTCAGTGTCATTGATTTTTTTTTCTTTTTGAAAATATTATTCCTTTACTCTCATGTAGTGTTATTTTTACAAGTAGGCATTTTCCATCCTATAACCTGTGACATCATATTGATGCACAGATACACTGTGAATAAATCATAAAAGACTCAAAAGCACAGTAATAGTTTTTTAGTGGTAGCGGTAGATTATTTATAACTAACCCTATCAATTGTAACAATTAATTGAGGCTTAGTGCTACACAGCTTACTGTGGCCTAAAAACAAGCTCATCTTGATATAAATCACAATATAAACACTAAGGCTGAACAATTCATCGAAATTTTATCAAAATCGTAATATGGCCTACTGCAATTTTCAAATCGCAAGAGGCGCAATATTCGTCAAAGGAGAAATATGCGTCAAAATACTGTTTTAAATTGAATATTGCTGTGCTACAGATGTCCTAGCCCACACATCTAACTCTACAGACTTAAGAAAACATCTTTTTTTGTTATAGATCCCCACAAAAATCACAACATAATCATTTTAATATATTTTACAATGAAAATGAGAAAAATGATGTAAAAATTAATATTCCCTCTTATATCACATATCATATCTTATATCATATCGCAAATGCAATATCAGTCAAAATAATCGCTATTAGATATTTTTTCAAAACCGTTCAGCCCTAATAAACACACCTAGGGCAGCTAATGCTTTTTTTCACTGCAGGTTAATCTATTATTTTCTCAATTTATCCATTAATTTTTTAAATATTTAAAATGTCAGAAAATAATTAAAGGTAGAGTCCAACTTAATCTCTTCAAACAGTATGAAATCTTATTCATATATTATTCAGTAAGAAAACCAGAAGATATTCATATTTGAAAAGTCAGAATAATGGAGTAATAATGACAGCTATAAACACATTAATTACATTTTTTTTTCTATTAGGTTTATAATTTGTATTTCCAATAGGAGGATTGACTGTATGTTCATTTAAAGTTGCAGCCATGTTAAATTGTTTTTAAGAGGCAGGTCTGATTTGAATAATAATTACTATGACATGGCAGACACAAGCTACTGACAGCTGTAATAGGTCTGTGCTGCTTTTTTTAGGAAGCAATCACAACAACATCCCTGGGTGTAAGTTGTGCTGGGCTGTTTATTTGCTACAGCGAGGAAAATCAAAATGATTGTGTGACTTATACACAAAATATTCAAAAATCACTCTGTACAAAAAGGTGCCTGTGTGACTCGCAGGCAGGTAGAGGACGTGACAGCATGCATGTTTGCAGAAATTCACCCTTCTTGCCCCCAAATTTTAAAAATAATGATCCATGGTAGCCCTGTCCTCCCAGTATCCCCCACTTTAGGGATACAGTACCCGTAGTAAATGCAAGTTTGCCACTGTTTCAAATCCTTGAATTTCACACTCATTTATTTCCTAAATATCTAGTTAATAAGCAGCTGTGAAAGTAAAGTTAAAACAGTGAAATTTACCTCTGACCCCGCAGTCACATTAATCCTTAACCCCTCTTTATTTCCTCTGCAGCGTGCCAGTGTAATGGCCACAGCACATGCGTGAACGGCAGCGTGTGTGAACAGTGTCGCAACCTCACCACCGGTCCTCACTGCCAGACCTGCATGCCTGGTTACCATGGAGACCCCACTAATGGTGGCAAATGCCAGGGTGAGTGCCGCATCGCCACAGAAATTAGTCATTCCGCACACATGAGCCTTAATGGATGCACTTGTTATCATTTAGGTGAAGCTTTTGCCTTTCAGCCTCGAAACCCCTCAACTCTTTTCACATTCATCTCTAAACATTTATGCTCATTTGTTGTAACTTATAGCAGCAAACATTATTAAGGTTTAACAGATACAATAATACAATTTATCTTCTCCATTTTATTTTATTTGGAGCAGACCTGGTATATGTAAATGATAATTAAACTGGTAGATGAATGTAATCTACTTATTGAATTCTAATTAGTACATTGTTATGCCCTGTGTAATGAACATACAGTAATACAGTATCATATCCAACAGAGGGCACTATTGTATATCGCTGAGAGCAGTGACAATTTGTCTGACCTACTTGATTAATGACAATATTACTCAGTTTGTTGGTTTCATGAGACTTAAAAAAACAACAAAAGCCACAGAAAGTGCTTCGGTCTCAGCTGCTTCATGTTTGGCCGTGGCAAGTCCACTGAAATACCACTCTCACTAGAGACAAGCTAGAGAAAATATCAAGATGTTTTCCTGACATTGGAGTGATTGTAGAGCAGAAGTGTGTACACTGTGGGAACTGCAGGTGAGACTGAAGGTCAAACACTCGCTTCTTATGTTACCGTGGCTGCTGCCCTTCAAACCAAGCTTTGTTGAAAATAAAAACGTGTGCACTTCATGTATCTCGAGTGAACACACATACACAGGGCTGGTCGGCTGGGTGAAGAAACATCAATGTGTTAAAGGCAACATACACAAATATTAACAAATATAAATGCAGTGATGTGATTTTTTTTTAAAATTTCATCTATATTTTTGCTGTATAAAAAATAAGTTTTTAGAATAGCACATGATTCAGATTTATTATCTGTGTCACCTGCTCAATGCAGAACACATTTTCTTGATTGACTGCAACCTATAATTTATACAGCGTTCCTGTTTTCAAAGCACCGAACACTTTCTGAATTTTAATGTGTGGAACGGGTGTAAACATTAAGTTGTCAGCATAGAAATGGATATTTAATCAAATATAAAGTAAGTATGTGTATTTGATAACCGGCTTTTTATTAAATGCATTGACTGAATCTGTCAAGAGGAGATTTACTCTACACTCTTCCCTGATGAGACATGAATAGCATTCCTGAGAAATTACATGTAGGCTATTGTTTGAATTGCTATACAGGGGAGACACACACACACATATACACACCTGGGAGCTTTATGGTCTCAGATGCATAGGCTATAGCTGAAACCTGTAAAGTGAAACTACACAGGTGAGCATCTGTGAAGGGAATATTCTTCTCATTCTTTCAGAGCCCGAGGACAAAATGACTTAAAATCGTTATGTCCTATTACTACATGCGAAAAAATCCATGCTTTCATTTAAAGACATAGGCATATTTCAGTGTTTGTTTTTACATACATTAGTAGAAAAACTTCTTATCCTCATCCAATTAACCTGCTAGCCGTCAATAACAGGAAGAGCAGGAGATTCAGTTAAAAGAAGTCCTGTTGCCTGAAATATTCATATGTACCATCTTGGGAAAATGTGCTAAGAAGAAGGTTTAGCACCGGAGGGATAAACAATACCCACTGACCTTCTGTAATACACCTTCTCAGTGTTTTAAAGCTTAGTGAACCAAAAGGAATAGGTCCGTTTTTTTTTTGTTTTGCACATGCAAACCTGAAAGGGTGCCACAGCGTTCAAGGAGCCAATTCACTCATTTTTCATGCATCCACTGCTGCACTGTTTATATTCCACACACACACGCACACACACATGCCCAGTGGGTATGGTAGTGTCCTATCCAGGGGGGGATATTTCTCTCCATCATGTATCAGATCTTTGAAGTTCAGCCAGTCTTTTGGGAAATACACTTGTTTACCATCTTACCCAGATTGATATCAATTTCATCTCTCTGTGCTTTCAGTACAGCAGAAGGGATGCGGTTAGCCTAGCTTAGCACAAAGGCTGGAAGCAATGGGAAACTGCTAGCCTCACGCTTTTAAAAGTGGAGGGAAAAACAACTGTTATGGCACAGATGGTGGGAATTGTAGACTATATTGTGCCTTCAGCAGATCCTTAACTCAAAGGTTTTTAAGATTGGAGAGGCTTAACTAGCATGTGCGTGTAGGCAGACACACAAACCAAACCTTGACTTTATAAACCTTTTTTAGCAATGTTTAAAGAACCCCTCCAGACATGTTTTAGCACATATAAAAATCCTCTGATTGGAATAATAGATTGTGTTACCATGTAAAAAAATCCTTAAAATGGCTTCTACCTCATTCAAAATCCAGAATCTATGAATATCCAAACATGCTTCATTTCAAAAGTTTAACTGCTCGACACAAAATGTGTCCTACTTTACTGAAAAGTCCATTCTCAGTGTGTGTGTGCACTGGAGGTTTCAAGTTTCCACATCACACTGATAAAAATTGTATACTCGCCCTCAATTGGCTCTAAACTAGTTGTGATGCCATTAAACACAGATTTTTCAACAGATGAATGTGAAAACAGCTTTCTAGTGTCAAATTCTGTACATACGTCATTCTGCACAGTCTAACTCAAACCTCTGACTGAAGGAATAAAGGTTGCAGATTGCAACAAGCTGAAAAAACTCATTTTCAGAGGATTATATACCAATTAAAACCCTTCCCCTTCTGCTGTATGCCACAAAATTCTACACATTGCACCTTTAATGCAAATGAATGACGTGTCCATCCTTCTGTTTTCTTTGCAACGCTCTCTTTCTCTCTTACCCATATTTTTTTCCATCTGTGTTTTTTGCCCCTTCCAGCCTGTAAGTGTAATGGCCATGCAAGCGTGTGCCAGGTGTTAACTGGCAAGTGCTTCTGCACCACCAAGGGGATCAAAGGAGATCAGTGCCAGCTGTGAGTACTCTGACCACATGCTCACACACACACAACCGTGAAAAAAAACAGAAGATCATTGTAGTCTTGATGTGTTTTTAAATGCTTGCATGTTCAAATTGTTTGGTCAGTTCAGTATCTCTAGACTCTTTCCCACAAAAAAGTTGAGATGGACAACAGGGAGGTCAAATGAGAGATATGCTATCAGTGCTCCAACTGAAATTCACTGACTTAAGGTAATGTCAATCAGAAGTGAGTATCTGGGCTGCCTGTCAACTCGCCAGTAATCACTTAGGATGGAGCCCTGATGAAACGCTGCAGGCTATTTTAAGGGAGACCCATTTTGACAAGTGAGATGGATGCATATGGGAAAGCGCTATGTGCCGTTTATAATATTTTGCATAAATTGTGACCCAAAAAAACACCCCTGAATTTGTGTTCAGTAATTCTGGCAATCACATGTTTATGTAGACAAAGTCACAGTGGAAAGTTACCTGAAACTGGAGCTGTTAAAGAAGATGAATGCAGTGAGAGTAGAAGTCAGCCTCTTACTTTAGATTTAATATATATCTAGATATAATATAATCAGACAGAATGATTGATAAAATGGTATTAATTCAAAATAATGTATGTTGTAATGGTTGGTAGGGAACCCAGAAGAATTGGTAACTTTTACAAAACAAATCCCTGATATTGCTGGAATATTGGATTAGGAACGCTCTTCTATTTAATTGTATGTCTGTCATATTGCAAAGTTAATTTAGTTGTTATTGGAGTGCTGCCAAGGATCAGAAAGACACAAAAACATAATACACATTAAATGGAAATTAACTTTATGTGATTTGGAATCATTACTTACTCTGACTTTCAGTAACCTTTTTCTCTTAATTGCATAATGGGTTTCATAGGCTGAGACCACAGTTCATTTAAATCATAACCGCCAAAGCAAATTTGCAAATCAAATAAGTGACTCATGACTTTTATGACTCAGTCATAAGCATTGATTTCTGACCACTGAGAGCAGCTCTGTTTCCTCTCATGTCGAGGTTAGGATGTTATCATTTTTCGGTGGTGTAAACAGAGAAAACCGTCAATTGGTGTTGGCCAGAAACTCCACCTCCAGCATGATTTCTGCTGACTGGGTGGATTCCCCCTCGGGTGTAGGAGGACCATCTCCACTTAGCTGTCTACTTTCCCAGTTGTAAGCAGAATGGACACTGATGTTTTTAATACCCCTAATGCAGTAAGAGTTATGGAAGGGTCACTTACAAACATGAGGGCACATACACACCCACTCAGCACACCATGCCATGATTTCTCTCTCTCTCTCTCTCTCTCTCTTTCTCTCCCTCTCTCTCTCTCTTTCTCTTTGTCTCTCTCTCTCTCTCTCTCTCTCTCTGTCTCTAAAATCACATCCTCAAAATCTCTCCACTGAGTGCTTAGATCAGATCCTCTGTGTCTTCATCCAGGTTTTGCGCACACTGTTTGGCACACATTGATATCTGCCTGCATGGCATAATTTCTATTTTTTTAATTATACATTTCAAAGTCACAAGTTTCAAACAATATTTAAGATACTTGTTTAGTTGTTAGTTGTTTTACAATAAATTACTCCAGATAAATGATAAAGATCAATAAATACTCATAATTCTGAAATACTCGGTACACACCAGAAAAAGAACGGATCAGTATCACGTTATAATGTGAAGAGTTAATTGTTATAATAAGATGTTTTTCAAGTAATAACAAGGTATTTCTACATTATTACAAAGAAACTTTTTCTTGATACAACAATATACTATTTACCTTGTTATAATGTGAAACTTTTCTTCTTATAACGATATACCATTTATCTTGTTATAATGTGAAACGTTTCATGTTATAACTTGATAACTTATATTGTTATAACGTGAAACTCATGTTTTAATGAGTAAACAGTGTGCATGTACCGGCTCTCTACAGTGAAGACTGTGTGTGTGTAACGTGCCCAGAGCTTACAGCGTGTCACTGGTCATCAAGTACGTTCGATACTGAACGAGTTAGAGAAAACGCAGATGTTTCGCACAGATAGAACTGAATAAAAGGACACGGTGATGCCGCTGTATGTCTTCCACTGCCAGTCCTCTGAGGAGAACTGTGGAAGAGGACAAAGCTCTCGTAGAGTGCGCACGAACGCCAGGTGGGGGGTCCTTCCCTGCTGCGACTTATGCCTGTGTGATAGCTTCACACAGTCAAGGGGGTCAAACGCTCTGGCCTGCTTTGTGTGCCACATAATGGAACAACACAAGCACCAGACAGAGGCGATGCAGTGTTTCTTCCATCTCATTTCTGTGAGGAGGAGGGAAAAAACCATCCAAGAAAATAACTCTTGATCTAAAAGAGCTGGTTGTGACTTTGGGCATGAACGCAGGTTTTGGCCTCAGAATGGCTGAGCTCCTGTCATTTCTGATAATGAGACGAGATGGAGAGACTGAGAGTGCACATAAATCACTTACTCTTTTTGCCGAAGTCGAGGCTAAGAGAAGTGCTGTCTTTAAGGACAGTAGTTTGAGAGCGATTTACGTTAGTGGTTCAAAAGGGGCTTTATCCAAAGCGCGTAGAACCAGGGGTAATCCCACTGCGGTGCCAATAAGCGCACGGCAGATCGCTGTCTTTTGACTCTTTTTAAGAAATGTTTAACCAGAGGATGCAAAAACAGATATCTCTCCGTAGCCTTCGAAATGGCTGCAGCATATGTTTTAACCGTAAATAGATCCAAATTTCTATTTACTAACAGCTTTAGGAAAATTAACACATGACATAGAGGGCATGATGTGGGATCTGTGCCCCTCTCCACACACCAGCACTGAAAAGCGTACCATTTCGCTGAGTAAGAGGCAGTAGCAGATGGCGCTCTCGCTCCCTGAATAGTGTGTACTACTTCAGGAGACAAACCTTACCTTACCCAGCACTCCTGTTCAGCGGCCAAACCCACAAATGCTGGCCTATCACTGGGAACTGTCAAGCCATATTCTTGAGCCACCAGAATAACTGCTAAACCCTCCTCCTGAATGTGTGCTAAAAGGCGAGGAATCAGGGGAACCAGGGGAAAAGTGTAAAGGAGAGCTGTGGGCCACAAACAGATCCACCTCCACTCTCCCGAACCTGTCCCACAACATTTGAATGTGTGTGGGATTAAGCCTCTGCTCGATTTGAGAATGACCTCCATGCGACATCAGATCCGGGATATAAACCACCCTGATGGAGCACATACCACGGAGTCCACCTCCACCTGAGACCAATTTATCTTGTTATAATGTGAAACGTGAAACATTTAATGTTATAACAAGATAAATAATACATTGTTACAACAAGAAAAGTTTCTTGTTATAACAATGTACTAAACTTTTCACATTATAACGTGGTACTGATGTGTTTTTCTTTTTCTGGTGTGGCAGCGATACGCTTCCATATAAAATACTCAGGAATCTCATCTAATGTCCATAATACATATAAATCTGTTGCTTGCAAAGCCCCTGATGTCATCACTTATTCTACCTTCACTATACAGAAGTATGGAAGTACACAAACATCATCATCATGAAATAAATTTGATGCATGAAAAATTATCAGTTTAAATGTAGTCAGATTTTAGTCAGATGTTTGCTTCCTGACTACAACTTCAACACACAGTAGTCATGATGTCCTTAATTATTTGTCTTTAAACCTCAAAGATAGTAAT
Organism: Thunnus maccoyii; assembly: GCF_910596095.1. Taxonomy (NCBI): domain Eukaryota; kingdom Metazoa; phylum Chordata; class Actinopteri; order Scombriformes; family Scombridae; genus Thunnus; species Thunnus maccoyii. Next base: position 13,852,884 of record NC_056552.1, read on the forward strand.
TTTCTATGTGGTGGTGCTTTAATTATAACTAAATAATGTACTGATAATACCTAGTGTAAACTTGCTTTGATGAGTATGTACTTTGTGAAATGACTGGTCACTATATATGATAAGTAGTGTTAAGTAAAGTAGCTAGTAGTGGTCAAGTTTTGTCAGAACTGTTCACATGTTGGACCTCTGATTTTTAAGAGATACTGTCAAGCTGACAAACATGTCTGAGCCATCATGCTCTGTATGTTAATGCATGCAGTTAGTAAGTTATTCATACTGTATCTATAACAGTAACCACATGTTTGCAATTACCCAACAACATTTCTATGTCCGTTGTACTACTCCTGCCGAATGATGGTTTATATAAACGGTGATTCATATAGTCAACTTGTCAAGCACATAGGATGTAATGCCAGTTACACTTACTGTGGTATGAGCACTTGTTTGACAGGAGCCAAAAGAACAAGAACTTGGCAGTCGTCATGAGCAGTGACATCCAGCATGCTGGAATGGAAAAAGAATCTGCACCACCTATAAAAACTCAAAGATCATCCCTTGTTAAAAAAAAAGGGGGGAGGTTGATGTCACAGCCGTGTATGTGAGTACAAGAAAAAAGACAGAGAAGATAGAGACAAAGAAAGGAGAAGGAAGTACCCAGGGAAAGAATGAAGGATAGAGGAGAGTGAGACCTCTTCAAACCCTCAATATTTTGAGGGTAAATAAATGACACTTTGCATAAATGAGAAAATATCACATTCATTTGTGCTTCCAGATGGAATGCAGCGCAATACAATGCAGAGCAACACTCGGATAGCAGGTGGCTAACAGTTAATACGAACGACTAATTTTCTACCCTACAAAACCAGAGTGGAGCATCAGAACAGGCCAGGCACCAGCAGGCCAATCATCATCAGCCATTTAGAGGGAGGATCTGCCCATACACCTCCATAGCCAGATTTGGGAAGTTTCCTGTAGCCCATTATTGATTATCATCTTAAAATTTAGCCAGCAACATAAACATAAAGCACCAGAATATGTTGTTCATTCAGTCCCATCACAGACTGTAATTAGATTAGTGTCGTCGTTATCAATAAAGTGATAGTAAGTGTCTTTAATCTCAAAATCAAGATGCATTTTCACATTCAAACATGTTAGAGTAATCAAGTAATCAATTTTTTTTTCCAAGTGTAATCTAATTAGTGTGTATATGTACTGACTAACAGTTGGGGTGGCGTGTTTGCTGCTCACATTTTGTAATGTAATTTCTGGTATCTCATTACGTGTAATCAGTGCCTCCCCAACCTCTGTCAGCCACTCACTCACTCACACCATCCCCAGCAGTAACCCTTAAACAAAGACCTCCACACAAGGGTACTGTGTCTTTTCAACAGCGTACACAAAAGCACACACACACTCGCGTGCACATTCACACACATGCATGCACCGCAGCCACCGATGCCATTAGGACCTCAGAATAATAGCTGCAGTAATGAAGTGAAGGGTGCATCAGTGCAGAATAGAATTGTTTTTGAAAACAATTGATGAGGTCCGTGCTGCGTTACAGTGATGAGTCAAACAAGAGCGGCGAGGGAAATATTTCTTATTATAATGCTCATTTGGATGCATACATTATTCAGGATTCTTCTTGCGCTGGAGGTAACGGGGTCGCTCTGAGAGCTCCACCCCGCGTGTGTGTGTGTGTGAAGGACGTTGCATAGGTTCACACAGTAGCACGTTTCTTCTATTTATGTGTTGTGTGTGCATGTTGCCTGTTAAATCAGTGTGTGCACTAGCGCAGACAAAGGTTCAAGTTGAGTGTAGATCAAATTAAGATACAGTGTAGGGGGATTGCCTGAAGTTCAGATGTGTGCACGCATGCATGCAGGTGTAGATTAAATTAACATACAGCAGAGGGGAGTTGCGTTATACACTTTGCGATGAACGTTTGTGTGTGTGTGCATGTGTGTGTGTTTAGCCATCTGCAAATGCCAGGCAGCTGAAACGCCCCAGGAGTGATGTTCTGTGAGGTTCAAAAGCGTGTGGCGGCATTTGTCCTCCATCCTTTGTACCATGGTAAAAGAGCACTCTTTCCCGTCCTTGCCTGTTTAACAGTGAGAGCGGCGGAGCTGGCTCCTCCCCAGCTCAGTGTCCTGCCCCCATTAGATCATTCAGAGCACTGATGCTTGTCCTTCAGGATTTGCTGGTTAGATTAGAGTGTCCAAATCCTTTCTGATCAGGTCAATTAATATTGTTAAAGCGTGCATTTACTGTGCATGAGAGTAACTCAAATAAAACAGCTGTTGGTAACATGAGACGTAGCAATAAATAAACAATAAAACTGTTGTAAAATGTGAAGCACATTCTCTCCACTAAACTAAATGAGAGCTGTTTTGTAAAATATAAGCTCAGGTTACAGTTTTGCAACTTTTTTGCTCAACAGTCAGAATTTTTTCTCTGGTGATACTTAAGGTGACAAAACAAGTCGGATGTGTTACCTCCATGCACGTTTTTTTTTTTTTTTTTTTTGATACCTTCGATTGCAATAATGTCTGTCTTGCAAATCCAAAATGCTGCAAAAACAACCGATGTTGAATTATTTTTAGAGGCCGAGTCATCCTCCTCCACTGTAACATCACTAACAGCCACCTCCTCCTCAGTGGCATTCGCTTCTCTCAGTTGGTCTGCTCCTCTCCTCCTTCACTCAGTCTCCTCACTGACTCCTCGACACCGCCTCTGATATTCACATTTTAACAAGTTTAATTGGTTGTCTGTAAGATAAAACAACTGTGAAACAAAGTCATAGAGATAATGGGTGCTTTATGTTTAAATTGCGCTGTCACTTTATTTGTGCAGTTCTAATCCACGTGTGTGCTATTATTAACTCCCTTTTATCAGGTAAAGTACAGCAGAGGGACTGCAATGTAGTTCAGAGTGAATTACAGACTAAAAGATTGAGATATGGAGAGGAGGGATGCATTTAAAAGGAGATTAAGAACACAACATTCCAGTGAACACTGCCATATGTTCCTCCTCATTACAGGCCTTCAGAAAGCCATGAGCCTGATAAAACACACACACGCACCCTCAGAACAGTTGATAGCACTCTGTGGATGTTAACAAATTATTTTGCTTGGCAGTACTTAAATTAAAAGTCAAACAATTTTAGCTAATGCCAGGATATTACTGTTGTTGTGTGAAAATCGTTGTTAAACTGCAGCGGTTTGATTAAACTGCATGACCTTACAGCACCTAGGAGAACCCATTCACATCTTTGTGTTTTTACAAATGCACGGGAAAAAGTTCCATGAAGGTTACTTTAGAGATGTATAAAGCCAACTTTGAAGGTGTTGAGAACAATGTAATCTATTGAAATATCAACTGAATTAGCCATATTCCAGACCGAAGCAAATTTAAGGTGCAAAACCTTTATGAACATGAATGGAAAATCTCTTCTAGGACTACATACAGATTGGTTAGCTTTATATAATTGGTTATAATGCAAATAAAACGTCAATATCAACACATTTTGTGCTGTCCATAATATAAGCTCAGCATCTTGTTTCATACATTGTGCAACTGTATCTAGATTTTGTTTCATAGTATTTAACTGCTAGTAGACCAGTGTCAACATTTGATCTAATGTACTTTATCACCTCATTAAAGTTATCTGATGTTCTCTGAAATCAGTACATCTTTAAAAGTACTGTAACTGCATCTCCAGTGGTTATATCCTTGAGGCAATCTGATTCATACAGTATGTGCAGCAGTGAACCAAGGTAATGTTGCGCAACTTCCCATTGTCTGTTATGCATTTGAGTTGATGTGAAGACGCCGGAGGCTTTAAAAGGAAAGAGTCCATGACAACAATGGATTAGAGGCAAATAGAACCTAGTAATTGTCCACCCAGAAGGCTTTTCACACCATGTTTAGCCCGGAGTTAGGAGCCTCATTAGTTTATAGATTAATTTGCCCTGCGCTTACTCATTTCACACTTGAAACAAACACAAGCAACGTGTTAAGTGCAGGATAATTATAGTTTTATTGCTTTTTTTTAAAATCATTTTGAATCTCTACTTCAGTTTTAGGATCTTATTTTTAATTGTTTTAGTGTCCTATTTTGTTACAGTTTTATAGTTGTTTGTTTCACTGTAATGGGATTAAAAGGATGGTCAGTTTTTGTTTTTTCCCCTCATAAAGACTGTTGGTGTAAGTCCTGTACACACGTTTGATTATAATAAAAAAAATCAGAAACAAGTGTTCAAGGTTTTAATACTTGACAGAAAAAAAGTTTTGACTTTTTCTGTGCTTCAATCTTGGCAGCAGTTTTATGAAAATGCTGTGAACTTTGACAAAGCACAGAAGTACAATATTAGTAGTCCTGTAAACAACAGCTTGTAATCCTCTAACAGACTGAATAGCATCAATAGAAATGGAATTCAAATTGGAAATTCATAATTGCAAAAAAAGAAAGTACTACAGAGTAGATTGTCTTGATCATTATCTTGATCACTTGCTGCCGTACAAGGCTTCTTTTGGTCAGGCTTGGTCCATGTGGATGTTTACAACTAATAGAGCTTACCTATGATCAGCTTTGTAAAGATTTTATTGACCAAATGTGGTCAAAGTCTTGACTTTGATCTGGATTTTTTAAAAATACCTTGACAACTCATGGCTTAGCAACACAATGAAAATCCAGGATGTGTTTACTTACTAGTACTTGCATGTTTTGTGGCTCACATGCTTGCCTAAGTTGAGGTTTTGTTCCTTTGAAATCATGCAATTTTCTTTTTATTCCAGTTCATTTTAGTCAACATTTTTGAGGGTTTTGTAGTTTTTAGGTTTTGTTTTCATGCTATGTTTAAAAACAATTTTAACACTGGTTAGATATTCTTTTCGTAGCCCAATGGGTACTGAACTCCAGTCAAGAACAGGGTTATTCCCAACCTTTTGGTGTTGGGAATACTAGTGGTTGGTGGTTATCTTTGATTTGGCTCAACATTTCAGTTTAGGATTATATGTACCACATAATCAAGTAAGAAATCATTTCTGGACAACTCGGTATCACGCCAAAACGTGTAATACACACGCCGGTCCACTGTGTTAGTGTCAAGTTTTGCCTTGCTTAGGTGTGAAAAGTACACAGTGTCTTTCATGCCTGTGCTGCATTAAGAGTGAAAATAATGATGTTTGGTTAGGTTTAGGGAAAGATCATGGTCCCGACTCGCAATTAGAAACGTAACACTCATGGTTGGAGGCGGAAAGCGAACAATGGTCCCCTGCAGCTAGCCACCCACCCAACCCGCCTCCTCCTAATAAGGACATTTGACACGTTATGTAGACGTCATCTGAACTGCTTCACTTCTCTGGGTTATAATTACTACAGCCACTAGATGGCATCTGTCACTCAAATGGTACTTTTCACACATAGACAAGGCAAAACGTAACGCTGACACGGTATCCTCTAGTGGATCGGCTCATGTATTACACACTTTGGTGTGATACTGGGCTGTTCTAGAGGAGATCAGGCAGGCTAACTCTGTGTCTTCTTTTAAATGTCTCTTAAAAACGCACTTTTTTAGAACTGCTTTCTCTTGAATTGGTTATTCTTCTGTTTTTACTTTATTTGTTTTTACTGTGTTTTTGTAATTTACACTTCACTAGTCATTATTACTTTATCAATTCTACTTTTATTTGTTATTTATCTGGTAATTTCTCTTGTTTTTATGTCTTTGTGAAGCACTTTGTAACTTGTTCTTGAAAAGTGCTATATAAATAAAGTTATTGTTATTATTATTTACATAAATTCTGTTGTTTGCTCCAAGGAATTTAAGGGATTTAATTTTGCGCATTACTTTCAGATGCCACACTCTGTGCTCTGTGATCAGGTGGTACATAAAGTTTGTTGCATGTTACTGCGTTGGTTTGATAAACAAAAGTTAAAAAAAGAAATCTAATTAACTTTAACAAACTATCAGATTATTTCCTCTTTGTCAGAAGTAAGCGACTTGATGAGGTGCCAACAGCAGGAGCTAATGCGCTGGCACTTGGCTGATAAGAGACATTCTTGCTCTCCATCTGTTAGCACTCGTCTTCATCTTGTTCTCTCCTCTTCTGTTTTCTTCACTGCAGATGTGACTCAGAAAACCGTTACCTTGGCAATCCACTCAGGGGAACCTGTTACTGTGAGTAATTCTCTACTGGACAGCTACTTGCTGGAGAGGCAGCTCGTATACACTCACACATACACAAACACACACCCTTGATTATTCTTGGCTATTCGCTCCCTGCTTTGCGCTCTCTCTCTCTCTCTCTCTCTCTCTCTGCTTCTCCACTTCCACTCTTCCGCTCAGGGCAGATGGAGCATTTTAGCACTTTGGCACCAGGGGCGCTTGTTCAGTGACAGAATGGCTTGTCGTGAAAATGTCAAGTGCATCAGAAGGAGTGAGTGATTGAGCTAATGAAGGAGACGGAGGAGTAAAAATTCTCCACTTGTCTACTCATTTACTCACTCAATCACCCACCAACTCATTCATTCATTTAGAAAGTTAGCTAAATGTTAGTTTAACTTGAGTGTGAAGTAAAAGGAAAGTATATCAAGGTGAGTGATGCAAAAAGAAAAAAAAAGAAACAAAACCTCCATTATTAAAAAAAAAAAAAAGAGTTGACACCCAGTGCAGGTGAGCAGCAGCACATCTGTGCCTGTATTCTTGTGTATACTGTACATGTTGGTGTTTGTGCTTTGCTTATTTACTTGCATGATGTGGTGTCCTTCACGGTGCCGCAGCACTTAGTGATTTGTTATCTCTCTTTCACTACTCTGCTACACACAACAGAGCTTTTGCCAAGGTTCTGTCCCTTTTTGAAATGCCATAGCCTGACACCAAGTTCAATGAGGGGAAGACAGAAACTTAAAGCCTGAAGCTTGTTTTAACCTCTGCACACCACGGGGACTTGTTCTTGAGCTTGGTTATGTATTGTAAACATGACGCTCCTCCTGACTGTCTAAAAGGCCATTGAGCATGGATTAACATGCTGCACTCATGGTGATGTTATTCAGCTACTTTACAGAGTTTATTAGTTGAGTTTTCAATTTTTTTTTATCAGTGCATACATTGACACTGAAGCTATTAAACAAAAACTGAGACTAGAACTTTGATTTTACTGCTTAAAAATCACATGAACACAGTTGATACATGACAGCAAAGATAAACATCCATGCTACAAAATGGATTGAAGAAACTATCTGAAGTTTGTGTGCATACATACTGCATTGGAAATTGTGTATATGTTTCGGTATAAAATAAAAATAGGAATGATTTTAACATGTGGCAATACAAAATTAACACATAATTAAATACTTCATTAATCACTGTAGGAGAATGTTTTTGAGCTTGCTGTCAGGGTCAGGTACTCCTACTCTGCTTCATGAGAAAATTGTACACCCTGATTGCAGCCATTGATTTGATTACAGACATTTTGATTTCACTTGTCTTAATCAGTCAGGCTCTTTGCTTGGAAATTTGATTTGATCTGTATAGGGAGGCTACACCATTTATGCTGTACTGGTAGGCTATAGTAGTGTAAGTAACAGCTGGCAACTCAGGAAATTATTTCTACATGCTGTATAATGTTGAGAAGACATATAATAAGCAGTGAAATACAAGGCCTTTACCAGAAGTCATTTGTTAAAAAGAAAAAGTTTAATAAATAAATAAAATCCCTCCATAAAGTCAGTTACAATAAAACCTTGTTAAAACTGAATTTTGCATTAACACACACCTCTCTTTTCTGTCTGATTTTCTTAACAGACAATCTGCTGATCGACTACCAGTTCACCTTCAGTCTCATCCAAGAAGATGATAATCACTACACTGCCATCAACTTTATGGCCTCACCTGAGCAGGTAATTAGTTGTCAGTCGTGCAACAGAATTTGACACCTTTCAAGTTGTAATGCTGAAGATTTCAGGTGCAGTAAATCGATAATATGGTTGTTTTTGTGTGGTATCATCGGTTTATCCTTTAACTTCTTTAAGTAATTAATTTTTGTGTTTTTATGTTCTTCTTCTGAAGGCCAACAAGAACTTGGACATGTCTATTAACGCATCCAACAACTTTAACCTCAACATCACCTGGTCGGTGGGCTCAACAGGTACTTGTGCTTAAATCTTTAGTTTGAAATTATTGTGTAGTAAATGCCTCACTTTATTTGTGTTTTTCTATTTGATAGACAACTTGATGAGTGCAACACTAAGTACAAAGCCCATCTGTTCATGTAATTGATATGTTGGCTCCAATCACAAGAGTGCGAATTAAATATCCAGTCCATTTGAAAGCAAGTTTCATAGTTAACCAAGTAGATGGATTTTCCAAACCCTGCTACTGTCCACAGGCCACTGGTTAATGAGTTTTCTTCCCCTCTTCTCACTGTTATAAATTCACCTATTAGTCTGTGAAAATACATATTCCCAGTTGAAACACTGTCTTCTGCATGGACTTGTCAAAAAGAGCAAAATAATTATGTGGAGAGTTTTACAGAGTGTTTTATTCCACCCCTGACAAATGGCTTAGGTCACAAATGCTATTAGTGGTTCAGGTCAAAATGTATCAGAATTGTAAAACTGAGGATCTCGAGAGTGATGTTGTTTTTGTCGATGTTAAACATTTACACAAAAATATCCATAATCATTTTTAGCACTGAAAGGTCAGCCAAGCACTTAATTAAAATCTCAAAAGATGTTTAGACCTGCCCTCCTACTGCAGAGTTTGCCACTCCCATACAAAATGACAGACACCCAATTTACCACAATCATCAATTTATACAAACAGATCAAACACAAACTCAGGCTGATAAGATGTACTATCTTTAGTTGTTATCATTTCAATTCCAAAAAAGGTGCCTACTGGAACTTAAATCATCCCCTGCCCCTCTACTTGAATTACTACGCCATGCAGATCGATATAATATTCCATAATCACACACATACTCTCAGTCTCAGTCAAAAAACATCAATAATATCATATAGTTTGGTTGTTAACACATTTATTTTAGTTGTCTCAGGCTTCAGAAATTTAGTTTTTAATGTATAAGATTTGCTTTAGCTTTCTCTTTACTGTTTTTTTTATTAAAGTAATCATCTAGTGACAACAGATATAACAAACAGTAACGCACCGTCTCTTGTTAGTGTGTACTGTGTCACCGTTGAGTGGATATTATAGGTCCCCTGAGGAAAGACACCCAAGGACACTGCAGTCGTCCAGTGCCACTGTTTATCTCCTGCCCTCCCCTCCTCTCAAGTCATCTGCCACTTTCTCTATCCCCACAAAACACTGACATTTTCCAACCACTAAAACACGTTAACCTCCCGCGCTCCTCCCCCGCCACCTTAACCTTTTCGGAGCACTGTCATTAATATTTGAAGTCGGGTCCCCTTTCCACCGCAAAGATACTGTGTCTCAGAAGGAACGGGAGCCTCTTCACAATCGTCAAGAGCGTGAATCGCCTTTGGGTGGGGGGAGGAGGGTGATTTCAATTAAGATAAACATGCTCACGTAGCCACACTCAAGCTGTCATTTTCAGTTCTTTTGTTTCAGAGCTGTGGGTTGGAATGTCAATGTTGGGGAGCCGCTGACATGAGGAAGAATAAAAAATGACTTGAGACATTTTAGATAAATGTTAAATACTTATTTTTCAAGCATTTCTATTGGAAATGGATTTATTGTTATTTCATGATAGACATTAAGAATAATAAATAAAACAATACATTCTCTAAAGTTTTGGAAATTTATGAAAATCGCATCATCTTGACTTGAATTCTTGTCCCTCAAATGTAACATAACTATTCACTCAAATCAAATCTAAATAGTAACAGCCGTTAAGTTTCAGCAATAGCTTTTGAGCTGTTGCAATATTCACCCAGAAGTGAAACAGAAATAGTAGAAAACAGAGATTCCATTTGTGAACACTGAACATAAATGGACACAAACAAGTACTTATGATAAATGCTGCTTTGTGCAGACTTGTGTTGACCTCATGTGGATACCATCCACCCTGAGAGCATAAAATGTCAAACTCTGTATTTCAAATATACCAAATGCATTAGCTGATAGTGGTGATATGGATTCAAATGATGAATATGTGCTAACATGACTCAGTCATGACCTTTGGACAGTAGCATTTTAGTCCCTCTTTCAAACTGTGCTTTTCTCCCACGTCTGTCCATTTAACAATAAAATATGGCCGGCACGTATAATTACACAATAAAGCTCCACTCTGTTTTAGGCCAACCAAAAAATAAGTTTAATGCACTGAAGACATACAAATAATTGCTTATGACAGCTTTCCTGTTGTCATAAATGGCTTGGTAAACCCATTAATGGATTCATAATAATATGTTGCAGCCATCTATGTGTGTAGGTTAGCTCTCTGAATGCCAAATGCCAATGCACTGAACGTGAACTCTTTGCTCCAACAGCTGGAACCATCTCTGGAGAGGAGGTGCCCATTGTTTCCAAAACTAACATCAAGGAATACAGAGACAGCTTCTCCTGTGAGAAGTTCACCTTCAGAAGCAACCCCAATATCACCTTTTATGTCTACGTTAGCAACTTCTCATGGCCCATCAAGATCCAGGTAAGGACTGTTCCTGTGACCTTGGATTGAGTTACTGTATTTCCTCAAATAAAAGACAGTAGACAATTAAAAGCTGGGTCTTCGATAATGGCGGGGGGCATGGTTGACACGAACAAACAAAGGCCAGTCACAAAAACAGGCCGGGGGAAAAAACAAGGGTGGATAAACTCCTGGTGCCTGTTATATAATGTGCATGTCAGTTAAGCATGAATAGTAGTTACCTGGATGTAACTCCAGTTCTGTGGGTACATGTGTAGCCCTCCAGCCAGCCGTCACAGAGGGGGGAGGGGGACGGAAGAGATACAATATTGTTTAAATAGAAGAAAACAAGGAGGCTTTGTACTAAAATATGATTATCAAACAGAAGGAAATAAACAGAAAACAGAAATAAAGGCTTCTCTCTAATATAAGCCTGTTTCCAATAAAGGCCTGGTACCCTCTGCAGTTCACGTAAATAAAGGCTATTTGAGGAAATATGGTATGTTGTACTTGTTTTCAAATTGCTCATTAGATATAAAGTATGTGTGTAATCATCTAAAAACAACCCATTTACAAACAGTAGGTCTCAGTCCTACATACATAAAGCAAGCAGGAGCAGCCATCTTAGCAGACGCAGAGCTCCATCGTTGCTCAGGGTGATTTCAAGTGCACTTAATTCTAATTAAAGATTTAATGAGCGATGGTTAGCGCGCGTAGGTGCACAGCTGTTTTTTGTTAGCAGGCAAAAGCAAAGCACCATTTAACCTTTTCTAGCCCTCCCTCTGAATGGAGGGGATTGAGGCTTTGGTGTTGTGGACAACACCATGAAAAATGCCATTTTCTATTAGTTATTTTGAGTTTGCAGGAAAATAACTATTAAGCTATTGTCAAAATATTCATGGTTTAGCCTTACAGACAGTGAAATTGAAATGGGCTCAAGGCCATGTAGCACTAATGTGAGTGACGGCTAGAAAATGACAGATTGAAAGTGATGTGCAGTGAGTTCATGAAAACATTGAAAAACACCAGGTCATTATCTGTTTGAGCTGACAAACGAATATGATCTCTACACATGAAGACAAGTTGACTGTAGACTATTACTGGTTACAATTAAGTTGATTTTACTTTATTTTACATCTATTTAAATTGTTAATTTAAACAAATCTCTAACTGTGAGGAATATATGCCTTAAATCATCAGCCTTTTGCTTAGAAAAGTTCTGTTAGATATGCTTCACTGCAGTTGAATTCCATAAATAAAGTAAAACAACGATTTCATGTCAGTTTGTTTGTGGTCCAATTAAATCTGAAATGAGGGTTACATTAAGTTTTAAATATATTTTATATTTTATAAAACAAAAGTCAGAACTAATGCACAATGGTACTTGTTTTTATTCACAGATTTTGAAGGTAACACTGGTTGAAGTGGTTGCATAGCATCATCTCTGTTGAAGTGGTCACTGGTTCATTGTGCTTAGGGAAATGCATAAATTACATCTCTGTTAGAGCTACTATCTTAGTTTTCTATGACAGTAAACTGAATATCTTTGTGTTTTGGACTGTTAGTCAGACAAAACAAGCTTTCTAAATATGTCAACTTGGTCTTCAGTATTTTCTGATATTTTTTAGAGCAAATAATGAATCATTTAATTGAGAAAGTAACAGTCAGATCAATGGAAAATGAAAATTATCATTAGTTGCAGTCCTAATATCCATACTATGACTGTAAATTCACATGTTAATTAGTACTGATGTTATATATTATATAATATTCCATAATATTTTATCCTTTATAAATGAATAAAAGTCAGCTGGTGTTCTAAAGCGAAGACTTTTACGAGAAATGTGATAGATACAATTATCATTACTAATGACAACATACAACATCCTTTTTGCAAATTAGACCACTTCCAAAGTATCGATTTTTATATTTGTTCTGGCCCTCTCTCTCTCTCACATGGTAGATGAGTGGACGACGGTGGGGTAATAATATCTTTGGGGTCAGCCAATCTGTGGAGGTGGCCCGGTAATAGTTTTCTATTAGATTTCCTGGCCAACAGTCTCTTATTTATTATGGACTAGCCTGAGCTGTTAAGGCAAACAGCTTCTGTAACTGGATAAGGTCTCTCTTTCCTTGCTTGCCTTTTATAATGCAGGGGTGAGAGAGTAGACCTGGCTGAGATAAAGCAGAATCTAGTTATGAGCCTTTGTATTTAACCCATAAAATAAGCATTTGAAAGTGGATAAAGATGGGCACATTTTAACACCTTATTTTGAGCTTCTGTGGCAACATCATGTGTCAGTATAATTGTTATCTAGCAGACTGTTCAATTCAATAAAAGTCCACCTGCAATAGAATAGACAGAATGTTCTTATTCCACTGATCGGCCCGGGATTGATGAATTGAAATGAAATTAACCCTCAACGTATTACTTTGACCCCTTCTTATGTGAAAGTGCAGGAGTGTTGCTGTCCTACTTATTACAAAGGCAGCAAAACATCTCTATATTGTGTGCTTTTGAGTCATGTTAGCCATGTCACTGAGCATCTCATTTCAGATCAGTGGTGCTCATTTTCTACTTAAAAAGATTGAAAAACTCAAAGGAGGCCAAGGTTTGTGAGGGTGTTGAAGTTGTCAATAAGTCTTGTGAAGGCTTTGCCTGGCCATTAGGGATGGGGGAATGGGGAATAGCCTAATCTGTGATAGACTGAATCTTGACTGATAGACTTTTTACCGAAATAAATACCTTTTGAATTTGTGCCTCATCAGCATTCAAAGCAACAAACACGATGCAAATCATCAACCTCTAAAAGCACAATTTGTGCCCCATTGCCTAACCCTACGTGCTATCATCCAGGGGCTCAATCCTGCTGCAGATGACATTGTGTCTGTGTATCTAAATGCTTTCAGGGCACAATGTCTTCAAAGCGTCTACAGTAGATAATGATGTGGCCTGTCTGATATATTTTAGCTGCCAGGAGTGTGTGTGTGTAATCCCTCTTTTTAATGAAGGCAAAACATATTTCTGACCCATTATTCATTGGCCATGTTGCCTTTTAGACATATACAGTACCAGTCAAAAGTTTGGACACACCTTCCCATTCCCTCGAATTAGAAAGTCTGTCCAAACTTTTGACTGGTCCTGTAGAGATACAATATCTGTATGAAATTCACCTCAACAGCAGATTGGTTGGCGTGTTGTCCTTTAGCTTGATTGAAGACTGACTTTTTGAATTGAAACACAATGAAAGTGTACTGTTTTATCTGCATTTAAAAAAAATATTGAATTGTATTTATTGTTTTTTATCTTCGCAACTGGAGCAGCAGGAAGGAAACCATTAAAAAATCTAAATAAACCAAATCATTTTTTTAATCTGTGGTTTTAGGTTTATATAGAAGAGCCTTTCTTTAGTTTAGAATACAGTAGGATACACTTTTATCCAGATATGTTTTCAGAAAGCAATTTTTTAAAATCTTTCTACCCTTTTTCTATCTTGTTTCACTGCATTCAAAGAGACATTTTTCACAAGCAGGAGCTCTCACAGCCTGCAAGAGAATCTTGTCAGTGACCTTTTAGCGGGTCCATTCTGCTCTTAATGCGGACTTGACCTATCAACACCATATCACGTTAACCCCTTCGCGATGTCACAGATCAACCGGGAAAGCTCAGCTAGAGTACACTAACGGTTCTCGAGGGCCAGACTGAGTGTTTTGACCCTTGAAATTAAATTATTGTTAAGTTTACAGATGAATTTTGACCAACAGAGTGCTGCAAAAGCCTCATCTAGATTTGAACAACAGATTTCCTTTTTGAAAAGAATGCGTGTTTTCATATCATGTAGTTACACTAACTGTTGTCCTAAGTCATTTCTTGTTTCTTTCTTTTTCTCAAATAGATTGCCTTTTCCCAACACAACAGTATCATGGACCTTGTCCAGTTCTTTGTGACATTTTTCAGGTAAGGAAAATATTCAAATACACCCACTCAGTCATTTGTTTTAGCAGTTGTAAGTGTTCAGCAGTCAAGGAGCATTATCCAGATTTCGACCCACCACCTTTTCAAGTTCCACTTTACCTCCAGGGCTTATTGACTTACTTGAACTTGTTGGCCCAGTTATGTTAACAGAGTACATGTGCGGTAAATGCTTCTTGTGTCTTCAAGGCAGCAATTTCCTTTTTCAAGTGGCAAATGGACTGACGGTAACCATTTAAATAGGGGTATATTGCTCTGCAAGTGCCATCAAAAGAGAAGGCGTGGGCGATCAAGATATGAGGGCTCTTAATGATTTTTCAGAAAGCTGCAGTGAAAGTCTTTCCTCAATGAAATGTTTGAAATGAATGGAGTTGTCTCAAAAGCACAGCAAAGTCTGCATAAATTAACAGCCAATGAGTATAATAACATTTCTTCCAGCCTGTAAGTTTGTTTTAATCATTAGGTCAGTGTCTATGACGGGGACAGTCATTTTCATACACACTGTGATAGACGCTGACATAAACCTTGGTGCAGCTTCTGTATATGTGTGTGTTCATTTCAGTTGAAGGTATGCTGCCCGAAGTAGCTGACAGAGTAACACATTATCTGTGTAGCTGTCAGGGTGGGAATAGAAGACAGCTATTGCCCAAGGCACCTGCCCATCACTGCCCAGTCCACAATAACTTTCCTGAAAAACTGTCACACAATCGGTTATCGTCTTCCTCCATCCGATCAAATTACAGTTGAACAGCCAAATTCAGGGATTCTTGGGAGGAAAGGCAAGAGAGAGGCGAGGCTTATTTTATTTGAAATACCTGTGACTGCCGCTTGCATCATTTGTAACCATTTTGAATAGGGTCATAAAACAGACATGGAGAAAAAAAGAAAAAACTGGACAAAACAAGCTAAAGTTTTAGTCTTTTCGAAATAAGAAGTGAGTGAGTACTTTCCACCTGTGCAGGGGAAAGTCATGGTGAGACAGATTTCTAACGATCTACAGTACATCCACTACATCTGAACAGCATATTTATTGAAATGCTTTTCATTCTGTACAATCATTTAAGCAAACACATCCGTAACATTTGCATTCATAGATAATTATGACATCTATGAAATATGTTAAGCATATTTCAATCAGCAATGCACTTCTTTTGAATGTTGAATTGCATTTAAATTTAAAAGGTAGTTGAATTCTCATACTGGTTGGTGCATTTTGAATCCAACAAAATTGAATTTTTTTTAAGCCTCTGTTTTTTACATCACTATGCAGGTTATACTAATTCTCTCAAGTCTTTGTTTGCATTCTTGTTGTCCAGTTCTCGCTGACCCATAAACTCAGCAAAAAGGCTGTTATAGAGTCTCAAGCAGTGGTGTGTGTGTGTGTGGGAGGTTTGGAGGGGTGAACCTGCAGGAAACATAATCAGCCTGATGACAAAATGTCAAATCGCCCCACAGGGTTTCTAGCCCTCCTTTTATGAGATGGAGAGTGAGGAAATGACGGCATGACTGGGAGCAAGCTCTATTTTCTCCTACTGTTTCTCTGTTTATTCAAATATTGTTCACCTTTTTCACTACAAGCCTTTTGAACAATTTCCTTTCTCCCTCATCTTATGATTTCATGACTTCATAGATAATATTTACCACCACAATGCTGCCTGAGTTGAAATCTAGTTAGAGTCTGATTGTTTTATGCATTTTGAATAGATGCTGAAGAAATTCTCTAATAGGATGCTCCACTATACTAGCAGTGGCACCTCTGGGTCTGATTGATACTAATTAACAAAATCATCCTCATTCGAGTCACATGTATTTGTGTGTGTGTATATATATATATATAATATATATATATATATATGTGTGTGTATGTGTGTGTTTGCGTGCAGAATTACATGTCCACATTAGCGTCAGTATGTGTTTACACCATATATGTGCAAGCAATAGACTTTTTAAGAAAAATGCATCTGTGTAATACCAACTTAATTCATAAAACAGCTATTTTAAAGATGCTATTTGCAAAACTACTCCAGTCATCTCTTGAGGCCTCATAGACTTCAGCATTCAGAAAAGTCTTTAAAAAGTGGGTATAGATCTTATTGATTGTTTTCCCTCGTGGTAACTGTAGCCTTGAGGTTACAGAAATGAGCATGTAAGTAAAAGAGAGTAAAGCTGAGTTCAGTGTAAGATCAAAAAAAAAAAAAAAGATCAGAGTCGAGAAAAAGTCCAAAGCATTTACATTACACGTTGTGTTTCATTATCTAACTATAAAGGCAGGGGTCTGTCTGTCCTTCTCTTTTCTCGACAACTGTTCATCCGATAGACTTCACACTTGGCGGGTGTATAGCTGAAGACCCGAGGAAGTACAGTGTCAAGTGTGAAGTTGTTTGGATAAGCAGTTCTCGAGAAAGCTGCAAGCAGCCATATTGGAACCCAATCAGTCGGCTCATTCTGAACAGGTACGCTTTAAATGGGCACTGCACTATTCACTATCTAAAGGGAGAAATAGTTTGGCTTTATACAATGAAAAACACATGGTGATAATAATGTAAAATGGGATAAAGACACAGTTCAATAGTGAGACGGGAAATTTATTATAATGTGGGACAGCTTCCTGTCATTTTTTTTAAGGTTAATGTGCGCTGCTTGGGTGAGTGAAATTTCACACCTACCTGTACTGTTACTAGATCTACAAATCAACCAATCCCATATCCATAACTACTTGTGGAAAACTTCAGAGCAGCTCCTTGTGTTAAGAAATGTATTTTTGTTCTTCAGTATTGGCAGTGAGAACATGAATGATTGCAGAACTCCTTTTTATTAACAGCAGAAGCAGAAGGAACAGCAAAGGGGATTTAAGCTTCTTTACTGTCTAAAATACAGATGATGAAAGCCAAACATCTGTCTGGGGATTTTTGTCACTTCTGCTACATGAAAAAAATCTCATTCAAGCCTTCACAACTCCCCTCTCCATCCACCATTATCTTCAAAGGTGTCTAAGATGGTGCAAGTACTTCTAAAAGAATGAAAGGGATCCCAGCTTGCTTACCTCCTAAAATAAATTCCACATGCGATTACAAGATGTTTGAAGTACAGAGTTTCCATTACTCATCACTTAAATCCCACTTTTCTTCCTTTTTTCCTCTTTGCTTCCACCGTACTTTCAATGTTACGTTCCTCACAGGCAGGCAATATCACTTTCTTCAGAGATCCCCGCCAATGGATTTGGCAGGTGTGCCAAAGCAAATAGAAAGCATACTCAAGTTTAAATATCAAACGTCACCGTGATGGCTGCTGTGTAAACGAGTTTCAATTGAACTCCTGCCACTGCACCAACAACCTCTTCCTTACTGAAGATTACAAGCAATATATCACCACGCTACAGCATAGTGGCAATGTGAATATGCCTCAGAAACAAAGAGTTCCAAAAACAATGAGACAACAACTAATAGAAGAAGCAACTTCACTTGAAACTAACAGGGCTACGGTCAGCAGTGAGTCACTCACAGTGGAATATACAAAAATATCAGCAAAGTAATGAATGAGAAATTTGTTTGTCTTAATGCAACAAGCTGGACACTCAAGCAAACTGTATCACTGAGGCTGAAGAGAAAGTATCCACCATGGAAGACAAAGTGACAAATCTAGAACAACTCAAAGAATCCCAAATACAGATACAAGTACTAACTGAGCTTGCAGATAATATGGAGAACAGGAACAGACGAGACAATATACACATCACCAACCTTAAGTAGGGTATAGAAGAAAGACAACCCATGCAATTCTTTGAAGCTTGGCTCCCAAGGGTCCTTGGTCTGGAGATGGAGAAAGGCCACATAAAGATCGACAGAGCCCATAGAAGCCTGGCACCAAGGGAGCAACGAAATCGTCCGTCATAATTAAACTCCATAACTCAAGAGACAAACTGAAAATAATGGATGCAATCAAGGTTAAATGAAGTCTTCACTAAAAGGGGCAATCTTTCTTTATACAGCAAGATCTCTCTGCAGCTGTGAGGAAGAAATTCTGTAAATTCAACAGAGTGCCCCAACAACTAGTCAGCAAGAACATCCAATTCTAGATGAGATACACGGCTGCTCTATCAGTGTTTCACTGCAGACTAGACGGGACCAATGCGGAGCGCAGCAAACTCTGAAGGCACAGCCAGATGTACCAAAGATTGAATAGAATGAGTGCTACCAAAGTTACCACACTCAATATTAGGGGTATCAACAGTACAGTGAAAAGGCACAAGATTCTGTCAGAGATAAAGAAAGTTAACATTGGAATAGCCATGTTACAAGAGACACATCTCACCAACACAGAACACTTAAAACCTATGAGGGAATGGATTGGACAGGTCTTTTATTCCTCATATAACTCTTAAGAGTAGGGGAGTAGCAATATTAATTCATGAAAAGCTCAACATCACCTTTGATAAAACTCTTATCAGATAAAAATGGAAGATATATTTTAATAGCCTAGTCCTTAATAGTCATTTTTGGGGACTTCATGTTAATAGGATCTGTTTATGCTCCAAATGTATTTGACAGGGCCTTTTACTCTAGACTCTTGGCAGTTGTCTCATCCATACCCACTAATAATATAATCCTGGGGATGACTTCAACTGTGGCCTGAAAATGGTAATCGATTATAATCCTCCCAAACAACTGGCACCACTGAAAGTGTCAAAGGCAACAAAAATAATTATGTTGTGAACTAGGATTGCTGGATGCATAGAGGACAATAAACCGCAAAGAAAGGGATTATAAATTATTTTCATATCCACATAAAAGTTATTCAAGAATTGATTACTTATTTGTGTCAAGATCTATCTTAGATTGTTCCCACATATGCAGGATTAATTCATGTGTCCTTTCTGATCACTCTTCAGTTTATCTAGAATCGGACCCTCCATATTATGACCCTCTGTCCAGACGTTGGCGTCTAAATCCTATTTTGCTCAGTGATTCCTCATTAATATTATACCTGAAGGAACAGTGGGGTATTTTTTTTATCTGCTAACCACACTCCAGACACATCTGCATCAACTTTATGGGAAACAGCCAAAACTTACCTGAGAAAAAAAACCTTAAAGGCACATTTGGAATTGAATTTAAATTCCCACCTACTAAGAAAACCCGACACAAACTTGAAACTGCTCCCTCTTCCCTTGACCAGCTTCTTACTGAAAAAGCAGAAAAGGCAGATAATATAATACCTTTACTCTTAGAGAAAAATGGTGTAAGACACTTTGAAACAAAACATATTATCCAAATTAAGAAGGATTTTTATGGAAAACTATACACATCGGAATTTAAATACAGTTCTACCCTGAGTAATAGTTCTTTGACAAAATAGCTCTGCCAACTCTGCCTGTCGATGCAAGGGCGACCTTATGCTCTCCAATTACTGAAAAGGAAGTACGTGAGGCTATTGGGAACTTACAAGGGGGGAAAGCACCAGGACCTAATTCAGAGTTCTACAAGCAATTTGTTAACTTAGTGGAACCTTTAACCAATGTTTTCTGAGTCATTCCTAAATGTCTGTCTCTCTCCTACCCTTAATCTGGCTCATGTATCTTTAATACTTAAAAAGAACAAACAACCTGAGAGCTGTTCCTCATATAGACTGATCAGTCTGATAGGAGTAGACTGTAAGATACTGGCCAAGGTACTTGCGACCAGGTTGGAGAGATTTCTTCCAAACCTGACCAATCCCAACCAAACAAGATTTATTATTAACATATTAACTCCCATACAAACATGCAACAATTATTAAATATTATCCAGTACTCTCAGATCACCAGAACCAAAATTCTTGCCATTTCACTAGATGTTGAAAAGGCAGGGTGCAATGGGAGAAGTTATTCAATGCAATGAAGAGATTTAAGCTAGGGGACACATTTATCAATTTGGTGAAAATATTGTAGAAATCACAGATGGCCAAGGTCCTTGTTAATGGATGCTGCTCAGACCCATTCCACCTCCAGAGAGGAATGTGCAAAGCTTGCCCCCTGTAGCCCCTCCTTTTTGCACTAGCTCTTGAGCCCTTGGAAGAAATGATAAGGAAGCATGAAGAATAATGGAGTTGAATTGGCCAGATTGGATCACAGAATTGCACTCTACACAGATGTTTTGCTTTTTGTTAAAACCCCTGAATCTTCAATTCCCATAATCTTCTCCATCATAAATGAATTCTCTAAAATTTCAGATTACAAAATAGATTTTGTGAAATCTGAAGCTCTCCCCTTAGAGAATTTTAACGAGCCTGCCGATTTCCTTTAGTGGTCACCATCTAGATTTACTTACCTTGGAATTAGAATATCTGCAAATATCAGTCATCTTTATAAACAAAATTTTACAAACATCGCATGAATTAAAACAGGTCTGAATTGCTGGCTGGGCTTACCCCTTTCTTGAATGGGCAGACCGAGCTTGAGATAAATGAACATACTACCAAGGCTTCTTGACCCAATGCAAATGCCCTTTCTGTATTACAAAAACCACAGTTTATGATATTGAAAAGTCTATTTCTAGATACTTGTGGCATGGGAGGAAAGCAAGAGTGAAAACGAAAACACTGCGACTCCCATAGACAGAGGGGGGATAGCCCTACCCAACCTTCTCTATTATAATTTGGCTTTCCATGCTCAAACAGTTTATAATTGGATACATCATTTCTTAGAAGCCAAAAAACCCACATTGACTCCTGGTGCTGTCACCCACATTCCTTACTAAGGTATTTGTCAAACAAAGTCCAACTCTCTACAGATATTAAAAATATAATTGTATTCAAACACATTAAAATCATAGTATGATATTTCTAAATGGTCTAGCTATGGAAATTTTTCATCACCCCTTCAACCAATACTTAATAACAACTTCTTTCTACCTGGACATGGGAAAGGTGTTATTGAAAATTAGTTTGCAAAAGGTGTTAAAACAAGCGGAGACATTTTTGAAGCAGAGACTCCCTCCTCTCACTCCATGCTAAATAGGGAATGTCTTCCACATACTTTTTTGCACATTTGAATGGATATCCATTCGTTGAATGGATATTCATTCGGATATCAAATATTAAAAAATTTTTTTTTTGGCCTGGTGGGGGTTCTCGTTATGTCATTATGGAGAAACACAGATTCAGTAAACATTCAGTACGTTCAGTAAATGTTAAATACAGTTAGACCCAGCAGTCTCCATTAAGTTGGGCGAGTTCAAAGTTGTGAAAACAACGGGGGTGTTTGGTGGTGTTTTCACAGGTAATTTGTTAGTCTGTCCCTCCCGCTGCAGGAAATAATGGATTACTCCTGGAATCTATTGATGTAGCACTTTTCTCCTTATGAAAATAACACAGAGATTATTCGACCAATGAGAATTTAGTCGGACGAGAGCATATCGACCAACTAATCGACCAGTCGACCAGCAGACTACAGCCCTACTAATATGGCAACGCCCTGTGATTGCAAGTTTCTGGAAAAATATTTTAAAAAGAGCTTTGCACAATCTTGCACATAGAAATTAAATCGGAACCTGCATTGTTTTTGTTGGGATTCTTGCCAGAAGGTTTTGATCTTAACCCCTCACATATATATATGTATACATATGTATATTCTTGTAACAAAACTGTTGTGGCTAGCTTGTGGATCTACTTTGTTCCGGTGGATTAAAGACAAACCCCCAACAGTAACACAGTGGTAGGGAGAATTATACAAAGTTTTACCAATGGAAAGCCTCTCTGCTACTTATAAGGGGAACAACACGTATATCTTAAAAATCTAGGAACCAGTTTTAGTTCATTTACCATATAAAATTTCAGACTTACTACAGAGGGATTGATTAACTTACAGAGTGAATCCCAACTCATAAAAATTGGACTGAATTGAATGAAAATTCCCTTCTTCCTCTTTTTATGAATTTATCTTCTTTCCTATCCTCTTTCTCTGAAAACTAGTGGGCTAATTGCATCAGTTGCAAGTTTTAAAAATCAAACAAATAATCTCATGATATTAGAGCTAGTCATGTGTTTCAGACTGCCTATTTTAGATTATGGCTGGCCCCTAATGATGAGGGCTCATTTCTCATATTACCCCATGTGTTTCAAATCCAAATATGATTATCCTTGTTGCCAGACATCAGGAACAGGGTCATGTTCCCTTGTAATTCAGTGAGTTGATAACGAATATAAGAAAATGATAAATTACGTGTTAATGATTCAAAATTTCCCTTCTTTATTTTTAGTACACACTAATATTTTTATGGATGTGGGGTGGCTGTGGCTTAGGAGATAGAGCAGGTCGTCCACCAATCAGAAGGTCGGTGGTTTGATTTGGTTTGCAAGAGACTGAACCCCAAATTGCTCCCGATGTTTCTGTCAGCACCCTGCGTGGTAGCTTGCCTCCATTGGTGTGTGAGTGTGTGTGTGAATGGGTGATTGAGAAGCAGAAACATTATAAAGTGCTTTGGATAAAAGCGCTATATAAATGCAGCCATTTAATGTTTTTTTAATATGAGGATATTTGAAAAATATTACCCTCTTGAAATGCTTGCACTGAAAGTAAATTAACTCTTAGTCTATTAGATATACAGTTGACACTAACCAGAGGTGGGGGACTCGAGTCAAATGACCTCACTCGAGTCGCAAATTTGAGGACTTGAGACTTACATGACAAACATTGATAAAAGACTCGACTTGACTTTGACTTGTGACAGATGGCTCGAAAGGACTTGACTTTTTTATAAAATATTTGCATTTTTCTAGATAATGTGAAGTTACTTATGTTTTTGAAACATGATAGAGTGATTTCTAGTGCAATGCGTGCAAACCTGGCAACCCACTAGGACGTGGCAGACCAGCAGAAGCCAACGCAGGAGGCAGCTATCATGGAGGGGGCCAGTCCAAAAATAATATTCGCCCAGAAGCTGAAAGAAAGCTAATTTGTTCCCAAATATTCGTTGTAAAACTGACACCAAACTGGATGTTTATCATTCACAGAAAACCTCCTGAGTCTCGTTTGTGTTCATGTCAGCAGCAACAGTGAACACAACAGCTGTGAGTGCGGTGCTAAAGCTCTGGGTCCATCCTGGAGATCCTGAGTGCTGCCACTGCTCCAGCCCTGAATGTTTTGAGCCAAAGTCTGCATATTTCTGGTCCTCAAAACTGGTATTTTTATATAAAATTGTGTCGGAGGGAGGGGGAGAAATACGGTGCTCACTGCAGTGAGCTGAGCAGTTTCCAGTGTTTCAGGCTTTTCTCCACATTTCAGCACAGGGATCAGTCCATTATGAAAAGTGCAGGAATTGCAAACGCCACAGTTTGTGTGTCTTTAGTCAGCAGAGATGCGTACACACAGAGCTCTCCAACATCACAAATCAACTTTCATTTATTTAGCTTCTTTTACTTCTAGTATTTCACATCAATAACATAACCTACTGAAATGTCCATCAGAATACTGCTATTTATGTGAGACAGGTCTGTAAAGTGTTAGATTAATGTCTGAATCTTAAAATAATGTCATTCACGTGTCACTAACTGTATCCGGGGTGTATCAGAAACATTAGTACTGATGTTGTTTGTTGCTCACAGCTGCTGTGTGTCAGATTCTTTCCTTTGACTTTATTAAATACCTGCAGCATCACAAGGCAGCAGAAACGGTAAGTCTGTCTTTAAATTGAGAGAGTGATGTGCGCATGTACGCACATGGCAAGTGGCACATCAGTGGTAACTTCAGCAGCACGCCAACAGGACGGTAATTAATGTTCTGTGTTCTGCTGTACAGTACACTGTGTACAGTATACAGTGAAACAGCATGTTATTAAACAGCCCTTATGGATAAATCCTGGGCTTGATCTGAGCTGTCAGGACTTTTTTATTTTAAGTAGCTAAAAGTCCAATGAGAAGCACCTTAGACAGATGCTGGTAATATAATGATAATAGGATATAATATTTAGATGATGCCAAGGAGAAACGGTGTGACCCTTCTGAAGGGGAGCTAGGGCAGGAGGCTTAACACTATGATTTAAATTTTTTGTGTCATACTTCTATTTTCACTTTAGAGCCCTTTAGAGGTATGGGGCTATATTAGCCTCACTCTACAATGTTGAAAATAAAACTCAGCTTTTCATGACTACAGTCTTTTAACTGATTTAAATGTGGAAACTGGTAGATCATCAGAATTTCGTGACTTTCGTGACTTGTGACTTGCTTGACCTGAGCAATGACTTGACTTGTCTTGCTTGACTTATAGCAGGGACTCGACTTGACTTGACTTCCTTGATTCTCACCGCATTAACTTGGGACCTGCTTGAGACTTGAAGGTTAAGACTTGAGACTTGCTTGTGACTTGCACATGTGTGATTTACTCCCACCTCTGCCGCTAACCACTAATTTCCCATATATTTAATCATAACCACAGTGCATGCAGTGCAAGCTAGCTTAACAAACATCTAAGCCATCCATATATGCACTCCTTGATACTAAATAGTGCTCACAGAGAGATCAAGAATCAGCCATCTGCAAGAATTTGTTCGTTAAGAATTCAGTGTCCCACATGTTGCTCAGACAAGCCAATAAAAAGTGCAGAATGTCTCTTTAGCACATAATAATCTTTACATTCTCATCTGTCAGCAGGATAATGAAGTGGAAGCTCTCAATCAGTCATATTTTTCTATCCCAGTATCATTTGGACCTTGCAGAATTTCCCTAAGACTAATGGTTTTACCATTGGGTTATTAATTGAAGTAATCGGCCAAAATATTCAGTCTACTGAAAAATGAATATGTTACCTCCTCAAATCATCTCCCAGGTTTTGTCTTTTTAAGTTAGACAGAAACTTTGAATTTTCAAGTCCATCCTGTTTCAGCCATTGAAAATTATTTTAAAATAAAAGGCCAAGAAATAGTCATACATAACCCCACATATGCCCTCGGCATAACACCTTTATGTCTTTAAAATTTTAAATCAAGCTAATCTTATGTTGTTTAACCATCTTCTTGCTTAGATAAGAGAACTTGTCATGTTTCAGGGAAGCATTTTATTGGTATTCCTTTAAACCAAATTAACTAGTTTTGTGGTAGCATATGCCGTGAGATAATAGAGTCAAACTTGCAACATGGTAAAATTAAACTCAACAGGGCTGGCAGCCTTTTTTTGTTCTCAGTAACTACCTTTACGGGCCATAAATACTTAAAATACCCAAGGGTAGACTGCTCCCTGTGTGTAAAGAATATGGGCAGTTTTCCAACGACAGCTGTTATAGTAAAAGTCTTCTTGACATCATCATGTTTGACAGTATTTTTTCTCTGTCATCCCAGTTGCTTTCTGTCGCTTCTCCTGGTGGCAGCAGTGGTGTGGAAGATCAAACAGACCTGCTGGGCTTCACGGCGGAGAGAAGTAAGTCCATGAAATACACTCTGTTTACTTGAGATACGACATATGTTATTTTCCTCAACATGATGGTGCCCCAATTCTTCTGAAACACTGTTGAAAACTACAGCAAACTGCATTTAACATATAGAGACAAAGACCAAAAGAGCACAATTGGCACCACCTTTTTATAGTATGCATCCAGATATAATTACAGGAAGATAAACTTGATGTAATCTTGATAAATGAATATAAAATACAGTGAACATTTATAAAAGGCAGAGTTACTCTGAGAAGGACGGAGGCATATTTGCGGTTTCAGTCTTTTGGTTTAACTTAAAAACCATCATTGGGAGCATGTAGAGTTGTTGGGGAAACAACAGCTAATACATACCAGATGTGTCAGCTGATTGCTCAGTTGCTTCAATTAGGCTGATGATGTCACATGTCTGAGATGGAACATCAGCACATATCTAAACACCAACTTGAGTTCCTTAGGAGCTTTTAGACCACTATTAAGAGAAGGTTTGTATCTGCTCTTCTCAAATGTTTCTTCAAAAAATAAAGATGTTCCGGTATTTGATGAATTTTTTTTATTAGAAAAATGGTGAAAATGGCTGAAAAGAATAAAGACAATTCATTTTAAAGTGGACCAGTGGAAAAGGGGGTGAAGAAAGCCAGTAGAGATGCTGTGAATGACTTGGAAAAGGGATGGAAAAAAAATTATTAATATTCAGTGTTGGTATGAAATATGGGGTTGAGAAAAGATGGGGATAAAAAGGGGTAAAAGATGAGATGATTGGCAGTAGAAATTAAAGAAGAGGGCCAGAAAGATACTCTGCAGGAAACTGAGGAAGAAAGCAAATGTATGCAAATTCACTTCACTGCCCTTAACTGGAACTGCTTGGAGTGGTTACTGGTGTTTATAAGAGCAACCATCATTTCCATTTCCTCAGAGTGAATCCTATATTCTCGTAGATGCCGTATGATACTCAATAGCAGGAAGATTAATTTGGTGCACATCCAGCCTTATGACCTGCAGTCGACTAATAAAGCTCCCACTTTATTTCCCCTTTGGGGTTGACAATGATAATCATAGGATCTGGATTTTATATCCTCTAATTGATATCTGAAAATAAACAAGAATGATAGCTACCGTGACTCAGAATCATGCCTATCCAAAGAATTAAAGTCAATGAAAATTAATGCAGGCAGATGGGCTCTCGTCATTGAAATTCTGCTCACTTTTTTGGTCTGCTCTTGGCATTCGTATCATCTGTTTGTCATTGCCCTTCAGCTGCCAGATGATAATAAATAAATCGTTAAATAAAAACCTTCATCTCTTAATTTCAGGTGATTGAAAAGTTTTGTCACTGTGAGAAGAACTTATGAGAGGGACTGGGATATTTAGTCGCAGATGACAGATCAGTTCATATATAGGAAATAATTGATCTCTCAGTTTTTATACAGTACCACTCAAAAATTTGGACACACCTTCCTATTCACTTGAATGAGAAATGTTTGACTGGTGCTGTATATCTACAGTATACTGATATTGCTATGTGTGCAAGTGCAGGTTCAGTTGGAGTCTTCAGTGTAAAGTTCGGTTTAAGTGCCAGCCGAACATTTTTATTACATAAGCAACAAGACGTGATCAGATTTCTTCTTTGAAACATGATCCAATCCATAAGTGACCTTTACATTCCTCATTGTGCTAATATTTTTAATCCATTCTACTCCCTAAAATCCACTGGGGTTCTGTTAGGATTTGTTACCAGCTTTTATTAGCTGCAAAAGCAAAATTATTAAGGATTTGATGATAGCAGCCTATAATATACAATTTTGATTGAATATTCCTCACTGAATACAGTTGAGTCTTGTTAGCAGAAAAGGTTTTTGCACATAATTTATGTTACTTTTACTACCATCATACTAAAAAAATGTTTTGTGGAATATTTAGATATCTGGTCCTTGGATTTTATCAGCCTTACCAATTTAAAAGATTACAAACCTGAGGAAAATACTGGTAATACCTCAAGGTTCCTGTGCCATTTTTCAGGTGCCCTACTTTTGAAGAAAAGCCGTAAAGAGAAACTGTGCTGGTAACCTTTTGTTGAACGCTGTAATCGCCTAGAGGATGTTCTTCAGTGCTGTTTGGGTGGTCCAGCTATGCAAGTAGTCGTTAACTCTGGCCCACAATAATACCCAAATTAGCAGAATCATTTGTAGCGGGGCATCATGTGTATCAGTCATGGAAATCACTGTACTGAGAATACATGTTTTGTCTTTATGGTCTATCATCAGTACTTTCTTTCAAAGTTTGCACATCACATACTGCAGTTAATGAAACATACACATTTAAATTGAGCAGTTAATTTATGTTGTATGACATAATACATTGAATTATTTATATCAACTGAACAACCCCCTAACTCTCCTGCAGCAAAGTCCACTTTCTGCCATCTAACTATCTAGCCATCCAACCAACCCACCTCTTCCTAAAAAGGAAAATGTCACCTTATATAAACGTCCAATAATGATACAGAGGGGTTTACATTGGAGTTAGTTGAAAGCTAATCTCGCGATACCAGACAGAGTAGTTGCTTGAATGGCAGCGAGAACAGCCGCTAACAAATCTACGCCTTACATACCCTTACATTTTGTCAAGGACACGCCTTACTGGAAATGATGCGAAGCGTTAAGAGACTGACCTGTGAGTCTAGTTGAAAGCCAGGTACGTCTCATACAGACTCTAAAGGGCGCCTTTTGTGTTGGTATCAGACGCCGAGGGGTGTGACAAAGCGTCGGTATTTGACGCCCTGGGACTGCAAACAGACTGGTGATACTGGACATTAAAAATATGAGTCTGTGTTTTAAATTGGTCCTCTTTGGATACTTTGAATAATAAAACCATAGCTCCCGTTGATAAAGTGATAACTGATCCAAATGTAAAGAAATTGTCCCTCCTAATAGTGTGAGGGTGTATGTAATGAATGATGTGATAGTAATTTTCCTTACCACAGTAGAATCACCATCTCACCCTTTAAACAATCTCTAATAACAAGAGTTTCAGTGGAATTGGTGTTTGCTCACTTGTGTTGAGACATTGCCAAAACTTGTATGATATTAGTGAAACTAAATCTGTTCCGCTAATCTCGTCTCATTGGTGAACTGATTGGCTCTTTACTGAACATTGTGTCCTTTTAATTTAAAGGGGTTTGTGAACAGCCCATGCACTTATTGCGCGTGTCCAAATACAGGATGGAAGAATTGGGCTGGAGGCCATTTAATGCTCACAAGCCCCCATCTGACATAAGGACATGGAATGAATGAGTCTTAATGAGGCTTCCAGAGATGGCAGAGACAATAATGAGACACTGATCCAGCCAAGTGGCATATGGATGATCCTGATTGAACTCTTTTTTTATTGGCTTTTAAATGTGAAATCTGTGGTAGTATTTCTGGGCTTGATTTACAAAACTGTGTATGTATATTTTACCAGAAACACATTGAAAATAAATATTTGTATATTACCAAGTAAGTATTGTCTACATGTAATGTTGAAAAGCGGTAATCACTAACAGCTTCACAGACTTGCAAACATGTAATTCCTGGCATTGACTTAATCTTACTAGGCTGATCTTTTACCACACTAATGCGCTAATTGGATAAGGCCTTTCTTTTTTGTCGGGAGCTGAAAGGACCTCATAAACAAATATGCAGCTGTTGTATTTGAATAATTTTAGTTGAGGGCTGGAGATGAGACTTGGATCCCGCCTGGAGACAAAGGCATGAAAAGACAACAGCTGTAAATGCCACCGAGGAGGATGAGGGCTGACCTCTTTGAAGCTACCTGTGGGGGGAAATGGGAGGGAGGGGGCACTGACATTTCACGAGACTGCAACACAGAGATGTTTTACACACAAACATGTGGCTGTATCTAATGCAGCCCCCTTCGCTATCTCTCTCTCTCACACACTCATACAAGCACACACCTCACATAACATATGCCCTGCTATAGCAAAACATCATCCAAACAGGAGACATATACTGACCATGGTGTGAAGCGGTGATATTTTACTGGCACTCTAAAAGCACTCAAAACTGTCATTGAGCAGTGGTTACCACTAAAAGGACCATTATTTCTCTCAGCACATTTAAGCGTACCATTTACTAAATTCACCAGTAACTAATTAGCATCTGTTTATTAAAAGCTATCATCAGCCCATAGACGTTGTGATTGCAGTGACGTTGGTAATGGATGTGGCCAGACTATAGCTGATGACTGTTGTGTCAGCTAAGGACAGGAAAGTGATGGCTGCAAAGGCTAAGTGCAAGGGCAATGACGTGTTGCATGTGGTGTGTCACTGATGTAGTTTAGTTCCTATTTTCTTCTGAGTATTCTTGGGTTCTCTGATTCTTTTTTTCCCCTTTCACATTAAAGGAATAGTTTTGACATTTTGGGAAATACACATATTTGCTTTCTTGCTGGGAGTTAGATGACAAGATTGATACCACACTCATGTTTGTACAGTAAATATGAAGCTACAGCTAGTAGCCTGTTAGCTTAGCTTAGCATAAAGACTGTAAACAGTTGGAAACAGCTAGCCTGGCTCTGTGCAAAGGTATCAAAATCCGATTACTATAGTCCAACACATCACTCCCTGTAAATACACGTGTTGTTTTTTACACTTTGTTTTTTGGGTAACATTTCCTTTTACAGTCCCCTAATTACTTAGTATTTATATATGGTAAATATATGGTAAATTATAGTATATTATTGAGTAATTACCACTGGAAAAACCTCCACTGTTACTCATCAACTATTATGGTGGCTGTTACCAACATATGCCTTGGATAACTACAATTGTAACTTGAATTGATGGGTAATAGAGGAGGTGTTTCTAAGAATGGGTTGCCTAAGAATTGGTTACTTCCTAGGAAGTACACGATTATATCTGAGTTATTACCAACCGAAATTGTTTACAACTACATGATACTTAGTTGTGTTGATGAGTAGTAGTGAAGGTTTTTCTTAGTATTTCAGCTGTAGTTTCTCTGTATTTACCCATTTATTACCAGTGGTAATTACCCAATAATATAATATAATTTACCATATATTTACTGGTTAAATATTTAATTAATTAATATTTAATTAGGGGACTGTAAAAGGAAGGGTTCCATTTTTTGTACTGATGAAACAAATGAGATGTAAAGTGTTAATTAGAGCTTCAGAGGTGCTGGAAAGTGGCTTTTGTTACCTTCAGATAGAGTCAGGCTAGCTTTCTTTATGCTAAGCTAACTGGCTGCTGCCTGTAGTGTCATATTTAGTGTAAAGACATCACAGTGGTAACAATCTTCTCATCTAACTCATCAAGAAAGTGAATAACCGTGTTTCCCAAAATGTTAAACTATTCCTTTAAAGATGACCTCCTGTGGCACAAAATATCATTTTTACACACTGGCTGCAGCCACCTTAGACCACCTGATATAGCTCGGTGGTCTAATTTGCTATTTGCTATTTGCCATTATGCTTGCATTGATAAAAGTGAAAGGAATACATTACTAACCACATAATTCTCACATGTCCCTCTTCTCACATGGCATAGTTTCACACCAGTGCTCTTCCACTGAAGAGCTCAATCAGCAGTCATCGATTGCTATAATAAGATTATCCTACTCTTAAGCCCCTGGTCACCTTGATTGTCCCTTGTTCAGTTTGAAGTTTGCACTCTAATAACTTCCTCTAAAGTTAAAGAGGATGGAGTGTTACTGTGATTAGGAGTTCACTTTAGGTTGTAACTCGTAAGCTTAGAAGCTGTCCTGGTAATAAGCAAAACCAAATTATAGAAATATAGTAAGGTAACATGTTATGCTTGTAATCATGCAACTGCGATAATACATGGTATTCATATTTTCTAATGAGTTCTTCAGCCTACACACAACCACTCAACTGCACCGAAATCACATCAATGTGGTATGCACTGTCAGTTTATTAGACTGGATATCTTCAGTCCATTAATCACAGCATGTATGTAGAGTTTGAAAGTATGCATCAACACGGAGAATTTAATGTTAATGTCAATAGAAGGAAATCCAGAATCAGACTACGTCATACTTGACATAAAGTCTTTGATTTTTTTTTTTGCATTTGTCTAATTTTTAAGTTTTATTTTTTGCCTGCTGGTACAGCCAGTGATCTTTGAAAAGGACAAAGTGACCTGCTTAGGTGTAGAATATGCTCAGAGGCGGGATGACACCTACCCTTTTATAGAATCCAATGAAGGGAACAAAATGCTGTATTCACAAGACAGATAATTCATGCTCTCACTTGCTAAATTAATCAAGTTGCATAGCAATGCACCCCATGCCCAACCTTATCACAACAGTGAATGGCTCCAGCTTGTATTCTTGACAAAATCAGTCTGTCATTGCACAAACGTTAATTGGTTTTACGGAATTCACTCTTGCCTTTTGTCATTAACTTAGTATTCATTTCTAAAATCTCTCTGGTATTGTGCCGGCCCCTTGATGATTGTATTCCCAGCACATTTTAGATGCATGTGCTGGACACAGAGCAGAGCATTCTCTGACTTTGCTTCTGCTCTCTTCTTATGCTTTGGTGCTTTAAATGAATTCTGCAACATGATAAATAACATTACTGCTATCTGACATTTAGGATGAATGTTGTTGGATTTTGAAGTTTTTCTGTTGAAAACCATAATAAGCCCTGAGCTGTTTTCTTGTTTTGCAACAACCCCACCAGGCACCTCCATCCTGCTTTTATCTTTTGGAAAAGGGCAAAATTCTCATTTTGACCTGCGCTGGCCCTGCAGCTCAAATCTATAGGTTTGGTGTTGCTGTAAGATGTTTAATAGTAGGGATGTACAACAATCTAATACAGAGCCTCAGATTTCAAGTATAAAAATCAGAGCTACAAAAAACAGACCAAGAAAAATCAATCAGGTGATCAATCTCAATTTCATACGGCCGTTGTTTTTTTTTCTCTCAGCTGTACCTCCCCGGGGGGATGTTTTCACAGTGACTCAACACAGCAGTGCTTACATGGAAGAGATCTGAACTTTCGCCTCATTCACTCCCCACCAGTGAGTCTGTTGATGTACAACAGTGAAGGCCAGTCAGTAAATAAATGGTTTAATGTTCATGTTTCAACATGGGCAGCTTCTAAACAAATAATGCATTATTTATGATACACAGAACCTACAAATGCTATGAACCTTTTAACTTGCCTTCATTTGAAAGACACACATCAAACAAATATTAGATATTTCACAACCCAAGCATTTATAAAGCATGCCTGAGAAGAACACTCATAAAGACTACATACTGACTCTACTTCTGTCGTGTCCGAAAGTAAAAAAATCTTTTTAACATTTGTAACATTTACAACTTTGAACATGATTTACAAAGAACTCATTAGGCAGCAGTTATCGCATGATGTCACAATGATGATCAGTGTTGAATCTGCCAGTTGAATTTGACAAAATATCTAAGGATTTGTCCAAAATCATTGTCAGCTCTAGACCTGCAACAAATTAGTCTAGTAGTCGATACACAGAAAATTAATCAGCAACTATTGTGATCATCGATTTATTGTTTTTAGTTATTTTTTAAAATGTGAATATTGTCTGATGTCTTCAGTCCTCTGTGATAGTAAACTGAATATTTTTGGGCTATGGACTTTTGATTGGGACAAAAGAAGAAGACATTTTGGGTTACATCTTGGGCTTAAACCATTCTCTGACATTTTATAGACCAAACGACTAATCAGTTAATATAGAAAATAATCAAGAGATTAATTGATAATGAAAATAATTGTTAGTTGCAGCCCTCTTCAACTCTAACTGTTAAAATTAATATCACTTAAATGTTGGGGAAAATTGAAAATTTCATGAATTTTATTCAGTTATTGTTAGTCATTTCTGGTGCCTCAGACAAGTTAGATTACTTTTTTAAAATTTATTAAAACCCTTAACCCTTGCATAAGAAATACTTGAGAGAGTAATGTTGTGATCTGTTGCTTTCTTGTGTGAAGTCTTTTTGTAATTCGATGCCACAGTCAATTGAAGGGAAAATGTATAAGAATTATTTTGAAGAACTGTCTGTGCGAGTATCTGTGATGAGTCACTGGTAGATCCTAAATATCTAATCAACGTTTTTGACATATTACTTGAATACCACCGTTTCCATCGCTTTAATGTTTTCCTGTGTACATCTTCAATAGGCCCAACAGTACATTCACTGTTGTGACATGCATAAACCTGTCACATAGATGGAGTCCTTGATACCACAAGACGTTGATTCAAAGCATCTTTTACTTTTTTTTTTGTTTTATTTTGTTCATTTATGCTTTCACAATGCTATCAACCTCTCCAGACCTCATCTGAATTTTGCCAATTAATAGCCGGACTAATGAATACTTAATTATATTCCGAGTGAGTGAGGGTGGGGGTCTGGACACAAGAATCTCAGGGTTGATTACTACACCAAGGACAAACTCCTATTCAGGAACAAGACCACCAGGAAACTCAACACTCTCATACAACTGATCCAAAAAGACATGCAGTTTTATTAAAGGCACAATGTGAGGTAATTTGAAAGTGCTGAAGCAGTCTAGTGTACAAAAAAGAAAGTATAGATTTTCTTATTCTTTTGTATGATGAGAAGAATAGCTTTACTCATCTGAAAGCAAAATTATTATAATTCTTAGGTTTTTCCTACTATATATGTGCTATATTAAGTGTATATGTACTGTATTACTTTTGGTATTACTTTTCATGATATTGTTTGTATGTTTGTGCACATGTAGAGACACATTTATTGAACGTCGGCAAAGTGCAGAGGAAGGGCATGTTATGAGGCCGATCATCACAGCAACCTGATGTGCTTCGTAATCTGAAGTACAATTAGATCTTAATGCAGCACACTTAAGCTCATCACAAATCCAATACCAATCAGTGATGTCCTTGGCGCTAAAATGGCGGCCCGTTTAGATATCGATCAGACACTGCGCTGTTGATGAAAGTGTGGCGCTAGTTGTTTTACAATATTGATTAGTGGGGAACAAGAGAAGCTATTTTCTGCTCAGTCTGAGCAGCAGAAATGGTGTCAACCATTAGGCAGTAACCTAACCACAGCATTTCTATGCAGAACCTTTGGGACAATCTTTTATAAGTTTCTCTGTGATGGTATACCGTGTGTGAAAAAGAAATTACAGTAAATATCACTTAAGAGGTTGCCCTCATCAGATTGATTGAATGTAGTCAATGGATTGATCATTTACAGGTTTTGAATGTTGATATATACATTTTACATGTCATGGTTCATCTTGATTCTTAGTATTCCCATTATATTAAGAAATGTTTGGAATATTATGGTACCTTATTTATGAGAATGGGATGGGTTACTGCAGTTTTGTAATATTATATCACAAAATTAAAGATCACACAACTGGAAATTATCAGTTTATGTTGGGGATCATTGAGAAATGTGGGCCACAAAATAAATCCCCATGTTCATAGGGCATGGATGTTTATGGATAGTCTTTCAGCATTTCCCCATTGATATTTGCTATTGATTTTTAGCTTCATACTGTAATAGCCCAGAGGGTGTAGATTACTGTGCAGGAACACTGTGACGGTCCGCAGTTGTTCATTTTCAATTTCTTTTTCTTTCTCACCCTCAAACCCTTTGAAGTGTATTCTTGTAAAATGTTTCATGGCATCTTCAGCACAGTATTATGATTACAATACTGATGACATTTGGATTAGTGACCGTCAATTTTATTGAAAACAATTATTTTTTGTATGTGTTGAGAAACTTACATATTTCTCGCAATAATGAGTTGGATCTCATTGCATAGCTCACTATTAGTCATTTTTTTGTTGTTTTTTATGCATCAATAGGAACGCTTTGGATGATTTTTGCTTCCTTTGATTTTTTTTAATATTTATGATGTATATTCAATGTAAATAATGTATACTAAATGTATCTTTGTTATTATTTCAACGTAGCATTTTTCTCAAAATTCCTTCATGTAATTGTGTATTGTTTAATTAGACTAACATTCTATGTTGTGCTCATCTTTCACCTGTGTTTGATTTTACAGCAACTGATGAGAGAGCGTCAGCAGATGGCCAGTCGTCCATTCGCCTCAGTTGCTGTTGCGCTGGATGCCAGGGGAGAACAAACAGAAATGTTGCAGCCGATGGTTGATGTGAGTCCTGTGCTTGCTTGTTTACACACACATACAGACAAAAATATGTCTTTAGACGCATTTCTTTCGTTTTTATTATTGTAAAATGCAGCTCTCATATTTCACCATCCAAAGTCTTCAGGTTGAACTGTTTGCAGTTGCTAGAGTCTTTCAAAGGTTTGAATCTGTCTTGTGATACAAGCAAGTTCCTCTACTGGTATACAGAATGTTGCATAGTTTTGTACTGCTACATTAATTAGACCTTATTGTACTGTTCTCGAAAAGCTTATGTCCTTTACTCGCAATATGTCTGCCTTTTATCCACTCCCCACGTCAATAAGAAAGCTGCCAGTGATGGTCTTTCTTCCCATGTCCCTCTCCTTTTAGATGAATTGTCCGCTGCAATCATTGCTGCGGGCTTGCTGAAAATTTTCAATCGATTTTAAAAAAAAAAAAAAAAAAGAGAGAGAGAGAGAGAAACAAATCTTTTATGAGAAGTGATGTCATGAAGCCAAAAGTTTTATTCATGTTTTTTTTTTTTATCTTCTCACAAAGAAAAGACGATCACACCTTTCAAAAACATCACCGAATTGGAGAATGTTAGGTTTGATATTAAAATGGTGACGTCAGGACGGTTTTTGGAACATTGATGGTTTACTTGTACTATTGTTCTTTCTTCTCCAGTCTGAACTTTGTTGCATGTTTTCATTTTGTCTAATTCTTCTCGGGTTTCTTTTACTGGGATCATGCTGCGTGGTGTTTTTGCACTCAAAATCTGATTGATTAACTTGTTATTATACCTCAGATGCTCATACACTTTTGCATGTCTTGAGTATTTTCTGTACCATCCAGTTGCCACTTCTCCTCTTTATTCCTATGATGTAAATACCTCCCATACATATAGAAAGTAAAAAAAGAAGTCTGGCACTAAGCACAGTCTAGGGCTCAATGCCACATGGGATAAAAGCATAGGTTAAAGCAATATGGAGTGCTACATCCTCAAATTGACATCAGAGGACCAACAGTGTTTCCTCACCCAACGCCAGCTCAGTGTCACCTGCCGCTGAGAGAAATAAAATCACTGTGGCAACCAGCAAAGAGGCACTACATTAGTTATTAGTGTAGTGCTGAGTGGTACTCACCATGCATTATGGTATTGTGAAGGGCAATGTAAAGAGCAGAAGAGGAGGAAAACAATGCTTCTTTGCTTTCAGAGTGCACTTTACTGTCGCACTTTTAAACCTGTGAGATACAGTCTCAGTCTGAATGGTGTCGGAAACCACTGCTTTAATATTACCAGCCTTGATCTAAGTAAACTGTTAATTAGGTGCTTGTCTGTGGGACATGTGCGTAGTGTCTATCCGAATAATTAATTCCAGGAGCGTTCCTCCCTTTCCTAAAGACCAAAGAGGCTGTATTTGTTATAGAGCGCATTATGGTAGAGATTTTGCGCCCACTGGAGAGTATCGCCGTAAACAATGTCCCAAGCTGTTTTGGAAATGATAACTGGAAAAAAACACATCCTCAGTCTTCTGTTTCTTGACCCTTTCAAAATGCAGAATGAACATATGAAGGCGCGACTTTCTTTTACTTAGATGTCTGTGCAGCTTTTAAGGAAGTTCCTTTGAACATATTGTTGCAGAAAGCACTTGAGAACTTTGTGTTAGAAATATTCACATCCCTGTTTCCTAAATTTATTTCACAAAAACACTGCATTTTTCAGTGACATCTAGCAAAACATACAGTACAGGGTAAATTCAGCATACAAAAGTACAAGTAAGCAACTTTCTTGTCCAATACTCATATATGTACATTGCCTAAATGTATTTTAAAAACACGTATGAGTGATGAGGGTTTTAGTGGTAAATCTAATTTAAACCTAATTAATCAAACAGTACTTAGTCAAGTGTTGCTTGGTTTACCACTTCAGTACCAGCAGCTTCTGGTGGCACAAAAATGGTCTCAAATGACATTCAACGATAGCAGCATCACCATCTGATGAGATGTCAGTTCCAGAACTGTAATAGCCAAATATAACATGAATACACTTCCTGAACATATACCTTGTAGGAATAACTTTACAAAATGTATATTTCTAAATTGAAAATATGTGTTTTGTATCATTTATATACACATGCAAGTTCTTAATGTGTGCTACTATAATATACTAAAATTCTTCTTAATTTAAGTTCCCAGGTATTAAAATTAATCATATTAAGGAGCTATCTCTCTATCTGTTTATTAGTTAGTCTAATGAAACAGTTACATCACAGAAAAATAGAAATTCAAACACAACAAAAGTGGAAGCACATTATCATAATTCAGCTATAGCACTTCATAGCCTTTGCCAGGTGTTTAAATATGTAACAGTGTATTTTGGACTTATTCTTTGAGGAAAAAATCCAATCTACATGGTTTCAAATCTACAAATGCATATGTCGGAGCACATACAGCTCCATCACATACCACATACCATCATAGGACCAGCTGAAGGTGAACCATATGAAACGAACCTAATTCTCTTTTATAAACGTTAATTGGTCAGCATCTGGCATCACTTAGCTATTCGAAATATTTGTTGATGTCAAAGAGGACACTGATGACAGGCTAGCATTAGTGGCTTCCTATTTGTGTCACCGGCTCTGTTGTTACTTTTATCTCAGACCACTCTGTCACTGACTCAATGCAGACAAGACAAACAACATACCAAAACATTGATGATGTACATAATGGAAGGAGATGCTGGTTAGATAGTAATTCATCTTAAAAATCACACATTAGATTTGATGACAAAATGAGACAGATTATATTGTGCATCAACACATTCTCTGTTCATTTTGCTCACTGTGATAGTCTCCAAGTCAGTGTCCATGACTGAGGGACAATGTATTTAAGGGACAACTTTAAAAATAAGTTTTAGTATCATCACTACTCCAAAAACAAAATATACATACAGTATGTAGTGATACAGTGTGTACAGAAAAAAATGACAAAGATGGCTTGCAGTACAATTATAACCCCATGCTCCCATTTTAACACATGAAAACATTTAAGAACAGATTCTCTGACTGTACTGTCAGCACTGATCCCGCTGCATTAGTTGGTAGCAGCTCCCTGAGACAAGATGTTTGTAGACTCTCCATCTGGACTGAGGGGGGGGGGGGAATCACAACAGAGATCGTGCATGTTTCCTCCATCTTTGCTAGGCTTAAACCCCCTAGAGATGGACATCGCTTTTAGTGACCAAGATGTCAGCAGCTGTTGGCCAAAGAGCCAATCAGACACAAACACTGCCGGCCTAGGCCTCGATGTCACAGATGTCTCTGTTCACTATGGCCGGCGTTTAACATATGGAACCACTAACGAACAGCTAGTATGATGGATGACACCTGTCAGCAGGAGAAAAGAAAGCAGATACATTGTGTGTGTGTGTGTGTGTGTGTGTGTGTGTGTGTGTGCGCTTTTATGTGTCTGTATACACATATGCGGGAATGTGTGAATGCATGTTTATGTGCCTGGATGCTTATGAATGACCGTAATGTGGTCCTTGCTCTTTATTAAGGCTTAGTAGAAATGCAGTGTGTGTGTGTCAACCTTCTTTGGAAGATATCAAAATGGACAGAGCAATTTTAAAAAGCTGTGATAGAAAACACAACCCTATGATTGAAACGGAATGAAGTACTACTTTTATCCCAGATTAATATGAGCACTGTACAGAGCAAATGGAAAGGAGGTTGTTGCCATTATTGCCCCCTTTTACACAAACAGTGTTATTTATGCTTTATTTGCAAGAATCACAACATTGGTGCACAATGCTTGGTTCAGTTTAGTTCCAAAAAATGTACAATTGCCATGTAATGTGGAATTCTCAGCATAGCCATCTTTTGGCCATTTCATTTAAAGCCAGCATTGCAAGAAGGCATTGTTTGTTTCCATCGCTGTAATGTTTTCCTTTGTACATCTTCAATAGGCCCAACAGTGCATACACTGCCGTGTTACTAAAAATAACCTTTTTGTGCATATTGTAATAACTCGATTTTTTTCAATTTAGACATTTTACACATCATGCGAAAACAAAAATGTTAATTAATCAAATTGATTCAAGATATCGCCCAGCCTTAAGTTAACTTTATATATAATATGTAAATTAGCAGTGTACTAAGGCAGTGTAAACAGCCCAGCAGCAGCAAAACTGAGCTGATAATAGTGATATTGTATATTCAAGAGATAATTTATAGGTTACTATTTGGACATGGTTCAAGGCAGAGCAGAGATGAAGAGATTTGAGTATCTCATGATGACCTTGGAGTGGCTAATGTAAAGATTGAAACAGTATTTCTAATTAATATGCCATACAGGAGTGATGCTGCTGCTGTTACAGGTTTTACAAACCAGAGTTTCGCCTAAGTGTTACTGATTTGTTTGGAACAGCTGTAATGATGTTTGACCCAGTGATCCGTGCACTGTAAATGTAGCTCGCAGTGGAATCTGCTTTAATCAAAAGTCAGCGTAGGTTATATCAGCTTTCTTGCATGAATGTGGTTTATATACAGCAGCTATTCATTAGCAGAATCACTTGAATGGTCTTGAAATGGCTGGCAATTTAATTGCCTTTGTATGTCAGCAGTAGATATAATATGTGCCTCTTGATCATGAATGTACCTGGGCAGATGCATGAGAATATTGTGTTCTGATCATGTGGCTTAATTAGGTTGAGCAGCAATGCACACACAGTCATATTCCGTGACGCCATCCTGCCTGTAATACAGAAACATGTATTTTATGTACAGTATGACTCACATGTTTAAAATGGAATTTTAGCCTCTTTGTTTTTGTTTACACAAGGTTTTGAGTCATTCAGAGCATTAGATGTAGTATCTAGTAGTTGTAGGTTAGAGACAACTAGACTTGATGTGTAGTCTAGATACTTGAGGCCCCCTGCACTAATGAATGTATTTAGGTCCTTATAGTTCATTCAGGGTTGCATGTTAATTAGTTTTAAAGCTAAATATACATAATACTTGAATGAAAAATACAGTGAAAGGGAACATCAGGCTTCGTAATGTGTGCACTCATTACATTATGAAGGGTAAAAACTATAAATGTTGGTCTTCATAGAATAGTTTAACCATTCATTAACAATTAAAAGTTTGTGTCAGTAACAGTTAATGTTATTTTCTTTGGTCTTATCTTCCTTTAAAAAGAACAAAAAAAACTTACTTTTGTCCTGCTCTCCATTCCCATTATCTTTCCATCTCTCTCTATTAGTTCCAGCTGATTAGTAGTACAGCAGATGCAAAACAACCAGGGCAAATGTTGACAGCATCCATAACCTCAGCAAATTATTCGTCTTCTGCAAAAGAGGGCTCTCTTTTGATGGACAAACCCAGTACCTCTCAAAATATATAGTTATTACTTTTTAGCATTTCAGCAAAGTTTGACATAGTGGTCTAAAACATTAATATCAACTCATTGTTAAGCTAACTAATCATTAGCTTCATTAATTAGCCCCTCTATCTGGACTATAAATAATTTCCAGTAAAATGTGCCCCAAAAGATTGTCCACATCATACCTTTTCCCTCCTTTTTCAGTGTTAGTTAACTAAATTCCCAAATAAAAAAAAGTAAAATACCAGTAAGCTAAAGATCCCAAACCATTTTTGAACAAACTAACACCTATTTTTTGCCTGCTAACAAACATGCTAATACAATAGCCAATGCATGTATTCAGTATATTTGGGAAGGGTTTGGCTGAACAATGCTAACTAGCTACTATTAGCAGCTAGTTAAGAAATTGTAACCATGTCAAATGTTATATTAGTACATAACATAGTATTACTTATAAATACTGTAGTTAGCTGTCTACTTGTCTCTTTTGGCACTGGTTATTCATTTCAGTTCATGTTTAAAGGTTTCTAGCTGCCTGTTGTCACACAACTGCTTACCATTTCTTAGCTCAGAATTTTCTCTACTTATCCATTGTGTGCTGTGACATGGTTATCCATATTGTCTGTATTATGAGGTTCATCATGATGAACTGCTTTTAAAGCCCTGCTTTGAGGTTGCAAATACAAAGAAAAAGCCTGATGCATATGACAACCCCCTAACTTAGAAACATAGTTGTGAACTGTGGCATTTGAAATGCCAAACTTAATTGGCAGTAGCAAGAGAAATTACACTGCATGCTTCATAGGAAGGGAGATTGCACTTACTCTTGATTGAAGGACTCCACACTTCAAAGAGTAGGTGAAACAGTACTTTGACGTTAATTTACATCACAGTTTTATGTCAAGTATTTTTTTTCACTTGATAGCTAAAACAAATCTGCATGTAACATTTGACCCTCGCTGTGTCTTGTGTACTTAATATACTGTATATATTCAGTGATATATCAAGGCTTTTAGAGTCAGTGCTTGTTCCAAATATACAAATTAGCAATAATGTTTTGCTTTTGCTGTTAACACAGGGATAAATGTACAGCAAATTCCAGTGGAACATGTTGATATGAACTGTATATCGCACTTACTGACTCTCATGTTTTAATGCATATGCATGTGAATCCCTGTTTTTCTTCAATTTTGCCTCTGCCGTCTCTCTCATCTCCATTTTAAATCCAAGCAGAAAAAAGTCAGTTCTATTCAGACATGTTATTATTCCCCAATTTCGACCCCCTCATCCAAAACATGCTGTGAAACCCTTGACATTCATTATCAGGATGACATGTTTTTCACGCTTGAGACAAGCAGTTTTGGCCATTAACTCAGAGGGTAGGTCATTGCCTCAACACGTGGACTGTCTGACAGGGACACACACACAAGTGTTTTTGTTGTGTGACCAATCAAACCATTTGTCTCAGGAGGAGGGTGTCGCATCTTAACTGCGGCAACTCATGCAGCTAATATAAGTGACTGTTGGTCTGTTGGTCCCCAAAAAGAAGAATTAAATGGCTGCTACAGAAAACTGTAAACACGACTAAGCATCATTTTTAAGCTTGGTTGGTAAAGCACTCGAGAAATCCTGAATTCTTCACCTATTAAGTCATTTAAATACGTTCTCATGCTTTCTGTATGTTGCAGTTTATCACAGATTATTATTATTATTATTATTATTATTATCATTATTAGTAGTAGCAGTTTTTCAATGCCAGATACATACTGTAGCTTTTCAGTGGTTCATTTCCCAAAGCATTCATCTGTTCTTGATGGATTTCACAGTCCAATATTTTTACTGTACAATCTAACGAACCAACCACTGAGCATTTTTCTTTTTTTGGAAAGCAATTTTAAAAATATTCTTTCATCGTTGTCCTTAAATAGTGTCGAGATAATCATTTGTGATTTTTGTTTATTCCATCTCTTTTCTCAGGGTGCGCCTAAACCAGTTGCGATGGAGCCGTGTTCAGGAGGGAAAGCTGCTGTGTTGACTGTCCTCATGCGACTGCCATCTGGGCCCTCAGGCTTGCCTCCACCAGGCCAGTCAGGTAACAAACTACGCAAACTGTAACCAGTGTCACCAGTTTTTGTTATTGTGGTTCACATGTTTTGATTTTTCATTATGAATTTGAAACGAGTGTCGCACATTTATCAGCTATACAGTATTGTGAGTGAGTCTTAGAGTAAGCACCATTAGCAAAAAAATGTTGGTTTAATGAAAAACATTGTATATTATGTCTGAATTTTGAAGATTTTAATTTAAATGATTTGTTTTTAAGTGGGTACATCTGATTCATGATTCTTTTTAAAGCCAATAATACAACATTGTAGATGAAGATACTCATCATCTCTTCATATTAATGTCTAATCAGGCTGTTGTCTATTGTTTATCTGACAATGCCAAATGTGTCTAATTTAATCACTTA
Source organism: Thunnus maccoyii (assembly GCF_910596095.1). NCBI lineage: Eukaryota > Metazoa > Chordata > Actinopteri > Scombriformes > Scombridae > Thunnus > Thunnus maccoyii. Next base: position 13,896,891 of record NC_056552.1, read on the forward strand.
AATAAATAAGTCTATGAACACTGGTTAGTCAATTATATTTCACTACATACCAACATTGGAGCACAACCTTCCAACACTACAAATTTCTCACATCCCCATAACCACAGGTCTGTCTGTGTAAATCTAAGTGAGCAGGACACAGTGAGTCATTAAATTTCTAACAATCCATTTCATTTTAAACATGCATGGATGTCAATTATTGTTGAAATCCATAACAAACATTTAAAAATAAAAACACCCCACAATATGACACAGAGCACACATCACATACTGTACAGCACACATAAAATCATAAACATTCATTTACATTACAATAAAATATTATTATCTTGTACAGTGGAAGAGTTTCTCCTTTTATCCCTGATGTTGCTGCTAGAAATGTGGTTACAATCCCAAGAAAAAGGAACATTTGCTCTTGAAAGCTGATTTCATGCCTCAATTGAAAACATCAACATACCTGATATATTTGGTATTCTAATTGACAGAGACAATTTGTAGGAGCTTCATCTTTTTCACCACCCTCACATATTTATCTTGTCTTTTTTCCTCTTCCTTAGGACTCATCGTTGCCAGTGCACTGATAGACATTTCACAGCAGAAACCAACTGATTTTAAGGAGAAGTCCCAGGCTTTAAAGAACCGAAAGGCCCTTCCTCCGGCACACCAAGGCACCTGCGTCTGAGTCTCAACACATGAGTCCATTGGGTCCCTTTTTATACCATCTGAGGTCATATTGTTCCAACCTGTCGCAGGTCCCGGTTGGAAGCCGTTTCAGAGACGAAGAGATGGCTACATGTAAAAGATTTCATTTGGCTGCTACTACTCAAGTTCTCACTGAAACTTGCCAAGTCCCAGGAGCACAACTATTCTTACGTTTCCTGCCCTTGTACTGTACTCCGCATATATCAACCTCTGGTGATCAGAAATCCTTCTCCAAGCTCCGCAACAACATATTCACATTCTGGGCTACAAACCTCATGGCAAAGTCTAGTGTCTACCCTAAGAGGAAACCTGCCTGATGAGTGGCTAGCAGTGACATCAGAGACAGATTAATTGGGAGGATCTGCACCTATTGAAGCTTCAGTCGTAAATGTTTCGTGGCACCTCATCATCCATTTGCTCAGCACAAGGGAAAAGCAAAGGTCATACAGTTGAAAATTGCTGGTAGACATCCAGTACATGCTGCCTATGGGTTTTGTCCTTCTTTTTTGCTTGCCAGCAAGTGGTATTCTATGGTGCTAAAGCATTTAGTTTTTATGACAAGCCTGACTCTTATGGATTGAATGAACTCTGCCTTTTTTGTGGGAAAAGCTATGCGCTTGGCCAGGACTCTTTTTAATGCCCCGTGACCACATGAAAGTGTTCTGACACACCACTTTGCCAATTACCATCAATGATCTGTTTTAGCATTTGCTGTACATACTGTATGTATCATCCACCCAGCTGAAGCTAAAGTCTGTATTTTCTGTGAAATACATATTTAAATGCTGCAGAGACATGAGACTGCAATCACTACCAGCGGCATGTGGGTAAAGACTTGCGAACCGGAGGAGGCACGAACAAATCATAAAACTGAAAGCATGGAAGTCTCCAAAGCCTAAGAAAAGTACGATTCATTTTATTAACAAACTGGAAGATTAATTTGTTATAAGAAACCAGAATTTTTCAGCGTGCTCAGCTGTAGAAGTAGTTGCATAACGCGGAGAAACACTGAAGTTCTGGTCAGTTCTTTTACTGTAGTTTCTTATTTTATCATTTTGCTGTGCAACTTTGACATTAGGCTTTTTTGAACTTGTCCTTGGATCAGTTTGGTGGGTGGAAGCTGCTTAGGAGAAAAGACGTCTGTGTAATAAAATTAGACCAGGGACATCACGCTCCTCTGGCTGTTTACTAGTTTGTTTTGTAAGTTTTTTAAAGAGTCCTCTGAAGCTATGACCTTATTTCCATCTTTGAGTACAAGGAGTTATGTTACCTTTTTATAATGCCTTGACGCTTTCCATCAACTTAAGGAGGGGGCGTGTTGATCTGCAGAGTTTTAAAAGCTGTCGACCATTTTTAGCCCCGACTCCACCCCTCAGCTGTACAGTGTCTTGTTGGAACAAATGTGTGAGTCTTTGTCACTCTTTATCTCTTGAGATTTCATGTGTTTGTCAGGTTTTTATGACAGAATGGCGAGAGATTATCATTTATTTTAGGCCTTGTCACCTGTTACTATTATATCTATGATCAATTGTAAGTCTTTTGCTACACTTGTGAAAAGAGCATTTCTGTTAATATGTTTTGTTTTGATATTTAACAGATTCCTGTGTAATAGCGCATTTAACTTGATTTTATCGTTGGCTCAAACCAGTTGTTTTGACGTCAACTATTTTTGAATTGTGCATCTTTAAGGACTGTATGGGCATTGTCTTGCTTTGTGTTGCAAAGTGGTCATTATGATGCATTTCATAAGGATAGTATGCCAGCTAATGTGTTTCTTATTTTGTGTTTGTAAAGTGATCCTATGACAGTGTCATTACACAGGAATCAGGGTCTCACTGTAACATGAAAAAAAAGATGAGAAACTGCATATCAGTAATCTTCAGTGTATTTTAAAGATGGACAACATGCCAGAAAATAAAAAAATAGACCTGAAATTCTTTTGTGCACTGGTGTTTTTTCATGTGGTTTTGATACAAGCATTGAACTCTTTTATATCTCCTGATGTTCCTCTCCTTCTGTCTGTCTGTCTAGTGTTATTGTCTCTTAAGCTTGAACCTTCAATGTGTAATTGCATTCTGGTGCCCACTACTCAGCACCAGCTGATAGTCTGAGCTAAAGATAATTATTCTCTCTTGAAAGGGACTGAAAGAGAAAACTCAAACCTGAATCTCGATGTATTTTGTGTCTTTCTATGTAAGATAAACTGTCTACTATTTTTAAAATCTGTATAAATGTATATGGTACAACAGGTTCTTTTTACATGTATACATTTTTGTTGAAATGGATGAATCTTAACAGCTTTATTTTATTTACATTTCTTAAGAAAATAAAATACTGACAAAGGGGCAGGGTCTCTGCAGATAAATGCACCGCCACACTTCTAGTGAGTCTTAAGTAATAATTGAGAGGGATTACTGTTGTATGAGTATATACATTGTTTTTTTTTAGGAAAATCCTTCATAGTATGTGTAGTGGCTTTTTCTTCTACTTAAAGCACTTTTAATCTTCTATCAGGTTACATATCTGATAGTCTTTATTTGAGCCTCATAAATTACTGTAATGTTATATGGTGCAATATTTTTCCTAGTTATCTTGAGAAACTACAGATTTTACAGAAGAAAGTCCAAGGTAAATGTTCCCATTGACCCTATTTTCCACAGCTACAGTCTTCTGAATCTTACTGAATGTAATATCTTTCACAATGCTTGTAAAATGTATAATGTTGTATACAGTGCCACTTGAACGTTTGTGAATCCTTTAGAATTTTCTCTATTTCTGCATAAATATGACCTAAAATGTGATCAGTTTTTTACATAAGTCTTAGAACTAGATCAAGGGAACAAAATTAAACAAAGGAGACAGAAATGTTAAACTTATTCATTAATTTATTGAGGAAAATTATCCAATCTTACATATTTGTGTGAGGCAAAAGTATGTGAACCTTTCTTTCAGTAACTGGTGTGACCCCCTTTTGCAGCAATAACTCAGCAACTCGGGGATGTTGGTGAGTTTCTTTGCATGAACTGCCTGCTTCAGGTCCTTCCACAGCATTTCTATTGGATTAAGGTCAGGACTTTGACTCGGCCATTCCAAAACATTAACTTTCTTCTGCTTTAACCATTCTTTGGTAGAACAACTTGTGTGTTTAGGGTTGTTGTCTTGCTGCATGACCCACTTTCTGTTGAGCTTCAGTTCACAGACGGATACCTTGACATTTTCCTATAGAATTTACTGGTACAAGTCAGAATTCATAGCTCCATCAATGATTACAGACAGTAAAGCAGGCCCAAACCATGATACTACCACCACCGTGTTTCACAGATGGGATATTAAGGGCCTTATGCTGGAATGCTGTGTTTGCTCATCACCAAATATAACGCTTCTCATTCAAGCTGAAAAGTTCGATTTTGGTCTCATCCATCCACAGGACATTTTTCCAATCACCCTCTTGCTTATCCATGGGGTCTTGAGCAAACCGTAGACAGCAGCAATGTTCTTGTTGGAGAGTAGTGGCTTTCTCCTTGCAACTCTGCCATGTACACTATTGATGTTCAATGTTCTCCTGACGGTGGACTCATGAACATTGACTGTAGCCACTGCAAGAGAGGACTTTAGTTTCCTAGACATTACCCTGGGGTCCCTTGTGGCCTCCCAGACTATTACACACCTTGCTCTTGGTGTGATCTTTGTTGTTTGACCACTCCTGGGTAGGGTAACAATGGTGTTGGATGTCCTCCATTTAAACACAGTCTGCCTGACAGTCAACTGGAGTCCAAACTCTTTAGAAATGGTTTCTTAACCCTTTCCAGCTTGGTGAGTATCAGCAACTCTTCTTCCAAGGTCCTTGGACATCTACTTTGTTTGAGCCATGACACACTTCCACAAACCTGTGTTGTGAAGCTCAGACCTTGATAGTGAAGACTCAGATATCCCTTCTTTTAATAAGGCAGGGCCTCCCAGACTCACACTTGATTGTCATCCCATTGACTGAAACATCGAACTCTAATTTCCCCTTCAAATGAATTGATAATCCTAGAGGTTCACATACTTTTGCCATGCACAAATATGTAACATTGGATCACTTTCCTCAATAAATAGACAAACAAGCATAATGTTTTTGTCTCATTTGTTTAATTGATGTCTAAATCTTAATCTAGTTTTAGGACTTGCATGGTCTGATCTGATCTGATCATGTTTTAGGTCATATTTATGCAGAAATAGAGTAAAGTCTAAAGGGTTCACAAACTTTCAAGCAGCACTGTATTTTAAATACTATCTACTTAGTTTCTGGGCCCCTATTCTCAAGCTTAAGATAGTTTAATAGGGTGTACCATTTCACATATCTGCATTTTGTCTTGTACCTGTATTTTCAGTGTGTAAATAGTTTTCAGAGTGCTTGTGCAAATGCATCCTTGTTACATCCTTGTTCAAATGCACATCAATAGTGTGCATTTGAACAAGGATGTAAAGAAAAAAGAAATGGGGCCTGCTACAGTGCTAGTCTGGATAATCCTCGCTTATACCCTCAGTGTATACTTATTAGCTGCAAGCACTTCACATTCACACACTCACACACTCTTGGAGCAAAGCTACTCGAACCCTAAAGGAGTCTTCACTATGTGAGCACATTAGAATGCTTTTGATGCCAACAAACTTGACAAGATAAACCCATTTAGTGCTGCTTTACAGTATACATCAATCAGCCACAACATTAAAACCACCTGCCTAATATCATGTAGGTCCCCCTCGTGCCACCAGAACAGTTCTGACCTGTCGAGGCATGGACTCCACAAGACCTCTGAAGGTGTCCTCTGGTATCTGGCACCAAGACGTTTACAGCAGATCCTTTAAGTCCTGTAAATTGCCATGGATTGGACTTGTTTTTCCAGAACATCCCACAGATACTCGATCAGATTTATATCTGGGGAATTTGGAGGCCAAGACAACACCTTGAACTCTTTGTCATGTTCCTCAAACCATTCCTGAACAATTTTTGTAGTGTGGCAGGGTGCACTATCCTACCGAAAGAGGCCTCTGCCATCAGGGAATACTGTTGCCATGACAGGGTGTACTTGGTCTGCAACAATGTTTAGGTAGGTGGTAAGTGTCAAAGTAACATCCATACGGATGCCAGGACCCAAGGTTTCCTAGCAGAACATTGCCCAGAGCATCACACTGCCTCTGCCACCTGCCTTCTTCCCGTAGTGCATCCTAGTGCCATCTCTTCCCCAGGTAAACGACGCACACACACCTGGTGGACCACATGATGTAAAAGAAAATGTGATTCATCAGACCAAGCCACCTTCTTCTATTATTCCATGGTCCAGTTCTGATGCTCATGTGCCCATGCCCATGTGCTTTTGGCAGTGGACCCAATGCATTGTGTGTTCTGACACCTGTCTATCATAGCCAGCATTAACTTTGTCAGCAATTTGTGCTACAGTAGCTCTTCTGTGAGATTGGACCAGATGGACTAGCCTTTGCTCCCCATGTGCATCAATGAGCCTTGGGTGCCCATAACCCTGTTGCCGGTTCACTGGTTGTCCTTCTTTGGACCACTTTTGGTAAGCACTGACCATTGCATACTGGGAACACCCCACAAGACCTGCCATTGTGGAAGATGATCTGACCTGGTCGTTTAGCCATCACAATTTGGCCCTTGTCAAAGTCACTCAGATCCTTACACTTGCCCATTTTTCCTGCTTCCAACACATCAACTTCAAGAACTGACTGTTCACTTGCTGCCTAATATATCCCACCCCTTGATAGGTGCCATTGTAATGAGATAATCAATGTTATTCACTTCACCTGTCATTGGTTTTAATGTTGTGGTTGATCTGTGCATATGAAGGGCATATGTATAATCATGTATAATATATATTGTCCCTTATGAAGATTTCCTACAAATTATCCAGTTCAAACCAGTCATTTGCAGTTGTTGCTTTTGACTTAAGGTTATAAACAGGTTTTTTAGGTTGATGTTAGGTACAAAATAAAACCTACATGGCCTGTGTGCACTTACAGCATGTTAAAGTCAGGGTGACAGCTCTGGAGGTGACAGGTAGTCTTAAAGCTCCATTATTTGCAATTTTTGTGGAGCTTGTGGCAAGCAGCGCTACATGTCAAGAGCTGTATGACTCCCATGAATCCTCCCATGCTGTTTTAGTGATGTTGACAAAAGACACAAAACTCACTGTTTTCAAACTAGCTACATTAGTACATTTCTTGCCATTTGTGCGCCACCCAATTTAGTCACATAATGACTAATAAATGATGAATAAATGAAACCTTATATAAAACATCAGGATACAGACATAACTCCCCAACTATAATTGATGGATACTGTTCAAAGTCTTCAGCACATGCACATGAGGCTTTATGTCAGGCTGACATTATTACAATCAACGTAGTATTTAAGGAATATTTTCTCTGTGCCGTATGGTCCAATTCTCACTAAATGCTAGTGATGAGGCCTGAGGAAAGACCACCCTCCATCCTGCTAAGGGGACAGACTACAAAAGGTAATTCCCAATATATACATTTTCTGTACTTTGTATACGATATGCACAGTATGTCTATTCACTACAATATATTTTCTGTTTGTGCAGTGTGTTTGTATGAACCTGGAGGATGTCCAAGTTAGACATTATAAATTAAAGACAAATACAAAAATCAATGACATTAAGAAGAAGAGGCAGAAAAAAACAGTAGATAAAATAATACATTAAAAAAATAAAGTAAGTTCTATCTTTTCAAAAATAATTAATTGTGCATACACTCTTTATTTTGAAGACATTTTGGAGAGTTTTGTGAAATACGTAAAATCATTAAGAAAAAATTGGAAAAAGTTGGTAATCTTTTTGAAAAACAAAATTTGTGAATTTAAGATTTTTCATTATAACCATTACATTCACAATAAAACCAGTCGTACAGTCTCTGCCTTTAAAATATGCTACATCATCTTTAATATAAAGTTTAAAATTGTGTTTATGTTGGAAACTAAAATCTGACTGAAATTTGGCTGTAAGGTTACAATTGAACAAGTATTGAGTGAGTGATTCATTTTCTTTTATACAAAAAAAGAAATTGTGGGGTATATTATGTAGGATTTTTAAATGTACTGTATTTATCTAGCCTTATTGGGTATACAGAATTTATATGTTAATGACAAAGTTTTTTACATTTTTTATTCCAGTCAGTATTCTCATTTATTCAATTCGATTAGTATTCTCTCATTGTTCTTCATTTTTAGAAGTCCTTACTGATGTATAAGTTCAGTTACTGGGTAGGTAAGTCCCTGTAGTGGAAAAAAGCCTGGTTACAGAGGAGGTCATGCATTTGAATGGATTCATTCTTGTTCCAGTAGTTAAAATATATGTAAAAGATCCAACATGGGACAATATAATGTAAGAAAACTTAACGTAGTGTTACCAGATTTTTGAAAAAGATGGAGTGCCGACAACAGTGCAGATAACATGCTGGAGCTTGAGAAAGTGTGCATTTATTACTGATTCAGGAAAGCTGAGAGCTGATTGGTTCAGATATTGAGAGGTTTCCACACAAAGAACATACTCTTTTTGTTCTTTTTAATTAGATAGGAGATGTCTTTGTTCCATTTCAAATTGTGAGTGGGTGTTGCCCCATACTATATGATGTAAATCAGCTGAGGTTTCCTTGACATCCAGATAGAGTGGGCCCTATGTTTCAAAGAAAATGCGCATTTAATGCAGCCCATTGTAATATAATTTACATTTGGTATTGTAGACATTGGTAAGGTTTTAAATGCATGCACTGATGATAATAGCTGCTTGAGAACACCCTGGTAGGCTAATTGTGTCTGAAAAAGATCCAGGAGGACAAACCTGAGGGCTTTTGACCAAACATGCTGGTGGCTGTGTCCAAGGTGTTACAGGCTTGTTATTTTTCAAAATGACAGTTAAGTGAATAGAGGTCATTGCTAAGTACTGGAGAGGGTTGTGCTGAAAATATTCTGAGTGCTGAACCCGAGTCACTGTTGGCAAACTGATGTCCAGTCTGATCCAACCCTCATGGTCGTATTGTGTATTTTGCAACGACTGGTTTGTATTTTTAATTCACCTAGACTGCTCTTTGATGATGTTCAAAGGCCATTGATACTTGGTAATCTAACGTTTAGTTTACATTTTATTGTTTTTTCTTCACATTTTGGGCAGATTACCAATTATATTTTGTTTTTTTGATCATGATGCAATAATGTAAGAGTGTAACATGCCCTTTTCATTTCAGCTACCTGGTGTGTTTAAGTAGGATGGCATGATGCCCACAGGTGCAGCACTGGAAGGGGAATGTGAAATTATGAGTACAGCTCCCACATAAAATATGTAAAAATTATTTATGTAAATACTGGATACTACATTGAACTTCCTTTTTTTGGGAGATAGTCATTATTGTCACATCCACAATCTTTGTCTTGAGGCTTTCTTTCAGAATTAATATACTAAACAAATTCAGGGGTAAATTGAAATGACAGCATTTTAGAATATTCACATTTTTTAGGCTGAAAATGTTTCATTATTTGACTTAAAAATATATTCACCTTCCTAGCTAACACCTCCTGAATGAATTAATTACTTGAACACATCATTCAAAACTGAAATCATTGTGTTTTTTTAACTTAATTTTTCTTCATGACTGCTTTTAGCAAATGTATTTGCTCCATCAAAACTTGTTTCTCTTCTACTGACAAAAACAAATTATGTATCAGTGTCAATATGTGTTTCTTATTTCTTAAAAATTTGATCTATTTCTGTCTTTGTTATTTAACTGCTTGTCAAAATGTTTCTGTAATTAATTGGATAAAATAAGGCAGACCTTGACTTCACAAATTGTCACAATAGACTTAATTTAACCACCAGAGGGCACTACATTAAAAAATCTACACAAAATATCTGATTGTACTAATTGTAAAAGTCTGATTTTGGTAAATGACACCAAATGTATCCGGTTAAGAGTTAACAAACATGTGATTGGGTGGATTGCCTCAGGGCAAATCTTGGGTCAGACAGCGCAGAAATGAAGGCTCATGAGTTCCCTGATTCACTTTATGATGGAAGGGTATGGATTTTTACGTCTGTTTGTCCTGGTACTTATCCAGTATTACCAAGAGATGGTGATTAATCTGCCACTTACAGAAATATAATTCATGAGGGTGTGTCAGATGACAAACTCGCCACACCATCCAATATAATCCTGTTGGATTTTTTCCCTCCCTTTGCTGGAAGTATTTGAGAGATGCCATGTAATTTAATGGCTTTTCTTGGATGCCAGTGCACATTGTAAATCAAACTGTCCAGGCCTTGACTGCAGGAGATATTAATGTTAGTGTGATTTACATATAATGGGGAGGGTAAAAGAAATGGATTGATGAATATCTGTGAGGTACTGTATATTATTTATTGAGGATCATGACTGTCACATCATCATTGCCACTGAAATTCACATCTTGTAGGATGTGACGTGTGTCTGCATGTGTTCTTACCTAAAGGTTTTGGAAGCAAAGCAAATTTCCTTCAGTATTTTAGATCCCACTTTGCATTTTCTCATTAGTCTGTCAAATATTAAACTTTATTTCAAAGCTTCTCCATAACACAGAGGGATGCTTTTATTTCACTCCAAAGAATATGACCCTCTAATGAGGCATAGGAGAGTCCTTCATGCATCTGCCATGATATGATGAAGCAAATGATTTAAAGTCTCATTCTCACATGTAAGGCACAGTGTATTGTAGTGTGTACAATACACTGTACTGTATTATTGCAAAACCACTATTGCATCAAGGGTGTCAGCCAGGTTAAGTGCATGATACATGACAGGGAAATGTCAAGATGATCCTGCTGTAATTTAGTGATTCTTGCTTTTTTATACAAATTTATTTAAAAAGGAGAAATTTGATATCATAATGAAGAAATGACTCAGATCATCCAATCACAAAGGGACTGTTCTTGCTTTTCCGCCTTCTTGTGTTTCAGCAGAGGCCTCACAAAAAAACTCTCACAATACTGCCTCAGAGAGCTCTATTGTGTACATAGAGCCTACTGTACCTTGTTGCTCTTTTCTTTTGAATGGCAAAAGCTTATGAAAAAAATGGCTGCAAAAAATGATCTACAAATAACATATCTTACAGTAGCCTAAATTTAATTTCATGGTGACAAGCAAATTCTCATGTTAACAATCAATCTACATGTCTAATTTGACAGACTGTGAGTCGATTTTGTAAAAGGTGTGAGGTTCGTAAGTGTAGTGGAAGATGTAAAAGCATCTGCTGCTATTACTGTTATTGTTTTTAAATTAATTGCTACTGTTAAAGACTTTGTCTTAATGACATCATGTCATAGCCCCTCTAGAAGATAGCCTTGATGTTATGCTAATGTGTGTGTGGTGAAGCTAAAAACTATTCCCTTTATTTCAGTGCCTTATTAATATAGCACAGTACATTGCCCAGTGTAGTGTTTATTAAAGCACTAAAATATTGCTGTTTCCCACAGGTCAAAACACCAAGTTAAACTAATGCTGCATTCACGGCATGTCAGCAGAAGGGGAAATATCGCTATTACCTGCACACACAAGGCTAAATATAGCCTTTAGGATTTTTATTTTTTATTTTTATTTTATTGTGGTACGTATTTGTAGAATTTAACAATTTTTAACTAGATATAAAGAAACTACACTGACCTGGCCACACAGCCCATTTTAAATAGCTGCATGATCGATTGTTAGTCTTATTATCATATTTTATTTTCATTGAACTACCCGCGATCGCCAGGTTGAGGACGCAGTTTACCCATAGGGTTTACCTGGCCGAGCCTCGTTTTCGTTTCAAAATGGCGGAGAAGTGATAAAGGCGGCTGTCTGAAGTCCATCACATAGCACAACTCTCTCTCTCACTTTTAAAGTCTTTCGTTTATATTTTCCCAGCAATAAGGCGGGCTATTTAAACTTGTCATGCCCGGTATTTAGCTAGTTCTGTTGGCTACTGCATTAGCTGCTGCTAGCTAACCTTTTAATAACTTTGCTGTCATTTAGTATTTAGGACAGTTCACCGACTAGTGTTAATGTCACTTCAGGACAGCTTTGTGGAATAAACATGTCTCACCATGCTCCCTGTGACCTCTTGCCACAAACTTGCTTTTAAGAAGGCGAGTTTTCTTGGGACTACAGCAAACCCTGTGGGTTACCCTGCTGAGATGACTGGGATCTGTGCTTCCCTTCAACAAGGTGAGTTCTTCCTGGTCATGCTAATATGTGTGCAGTGTTTTGATGGCTGGCTTTGTTCAGCTATTGTTTGTGTGCTTGGCAATACCAGGTTAAGCTGCTCATGTCTGCCATATGTGCCTTGGCATCTGCTGTTTGCAATATCTGACCTTAATCTGCTGCCTATATACAGTACCAGTCAATTGTTAGGACACACTTTCTCATTCAAGTGAATGGGAAAGTATGTCCAAACTTTTGACTGGTACTGTATGTATGTTTATTATTTGCTTGGTAATTGCTAATTCATTTCTTTTTGTGTCTGACCTCATTTATTTGGTTGTTTGGCAACTGGATTTTGGTTTACATTATAGTGAAATATGAGCACTATTATTAAAGTATCATGAGTGTTGCTGGCTGAACTGCAGCATATTTTCACCAGGCTGTTGCTATAGTTTTTGGATGTCTGTTGGCTTAACTGCAAACTCAGATATGAGGTAGAGGCATAAGGGGTAATAGTGTAAAGTGGGTTTAGGGATGTAAACATGTCTGTTGTCTTTCATATAGCGCACACACACATAATTATTTCCTTTTAATATTGCCTTCATGGTATAGTCTACATTTTATTATTGTCACACAATTTCTCCTCACACTTACTCTATCTGCTAAGTATTAGAAAAAAATACTTCAACTCATGGGTTTATATGACAGCTTGCTTTACCATTCTTCATATCATAATTACATCTAAACTGTTCTAGGGATTACCGCATGCTGCTGCATTCACTGCCACCCTTAAGCTTATATCCATGTACTGATGGCCATCTGCTGCTTATCAGTGCTACATAACATTTCAAAGGATGAGTTCCTCTGCTCCAAACAATTATTTTTTTGTGAGTTTAATATGTTTGAGTTAATAATTATTATCTGCTACATATCTGACATTTTTTCATCCATCTCAGTTGTAGCCTATAGTATGTTCCACTTGTGGTCAGTCACATAGCCAGGAGACATACATTCCACATAATAGCTGCTGTCTGACTATGTACTGTATTTGTTTTTGAGGAGGATGTTTATGTTATGTTTATTGTTATTTCCCAGTTTCTGCTATGCTGAGTTTAGTTCATGCTAGTGTCTGAGCCTTTATGTTGCGTGTGAGTTTGCTGCCTGAACTACCCTGCTGATATAAACTAGCCTGGTTTACCCAACTTGTCATTTACGGTATCAGGTTTCTGTAACAATTAGCCATCAGCTGGCTTTACACCACTTGCCATGAAGGACATAGCTGCTATGTCAAGGTCTCTGAGGAACTTGCTATAAGCAACACTCCACTCAAAATTAAATCTATATCACTTAAAAAAAACAAAAAAAATAATGTGGGAACAAACATTTGGAAAAATATCCTCAAATGTATTGTTGACTGAACCCATTCACAGTAGAGGAAAAGGAGAACAGCAGAAAGCTGATGATGATGTAGACATAAAACCAGCCATTTGTGACTAGACAGTGAAGACAGTGCCTTACTAAACACACCACTACGAGGTTAGCCACACTGGCAGGAAAGAGACTATCACCCTTTCATGGAAAATGAATGAACCTCAGTAATTTAAAGGGAAGCTGGAGTAAATTCTCATGCGGGAGAGTCATTACTTTGATTGAGAACAGCTGGTACGACACTCTAGTTTCACCCGGTTTCACCCCAGGTTGCCCATTGTGGAAATGGTGCTCTCCATGGTGCTGAACTACTGGTTCAGTGGCATGACACACCACAGTTTTGAGCTTAGTGTTACTCAGAAAAAGACCCAAGTTCCCTTAGTATGTATTTTATTCTACAGACCTTTTTGAAGTCCTTCTTTCAGTATAGATCAAGCACAATAAAACATGGAATGACGGGTAACTCTCATGCAGCATGTGGTAGAGCTTGTAGAAGTCCAGAACCACTTGTATTGGGATAAAACTATGCTGTGTTTAGCATTTCTACAGACATTTGGAAATCTTTTTACACAGTCTTGTTCTAGACTTAGTAGTAATTACAGTGGGTAATTCGCCTCTGACATTTTATAGTCCAAACAGCTAATCGATTGATTGAGAAAATAATTGACAGAAAAATTGATAATGAAAATAATTGTTAGTTGCAACCCTACGTCATCAGTTTACCGCACTATGAAGTCTCAGTAGGTTACATCACTGTTATATAATGTTATGAATAACACATTTCTTCATCTAAAATTCCTTTGCCGTTGTAGTTGTTCATGCAGGCTTACTGTAGTGTATTAAAGCCACAGTATATCAGCCATGTCAAGAGCTAATCATATCACATTGCTCAACACTTTGTCCTCTACGTTTTTTAAAATGAGATGATGACTTAATTGACAAATCTGAACAAAGCAGAGAAATAGATCTCTCTCCAGCTTGTCCCCTAAAAGGTCATCTTCAGCTCCCTCACATTTACTTGTATTTTCTCAATCCATTGAGGAATTTAAAAAGTTTTCAGAGTCTTCCATCTTTTCAGTCAAGTAGAGCTTATGGTTGTGGCTTCACTGCGCAATCAAGCAGCTGCATTATTATCTCTTATCTTTGCCCCTGCACTGCACCCGAGAAGATGTGAGGGGAAGCATCTCAAAATAACTGATGCCGTGGAGTGTTTACCGTGAAAAGTCAGGCGTACCCTGACATTTGGGCACAACAACAACAAAAAAAGACAGTAATAAAGAGAAATTGCTGCTGCTCTCCTGGTTAATGGAAAAGGTGAAATCCTTGGAGTTGTTTCAAGGTGCTGAAACAGTGTTGCTTGGGAGGTCAAAGTTGCAGTAATTAGATGTGATCCCTACCAGGCAGTGCTGCAACGATTGGACTGTTTTATCAGTATCCTGTTTAATCTATGCCAAGGGTGAACATTTTGGATTGAATAGACCTGCAGTGGTTTTATAGAGTCGTAGGAGGGGGGGGGGGGGGGAGTCTCAAAACACTATCTCCAAGTCCTCAGGGCTTTATGGCAAGGGAACAGTAAACCTGGAGAGCAATAATATTTATCATAGGTTTAATGACAGCTATTTGTGTCTCAAGGCTTCAGTCATCCGCTCTGAGTGTTGCATTCTTAAAACCTTAGCAGTTAAAATTGTAATGTTATTCCCATCTCAGGATGTAACCGTACCACAATCAAATCCCATGACGGAGAACAAGGTAAACTGAATATACTGTGGTAGCTCAAGAGTTTCTTTCTTTCTTTCCAAAATGTCTAAAATTCATATTTTAGTAACAGAAACAAAACAAATGTGGGCATAAATAAACATCAAGCAAAACTAAAACTAGACACAGAAATTATTGTTAAACTGTTATTTTTGTAATACTCCTCGTTGATAATCGCTCTGCTTGATTAGTGTCACATGTCAAACTGTGGATGTATCTAGGGCTGCAACTAATGCTTATTTTCATTATTGGTGAGTTGTTTCATCCAAAAGTAGTCAGTAAAATAATTTGTCAGAACCCAAGCTGACTTCTGTAAGTAGTTTTGTCTGAGCAACACTCCAAAGCCCAAAGGTATTACATTTGTAGTTATATTAGAGCAGCGAATCTTCACATTCTGAGAGGCTAGACACATCATATTTTAAATATTTTCCTCGATAAATGGCTTTAATGATTAATCGATTATCGATTGTACAGTCAAGTACAATACATACACTCATACACACATTCATAGACCATACACATGTACACATGTACTCTGTCACTTATTTGTTTAGCTGTTTTAATGTGACATCATCTGTTGCATCGCTTCTTTTTATGTGACAATTTACCTGTTTGGTCCCTAAATGAAATTGTTTGTGATGAATTTTCTGTCAGCTAATCGATTAATTGACAAATTGTTTCAGTCCTAGATCCTCCTAAAATTCTCCTCAATGTTCTCCTCTTTGCAAGTTTGAGCACATTAGATGTTGAAGATGCATAATATGTCTCTGACACATCACTCAGTGGCGATATTAACATTTTAGATTGTAGTTAGATTAGACTGTAGTCATTGCTTTAATGACCCTTTGGGAAAGTAATCACTTTCACATTAACATGCAGGCATTCACATTAAAGGTGAAATGATAAAGTGCACTCATGTTTCCTGAAAACATGTTTTGTATAGTATCAAATTGCAGCTCTAATTAGTCAGAATTAACACATTGTTAGAGTCTGTTCATTCACTTCCCTTCTGTATCAGTCAGAAAGTTGTCATTTCCATCTCATGCATAACATGAGGAGGATATTTTGGCCCTTTGGGTTCTATGACACGTCTAATAAATCTTACACTGTCTCTCTTGGTCAAGTATTCCATCACTGTGCCAAAACAGGTGGGCCATATTCTTGGCGAGACGTGCCCCCCCCACCCCCACCCCGTCCACTGAGCAGTCTGTCCTTTAAGGGCTGCGTCCTTGTCTGCCTGTGTCACTCCCCACAGGGACTGATGTGATCTGACTGACAATGGCGGTTTGTCTGCCAGGTACTATCTTATAACCCTGCTTTATATGAAAGAACAAATAAACTAGCATTGGCATATTGACTGCAGAAACCAGCATGAGTCACTGTTCATCATTTTTATTTCAGCTGTTTGGCAAACTGAACAGATCAAATGTTGTATGGCTAATTATACAGAAAATGAGATGTCTTCCTGGTAATATCAATAGTTCCAATTAGATTAACAGTTATGTAGCAGTTACTAACCAAAACCTTTTTGTGATCCTTTTAAAAACAACATCTGATACACCATCTATAAAGAAGTGCATTATTACAGGCTTTAGTTTAGATGTTGACAGGGACCATAACATGGAAGTGAATTGACACATTTCAGAAAAGGTAAGGAATGTTTAAAAACAAGGTTCAATGTTCCTTGTCATTATGTTGTACATTCTTTCAGTGTCTTTGATAATTAGGGTGTAATTAAATATATAATATGTATGTGTTTTCATCTTTTCCTCCATTTGCATCAGCAGTAATTGCTAGCACTTAATGTCTACTGGCTTTTGTCTTTTGGCATTTGCTCTACTAGTGGGGTATGTCCACATTCTTTATTTATCAAATTGCTGTCCTCTTGCTCTCTACCAAGACACAATAATGTGATAAAATAAAACAAAATAGGGGCAATCTGAAGAGTCTGGATCAAACCAGCAAAACATATTCACTGTCAGTAGCAACAGAAGAATAACACTTCATTTTATCCATTAAAGACATTTTTTTTTAAAATTCTTTATGTTCTTGTTGCTGTTACAGATAATGTTTGATATTCCTTAAGAAAAAATACCGTCTAAGATAACATTATGCACTTTGCCATCAAAATATAATCACACAAAAGTCATATCTGTAACCACATGAGAACCATACCCAGTCACATTTTATAAATCATAGCAACACTGGATAAAGCTAAGAGGCCCCAGTCATCAGTCACTAACATAGACTCTCAAAAACATTACAGACAATATGTTACAAGCTAACAGCAGCATACTGCAATAGAGTGTACACTTCATGTATCCTATTTACAAAATGTTCTTTTAGAGGCGATGTGAGAAAACCACAAACCACCATAACGATCAAGTGAATCTACAAAACGGAGCTATACCTAGTACTGAACATATAGAAGAGAAAAGTGTTACTTTCTTCCGGCTGATATGTTTTCTTCCTTTGAGGATACTCTTAACAAAATGTTATGAGTTATGTTAAAAATGTTACATGAATTATATTCTATTAAGAGTGTTAGTTGTCCATTATGACAGGAGACAGATCAACTCTTTTAGATCAACACTTTTAGATTTCCTTTAGTTGAACTAAAGCAAGTTTATTGACAGGGCGAATCAAAGCACAGTTATGCAGAAAATAATCCACTCTATCCTCAAAACACGGTTCCACACATTGGCAGTCCATTGAGTCAAATGTGCAGCGTTTGCACACATTCCAAAGACGTGAATTTATTCACATGGTTATCAGATCACAGGGTTTAACTCCAACAAACTGAGAAATCCTACAGTATGTGTGAACTGATTTTTTTTTTGAAGTCACCAAATTTCCCTCCAAGGCATGGAAGTAAAGTGAGCTGATATCTCTGCAGCAGTTTCAGCAGGTCTGTTTTCAACCCAGCAGCAGCACAGTCCAAGCCAGACAAGCCAACATGGAATCCTCAGATATAATCCACTTTTGTCTCTGATTTCAGTGCCTTTACATTGCTTTGTCTCATTTCTTTTCCACTTCAAGAAAAAATGTAGGTGTCACACTTTGGCAAATGTCTAAATTAAAATGAGTCGAATCACGTCTTGATAAGGGCAGAGGTGTGTTGATCCACAGTCCATAGATTCTACAAAAGCTGGAAACCTTCAAGTGGTAAAGCCGTTGGTGTAAAAGCAAAGGCTAGTGCAAGCAGCAAACTTGAAGGGTGTAAGCAGGTGAGTTCAGCTGGTGAACTTCTAGCGATGGCATTTGAGTCACTGGACTCATCCAGTTGATGATTCTGGGGGGAAAGACCACAGTGTTAGTGTTGAGTGGAAAGTTGACAAAAAATATTTCCATCCACCTGTTTTTATGTGTATATTCAGTTTGCGCATAAAAAAAAACCTGATTGGAAACACTGGATATTTGAAAAGAAGTTGAAATATCGCAAAAATCGGTTTTACACTCAGCTGAGGTGGAATAATTGGTGTATTAACAAAAACAAAATGCGATAAACTGACCTAAGGCCCCTTTACACTGCCATTTTGGGCTGTTTGAGATGAAAGTTGACAGTTGTCAGAGCAATGTGGTAAAATCTTTGGGCTGCAAATGTTAACACAGTGTTCATTTGCACTTAGTTGTTTTTTGTGGAAAATGGATAAAATGTTGAAAAATTCAAATTCCGTTGTGCTGTAGAAAAAAGATAAATTGAATTTATATAAATGTTTATATATTAAGAAAGTAGAGGCACTAGTAATTGGAAAAAATGGCTCAGACCCCAGAGGGTTAAAGGCGCCTTTAGTGAAATAAATTTAATTTAAATTATGACGCACATGAAGCATTTGAATTAAATGTCACTCAACCTTCCCCTCCACCGAGGAGACAGAAAATGACGGCAGATGAAAACATCAGATCTGTGTAGACCGATGAGGAGACTGTAACATTCCTCAAATTAATACATGAAACAAAGGTAAATGCCATATTTCCATCATGTTTTCCATCATTTAAGGTTTGACTTTAATTGAATCTCCTAATGACTATAGTGGATGGAAAGGCACACTAATTAGAATCTACTTTTTTCTAAAAATTTGGTTAAAACTTGAAACACAGTTACACATCAGTTAAGTGTTGCCATATTATTCAACTGTTAAATAACATGAAATTGCAGTACAGAAATGCTATAAAGATACGTGTGTTTGCAGTGTCCCAATTACAGACTGAGTCTACCAGAGAGCAGAAAGGCTGAAAAATGTCAAGCTCAGAGCATATCTTTGTTCTTTAACAACCAATTTAAGGTTTCCTTTTCAAAATATTTGAATATGTTATGTGCATATGTTAAGAAATAAATATGTTTTGCCTGATTTTTTTGTAACTCTCAAATATCATTGTTTGGGCTCTAGTAGGACCTTCCATGAAATGTATAGAATAGTGTTTCTTACCACACACTGAGCAGTATCCACTGTTAGGTTTGACACCAGTTTTTGAGCCTAGAAGGAAGAAAAAAGTCAGAGAAACATTAACTTTCATTCTCTTTTAATTGGGTTTCCCTATCTTTCAAGATCATAGACTGGCTGATGGTGGTGCAAAAATGCTATGAGATATACAACAGCCGGCTTCTCTGACAATATTATTCATTTAGCCAGTCTTGAAGAAATTGTCTTGGCCTGGAAGTTGGAACTGCAGTTAAGGGAGGGGCCGGGCATAGTCTTCAAAGTATGACAAGGTCAAGCAAAACCATTACTGCATCAAGCCTAACTCCCACTGCCACAGTTGTGAAGCAAAAATACTCACAGCAACAAAATTATGATAATACTTTCAGTTCACACCAATTCCCATAGTTTAGACCTGCAGGGACCTCTTTGTATAATCATCCTCCTCAAGCAAGATGCGTAAGATTTGAGTGTATGTTTGTGTAAAAGTTTGTCTGCGGTCTTGTTTGTGCCAGCTTAAGGTTATGACAGTTCAATACATTGAAACTCTTTTCCAGACTGCTTTAAACCTTTTTAGCCACACATAAAAATACCCACACGCATTTGCACATAGCCACACACAAACAAATACACAGTCGCAGATATAGAGATGGAGTACAGCAAATGGTAAAGTGACTCTATAGTAGTTTGGGAACATAATAAACACTCCATGCATTGGTTCTTAAGTAGAAAGAAGGCTAAGAAGCAGGATTCGGGAGAAGAATGATTAATTGCTCTATAGGAGGTCTTTCCTCCTGGAGGATGTTTTTACTGGTGATAAATCATATTATCGCTATTAAAAGCCAATATGATAAATTGTCACACTTAAAGTATGTGATATTATCTCATTTAAAAATATAGCCCCATAGTATTTATCAGAGGAGAATAGCAGAGGTCTGAAATGTGTTTGTGAAGCCAAAAAGTTCCAAAGGAGCTCGAGTGCCTACAGCATAAGCAAATTTAAGCAAAACATGTAGTGTATGATGTAAAATGTCAAAATCAGCACACTTAATTGATTTCCTACAATTGCATTTGATATTTTAAAAGTAATTTGCATATCATTATCTGTGACCATTATGGAAATTTACACGGCATTTATTTCAGTTAGAGAAATTTTTGTAAATGAAATATCTAAGATTTGTACGCCCATGCACATGGTTAGACACATGTTGGATTAAATGAGTGAGATCAAATATTGGTCTGCAATGGAAAATGGCTATTGTTGTAAAACTTCAATTTTTGATGAGAGTTTCCTAGTAATTACTAGGGATGGGAATTGAGAACTGGTTCCAGTTGAGAATCAGTTCCAAATTGTCCAATCCATCGAAATGGTATGCCTCTGAGCTTATCATTTCCTCTTATTGATGCCCAGGCATGTGATGTTGGAATGAAAAAGGCAGAACTAAACTGCGAGGGCAGTGCAGCCTCTGGACTCTCTACAGCTCACATACGTAGTTATCTTTGGGTATCTTGTAATCTTTAAAAAGGCAGTGGTTGCAAAAATTTTTTGATTTAATGAGCAAATAATTACCTTTGCCAGATGAACGTGAGAACGTAAAAAATTAGCAGGGCAGAGCAGCGATCAGAAGTAACAAATGAGACCAGCTGACCAACACACACAGTGGAGCACTCCTCCTCCCCCTCATTTTGTCATTCTCATACAGACAGGAGACTGCATGATGCTTTCAAACAGTTAATTCATTAATTAATGCAGTTAACTTTTGGCTGCAGACCATTTCTTTCATCTACCAGTTATGTTTCATATATTCATCAGCATGCAAGGTCATTGATAAACAGCAGAGATAATAAAATAGTTGCGTTGACACTGAAACCCTGTGTAGCCCTACTTTTTTTCCACACAGAAAATTTATCAGGAATCAATAAAGAATCTGACCAATAAGCAGAATTGATAATGGCATTGGTATCAATAAAATCTTAACAATTCATATGCAACCATTTTAAATGAGTACTTTATGTTCAGTGGCAACATTCAACGCCAGTGCAGGAGGTAGTGTGAACTAGGCAGCAATCAACATGTCTATTATTTAACCATTGTTGTAACAGAGCTAACAGGGAAATACATAAACAAATCTCAGTCTTTCCCTACCCTTATCCAACTAGTATTGGGGGACAAAACATTTGGTACATCCTTCCAATGACACTGTGTCCCTGTGCACACACAGACAGTCACAGACAAACTACCCCTGTGGGCCATTTCTGATGTTACTGTGGCAACCAATTAGCTTTGACATGACAGCTTTGGAAACTCTGACTCCACACTGACGTCTCATCTTTCTGCCCAGGAGGGGGGATTCTGTGCATGCCATCATAAAACCATCCCTGATCCATCAAGGTGACAGAGCCAGACGCCTGACACTCAGACAGAAGCTCTGGATACCTGATGTTTAGGTCAAAATGGATTCAGGCACTCTCTCTCAGAAGTTTTAAAAGATTTCTCATCACTCCATAGTCAACAAGGCAGAAATGTATCCAGACATTTGTTTTTGTGTGGAAAGATTTTGTTCATTATTTTTCCTGAAAAACTGCTTGGTAGAAGTAAATAAACAGCTTGGTAGAAGTGTTTTCTTTTAGTTTTGACAAGCAGCAGTGCTGCCATAAACAACTACTGTATTGAGATAAGAGGTTATTATGAAAATTGAAACTAATTGCCTCTCCATGTAGCAGTGCCCTTTTGTTTCAGAGAGGAATTCCTCAGCAGGCCAATAAAGTTTCTCAGTTAATGAGATCAGTGGAGGTATAAACCGACTGTCATCCCTCTGAGTCAGATAGAATGTAATTGGCTAGCTCCATTATTTGAAGATTTATAACACTGAAAACTTTATATTGTCTGTAAGCATGTGTAAACTATGCAGACAAATAAAATATCCTATAATAAGCAGACCACGATGTGGCATTAGAGTGTTGCTTGTTTGGTTATATTGAGGCATAATGGGTTAAAATGAACAATTTGTGGACCTATTATGCTCATTTAAGCTATGTATTCTTATTTTTGGACTCCACTAGGGTAGTTTTGGATGATTCACAGTTCAAAAAACTCCTTTTTTATCTTATACTGGCCCTTCATGCTGCCTTTAGTTCAGCCACTGTCTCTTAACAGGCAGTCTTAGCTTCTGTCTCTTTAAGGCCCCTCTCCCGATGAGCCCTCTCTGTCCTGATTGGCTAGCTTTCCGGAAGCCTGCCAAGGGGCAGCCGTATCAGAGTCATGTTAAGTTACCGCCAATGAAAACCCCATGTTTTACTGCTTCAAATTAAAAGCTTTTAAATGATTTATGAATGAATTTACAGGAAATCACCGAATTAGCCGAGATTTGTTAGTGACACTAAAAACTGGAACAACAAGATATGGAGCTATTTGGAGCTCCTTGTTCAGTGGATTGGTTAGAAATAATGCCGGGAGGAATAGTACAGTGTACAAGGAATAGTGATGATGATGTTTGATGAGGAGCTGCGATGACCAGCACACCTCCAACAAGTTAGTCTAGTGATACCAGACATTGGAGATCTCTGCCTACTGAAGTCTGGGGATTTCTTAATACATAGTAGTTGCTTGAACGGTGGCAAGAATAGTCGCTAACAAACCTACGCCACTAACATTTGTCAAGGACACACCTTACCGAAAATGTTACTCTCTCCCCATTCTCCTCTGTAGCAATGCAGGGTTTTTTTTTAAACTCTGTAATTGTTTCCACCCAGTTTTAACAACAAAACCTAGGAGATAGTCCTCAGTCTCTATGAGTGAAACATTAAGAGACTGACCTATGAGTCTACCAACAGGTAAACAACTTATTTTACTTTGCCCTGCTGTGTAATGGAAAAACACTCACAGCATGCCAGCCCAACTCGAGTCATGGCTCGGCGTGACTACTCTGAAAACAATATCTTGACAACTGCATCTGCAGAAACACTTACAGAAACACACTCTACTTTTAAAAACTCACCTGTAAGGTCCCACAGATGTGATATAGTGAGTCAGTATCAAGATCCAATTTGGTCATGTCCGTCAGTGTGTCCAGTGCGTTACTGTTTCGCTCTTTACCCCTCCGAGTGACGCTAGGCTCGAGTACAGTAGGCTGAATTGGGGGTTGGGGTTGCCAAACTCCAACATCAGTACCGTTGCCAAATGCCTGGATGGCGTTACCTGCAGGGATATAGTGTATTCATTGGTGGCATTATTGATCCTGTTCACATGCAGAATCTATGCTTTATTAGACAATAAGTAATAAATAATGTAAATTGACAGGAGTAATTAGCACAAGTGAGAAAATACTTAATGTAAATATGTGAAAATATGCATCAAATGTCATGACTAAGATTAAATTGAATGTTTGAATTTCATTTAATGAGTATTATCAACTAGACTGCCCTCTAAGGCCTCGTATTTAAAAATACAGGCTGCATAACCAACAAGTTAGCAGGTGCCTTCCATAACTGCCTTGGGAAAAAGTGCAAGTGGCATGGCCCAAAACATTTTGTTCATGTCCAACTAAAAGCTTCTTATAATTGATACTTTAGATAATTGTTCAGAAAAAGAAATGACTTGACCTTTCTCAAGAGCATTTTTAAAAGCAGTGTGTGCCTTTAATAGCAATGATTCACAAAGCTGTACAAAAATGTACTTCATAATAATTTATGCAGTGTAATTTACTCATTAAGCACAATCTAAGATATTTTTCCATGAGCAAAAATGTGGTTTTATATTGATCAAGAAGATTTCTTGATCTATTCCTAATCATAGTAAAATCCATTATTGTCAAGGCAATTTAGTATACTGCAATTCAAAAAAAAAAAAAAAAACTTCCTCTAGTAAACCACAATATGTTCTTCATTGGAGTTTGATCATAAAAATGCCCCTCATTACATATGAGTGAAGTAACAAAAGACATGCTTAAGAGATTGTTGCTTAAGTGTCAAATTCAGAGAAATTGCACCATCACATAAAATTCCTGTTTCAAGCCATTATCCCCCATTCGACTATCTCAAAAAGCCAGGATGGCTGAATATGGGAACTCACGAAGGCATCGATTGTTGGTGAAAAACTCAGCAAATTTATCACAGTCTGTCTTGCTGTTCCCACTACTGCTGCAGTCACACCATGGTGACAGGCTAATACCAAGAGATCGCACGTAATTGGGTGTCATCACTGTACCTGCAGAACACAAGAGAAGAAAACTAGTAACCCATCACACCAAATTAATTTTACTCTTTCATTCACTGTGCACTGAAGTTTTAATCTTCAGTTCAACCATTCAGGACAAGCATATACCCCTTTTACAAAGATTTCAGAACTAAACATGAATTGCAAGGTACCTCTTTATGGAGCAGTGTTACTGTATGATGCTTGACTATTATTCTGTTTCACAAAGGCTTCAACCTTTTTATAGGGCTCTATTGAACTAAAAGAGTGGAGCCCAATGACTCTACTCTCAGCCTTTACACTGTCACAACAACCTGCTGAATTGTGATTATACTGTAAGCTCACTTCACCTCACTGACTTGTAATTATGTGTGGCCAGTGGTCTTGCCTCTTCAACAACATGTACATTATTCATAGAAATGCTGATGTCAACAAAGGTGGCAAACTGTAGCTCTGAAGAGTGTATTCGGGACTGCTGGTGCTTACCACCAGTAAGGCATGGCAATCTGCATACCACTGCAGTTACACTATCTCAGAAGCTACATCTTTGTTGCTGAGGCATTTAAACACAGCCGATCGAGAGTCAACCGTGGTGACCAAGCTGGGGCACATTGTACTTCAATGAGCACAAAGTAAAATGAAACCATTCTTTGCTATGGTGTCATCTCGACTGAATAAAACTGTCCTTTTTCAGGGAGCATAGGGTTGATTATGCTCATACTTATTAGCTATGGAAGTACATGCAAATTTCTGTTTGCAGAGACAGAGATGAGTGGTTAAGCCAGGGGGGCCCCATTAGAGGGTGTAACCTGTGTGAAGTAGGATGTGAATGGTGTAGATTAAAATGTCTGCCTGTTGAGTTTGCAATTGGTCACTGTTCAAATCTCATTACTAAAACTCAGTGGGACATCATTTTTCCTTTCTGCATAATGAAACTTGCTGATGGAAGACAGAACAAAGGAAAACAAGTACTATTTCTACACAATGCTGTGGTGTATGAACTGTGATGATTTACACCCTACATATTGACTATGCCTTAATCTCTTCTGTGGAAAATACAGGAGTAGTCAGTAGACTATAAATAGACTGCTAAACAGCTTGCAACATTGCATGTTTACATTAATTGACAACTATTTAGATAACTGATTAATCATTTTATTAATTGTTTAAGCAAAAATGTCAAAAAGTCCCTGTTTCTAGCTTCTACAATGTGAATATTTGCTATTAAATCTGTTTGTTGTAAATTCACTATTTTAGGGCTTTTGGACTGTTCAGATAAAACCAGACATCATAAAACACCTTGAATTTATTGTGAAAATAATGTACAGAAAAATAATCAATAATATAAATAGTTGTTAATTGCAGCCCTACTTTCACAGCTGGCTGGAGGTTATTTATATGCTGCACAGTAGGGTAATAAAGGAAATTTACAGCTTAAAGACTGATTGACAAACTGTCAAAATACTGTATGTTTATGATCTATAAAAACTGCCATGAACTTGGTTATGTATGCCTTGTGTGCTACTTCTATTAGGAAATCTTATTTTCTCTCTCTGCTGCATCTGAATAGATTTCATCTGTTGTAAAGCAAAGATTCAGTTAAAAAGAAAATCCAATGCCGTAACTTTGAATATTATTGTATATAACCGTCTCCAGAATCAGTCTTCCAGATTCTTCAGTGTGATGATTTGTTGCTTTACTGTGTTTGATATCACTGTAAATTGAAAACCTTTGAGGTTTGGACTGCTGGTTGGACCAAGTAAGCTATTTTAAGGTATCACCTTGGGATGGGCTAGTATATAAAATAGTTAATTAAAATGGTAATAAACTGATTAATTGATAAAGAGTTCAGCTTGTTTGCTCCTGCAGGCCACAGGTCACCACATGAGCAGCGCCCAGTCTTACCTTTCATAAATCATTAAAGCACCTTCATAATTACAAAAAACAACTGTACAAAACCTTCAGGTAGAGGTTTTAGAAACAATGCGATAAAATAGGAGAACATAAGTCAACTGGGCATTATACATACATGACGAGTATAAGTTTACGTACAGCTTAAGGTTCAGTAACAAGCAGAGTTATAACTAACTAAATTCATTGTTAAAATACTTTAAATAACTTACCAATAAGTCCTGAGTAAGAAAGCAGACAGTCAGCATAGTTCTCCCTCAGACAGCCTGATATGGAGCGAGCCTCTGGCTGACAGTTGCTAATAAAGTCTGCCAGTCTTGATCTATAAACAATAGAGATACAAATAACAGATGCTAATTTCCTGAAGCTGGTATTAGATATCGAGCTTATACTGGGTGAGGTGCTTCATAGGCAATAAATCCTTTACTGATTTCAAGCCAGTCTTAACTAGCATGATTAAAAATCTGTTTTCAGTGAAACGGTTTAGTTGTGCTGCAGTGAAAACTATTAAAGAAACAGTTGAGTTGTGCTGCCGTGGAAACTTACTGAAACAGTTCTGCTGCAGTGGATGAGGTAAACAACTTTTCTGTTTCTTGCAAGGAGTCAGGACACCTGCTGACAGCTGTTTTAAGCTGATTTATGGTCTAACTGTATATAAAGTAGTTTAAACTAGCTCCACTTCCAACAGCTACAACAGTAACATGCTGCTTACACACTGATGCTTCAATATTAATAATCTAATGATGTCATATTAATAATATATCAGTCAGAGGGACCAAACCACTACTTTAACTTTCATGCTTTTTAACTACATTTTTCTCTCTCAGAACTGGTTCTTATGACGTGCTGTCTGACCACGTCAAAAATCAAATGTTTTTATCGTTGTTCTGAAAGGCTTCACTCAAAGGTGGAGTGAAAAGCTGACTGCTGCAGAGAGGGGAGGGTGGCGGGTAAACACGGTATCATTTTACTATGGAAATAACAGCGTATTTTAATAATAGTGTTGCACTCAGTCAGTGTTATGGGTCTCTAGTTTGTCATTCTGACAGCAGCGACACTACAGGGTAACCAAGCTACCTTGGCTGTGCTGGCTAGCATCATGGATGTATAAAGAGAACTGGATACAGGAAGAGCACCAGGCTTTGAAGCAAATTTGACATAGCGGCCAAACCGTGTAATTACAACGTCACGTGATGCACACTGGCCCAAAAAGACTTTTTCCCATAGACTTACATTGTGAAAGAGATGTCTGTAAATCAGCGGATAAATTTTTCTGAGCGTCACAACCCCCGCGAAATGACTTGTCTCACTATCAGAATTAAATCTATTCGGTCCGATCACATTTCAAAAGCCTAGAAGAGCCGCATGATTGAATTGTTTTATCCCCATTCAAGTTAGCCGGAGGGCTAAACCGGAAGTAGCCGACTCGGCCAGTGAAAGTCACTAGTGCGCATGCTCTATGGGTCGCACAATGCGGAAGATTCGGGTACTTTCATACCGGGAAGTCGATTTTTTTTTTTTGGCTTAATGCGCCTCTGAGCAACTTTCATAGGAATGAACGGGGCCCCGCCTCCGACGCTTTATCCAGTTCTCTTTATACATCCATGGCTAGCATACACCCATGAGCTTGTTACAGCTAAGTGGTGTGCTGCCAAAATGTTCCTGGTGGAACGTGAATTACTATTTTGATAGTAATTGTTTGGGTCACATAGTATAAAATTTGTGTCTAATATGGTTTTTCCACAAGAAAAGTTAAATTATTTGTTTAACACTGGAGGCTTTAAGTTCTCACATCACACTTGTGTAAGTTGAATATTGGACCAGCATTGGCTTCCAAAGTATATGTGATGTCACAAATCATGCTTGTAGGCTCCTCCCTTAAAATCTGATTTTCATTTAGCACAGAGAAAGTTTCCACCGCAGATGAATGTGAAAACAACTTTATAGTGTCAAATTCTGCACATATACATCATTCTGTACAGTAAATCTCAAACATTCAATTGTAGGAACAAGAAGAAAAACATTTAAGTAATCACCCTTTGATAATAGAAATGAATTAAACTGACTCAGGCTTGCAATCTTCTGTCCATTAACATTACCACTGTTCAGTTTTCACCTTGTTGTTAAGACTATAACAATAGTTATCTTCTCTTAAATCCATCTGAATTACTCCTGAAATGCTCTCTGTAGGTTATGGTTGCCTCTTAGAAACTAGATGCCTTGGGTTTTCAATGCATAGAAATAAGGACAGGCAAAGTAAATGGTCAGTTACATTAACAACCAAATGAAAAATCTTGGTTGTGAAATTATGCTTTCTATAATAACTACACAGTACTATAAAGAACATTCAATTGTGCATTTGAAGAAAAGTATGTTGGAAAAAAAGGTGACCTCAAGGATTCCTCTGTGCCCTCTTACCTGCAGATATAGTTGGTCTTGCATGTGTTCTGAAGCGACAGACAGTTAGGTTTATCTTTATCCTCATAGGAGCAGACTGGTACAATGGTTTGTCTTCGGCGTTCTGCGCATGCTGTCTGATCCCCCGATGGACAGGAACAAAATAGCATCCCATAGCTGTATTTAGTTGGAACCTTAATTTTGGGAAGAAAAGGACAAAAAGAGCACATGTTGATGCAGGTAGTGTTGTGACCTGTAGGACAAAAAACTTTCCATTCTTTCCAGGTATCCATTGATGTCACCAAAGCTAAGATTTTCTCTCAGAAAACACGTGGCATTTTCAACTTTTAATGCAGCCTCCTCCTGTATATAGTTAAATGGTGGCAAAATTTGAACATAGGGACCTCCGATCCACTATGGCTGCAACCCAACATGAACAGTAGCTTTTAGTGATGTATTAAGTGCCATGCTAAGTAACTAAAGAGACTTTTAATGAGGAGTTGGATAGAAAGCCAGCTTAATGTGAAAATCAATTTAAAACTGAGCTTTCCATAAGCACCGGCTGCCAGCCAAACAGCTGACTACTCATTTAAGTCCAGCCGGCTACTTTATTATATTCATTTTTGATTCTAGTAAAATAGTTTTGATTGACAAGTTGTGATACGCTATGCGTGTACATTTACAACCACTAGCCTCTGCTTCAAAACAATGTGAGCATGATGTGTTGTGTCCTGCTATAGAGAGCGGAGAGTTGTCTTCACTGTTTGTCAAATATTATCAAAGTAATTGATGACAAAAGACATTAAGAATTGCATTGACTGCACAGACAGGGGACATCCTTATTACCTACTTTGGAAAACGCTGGTGGCAGCAACTTGATGACTGCGCAGTAAGTATTAAAAAGTCCACTGAAAGGGTTGCATTTTCCATATACACCACACAGACGTTTATTGGCTTAATGAATGAATAAATTATCTTTATTTACATTGTGCTTTTTACAGCAGAACCATCTCTAAGATGCATTGCAGACACACACAGAAACAGGCAATGTTGTCAAAGTAACAGGCCTGTGTCATATGAGGAGAATGACAGAGGCCTATGTCTCAGCCTTACACCGTAATTTTACAGTTTAAAATGTAGAACGTTTTTGTATTTTTTGTCATTGACCAATTATGCAAACTAATGTCAGATGTGCCAAATCATGTTTTAAAAATAAAATATGATGTAGTGGAACTTCCTGCAGTAATATATGTGATCAAGTATAAATGTTTTTCCACATCATTAAAGAAGAAAATTGTTGGTCAGTTCATCAAGTATATTAGAATGAATACATTACTAATCAAAGTTTTGAATTGGTTTTAATTTTAATTGTTGTGAAGAATATTTCAATTTAGAACTGATACTTCGTAAATGGAAATGTGTAATGTTGATCATTTTACTGTTGCATGTGATTTAGTTTCGATCCCAGATAATTTGCTACATGAATTAGACAAACGTGTTTTTGTTTTATAGAGTAGGTAGAGGAACCAGACAGTAACATTAGAAGCATGAAGGTCCTGAGCCGACCCAGACAGGTCCACAGAGCCAGGCAGATTAAAGAACATTGTCCCTACATCAAGAGCCCTCTCGCTGTTGAGAGTATTTTCTAGAAGCAATGAAGAGTAAGACTTTCCACTCATCTTACACCTGGTCAGGTGTGTGCTCTGCCCTTTCAAATACTGAGGAATCCAGAATTAAGGAAGGGAAAGACAAGACCAGCTTCAAACATGGTTGGCTCTCTAAAAAGGACATTTCTTACTCAGAGGAGACAATAAGAAGCTAAGCAGGGCACTTTTTGAGCTGGGCAGGGATTTGGATGATAGAGAAGATGAAAATGAATAGTTGAGTTGATTCAGTAGAATCACCTGATTCTACTGAATCAACTGAGTCAAGTGATTCACATGTTTTGTTATTTTAGAGTTATTTTTGGCAGAGGTTTATTTTATAATTTAATTTAAAACCAATACATAGGCTAGATAAGACATGTCCCCCCTTAAAATAACTTTATTCTCAAAGAATAAGACTGTATTTATGTTTCTAGTAAAACAATAAATTAACCATCACTGTGTCATGTCTTGATAAACCTAACAGTGAAGGTGTCAATAAATAATAAAAACTAATAAATATGGTCTAATGATTCTTAATTAAAAAGTTCTGATCAGTCAGGAATAGGTGTGGTTTTAAATATTAATAGCTGTTTGCAGAGTGTGTGGGCTAAAATGCACAAGAAGCCTAATTCTCCTTTACAATACTTCACTACATGTTTACAATCAGGTATGTAAACTCATTAAAATATGCAATAATTGAGATCAGTGTATATGATGGAATAGTGGCAGTAGAATGTGCCAGAGGCCACAAGATTTGGGATTTAGGGTCAAAATTTTTCTCCAGGGGCGCTTTTTCCCACTGGCTGGCTGCTCCATATCCTTGTAGAATTGCATCTAGAAAAGCATTTGACACCTGTTTTGGGCGTTGGTTGGAGTGCCAACTACAAAATCAAACGAACAGAAAAAGAGCTGCAGATCGCTCCCAAGAATAACATGCTTAATTACCTTGTCAAAGAACTGTCGTAGGGCTTTGTGGCATTTGCGCTTGTTGCAGACCTCAGAAGCAGACACCCTGCTAGTACAGGGGTTGATGTAAGCCGAGCGGTATTTCTTACATGTGTCGTTCAGATTACAGGCCTTGGCAGCATTCAGACAGTTGTTCTCCTTCGTGGATGCAGGCTCAACTGACAGAGAGGGGAGACACATAAATTCATATTCCACATTTTAGAATTACTGCTTCACTTGTTGGTTACATTGCTGTTTAATCATCAATGATTATCAATACTTCAAACAATGAACAAAGAAGAAAGAAAAAAAAAAAGTCATATGGGATGTACACTCATAATTCTTATTTCCATCATCATTTCCACTACAGTACGCATGTGTCCCTAATTTTTTTTCAAGTAAGGTATTATTTTGCATCTATTTTATTTAAATATTTTACCTGAGAAATTAAACATCTCCATTTCAATCCATAGTCCTCAGGAAAATTCAAAGTACCTCGTAGGATGAGGGGATCTTACTGTATATAGTATGAATATGGAAGGTAAAATAAAAGCTATTACGTCAATATTGACATTAATTATCCAAGTTAGCATCCTTCCCAGAGCTGTTGCCAAACCAAAGTTGTCATAATGTTGCTTAGGTATCTTTCAAGTATTTAAAACTGTATATCGTTGTTGTTTTACAATTTTACACCAAAACTACATCATTTACTGCAAGAAACTGCGAAAGACACCCAGCTGTATGAGAGCTTCAAGCCTTGTTAAACTAAATCATGCTTGTATTTGCAAACACATTATACAAAAAGCATGGACAGAGAAATCTTTTACAGGGTATTCATTATAAATCATTGCACCAATTTGTTGCTCGAGTTGCTCCATTTTTGCAATTGCTTTGTTACATACTTGTTTGGACTCTGGCTAAATGGTGTACCCCTAGGTTGTTATCAGATTCCCCTGTCAGACATATTAACAATAGACAGCCACACTGCACAGTCATTCCAAGGTGACATTTGGGCAAAAGCTTAAACCCTTATTTTACCAAAAAGTACCCTACTCTTAGTGGTATCTCCCATTTTGTGTTTGTGTGATTGCTGCTGTTTCTCTCATCTCATCCATGTAGCTCGAGGGTAATTTTGTTGTCCTCGGAAAACAGAAATGTGTGCCTTTTAAGATACACACACCTGCTCAGACACAATGCATTTTCCCCTGCCTTCAGTTACATGAAGTCATACTGCCTATCTTTGCTTCCATCCCACTATGCCTCTCCTTCAACCCAAGCTAAAGCCCTATGTG
Source organism: Thunnus maccoyii (assembly GCF_910596095.1). Lineage (NCBI taxonomy): Eukaryota > Metazoa > Chordata > Actinopteri > Scombriformes > Scombridae > Thunnus > Thunnus maccoyii. Next base: position 13,929,811 of record NC_056552.1, read on the forward strand.
GCCAACATCATCACTCTCCCATTTCATTTTTCTCATTTGTTGTAGTTAAATTCCTTCCTGCCCGACTGACTTTGCACAGTAACACAAACTGTATCCTCAGCTTCTGCACGGAAGAATGAATTCTGTAATTCTGCCTTTTGAGGTGGAATTGAAGCTCACTGCACTCTTTCATGCACCACAGAATGAACCATGATTAAATCCGAATACATTCTTGAACCTTGGGTTAATCACATATTAGAAAACCCATTACTTATAGCTGACAAGTGCCTAGAGATGTGGGATGTGATCCTTTAGTGGCTGTTTGTAGCTCTTGGGCCGTAGGTGTGACAGTTTTACCTCAATTACTGTTACCCAGAGGGGGAAACACTTACCTTAGTTGTATTAAAAACACACTTTTTAAAAAAGTTCTTACTTTGAGAAGTTAGATTAAAATATGGTTCTGTGTGTATATGTGTGTGTTTGTGTTCATGTAGCGCAAGGGCTCGAGCTAAGTGTGAGTAAGAAGGTGAAGCTGTAGGTCACAGTGTGAATTCATATAGATATAACACCCCACAGCAGGAAAAAACCTTTCCAATCAGGAGCATTTCTGCATTTAATAAGCTAATTTTGAGGTCATATTTTCTCTGTTTCCAGAGTAATTCCACTGCACACCATATTTTATTGTCCGTAAGAAAACATTCAAGTTAATGGAGAATCATGACGTTGATATTGTGAATTTCAGCCATAACTTTGTTTGAATCTCCCACAAGAGCACATGAAGAGCATTATTTTCATCAGAAATGATTGCTGCAACAAGGTTTTGTACTAAGTCATACAGTATGTCATTACCAATGAGCTCTATAAACAGGGCAACGGATAAAATGGTGAAGATTGTTTTTTATTAGTTGTCTACAGTTCGTTCTATGCTCCTTGTGCCATTTAATTGTGTGCTGCAGTGTGATTTTAATCATAAAAAAACAATCTTTGCTTAGTTTTGTAATCCTCTTACTGTCTCAATGTCTCTATTGTCACATTTCACCGTAAAAGGCAATGATATGTTAAATGTACTGTATTCATATCTTTCACACGAAAAGTCCATCAACAACAAAGGGGATTTGTGAGCACGCTTAAAACTGGATTCTTACAATACTGTTGTAACATATTATTGAAAAATACATTTTGTACGCATGTATTCTTAGACTATACATTCATTAATTTCACTAAGCATTGTTCTAGGTCCTTGTATCATTTGTCTATTGACCTTGCAGTGCAACAAGAACTCCTAAATGTCCGCCTAAAATAAAACATCCTATCTTGTTAAAAGGCTGTCTTAAGAAAAAAAAAAAATATAAATCTCACTTAGCCTTCTTAAGTTTCACCCCCTGAGCAAGGCCAACATGTTGCCATTGATGTAGACCAAATGACAAGCCAATGGAGCAAACACTGGAACCTGACCCTTTGACCCCTCATAGGTTGATACAAAATACCTTCTGACAGACTGCCAGTCAGGTAGAGTTAAACTAGGAATTTCAAAGTAGAGGTTAATTATGGTGTCCTGGGGGGGCTGTCTTCACTAATACAGTGAATGTGAGAATATGAGAACCAAAAGTCTCTATTGTACAGCTGCCAAAATGTCCATTTGACACATTTCTGAAATGCAATTACAAAAACACCTTTTCAGAGATGTTCTTATACATCTGTGAGCTCAAGCATAAGTGTGTGACCCCCAAAACAAACCTCAAGAGCCTGCTGGCACATGAAAATGGTTTTAATAAGGTCCAGTTAAGCATTCCCTAAAACATAGTCTTTGAAATGTTTAGTCTCATATCTTCCCTTTCTGTAACATTTTCTCCAAGTATGAATAAGCCACCCTTTTTTATGCAGATAATACATAATTTCATGCAGCTCTCAGCGCGGCTAAAAAATCCTGAGTTTAGTTTCTCAGAGGTCAAAGCTGAATGGAAACACTTGCTTTCAATACCTGATTCTACTTCATTCACTAGTCCAAATACTCCAACCAATAATTGTATTACAGAGCCTCCATTTGCAATCCGGATAATACTTCAAAATCAAACTCCTTCACAAAGTATCGCTGCTTTACTTAATCCTTCTTAACCTAACTGTCCATTTAGTGGAACTCTTTGTCATCTCCCGTAATGGAAAGAAAACAGCAGTGGTCACAGCCTTCTCCTTCATGGCACCCTGCCTTCAGGCATCCTGCCAACATCACTAAATCCATGCCAGTGTCTCTGTATTTATGACCAGACCCAAGACCCATTTATTAAGTGCACCCATGTAATTAGCAAAATCTCACTTAGTTCCTACTGCACCAGCTATTCCTTCCCTTTATATAATCCCCTGCTCAGTCATTCAGCCTGTTTTCATTCAGAAAGAGTGCAAAGCCCTCAGCATTGCAGATATCTGCTATATTCAGTATGATTATGATATAAGCTCATAAGGATGATATTGTTGGACTGTGAGACTCATGTGGACCATGAGGACTCAGTACGTGTTCACCAAATTATATGTTGGGAATGAAAGTGATATGTCTCTTGTGGATATGACTCACTGGTTTTGGAAATGACGTTAAGTAAGAAGACTGAACATATGGCGCCACTGTCACTGTGGGATAGTGGAGGGAAATCAAGTGCAAGGGCACAACATTGTGGTTGCACCTGTCCATGCAATGAGTGAGTCAGATATGGAGGGAACCAGTCACACTTCTGCTTTCTGTTTTCAAGAAATCTGTTTTATATTCAGATTCAACTTGGCTAATTAGAAGTGCTGTCCATTTATTGTCTCATCAGCAGCAGTTGCCAAAGAATACCGTAGGGGACTTAATTCCTTCCCTTCACTTGATCTTCCTACGTCAAGCATTAGTTGTTAAAACCATGAGCTTACTGTATATTTACATATTTATTGTACATGTCAATGTGGGATATGTAAGAAAAGCCTGGGGCACTGCGATGATTTTAAGTTTTGTGTATGTCACTGTCAGCGTATGGGTATATGTGCAGGGTGCTTTGCATGTAGATGATGCATGTTTCTATACAACAGTATGCACACAAAACTGTAATAATGCGTACACAGATTTGTCTGAACGTGTGTTTGTGTACATGTATGTTTGCGTGTGTGGGTGTAGGGTGTGGTTAGCTCACATCAAATAATTCCATGCCTGACTGAAAACATTATCCCGTGTCACCTGTAGCCTACAGCGTTTTATTTTCTTATCTAAAAGCCATGATTAGCCATTGCCTGCATCACTTGCGTATCCACTTGGCTCCCTGCACACAGCTTGTCATGGCTAAGCCATCAGGTACACTCATCTTGGTGAGGAATGTCTATTCTCCAAGCTGCTTTACAGAGCTGCCATCATTCAATAACACTCATATGTGTCAGAGTGGCAAAGAACATTGAGGAGAGTGTGTTAGTCAGTATGTGAATGACGTGCATGTGTGTGTGTGTGTTCTCGGCTTTGATGACTGATAATGTCTCTGATAGTACTTGCTCATTGACATTCTTGGCATGATGCATGTTATCAAGTATTATTTTTGATTTGCATGATGTGGCAAAGTGTCAAAACTTGGTGGCAAAGTAAAATAAAGTAAAATAACATTCCCCTGGGTATGTTACACTTCAACATTTTAAAGGGGATGTATCATGCATGTTTCCAGGTCTATATTTTTATTCTGAGGCTTCACTGGTATAGCCTATCTTTGCATGATTTACATTTCAAAAAACTATGTAACCACTTATACTGGCTCTGTATGCAGCCCCTCAGTTCAGCCAGTCTGAAACAGGCTATTTTCGCTCCTGTCTCTTTAAGGCCGTCCTCCCGATGAGCCCACTCTGTTCTGATTGGCCAGTTTCTGGGAGCTGTGGCTTGGCCCACTTCCAGTTACTTGGGAGGCTAGGTTAATACACAGTAGCAGTAAGATTCCCCTTCTTGTTTGCACTCTTTACTTGAAATGGAAACTTCTCAAATACATCTGTACATGGAACAACCTTATCAACAAAGGACATGTGCGAACAATCTGACATCATCATGAGGAGGAAGTAGAGGTAACATTGCAAAAAACGTTCACCTCAAGTTTTGGAACATGTTTAAAATAGACATCTGGCATCACAACAGTATAAAAATAACAGAAAATCACAAAAAGTATGATATGTCCCCTTTTAAATCATGTGCCCGCAACACAACTGAATACTTACAATATGTTTTACCATGCTAAATAATTCAGGCTAGAATATGGCTGGACCTTTTATTGGTATAAATCACCAATCATCTATAGTTTTAAGCATATCAGTCTTATGACTATAGTGGCTAAACTGATTAAAGACACGAGGCAGGTTGGAGGTGTCCCTTCAAACATCTTAGATTACTTTTTATTGCACAGATTTTGGTGTTATTGTGTCCTCCTCTGTGCTTTATGCAGTGTACAGATATCTCATGTTAAACAATCAGGCTTTCTGTTACAATGAAAACTAAGTATGCTTGTTTTTTGTTTCTTTCACTTCATGCCTAAGTTTGAATATTTGATTACACAGCATATAAGTGAACTTCTAATCCACAACTTGAGTCTGTTATTGGGATTTGAGCTCCATCTTGTTAATTCAGTTGGAATAAATTGTGTTATTCTGCGGTTACAGAGGGGCAGAACGAAAACAAAGGAGAAGCGTGTGAAAGGAAATGCCTTTGGATGATTCGCTGATACGTCTTGTGTAAAAAGGATCAACAGATTTAAAACGTTTCTTCTGCTGATGGCCATGTTTGCTCATATATTATGCACAGTTCACAGGCATGCTGGGCCAGCGGCAGAGGACAAACACTACTGAGGATTAATCTGTTGCTTCAGGCTACTAGACCCACTCAATTATTCTTGAGATCTGCACTTTGCAATGGAAAACCATCGTGCTAAGCTTCATCTCTTGTTCACAGACTCGATTGTCAGTAAGACTGTTGATGAGCTATGAGGATAGATGCTAGGCTCAGTGGTATGACCAGTACTAGTGAAAATCCCTCCCTGTGATTGGCTGCTTACTTGTTAATTGAGGAACTGGCTTGAGGGTTTTTTTTTTTAAACCTTTGCTCATTCTCATGTACAGTATGTGATACGCCAAAAATCTTGTTGGAAAGAAATCTGTGTTTATACCACTGGTGTCAGACTTTTTATGGAAATACAGAATCAGTTCATCTTGTCTTCAAAAGTATCGTACTTATAATGAGTTGGGAATGTGATCGTACAAGCAGATATGCCCTGCAGTAATACTTGCTTTTCTCAACTCTCTCTGTGGGATTGCAAAGAAGCTGCATCCGGAATCACCACCACAAAGTTGTCTTACACTCATTGTTCTTTGGAATTTTACTTATTGATGCCCTCAAGTACACCAGTAGATTATTTTTACAGACATAAACATGGTGTGTTGTACAGAAGCTCTCTTTTTCTCTTGTTAAGGGCAGTTATTTGGTCCCATCATTCCCCCAGTCTGCACAACACCATTGTGTTACATCTCTGAAAGCCACTTATTCATCTATTTATAAGTGACACAGCATTTAATTTCAGCCTTTCCAGGAGACTACAGTCTAGCAATTGCTTGCTTGGAGGTCATGCCTTTCAATTTGAATGGATACTGTGATAAATACATCATAAGTCAAGCTTTGTGCAGAACCGGGAAAAGAAAAGTGAATTAATGAAGGTAGTACTCAAAACTCATTGCAAATATACAATTTGTGGTGTCTTTGATTGTTGTTTCTAAATAAAGAGTTTTAGGCAAAAGGAAGGTGTCTTATAAAATATATGCTTAAACATATTTAGATTAAAATTGGATAAAATGTGTATAATAGGTATCTGTTTTCAGCCATTATACCATAGTAAGCATCATGTCTTAGTAGTTGACCCTTGGGATGCAGTATGGATCATTCTACGCTGGCTCACATGTGCATTATTTTACCCTGCGGATCGCCTCAGGCCCGGCTTAGTTGCAGACAGGAATGAGGTCACTTATGGCAAATGGATTCCTGATATCTAACCCATTAAGTGATTTATTTTTTTCTTAGACTGCCTTTGGCTGTTTACCCAGCGCTATATATTAAACTGGCTACAGAGCTCCAGCTCTACCTCTGCATCCCGATTTATCTTGCTCACATACTCTCATACTGATTTCTTACACAGTAATAGCACCTGATAATGATAAAAAAAAAAAAACACAAGTTAAGCTGCCGTGTCTTCCATATTCTTAGTTACTGACTTTGATAGAAGAGCACATTAGCAGATCAGATTTTTAAATATGGCTTATCAAGATTTAAACATTTGATCAGGTGGATTCCTCTGATTTTTTGGGGGGGTCATCTTAGCAACATCAAACTAATGATTTTGTATTTTAAGCAGCTTTTTCTTCTCTGCCTTTTAATAATCTCTGTTTTGTTGTTTGTTTTATTGCTAGTCCCATTATCTGAAAGCCTCACAAATCCTAACCACTTTTTCTGTTTCAATTTATTTTCTTTCAATTCTCCTTAGTCTCGGATTGCCAGACCTATCTGTCTGCACTACATTTGCACAACTCCAGAGCAAATTCCAAGAAGTGATTCTTTACTCTGCTGGAACAGTACAACTCTTTTGTATATGTTTGAAACACAGTTAACCATTATGTCATTGCATGTGGAGCAGAGCCACTGTGATACACTATGTGGATTCAATCAAAGCGAGAGCCAGAGAGAGAGAGAGAGTACGAGAGGGAGCAAGAGAATCAAATGACCATTTTTTTTCACTGAAATGGTAGTTGGCCAGTGCAGCAGGCGCCCTCCTCCAGCCAGAAAGTCCAACATTGAAGGGTGCCAGAGAGTGCTGCACTTGTCACAGACACAGCTCTTGTTCTGTCAGAGCCATAGAACGCAGACAGATGGTTAATTGCTCCTCTGTGCATGTGTGTGTGATCTCAGCAGATCTAAATACGGGCCTGTCTAGGTGTATGTTTCCAAATCCACCTGCACTCCCATTGACATTTGAGCACATACAGAGCATACAGAAAGTTTTCGGACCCTTTCAAGTTTTCCACATTTTGTTGAATCTGAATCTGAAACAATGACGAACCAAAATCACTCCAGGACTTTCACAGACTTTTCCCGTAGCCACTCCTTTGTTTTCTTGGCGGGATGCTTCGGGTCGTTGTCTTGTTGAAATGTAAACTTTCGCCCCAGCACTCTGAGCACTCTGGAAAAGGTTTTCACTCAGGATTGCTCTATATTTTTCTGCATCCATCTTTCCCTCTATCCTGACTTGTCTCCCTGTCCCTGTCATAGAAAAACATCCCCACAGCATGATGCTGCCACCACCATGTTTGACTGTAGGGATGCATTAATGAGGTGATACTCCGTGCCTAGTTTCCTCCACACACGCCATTGGGAATTGTGGCCAAATAGTTCAATCTTCGCTTCATCAGACCAGAGGATTTTGCTTCTCATGGTCTGAGAGTCATTCAGGTGCCTTTTGGCAAACTCCCAGCGGGCTATCATGTGCCTATTAGTGAGAAATGGCTTCCGTCTGGCCACTCTACAATAAAGATTCAAGATTCACAATGTCCCAGAGGGGCTTTACGGACAATAATCCAACAGAAATACATACATCACACACAACACAGCACAAGATCCGTATCTCGTACACTGTCACCACGAATCATGGGAAAAAGAAAGAAAGACGCGATGACATCCTATGTTACAGTTTGTTTAAGAAACCAATAGCAGATGGAACAAAGGACAATCTGTATCTATTAGTGCTACCTTTGGAGAGACTAAACCTCTGCCCTGATGGAAGCATCTGGAATTCAACATGTAGGCGTAAAGGATGTTGAGGGTCCAAAACAATAGTCTGTGCCTTTGAGACAACTCTCAATTCATACAGTTGTTTAAGGTCATTAAGGGTAGCACCAGTAATCTTTTGGCACAGCTTGACAGTTTTCTCCAGTTTGTTCCTATTTTTAAGACTAAAACTGCCAAACTGGCAAATCATAGAACAAGAAAGGACAGACAGATAAAAGAAGAATAAAACATTTTCATCAATGTCATGTCCACATTAAAACTTTGCAACTTCCATAAAAAGAACTACTGGTGATTTGCCCCTTTACGTATAGCATCTGTATTTGCATCAAATTTAAGCTTCTCGTCTAGGACAGTGCCTAAATACTTATATTGTTGCACTGCTGCCAGTGGTTCACCCTTAATCACACATGGTGCAGGGGCAGGGGGAAGGGGCCTCCTCCGAAAATCAATAAAATGATAAAGGCCTGATTGGTGAAGTGCTGCACTGACGGTTGTTCTTCTGTAAGGTTCGCCCATCTCCACAAAGGAACTCTGGATCTCATTCATAGTGACCATTGGGTTCTTGATTACCTGTCTGACTGAGGCCTTTCGTCCTCGATCGCACAGTATGGCTGGGCGGCCAGATCTGGGAAGACTGTTAGTGGTTTCAAACTTCCACTTTAGAGTAATGGAGGCTGCCATGCTCTCGGGCACTTTCAATGCTGCAGAAATGTTCTTGTATCCTTGCCCAGATCTGTACTTGACAAAAACCTGTCTCACAGGTCTACAGACAATTCTCTGGCTCATGGCTTGCTTTTCACTCTGACATACACCATCAACTGTGAGACCTTATATAGATAGGTGTGTGCCTTTCCTAATTATGTCCAGTGAATTCAATTAGGCGCAGATGGACTCCAATCAAGTTGTAGAAGCATCTCAAGGACCACTGACAGAAGTAGGATGCACCAGAGGTCAATTGCGACTGTCATAACAAAGGGTCTGAATACTCATGTAAACTGGATATTTCAGTCTTTTATTTTCAATAAATTAACATAACACTCCAAAAACCTGTTTTTGCTTTGTCATTGTGGAGTATTGAGTGTAGACTGATGAGAAAAAATGAATTCAATCCATTTTAAGATGAGTCTGAATAATAACAAAATGTGGAAAACTTGAAAGGGTCTGAAAATTTTCCGTATGCACTGTATATGGCATTTAGATTCAGCAAGCAACATTTCTGTTAGAGTTTTCCTTTTTTAATGCAGGCATTCAGCCCCCAGCAAGCTAACAACACACTCAAACAGCTCAAACAACACACGTTCAACTCTAAAAGGATGATTAATTCAAACATAAATGCTTCTTCCAGCATTAGTACTGTGACAGTGGAAAAACATGCAGACCTCTCATCATTGCTTTGAGAGCTGAATGTGAAATATAGTAAATTACTCTGCTTTGTGTACGCTGGGTCACAGTGGCAGATAAAAGCTTTTGTGGTGGATAATGGGCGTTGAAAGCTGCAGCCTGAAACCAGACAGCAATAGAAAGGAGTGGTTGTCAAGTAGTGACAGATATGTAGGGGCGATGTGGTGACTTAAGCTGGGTTTAAACACATCTGAGAAGTAATGGCTCTATGTACAATTACTCAACTGTGTAGTGTCCAAACTTAAACCTACAGGAATGTCAAGGATGTAAAAGCAGCATCTTACCAGCTATGATGGGGGCCAGGCGGAAGATATCCGAGAGCCGACTGTTGACTGGTTCATACGGAGAGTATTCCAGTAAATCATTACCTGCATGGGGAAAAAATGATTGTCACCAATGTGTGCTTGAAAGTGTGTATGTGGTGTGGGTGGATGCTATGTGATTCTCTTTAACATAATATCAAGTATACTAAATGGATATTTGGGTAATCCCTGATAATTACTCATAGTGCTTATTTTATCAGTAATATGACGTTTTCATATAATTACACAATAGAAGGTTAACCTTACAGTACTACAGGTTCACTCTGTATCAAGTTATCTTGTCTAACATTGGTTTTACACTGTTTCAGTGAACAAATATGCAATTTGGGAACAGGTTGCATCACTAATTAATTTCGGGCACTACGGGGATTATAAATGACATGCATAGAGCATATTACCAGCTTGACTTTATGGGAGGCTGTTAAATTTGCATGTCCAAGATGTACAGTAAGAAGAGAATGAGTTCAAAGTACTGTACTTGATTACAAATTTGAGGTACTTGTACTTTACATGACTATTCCCATTTTTATGCTCCACTACATTTCTCAGACAAATATTGTACTTTTTACTCCTTTACACTTATCTGACAAATGTCTCAAGTGCTTTGCTGTTACAGCTTATACACACAATATATAATTTTATAAAATATATGCATTTTTAAATTAAACTATACCTATTAAGTGGTAAAATTCGCTCCACCTCGACCAGCTACAACACTGAAATGCTGCTTAATGCACATTAATGCATCAGTGATATTAATCCAGTTTCATAATATGATCTAACAATGACAGCCTGCATAATAAGCACTGTAATTTTATATTTGACATTTTAAGTACATTTTGCTGATGATTATTTCACTACCTTTTCTTTGAGTACAATTTCAAATGCATTACTTTTACTCGTAATGGAGAATTTTTGTACATGGTGGAGCAACTTTCACTCAAGTAAGGGATCTGCATATACTTCTTTCACCACTGAATGTTAGTTATTTTAATTGTGAGCTCATTAATCAATCAACGAATAATCAATAATATTTCCCTGAATCAGTGCATTACCCTGTAAACTCTGAAATATGCTCCAGAAGATCCGGAGACAGTTTTTCTCCTTCTTCATGCCTCTTCTACACCTGCAGTTATACAGCGGGCTCTGCTTCATGGCTTCTATAGCGCTGCGGCACTCGCCCTGCGCCTCGGGACCGGTGACCGCGCTGAAGTTGCTCTCCCTCCCCGCCACGCACTGCCTCATCGTCCGGTACTTTGTGCTGCAGCTGTACTCTTTTAGACATTGCTCACTGGCCTTTACGCAGTCCAGGCGGGCGGGCCGGGAGGCTGAGCCGCTGTCACCCTTCAAGGTGAACACTGAATCTAGGAGTCACAAGAAATCAGTCAGAAACGAGCTGTGTTGTCGGCGTACGCTCATTTTTCGACATTAAACGTCATCTAAGAGTAGTCTGTTTAATTGGAGAGCACAAATAATAGCCTATACTAAATGCACTGAGCATTTAACAAACTTTTTGCGCCTTGAATGTTCACAATCGTGCCAGAACAAATCACACAAATGCACATTGTTTTGCTGCTAGCAGTAAAAGAACAGGTGCATGTTTTAAATTATATCATAGCATGTAGCCTATTATAATTTAGACCTTATAGAAATTCAACAGATGAATATGTCACTTACCCGGGAAGGACAATATAATGACAAAAGTTGTTAAAATCATCGCGCTTGAGGATGTTACGTGTGTTTGGGTTAAAGAGATGTTTCGGGGATTATAATAAAGTGTCAAGAGAACTTGTCAGACTGATCCGCTTTTCTTCCTGTTGCACATCATGTGTTGTGGTGCATCCTGTAGATCCAACACGGAGAATCCAAACTCTGGAGTCCAACAGCTAAAACCACATCGTGCAAACCTGCCGGAGTTTCGGTAAACAAAAGTGAGACTTGCAGAGACGCGCTGACGGCGGAGCATTTCCACTTCACTCTGCTGCCATCAGCTCCTCTCTGTCTGTCCGCCGCTCTGCCAAACACACACACACACACACACACACACACACACGCACACACACACAGATAAACAGACACACGCACAAACACACACAGACAGCGCGGCACAGGAGCTGTCAGTAGGTTTGAGGACAAAACTTTGCAAGCACGACCAAGAAGAGTCAGTGGTTAAAGTGATTGAAACAATTAATATAACTTTAATTGTCCTTCACTGCCCGTCATGGGTTGAAAGCATGTTTAAATTATACATCCCAAAAGCTGGAAAAATAAAAATTACATTCCGCTTGGCAGATGGGGAGACAACAACGCCGTTTGATCCAGACTGCTCTGATGAGAAATCGCGAGGCTCTGGATGTAGCGCGCGAGGGCGTGACGTCATGCGACTGTGCGCACGATAACCTTAATAAATCCATTAACAGCCTCAATTTACATCCAGCTATTATGACGGTGGAAACAAATTGATGGCCAGCGGCGAGCAGGTTGCATCTGTAAGAATATTTCAGCTGGATTGAGCTCACTCATTAAAGGGGACCTGTTATGCTTTTCCTTATTTTCTGTCATATATATAATGTTACAGAGTCAGATATTCATATCAAACGTGGCCAAAGTGTCAAACAATGAGGTATATGTATATAGAAATAATCCCTGTTAGCAAAAAGCTCAGGCTTCAGATTGCTCTGAATGCTCAGTTTCAGGTTTTTCTTCTTTCAGCCCGAACTGATGTCGGCTTGTGACGGATTTCTTTATATGGTCATCTGCACAGTGCGCAAGTTCACTGCTCTGCTCCTCTTCCTCTTCCTCGTCGTGCTGGCACGCTGTAAGTGTTTTCCATTACACAGCACTGCAAAGTAAAATAACAGAGGCTGAACTGAGGGGCTGCATAAAGGGTCAGAATAAGATAAATAAGGAGTTTTTTGAATCAAGCAAAGCTAATCTAGTGGAGTCCCAGAATAAAAAATATATAGCTGGAAGTGAGCATAATACGTCCCCTTTAACTCAGTGTAAAATCAACATTTGTAATAGCTAATTATATATTTATGTAACCTGCAGGCTTGCTCAACAAGAGAACCTAATAGATTTAAAATGTTGAACAGCTAAGTTGTCACAGTGTGTCTCAATAACTCACTGAAGGTCATTAAATTCTTAATTTGTCCTCTTAGCTCAGCTCTTGGGTATGAATTAAACTCTTTACAGCTAACATTTGACAGAGTGGATAACCTATAATTGTTTTTTGTAAGATGTTCAAAAGTTTCAAGGTATTTTAATCCCTCAAACTGAATAGCACAATGGTAAGTGGAATTGGGGGGAGAGAGAAAAATCATATTGCTTTATCTGAAATTGCAGTTACCATATAAATTTTGATAACTGTTGAAAGAACTTTTTCTATCAAAGATTGTTTTTCTGCACTGAAAAAAAAAAATGCAGATTTAGAGAATGAGCGAAAAATGAGACAGAAAATTTTGGGACCTTGCAGCTGGTTTTGCAGACGAGACTGTGTGCACAACAACAGAAACTGTTTAGGAGCCACCTGAAACATCTGTCCTTACAACTGAGTTTGGATGCTGTAATAAATGTGCTGCATTATGTTCGATTGCTACATTAAAAGCTGATGTTCTTACATTATGCTGCTGTGATTAAATGTCGTGCTTACTTTCAAATGCTTACATTAAGTAGAACTTTCACTGTGCCAGTTTTTGTGCTGAATTACCCCTAAAATCTATAGGAAAAGATTTATAAGTATATTTTGTCTGTGACGAGAGAGGAGGAAACAATGAAAACACATTACTGTAACAGAACTTCCCTCAATGCATACCTACATTTTCTTTTTTATCTTTTGAGAGATGCGTATGACATGTAACAAAGGTCCCTGGCTGGGGATGGCATGCACAGTAACTATCCGGCTACCGGGGAGCTCCTTCTTTTTTTTTTAATCTTTGCATGACTCTGTCTATTCATGTCTGTCTATACAGGAGCTAATTTAGTCCAGCTGTTACAGGTGCTTGCTTAAAGACACCTCTGCAGGATTTCACACTATATTTTATATTGGTGTTGGGAAACCTCTGCTAACATCTCAACTAGTTAATACACTAATTAAATAAAACATGAACCTTAAGGAAAAGACCAGGGGTGCATTTCACACAGCAAATACCATATACTGCATTTAATGAGTGTGGCTTTTGTTAAAGCACTCATCAAATAACTAAATTGTTTACATGATGAAATGTGTCAGGATCTGACTTGACACCTCTGCTAAATAATTTCCTGGGGGAAATCCTGCTCAGGAGAAAATATTGATACAACAATGTACCAGCTGTTAAATTTATGGAACAAAGCCCTTTAAGTGTCAAAGCACGTTTCATTTACTATCCTCTTTAGCCTGTTTAGTTTGCTTTGCTGCTCCTAGCCACTCAACTTTGATTAGGTGATACACATGACATGCGGAAGTCAAAAAGTGAGTGAAAAAGCAACAGCAGCAACATTTTGGAAAGACTCAATGGCCCAGAATATAAAAAAAGGCAAAAAATTAAGGGTAACCTCATCAGGGAAAAAGGTCAATTCAGACAGGGATCCCTGCAGGACTGTTGAGTATGTTGTGGTAGGTATAGAAACAAAATATTATTTTCTAAGACTGATGGTCCTTTTGCTGGATTTATATTGAGTTTTAAAATAAAAAATTAGCCTACTACACTTGAAATAAGCTGTGATCGTGTTTATTTAGCTACTACATTATATAATTTCTACTATAAAGTGAAAAACTTGGGAAAAGCATCTCTAGTTTTATAGTATTATTATTTTATTTGCTTCAGGTCGAAGAGGACAATGCAAACATATAGTATTGTATATGAAAAGCCTGTATAGGGGAAATGAGTTTGATTGAAGCATGACTGATTAATCAGTTGTGAGTGCTCAGTGGATTACATTAGTATCATAATAAAAACTCATCTGTTAGATATAAGTCATGTCACATTTTACACCGTAAGGTGCAGGCAGGCATTAAAGAAATTGATTTGTTTATTGTGTAGAGACTGATGAAAAGATCAGAACGCTTCTGTGTAGCCTTGAAAACTTCAAGATTAACTAGCTCTCAGACCATCCCAATAGAGTTCTCTTGAGTAATTTATATTCAGTTGTATTGTTAAACAGATGGCACTTTGTCATCTTTAATGAAGCGTTCTGAGATTATTGGATGGCCACTTGTAAATGCATTGGGTTGTTAGACCGATAAGTCAATATCTCGCTGTAGAGTCTCAGCTGTGTGAGTGCTTAAGTTCATAGACAGTGCTAATCATTAAATATGTATTTACCACATACTGGGCTTGTTAAAGGGGACGTCAGATGCCAATGAAATCTTTGTTCACATTTTAAAAGTCAAATGATTCATGGCCATCTCCTGGCATAAAGCAAATATGCAAATAATGTGTCTATTCATTAAATGTTAACTTGCAATATGATCACCTCAAGCCACTATCTCTCAGTTAAAGCATATTTATTACAGAACATATCTAAATAGCCATACCGGGATTATAGATTTTGGATGTAATTGATTACTGTTCATTAAAGCCCCCAGTCAAGGTGAGGAAGCCATCAGTTGTTAAGTTTCCACTGACAGTTGCTAATGTTGTATTTCCTGCATATGATATATCCTACTTAAACAAATGGAAAATCTATAGTGAATCAGGAACAGGAAGAGGCTCAAGCTCCGGGGTCCCTCGCTCATTCGCGGCAAGACTCTTTTTATTACCTTGCTTTCCCTCAGCATTATCCATCTCAGACCCTTTATGGTGATCATTCATTTGATGTGTCCCCCTAGAACACTGAAGCCTTTGCAGCACAAGAATACTTGCAAGCTGAGATATATTAGGACGTAATCGATATCATTGTTCTGTGGATATCACAAGATCAACACTAACCAATTACCGGGTCCCTAGGCCAGCTCCTGCACCTCTGACAGGATGCTATAACTCACTTCATTTTAAAAGGTTCAATTTCTTGTTAAAGGACCAGCGAGTTATTTTGTTGATCATATAAATTAGTATTATATTCATATATACAGTGGATGAAAAGTAAGAATTGTATGTGTTTCTCAACTGATTATAATTGGATTCCAATGATGACGAGATTTTCGGACAACAGGAAGTATGAAAATGTCTAAAAACTTCTCAAAACTCTGCAAACTCCTGCAAGCATAATCTACTTCTCCACTGTCCTTCCGTGTGCTCAGTATGTTCCAAACACCCGTTGTTGTGCCAAAATATGACTAAATACACGTCTTACTCTACATGCATGCCAAAAATGTGAATGGCATGGATGTGAATGAGGAACGTGAAAATGAAGCATGGAAGCTGTGTATTCAGCCATGTTTTGACGATGGTCCAAACAGTTTTCGCCAAAGCCCCAGTACACTGTGAGGGGAACATACTGAGCATATGGACAGACAATATGTGTTCACTCATTTTTGCAAAAGGATGGCAAATCAAAAATTTGGCAAAAAAGTTGGACAGTGTGGAGGTCGATTGCATTGCAGGAGTGGTTTGAGAACTTTGTATGGATGTTTTGCCTCATTGTCACTGGTCACCTTCAGAATCTGTATATTAACAGACTGTCAGTTACTTTGGCAATGATAGTAGATAAGTATTTTTTTCTTCCTAAAATTTTCATAAAAACCACCAGCACACTTATTAGAGTGCCCAAATTTAGTGATTGAGACCATAATAACTTGTTGAAAAAAATGATTGACTTAGTATTTCTAGTGGGAAGTTTTTTGAATGGAAGTCAGTTGGAGCATGGATTTTTTTTGGAGCCAGCATCTTAGCGGCTGTCGGTGGTTTTTGCCGTGGTAGTTGCCACTTGTTTCAACCATATCGCCCTGCTCTACCACTAATACAATCCTTCATTTACTTACAGTATACATACAGCAGTCTACCCTTTACAACAGTGGCCCCAAACCTATTTGGCTTGTGAACCTTGTTACAGGTTAGATACTGTATATCTATGAGTTTCTCAACCAAAGAGTGATGTTTCTTCTCAGCTTGTTTTATTTGAATAGTCTTTAGAGGCCTGAAGAGGGGGAACTATGATAAGAAAGTAGAAGGGTTAAAGAAAAGCCTGATAAAGTACTTAATGTGCGTAGCAGAAGGTTTTTTTTCTTATTTTCTTGTCGTCTATCTATAATTATCTCAACATCTCATGGGAAAGATGGTGGTGGTTCTGCAGTTTCTAGTAAAATAAAGAGAGACTACAGTACCATCTAGTGGAAAACATAAGTTTGTACAAGCTTTTTTGACCTGCTGAATCATGGTCTGCTGTTTGCAATCATGCACTCTGATATTGAATGGTTTTTTTTTTGTTCGTTTTGGCTCAGAGACAATAATTGTGCCATGGCAGATGTCCACTTAATTTAAATCAATTGTTCTTTGACCCAAAAATATGTCTACTACATTTAATATTTGAGACATCTGGTATTTGGTAAAAGACAAACACACAAATAAAAAGCACAGCTGGGCATGATACATAATACATAATACATAATAAATTCAGTGAAATCAAATGATGAGATTACATTTTTTATTTTTTTTTGTATGCATCAGGACTCTTTTTAAAAGTCTTTCACAGGTATATTGTTGCTGCCAGCTGCAGGAAAATCCCCTCAGTCCTACACCTTGCTGGATCATATCCAACATATAAACCCCTCACAGAATGCATAACCAACCACCTTCCACATACTCACAATTTATTTGCTGTCACAACCATTTTCCCCTTTACTTCCTTCTTTGTTCTGTACTGTCTGTGTCACTGATTATTTCTGTGACCCACTAAATCTGCCTGCGGTGGGTCACTTACAGTGCAGTGATCCCACAGGAGCCATCAACCCTTCCTACCCTCCTGTCTTCCTACAAGGAGATGAGCACATCACATTGTCTCATTCAGTTTGCATATTTTCAGTGTACTTTTTTCACATCTAAATGAATACAGAAGTCAGAACTTGGTCAAAGAAAAATACTGAGACTAAAACTCATTTAATTTTTGTCATATTACATTGCTCTCGCTCTGTCTCTTTTCTGTCTGTAGACACATTGTTCTTAACAATTAACTCAAGAACAATACAGGATAGAAGATTCATACATTCACCACAGGTTTACCCTGGAGAACTGATGATCTGATTAGATTTTGGGAGCACCTTGCTGCATTAATTTGCATGTCAGAGATACACATCGAAAAAAAAGGCAGGTCATTAAGCAGCTCAAATGCCTCATGTTTAACTCACAGCTTCCTCGAGGCAAAAACAAGGTCAGTTTTGTTGTGATTAGAATCAGGGAAAGGTTACTTTGATTAGGCTAAAGTAATGGGAACAACGTACCTGCAAAGGGGTTTAACAACAGCGAATGCATCTGGCTGGACAGAACGAAACCAGACGTGTCCCCAAGCTTCAAAACTCATCCCTCCCTCATCCCTTTTTCCTCTGTGACCCAGAAAAAAAAGATGTTTGTGCTGCTATGCTTCTTGCTGTGCTGATAATGGAAGATATGGAAGAAGCTGCACTTGTCTGACCTCTTACGAAAGGGAGAATATGTCAAACAACGTGAGAAATACAAAGCAGGGGGAGCTGCTATGAATGTGAATGAAAATGTATAGTTAAGGTTACAGTCTGCAGAGTGTTCATTTGGAGCTTATTCTGAACCTAGATTCACCTATAAGGCACACTTGAGGGCTTGTGTCAGTTAGTACTTGTCCATTTCCTCAGCAGCAGACATCCATTTTTGATGAAGTAGTAAATAACCTGCCCGAAACAGCCTTCACTTTTCCCTCACTACCTGCCTCTTTACCCGAGGTGCATTCCTCCACTTGTCTTCTCCAAGTTGCTTCCTGGGAGCAGAGGAGTGAAAAGGTCTTTTGTTCGAATTTGTTCGACTTCAATTTGTGAGATTTTAGTTACTTGTTCCATGTATGGCAGAATGTGAAGAGAATAAAGGTTGAAAGGAATTATATATCCACAAAGGATGCATTAAAAATCCAGATTCCAGCATGATGCATGTTTTAAAATTATCCATGTGGCCTTTAATGTCAGCAATGTTTTGTTTTAAGTTTAAAATAGAACAAAAGAAAAAGACAAAAAAAAAAAAAAAAGGCGAGCATTAAACAGCTGGTCAAACCGTGTGAAATTGATTACATGCAAATTTCACTGCATCTGTTGGACTGTTTTGGTTTTGATTTTAAAAAAGTACTGCATCACTGTCTAAGATTTACTGCAAATTACCATATGACCAGTCAGCACACGGGTGCACACATACACACACACACACACACACACACACAGACACACCCCAAAGCGTGCACACAGTCTGCCAGCTGGCATTTAAGCAAGCCAACAGGCAGACATGATGACTAAATTGCCTCATGGCACGGCTGTGCCCCTTTGCCAATTCTTCTTGTGTCAGCTGTTAGTAAAGTGCGTTCTATCATTTAACGCTTTCATATGGCGAAGAAATACAGCACAGCATGTGTACAAATCCATGCATAGTGTAAATCTTGTATGTTGTCTGCTGTACATTGCATAACCAGCAGGGGGCAGTGTTGTTACACTACTGAGAACCATGAAAAGACTTGAAGTGAAGACAGCACAGCATTTCATAACACCACAGTGGAGATAATCTTAAAAATAGTGCTGAGTGTTGCACTGCCATTGTTTCATCACCTCAAATGCTCTAGGAGAATTTAGCCATCATGCCGTGATCTTGCAAGCTTCTTTTTTTATTTTTTTGAGCTGCATTTTTTCCCCAGTTACATTGAACTAAATTGACAGTCAAGGTCTTAGAGGCAGTCATGTGGAACAGTTAATTCCTTTTTTTTTTTTTTTTTTTTTCCTACCTTAAGCTGGGTGTTTATGGGTTCCTTTTTAACTGCACATATGCATGTAGACAGTGTGTGGGAAGACTCACCGTCCAGGAGGAACACCACTACCAGGCTTCACGTCACGATCACGGAACCAGGTTTCACTGGTGCTTTAATGCTAACTGTTTTGTTCTATGTTAAATTAGATGATCCAGTTCCAGGTGGCGCCTGAGCTGCAGCAATTCCGCTATTGTTTTAACACTCCACAAATATCCTGCTGTGTTCTCCTAGCGGAGTCAGAGTCTGTATCTACAATGCAAGGCTTTGGACGGGGGCCCCCCCAACATTGCTTTACCTCCTGTCTCTGATGCCTGGGATGTTTTGGCCTCTAGTAGGTTTTAAGTGAGCAAGACATATTCTGGCTTGTTATAAACTTGCTCCGTTCTTGTAGAGCAATTATAACAAGCTGCTAGCAGTTGCTCTCATTTGGGATGCTTCCAATGTGGTTATATAATATGGTATTTTCTGGGGATTGCCTACAATTTCACAGGAATAGTGCAATATGTAAAGAGTAAGTTCATATCATTTGAATAATAATCTATGCATAATCATTGCTATATGGCAACCTAAGGCACAGATACGGTATAGTAATGACATGAGAGAATACACTAATTGTATTCATGGGGATTGATTAAGTGCAGAGCTAAAATTAGGACAATAACAATGAGCAGTCTGAATTATAATATTAAATAAACTTCCTGTCAACTCTCGTTAGTTCATCCTGATACTAACAAGAGACCAGAAATACATTGCCTTTTCATGCCGAGATTCACATTAATTCAAAGCTTTCAACCAGTATTCCTGGTGGCAAAATGGCATACAGTAACTGCAGGAAGTTTCTGAATGGAAGATTAATAATAATGTGAGACTGAATAACAGATTGATTTAAACAGCCCCCTGTACAAAAAAACAAAAACAAGAATGTTATGTTGTGTTTTTTGATAATAGCTTGAATGTAAAGTAATGTAAGAGTATACGGACACTGTTTTTTCTAATGTACCTTTCTACTGGCAAGATGAGTCCAATCTTAATACACTTCCCAACATAAACAAAGACCACACATCATATTATGGGATTATTATTCTGCATTTGGAATTGTGATCATGTAACATATTGCGTCACTTCTGCGGAGCCAGCTTAAATATCGTTCCTGGCTTTCACAGTTTCCCTTCACCATCATTTTGTCCTCAGTATCCTCGCTTGGTATTCCCCCCCACACTTCCAATTATCCTTGACGTGATAACACACTATAATGTGACACGCAAGGGCAAACGGCTACTCTGTCTAGAAACAGATCTCCCTCGGACCAACTTTACCCTCTGCATATCGGTAAAAGAAAGTGTCTTGGAAGTCTGAGTGAGTCGTCATTAACCGACATATCCTACAATATTTGAATTATTAGCACTTTAAGTACTGACAACACACTTCTGAAGTACTATTCATAATGCATTTTGCACAACAGCAAGATAATGACTCCTTTTGCATTCCTTATGATAATAACAACCCATCACTTGCTGTTAAAAGGCAGAAAAGTGAAGTTCCTCAACCTGCTGACAATCTTAACCCATATAGCTGTAAATGTACTGCAAGAAACTAGCAAATCACCATGTGGCAAAGGGAACAATCAGTGCTAAAGCTATAGTTTACAAGTATAAGACAAGACAAGTAGTTGACAAAATAATAATAATAATAATGATAAGTTTATTTAGTATAGCACCTTTCACAGAAATGAAATTCACAAAGTGCTTCACAGGAACAAGAGTTGAAAATAAGACCATAAAAACATACATAGTGTAAAAACATATGCCACACGTTAGAATAAAATAAAATAAAAATAAATAAATAAATAAATTAAAATAAAAAACACAATCAAACAAACAACTCATGAAGACACAAAAGCCAATTTAAAAAGATGGGTCTTCAATAGTTTTTTAAAAGCTTCTACAGAGACTGCTGACCGTAGTTGTACAGGGAGAGAGTTCCATAGGGTTGGAGCCATAAATGCAAAGGCACGATCACCTCTGGTTTTCAGCCGTGAGCGAGGGGCAGCCAGTAGGTCCTGGTTGGAAGACCTGAGTGACCTACTGGCGACGTAGGGATGGATAGATTCCATGATGTATTCTGGAGCCTGTCCATGCAGGGCTCTATATGTAATAGTAAGAACCTTAAAATGAATCCTAAAACGAATGGGCAACCAGTTCAAAGATCTTAAAATAGGAGTGATTTGAGTCATCCTGCTGGACCTGGTTAGACCTGGTTAAATGAATCCTATATAATTAAAACTGTAATCAATATTCCAACAAACATTTCAGTTAACACACAAGTAACACTGTGCATTATATCTTTTATCTGCCAACTTTCTGCAAGCAATAGCAGGGACTTGCTGCTCTTGCTGCTACCGTAGACAAACCTTTACGACTTGCTTTGAGCTCCGTCCACAAATGAACAAACACATTGATTTACCTGGTAGAGTTAAAGTTGGCTTTGTTACACACTCCAGCATCCAATTTCCATAGCACACTTGATCTTTGTACAGCTCTACTGTACCGTACCTTTGCTGCCTTTGTTTGGGATATTTTCATCTGAGGAACACTTTCAGATACACAATGGTTGTGTGATTGATTTTCATAACATAATGTATTCTTGTCTAGTTAATAATGTAATTCATTTGGTTCTTATAGTCAGAACAGTAACAACACTGGGCCTTGATTGGGAGTGCAATAGCAGCTTCTCTAATTAAAATGAGGTAAACCTGCCCAGATGAGGCTTTTTAGTGGTACTGTCAGTGTAAATCCTGCAAAATGGCCTGACTGCAGGGGTCTAAATGAAGTTTAGCCATTCAAATAGTCAAATTTTAACAAGGTCTTCATTAAATATTTTTTGATTGTCTTCATTTGAAAGATATAATGGTTAGAGCAGACCATTTAAAGTTGAAACATATTATCTATGGTGAAGAAAGCAGGTGAAATCACACATTTACTGTAGTTGGAGTTGCTTCCCATGCTTGACAACGTCACACACGCCACACTCCTCTGTAAGCTTTGTTGTTATTTCAACATGCAATGAGTTTGATATTTGAGGTTATATTTTATTGTTTGTTGAAAACAACAGTGTTTACACCAGGCGTTGTTAACACAATTAACATTGATTAGGGACAATTACATATTGTATCTTTCTTTTTCTTGTTGTCTACTACTTAATTGACTTTAATGAGGTATTTAATTTACTAACACATTTTAGGCAATGTGAACCTTAATGGGGATAATGCTGTGGTCTTGCAAGCTGAACTGAACAGACTCACTACTACAGTATATGCTTATGTAGTGCTTTCAGCACTGCAGCTTCAGCAAGTATGAAGAGCAGCACATAAGCCGAAAGAGGTGCCTCATACAGGATCCGTACATTTACATGTTATAGAACGGAAAGGCATGCTTGGAAATTTATCATGTTTATAAACTGTAACACATTACCATGTGCACGATAAGCCAAGTTTTACACATTAGACACTTATTAAAAAGATATTTGGTAGATGTATCAAAACTGACACTATAAGCTTTGACTCACAACACTTAAAAGTGGTTTATCCAATGTCAATGTCCCCCAGGAAATGTCACCAATCAGAGGCAAAGTTTGATCATCATTACACCACAGACTGGAGTAGGATCAGCAACTGCAAAGGAGAAATGTAATGAAACAAACAGAACAGATGTCTAGCAGAAGTCTTGTTGGTTCTTCCACCGAGGTGTCAGTAATGACTGTTTCCATATGTGGTCTGAGGACGGGAATGTTGACTTTATTCTCAGCCTGCAGTATCATGTGGACATCCTGTTATTACTCAAAGTTAGACCTTTTCATAAGGTGCAGTAAAAGAAGTGTGATTGGAGTTGCTGCTTATTTACTGCATCCCTGTACAGTTTCTTTTTTTATCACATTGTAAGATGCTGTATTTGGTCTCCAATGTTTTTCAAAGTAAATATTTTGAAATAAATACTGTTTAAATATGATAAGGTCTGAAATCGAGCTCTATTTCCTTTTCATTTTCAGACTTGGCAGCAATTCACATGAGGAGAGTCGTGACATACCACATTTTTGAAAAGAAAACCTACGATTGTAAGATTATCAACCAATAATCAATAATAATCCTTGAGGAAAACACAAAAGCAAAAGTAGGCACTTCAGTAACACTTTACTTTAAGTTTCCTTATTTAGCATTCATAAGCAGTATATAAATGTTTGATAAATGGTTTATGACACACTGCAGTGTTATAAGAGGATATCATAACTTCTCCTATGAAGACATTTTATATTATTACAACTGTGTTTCACTATATTGTCATTATTATCTGTGTATACCCCAGCTTACCCACTTATGGGTGTCCAGGGTAGGTGTTATAATTGTTGACAAATAGATTAATAAACCATTTATTAAAGATTTCTATCCTGCTTATCAGTGCTAAACAGGGGGACTTAAAGTAAAGTGTTACCAGCACTCCTCCTATCTCCTACTTCCATGGTAGCGTTGCACCTAGGGATGCAACGATTACAGATTTTTATGGTATGATTATAGTCTGAGGAAGGAATCTCGATTTCACGATTATTATGTGTTAATTTATTTCACAATACTATGAATGGATAAAATCACATGAGCATGTTTTTGTTTTGAAGAGGAAGCATAAGACACACATTTCATCAAGGAGGTTAATATGGACTTTTTTGATCCCCCAGGGGGAAATATTATTAATTTAGGTAATAAACTGATGTGTTTTTTGTCATCAGCTGTCATTCATGCCTATTTTTCCATTCATTTTTAATGATCTATTTTAATAATTACTCTAATTTTGCATGCAGCCTGAAAAAATCCTGTCTATTATTCTTTTCCTGTCTACAAGGTCCTAATGTTAAGTTAGTCTTTCACACCTACCATACCTAGTGTTTACTCAACACAGATGTTAGCAAGCAACAGGATGTAAATGGTCCCACTGAAGCCCTTGAGGGGATTACATGCTGTTTTGGTGAACGTTAATTTATAAATGGAGCAATGCTCCTTTTCCTGCTTTGTTGACGTTGGGTTACATTGCACTGAAAGCCCGACTCTTAAGTCACTGCTACTTGGTTAATTGTAAGTGACACTTTTATATTTAATTAACTACCAACTCACTTTTTCATTAAGTAACTCTCCACTAAAGTAATGTGTTTTTTTTAACTTAGTTATTACTTTGCATATTACCTTCATTTGCGAAGTATAGCTGGATGGTGATCTCGAAGATGTTGCATTAAGTTAGAGGTGTTGGATTCTTTAACAGCGACTTTTGTTCGGCAGGTTTTACAAATCAGAGATCCACCTTCTTGAACAACCCCTTGGCCATTCTTTATATATCCAAAATGCTCCCACAATGACGATTTAAGGTGTTTTGGTGGATGCAACGCTTCCATGTTGGGTCCATCAGTCATTGCCAGAACACTTCTCATATAATTTAGCTAATGTCACCCCAATCAAACATGAATAAGGGGAGTCGCTCTTGTGACAGCATGTGTAACTTTGCGTACCTGAACTTGTTGCAGCATGGCATTTTAAGCTGGTACACCAGGTTTGTTTTGGTTCCACAATGAGACATCACCTGCAGTCTGCTGGTTGCACCTATGGACATTTTTTTTTTAACACCATTGTCTAGTTTTATTTTACTTTTCTCACAGTACAACTGTTGTTCATAGAAAAACACCATAATGTCCCTTTTTTGAGAGTAAGAACAGAAACACTCGGTGTAGCTGAACCTTAATGGTTACAAGACCGTGAGGTTTTGAAGCGTGGTTAATAGTGAAATCCGTTAATCGCTGCATCCCTAGGTGTACCTGAGTGTTAACATGAGTTGAGCTGTTTATGCCCTTTTACTATTCTGATGCAACTCTGAAAAATATGATTGGTGGCCTCTGCTTCAGTCTGATGAATTGCTTTGACCGACTGAATTAGATGTCTCCCGAGTTATTTTCCCCGGCTTTGGAAACTGAACAAGCCAGAGAGGAACGGCAAAACCGTTTCTTACAATGCTCTCACTCATGGCGTGTGCATGTAATTATATCACATTTGAGTGAGACAAAGTAAAAAATCAACAAAAAAATCTACTTTCACTGGAAGTGACCTTAATGTCGACCTGAATCTGCATGTGTAGCCATAAACAATCTTTTTTTCTCTCCTTCTTTTCAGTGTCATTATTTTGGGACACTTCAGTAGAGAACATTGTGTCTTGCTGAATGTGTGAGGACTCAATTGTGCTGCTTGTGTTGCTGCTTCAGCTGTTCTGCTGTAAGTGGAGTGAAATTTCCAAAAAACGCCTCTTTCATACACTCGTCTCAGTCCTCAAGGTCTTGCCACCTTCTTTATCACTGCTCACAGTGTTCAGAAACAACTCGATTCACCATATTTGTTATTTCTTCAAATGTGTTGTAAAGACATCTGTTCAGCATCTATTTCGATGGATGAGCACAAAATATACAAACATTCATGGTTTCCTGATGATGTATGATGTATCCTACTGACTTCTGTGATCCTCTGATGTTTCCTCTAGCGCCACCAATAGGTCAGAGTTTTCACTTTTTTCCACTTTTCCTGTGAAATATCTCAAGAGCTACTGGATGGATTGGCACATAATTTTGCACAGACATTCATGGTGCCTAGAGGATGAATTCTAATGACTTTGGTAATCTCCTCATCCTCCTGATGTTTCCTCTAGCACCACCATGAGGTTGACATTTCTAATTTTAGGTGAAATGTCTAAACAGCAATTTGATGATTGCCATAACATTTCTTACACACATTCATGTCCTCCCTCAGGATTGTTATAACTTCGGTGACCCCTTTATTTTTCCTCAAGCGCCGTTTTATGTTCAAAATTTCCAATTTTTCCAATTCTTTGGTTTATGACAAAATACTTGCAAAACGAAGACCTCCAGCTGGCTCCTCACCCACTTAAATGGGATAAAATAATTTAATCTCTCAGCTCTTTTAGACTTTTCCAATGTTATTGAATGGAATGGATTGAATTCTGATAATAAAACGAGTCATTTTGTGGGGTTGTGACACTCAGAAAAATGTATTCACCCTTTTACAGCCACTCCTTTTCCAATGATTGTGTATGGGAAAAATACATTTTGGGCCAGTGTGCATCACGTAACGGAACCGGAAGTTTTAATTACACGGTTTGACCTCTATGTCAAATTGTTCCTGAGGGCTTGCTAAATACAGACTCACAGAGCCGCTAGCATGGCTGTAGACTCTCAGTCTTGTTAGCATACTGAATGTTGCCATTTTCCTTGTGTGAAGACCCAGTAAGAATTAGTGTTTAGTATGGAATTGGGACACAGCTTGTGGGCCACAATCTCAGCCATGCAAAGTCAAACAAGAAGAGAATAAATGTGGGACTGTAAGCCATTTCCTGAGTTTACCATTTTGATATTCAGTGGATATATTATACTATCAAGCACTGAATTAATCAAGGCAACAGAGAAAATCACAGGTACCATAACTTGACTTCACCATGACTTGCCTGGAAGACCTAACCTCTTTCTCTTCAGTGCCTTTAACCACGGAAATGCTCAGTTTAGTTTTTCCCTCTTAGGCCAAAGTGCCCCTATGAACCAAATTAATAAGTAATATTTTATACTGTTGATGTTGCCACTGCTTCAGTTACTGTTATAATTAGTATTGTGGGGAAACCTGCCAAGTCACTGTTAATTCAGAGATGTCATGATCTTTAATTATCAGCATATATCTTTTAGTGACTGAACTGAGGAGGAACTTTCTGTACACCTACACCATCTCTACACCTTTTTTCTCTCCAATGAACACAATTTAAGCTGTTCTTCATTATAATGTTGGTGATCTATCTATCTTAGGCAGTTACACTTGCCTAAGAAGTAAAGGTCAGTGAGTTAAATAGTATTGAGAACACCACATGGCAGCTATATTTTTTGCTTTAGTGGTCCACTGTAGTAGCTGGTTTTGAACCCTTCTAATGCCTGCATGTTAGGATTTAGGGACATTTCTATAATACCTTTTAAAAGTATGCTATGTTAGTTATTGACTTAGGTTTCATTAGAGATATTGGGGTTAGGTGTCTTAACAGGTTTTGGACATATATTTAGGCCATCATTCGGTTTATTCAGCAACCGTTTGGTACTCAGCATTGCACTTATTAAAACAGGGAGTGAAGTGCAGTCCAGCCTGCAGCCTCTCCCCACCTAGCCAGACACTTTGATGCCCTATGATAAGCTCCATTGCCATAGTGAAGGCTAAAGGGGAGGTTGTGCTCCCTACCATGAAGGCTATTTGCATATTATGCTGTAGCACAGCTGCAAAGCATATCTCAGTATCTTTAAAAATGTGACAGATTGTGCGTGATGTTTGGAGCCCTGAATTTTAGAGTATCTCATGTCTTATCACACGCAGTCCACATGGTCTTTCCTTAAGGCTTGGTGTGCATTATATATTACAGCTGGCTTATATAAAGTTTCTAGTTTACACAACATTATCTTTTATTAAATGTTCAACTTGTATATATTTGGATAATTACCAGTACTGACTGAGTATGAATTGATAATTTATAACTGGTGTTGTTGATCTGCATACTTTTGAATAACTGATTTTTCACAGCTTGCAAGTTATGGTAAAGTTAACATCACCAATGTGAACTAGAGCTGCAAGGATTAGTTGAGTAATCAATTAGTTTCCAGCTATTTTAATAATCACCAACTATTTTGATAATCGATTAATCATTTTGAGTCATTTTTAAAAAAAAAGTCCAAATTCTCTGATTCCAGCTTCTTAAATGTGAATTTTTTCTGGTTCCTTTAGTCCTCTATGACAGTAAACTGAATATCTTTCAATTATGGACAAAACAAGATATTTGAGAATGTTATCTTGGGCTTTGGGAAAAACTCATCACCATCATTTTCTGACGTTTTATGGACCACACAACTAATTGATTAATCGAGAAAAAAATCAAAAGATCAATTGATAATGAAAATAATTGTTAGTTGCAGCCCTAGAGTGAACATCGTGTTTGCATATAAAGATGTTTGCCACATTGGTAAGTTAGCTAAAAAGCTAAAGCCAAAATAAACAGTTATCATTGCCCTTCATTGCCTCATCAAACTCTGATGGTGAAAAAAGTTGACTTGTCATGAAATAAATTACACTCGTTTGACTTATATTTGAGGGCATTTAATTATATTATCTATCACATTTACTAACCTGTTGCTCTTTGAATGGCATGTCTGTTGGCGAAATGTTTTGCCAAGTTGGACATGTTATGCCAATAACAGCATAATGTGCCAATATCGACACAGTATTGCGATACTTTTCGAGTATTGGTATACAGTGCAACACTAGAATAGGCATGTACATAATTTAAGATTATCCAGGACGCGTCAAAATACATCAGCAAGACCCAATCCCCCCCCCCCCCCCCCCCCCATTTTTCACCATTCTCTGATCAACATTTGAATGAATATACTTCATACTTGGTTAAAACTCTTAGCCTGGAGCTACATTCGGGCTACACATTAGAGATTTACGTTGTTTTTACAATTTTGATAGATGTCCTCATACATTTAGTCATAAACAATTGAAAGGCAACATTTATTTAGTGATATGACCGACTGAATTCGTTCAGTGCGAGTTGATTTTAATCGAGATGCCTAGACTGGGACAAGGCGTCAGTCACAGTCTCGACACAGAAATGAGACGCCGTCTGACGAAAGCGATACCTTTTCACAAATAATACATTACTCATCAGTCAAGCGACTACAATACGGTAGCTGAACCCCCTCTCAGTTGAAGTGATATAATGCGTTTTGTGATCTCTGAGTACACAGTGAAAATGCTCAGGGCGACTTAACAGATTCATCATTCAACATTCAAATACCATCTCTCTGACTAAAATCTCATCTCTTAAAAGCCCCCCTCTGCATGAATCCTCAATAGCGGGTGAATGCCCCAAAGATTCTCTATATAGAGATAATGTGATAACATAAAACAATTGATGCTTTTTGTCTTAATCTACGTCTGTTGTGTTAACAGATTAGCGTTTTATGTGTTGTGTACTGTTGTCTATCTGCTGTGCATACATAGTAGGCCTGCATTCATCTGTGTATGCCTATAATTATAAATCAATTAAAACATCTTCAATAATATGTTTACCATAGATTAATTTGCACCTGGTTGTGAAAAGGCAGTTTAGCTGCACAAGTGACATTGAGAGATAAAGCAGGGGTGGGTGTTTCTTTTCCCCATATTTCCCTCTTTTCTCTATTTTACAGAATGCTTTCCAATTATTAAGTTGTGTATGTAGGTATTGCTATTCAGTACATTTTATGGTTGGCTATTGCATTGGCTAATGTTAAAAACATAGCACTTCACTCTAATAATACTTAAGAAACTAAAAATCAAACACCCTTAATTAAGAGTAGCTTTCAATCTGCTGGTCTTAATCTTATTATAATTATCTTCAGTCTCATGTAGAGACACTGCATGAGGGCCTTTTAAGGATCTATGCTGCCTCATGCTTGAATATTTGAATTGTTGGAGATGAAAATAAAAGCCAAAGCAGAACATTCGCTTTTGAAACATTACTTGTAGACATAGCACTGTTGTAATGATGTATACAATCAGGTTAATGTCCTGCTGGTCTAAAAATGCTTTAAGAATAACAATGCAAAATGTAATTTAATTACAAATAAAGAGGATACACATCATGCACACATGCCTCCATATATGGCATTTGTATAGAGTTTGGATAGAGCTGTAAATTGTAGGGACATTTTGGCGGTGAAAGCTCAATGTGCAATAGATCAGGACCATGCAAGATTTTGGGTAAACCTCACTATTACTTTTTTCTGGTATTGCATATATCCGTGTTCAACATCTACTTTTTCTCTACCTATGTTGGTAACAGACGGCACTTAGTTCAGCCTCAGGCTACACACCATCTCAAGACGGATGGCTCATCAACATGATTGACAAGTGTTGGAAAATGACTTTATCTGCTGAGGAGGAAGAAGCTGAGACCACCAAGGTGTGGCATTGGCAGCAGCTTCAAACTACTTCTGTCAGATAGATTAGAGTGCTGAGAGGCAGTGATTGTATCTCACACTTTTGTTTGCAGCAAGAGACAGTTGTTGCAAGAGGGATTCCCTGCCGCTACACATTTCCGCTTTTCCAGATGAGAATTCCTAGAGGGTGGAATAGCAGCATGTGATGTACTTTCTCTTGTTCTCCATCCAATTATCTTTGGCATGACTTTTAATGAACTTCCTTAACTGTTGGTTAATGCAAGAATCCAAAGACTTGTGGAAAGACTAGAGGAAGTAGATGAAATCTCTGAATGGAACCTTGTTCACATTACTTTCTCCGTTTATTTTTTTTTCTTTCTCTTTTAGACATTTTTATTTTGCCAAATTGCTATTACCGAGTTCGTGGGGCAGTTCCTAGGGGAGCTACTTCTCATGGTGCATATGACATCTGTATTTTCAAAAGTAAACTAAGAAAAATAATAGTACTGCAGGTATTTTGTTGGTTAACCCCCACATTTAAGATTTGAGACTACAGTATGTCTATATGGCCTATATCAATGCAGTGCTGATGTCTAAACAATCATGGTGATGAGATCATAATCTGAAATCTATTGAAGGGTAAAATTTGAAGTCATAACTTTAAAAGCCCGTGTATAATTTATAAAGTGGTCTTGCATCTTTTATTATTAAAAAAAACAAAGAATATTACTCTTCTAGATTCAGATCCATCTTTCAATTTCACTCAGCACAAAATTCAAATTAATGTGCCTGGCAGCAGAAATGTCACCCCCCTCCACCACACACACACACACACACACACATTATGTGCTCCCCAAGGAATTCACAACAACTGATTAATTCTATTAGAACAATCTTTTTTGTTTTGGTGTCATTGAAAGCAACAGGGACAACATTTAAACACTTCCAGACTGACTGATGGAATAAAGCAACGTGCCATTTTGTGAAAGTCAGATAAGGCGTTTTGTAAAATATACAACAGAGCAGCTACACACCGCATATGATCTTAATAAAAGCATGTAGATGAATAGCTTGTGGTGGAGGTGTGAACTGATGCAGATGTTCAGCAGCCGGAAGCCTGTGATCTGCTTTTGATACAAGATAAGTAAGAACCACTGTGCAGCAGTGTAGTGGGTACATAACTCAAAAGACAGATAAACAATAGGAGATACTGCCAGTTCAGCAGATGACACTCGCTACTTGTTTAGACTGCACTACATCAGATACAGTATTGTTAAAAGATGGACTATTTGCATACACTCTTACATTATACACACACTGGGTTCCGATCAAAAATGTGGGACAAAAAAAAAAAAATTGGCTGTCTTACCCCGGAGGATATTAAACAGCTTCAAAGCATTGGCATTATATTTAAATTATGCTAATTAAATTAAACAAAGACCACTGCCAAGCAAAGCTCAGTGGCTTCCACACACCTGTTCAGTTTGGATGGAACATTTGGTTAATTTTGAAGCAATATGGCTTCACAGACATGTCTGTCATTGGCATTTTTCTGTATTCCAAAGCATTTTCGTAACATTTTACATCAATTTGAGGATTAAAAAACAACATAAAAACAACAAAGATCACAACATTTGGTATAAACTGTGATGAACTATCCACTTTATTTGTTTCAGTTTGGTGACACGAGTGGACAGTGTTGACTGACCCAGGACAAAAAGGGCTGAGGAAAGTTGGAACATTAGGGATGAATTACAAATATGACAAGAAAAGAAAGGAACATCTTTAATGCATTTATTTTATCATTACCACTCATCACAGCTCAAAAGAACAAGACACAAAGACAGTTGATAAACACATTTATGCTGTATATCTCTTGATAGCTCAGATTTGTGCCGGTGTTTCTTGAATGGGACACATGGAGAAACCAGTAAAATGAAAATGTAAGATGTTCTGTTTCCCAAAGAAGAGTTCCACTCAACCGATGTGCTTTATTAGACCAGACAAAAGAGGTAAATTAAACATTAAGTGGTGTAAAAAATTATTATGGAGGGATTAAAGATATAGTTTGGAAAATAAAAAGAAATTTAGGTAACCATATCATTTTAAACAGATTTATCCTTCCAATTAAATTTATGGGCAAGTCTGACTATTTGTTAGAGCTACCTTTTGGTTAATTAATTAGAGAAAGAAAGTTATCTTTGTATAATTGTGTTTTTTTCAGAACTTATAATGCAACCTAGGTGTCTTATCTTTTTTTTCCATTGGAAATTCTTAAAGAGGTACTGTGCACTAAAACATGTTTTTTGAGCTTTAAACTAAATTGTTTGACTTTACTGTGATGAAACACATGAATACTGGTATTATTATTGACATTGACACCAAATTTATAAAAATCAGCATTTCATGGGTTGAAAATGGCTCAACATGTCAACTGCTGGTTAAAATCAGCCCTGAAAAGGCGGACCCAATGCTGACGTAGAGTCAACCATTTGGGAGTTCTCTACGTCATGAAATATATGTAAGTGGTAGAATGATAACGTCCACCTCCCTCAGCCCTGCGCTTATTTTCAAATATATGCTGATCAAGAGAGAGAATTTTAGCTTCAGGAGCTAAAGGCAACTACAGCGGTGCTGGTCTGCTGGAGGAAATCTCTCTGTCTGCAACTATCTACAGGAGGAAGAGCTGCTGGCAGCCACAAAAACAAAGAAATCCTCCTTGCATCTTGCCCTGCAGCTCTTCAACTCTCTGGCTGTCTGTTCCTGCAGTTATCAGATGGTGAAATCTTGTTTTAAAACGTTGAATTAGGTATAAGCGAGCTCCACTGAAACTGTCTGTCCTGTCTGTCAGCTGAAACTGACCGCTGTGGAGCTGCTCCGCCAAAACTGAACCTGTCATCCACTGCCATCAGAGTCAAGTCTAGTTTTTGCCTCTTGGCATATTGTATTAACGATATACAGGTTCTAATATTGGTTTTAAGACTATTTTGTATAAAGCTAGTCTGATTACAGTGAATTATATCTGGGAGTATCTTGGCTATACAATTATGTAGGACTTTGGTAATAATTTTATTGTCACTATTAATTAAATTGTAAGTCGATACTCAGATGGAGAATTGCCCTCCCGTCCTGGTTTTGGTATTACATTGAGAATTGCTTGGTACATTGTTTGTGGGAGAACATGGTGTCTCCATGCGTTATTATTAATCACATTTAAAAGTAACAAGCTCATCTGTGTCCAGAATATAGAATAAAATTCTATTGGTAATCCATCCATGCCTGGCATCTTCCCTGGAAGAAAGCTATCAATTCCACCTTTAACTTCTGATATTGTTATTTCCTTTCTTAGATCCTCTTTTTGTTCAGCAGATAGACATTAAACTTTTAAACTGATTTTAGAAAGGGCATTGGATCAAAATTCTTTGTTATGATGTCAGATTTATATACATTTCCATAATATGCTGCAAACTTTTGATTAAATATTTCATTATCTGTTACTGGCATGTTGGAAACTGTGTCCGTCAGTGCTACGGTGTGCCTTTTTACTACTCTTTTGACTAAAGCACGAATAAAGCGGTATTAGTTTGTTTATGAATATTTCAAAAACAATTCATTGATTTTTCTACTCTGTCAATCTCTTTATAGTTCTTGCTTCTTTTTAACTGAAAATGATATCATTGTATTATTGTAAATATCTCAATATGGTTTTTTATGTATTTAAGAAATTCTGTATCGGTTAGATATTTTTCCAGATTTTACGAGAAAGTTTATTTATTGAAGTTGTTGTTATGCATGTAAGTGCAGCGTAATGTGATATGACTATATCATGAATTTTTATTATTACATTGCTTAGCCCTATTCCTGATATGAAAATGTAGTCTATTCAGCTATATACCCTCCATATCTCCTGTAACGTGTTTGTTGAAAGAAATTCTAATTGTCGTATTGGTGGCTGTACACTCCTATTTTTACATGAACCGTGATGTTATAAAGATATAATATTCCTGTTGGAGTCATATCAAGTATTTTCTGGATTTTACTTTTGAATGTCACATGAGATGAAGTTGGGACATAAATATTAAATAATGTATACCCATTTCCAAAAATGTCACCTTTTGTAATCAAGAGTCTGTCTTCTGAGTCTGTATATTATTAAATTAGATTAAAAGAAATACTCGTACTAATAAGTATTCCAACTCCACTGCTGCTGGATGTGAAGGTAAACTCAGACACCTCCCCCACTCACTCTCTACTAAGATATTGTATTTCTCTGGTTTTGAAATGAAGCTCCTGAAGAAAGATAATGTTTTTTTAGCATCCTCTGTTGATATTCCAGGTACAAATGGTAAATTTATTAGGTAGAGTTTCTGTAATCTTACTTGGTACAATTTCTTCTTTTTATCTTACTTGAAATAGCAGTGGTTCTCAAACTTTTTAAAGTCAAGGACCCATAAACTGACACAAATTAGACCACTGACCCCCATCTGATAAGATTTTTGCTTTTTGATGTTTTATTAAAGATGTTTTATTATAGAAACCCATGACCAAAATAGTCATACATTCTGTTCTATTTTTTGTTAGTTATGGATGGTATTATAGTGAAAATGAATTATTCCCCCTTTCTGCTGGGGACCCCTTGGAACCCTCTCAAGGACGCCTGTGGGTCCTTGGACCCCACTTTGAGAACCACTGTATTTATAGGACACATAGCTGCTTCAGAGTCAAGGCAAACCCCAGCAGAGATCCAAGACACAGAACATAACCTAATATGACATAGACAATAGGACACGAATAAAGAAGAAAACTTACACATACCCTTGAAAACTTCTCTTCTCTAGACATGCTTCATTGAGCAGGTTACCTTGCTCCACCCCACAGTGTCATGAAGAATAGCATACCAGTGGTTTCCAAAATTTAACAAAACAGTCTTGTACTTCATCAACAATTTCATCATAATTTGATAATTAAGTTGAAATTAATATAAAGGGAACGAGGAAAAGAGGAGAGAAAAAAAGAGGGATAAAGAAGGGAGAGGGAGAGGTGATAGGTTTGAAAAAAGATTGCAAGGGAGAGTATTTAAGAAAGGGGTAAAAAACAAAAAAAGTAGGTTTCAACTCCCCCTGTGTAATACATTCAATATTTCCTAGTAAATAAAGTATATACAAAAGCACCTATATGCATCCTCTCCCAGTATGTCATAAACAGGAGGACACATTATCTCAACATCCTCACACATCCACTCCATTACCCACCCATCCATACACCCACACACACACACTCACACACACCCAATACACTCCCATTCACATACTCCCACTATATATCCATTCTGTTGCTGTCCTTCCATCACAAGCTTACGACACATTCACACTCCTCCTCATCATCATCTACCCTCATCCCTGTTACGATGTCTGGACCCTAGGTTAGAAGAAGAGAAATAAAGAAGACAGAAAAGGTTTATCTGTAGACCTAACAAAATTCTTCTTCTTCAAATGTAAGAACAGAAGGAAGTCTTAAATTTCCAAGTCTAGAACTGTATTATTAAGCCTCACAGATGTTTTATATATATTGTATAATCAATAACACAGCTGAAGAACCCTGGATAAATATTGAAAGCAAACAGTTAAAACCTCACAGCCTATTTACATCTCTGTTTACAAAACACAATATGAAAATATCTAACTTTGTTATAAATAGCACGTTAAAATCATGGAAAAAAATGAAAAAATATTAGGAGTGCAATTTAGTATCCCTAGGAACACACAACATTTGGAATAATCCATTCATAAAATTCCAAACTTTGGAGCTCAACTGGGGCACTTGGAGTACAAGGAGAAATAAAACATTTATCAGATATGCATAACAGGGTTCAATCATTTACACAACTGCAGAATAAATTCACATTAACAAATCAAGAATTTTTTAGATATCTACAGCTAAAAAACTGGATTACTGAAAATTTCGATTTATGCTATAATTTGGTACCAGGAAGCTTTTAGGACCTTCTGTTTAAAGGTGGAAAAAAGAAACAGTGGATTGACAGAATATAACATGCTGCTGAGGGAACAATCGAAACATTTCTCACTGCAAAAGTTTGATATGACAAATAGAATTAAGATCTCCATTTTAAAGAAGCCAACACAAAATGAGAGAAATGCTTATATCTCACTAACAGCATTATCACAAATGAAAATCTACAGTTAATACAATAAAAATTGATGACAAGAATATACTACACTAGAGGTAAAAATTTTTTTATCTCTAGTGTAGTATATTTCTAGTTTTATTAAGATTCCTCTGATCGAACGTGAAGTGTGGCTCTCACAACTCCCTTATGCATTCCTTCTGGTTTTGTACAAAAGTGAACAAAATGTGGAATGAAATCCGAGAATGGATATCTACTTGTAAAACAAAAATTCAGTTCTCAGCTGAGCCGTGTATTTTTCAGAATGCTGAAAAAATAAGATATCCTATGGGATGGCAGATTATGTTTTCCTACCTTGTTTATAAGAAGCTCATTTTAAAACACTGGAAGAAAAAAAAACAGAGGTCCTTCCTCTACAGATTTGGAAAGAATTGGTGAGATATTATTTGACCATAGAAAAGACATTGTCTGAAGATAGCAATAAAACAAAGAAATTCAATAAGGTATGGAAGTACATTTACGATGCCCTATAACACTTAAACTTAAAAAAAGAACTTGTGGTATGGCTGGGAAGGGAAAGGGGGGCTCTGGTGGAGACCACAGGACAGAGAATTAATGTGAGGCGTGTGTGTTATGTTTGCAGAGGGTAGGGGGTCGGGATGAGAGGTATATGTGTTACATGTTAAATGAATGAATATGATAATACTTGGAAATATGAATGTACATGTCTCGTGTCGGGTGTCTTATGTCTTGTCTTATGTGTCCTAGGATCGTATATACTATCTTATACATCAAGGTGTTATTCCATATGTTGGTTAGTAAGAGATTGTAATCAAAACCTCATGGTAAAAAGCATGAAATTAAAGAAAGATAATTATAAAAACATATTTTCCGTAATTATCAAGTCTGGCTGTATTTGTTGTGAGGAACTGGAGCCATATATTGCGCTGCTCACAGTAGCTGAATGACATGAATTAGCTCTGCAGCTCAAGGGAATTTGTGTAGCTGTGTTTTACAGTCTGGAACAAATGTTTTTTTTTTAATTTAATGCATTTTCCATATTTATTTTGTACCTGTTAGATGAATATAGGACATTTGGAAAGCTCAACATGACTTGAATATTATGTATTAAACATTAATCTAGTGTTTAAATTGTCATCCACAATGACCTTTGTCTATAACATTTATAGTGTTTAATTAGTTTTCTGTCTTCTTGCCTGTTATTTACAGTTCAGTAAGAGAGTCAGAAACCTTTACTTCGTTCTTTCTTTGTGAGGCTTCAACCCTAAAGACAAAATGAATATTAGGCTTAGGCAAGAAATTGTAAATACATACATGAAACAAATCTTAGATGATAAAAAAAGATGTTCTGTTTCCCAGAACACTGAACATGAGATGCGCCCTGAAATCAAAGTCATAGTGGAGTAGTGTGTGGAGTTCAGACAGCCAGGATAAGAGCCCTGTGCTCATTTTGCCTATTTTATCTGGCTGTTGCAATTGCAGTATGTGATATTTGTCCTCCTATTCCTTCCAGATATATTTTCTCTTGTTACTAATTTCCATATGTATATATATTTGTATTTTCCATGGAGGTTTTGCATATGATTGGTCTACATATATACATATATGCATTTTCATTGTTAGAGTGCAAATCTATCGGTCACTTCTTTTTGCTGGTACAATAACATGTGCAATGTATTGAGTAGATCTATCTGTCACTTATCTGGCTGTTGTAAAGTAAGAATGTGATATATTTCCTCCTATCTGATTACTATTTTTCTTACTAATTTTCCGTCTAATATTTGTCTTATTGAGGATGATTGTTCACATTTATGTACATGCATTTGAAGGCTATTTTTTATGGAAATGCTGCAGATGATTAGGTCACATGTAGATCCACATACAGGCTATTTTTTATTGTTAATGTGTACATCAATAAGTCATTATTTGGTTGTTGCAATCACATAATGTGATACATGTCCTCTGGTGGCTTGTTATTTTTCTTATTAGTACTAGTTTTCTGATGAGCCCTGTTTGGATGATTTGTATCAACTAGTTTTAATCACCAGCAGTTTCCTGGCAGCTGTTTAATATGGTTTACACCCACAATTGTTCCAGTAACGCTGAGGAAAGCCTAGGGCTGAAATGTGTCTGTGTTTTTTTTGCTGCTGTGCATCAGTGATATACACTTATCTGTGAGTGCTGACGACTCCATTTGTTATTTTTGTAATTTTTTTTTGGGTCAGCACCCATTACTCTCTAAAGACCCTGAGCTGAGTGCACCAGTTCTTTCGTTTAAGCATTTTGCCTATAGACAATGCTTCAGTGGCCTTTTGAGAATTTCACCAGTATGTATGGCCTGATTTGCTGTAGCATATACCCTTAATTTCAATCTCTGCGAGCATGGCTGCTCAGTATCTGCACATGCTTCACCAGTCATCGTCTTTCCATCTGTCCCGGCAATATCTTTCCCCAGGGAAGCTGCTTTACTTGTAGCAGCAGATCCTTCTTGCCTTCTTTGTAGAATTTCCTCGGCAGTATATTCACACAGGGGTGCCTTAAGTGAAGGCGCAGATAAAACATGGTTGAATATGTTATCATCTATTACATGTTTGTCAGTGGGATTTCTTTTTGTGGTCGTAGTCACAGCACAGTAGCACTCCTAACACTTAATACATTTTCTTGGATATTCCCATTTTGTGGTATGATGGGTTGTGGATTAATGGTCTAGTGATTCCCAGCCCTCTGCCCAGTGTTTACTGACACAAAGAGAAAACACAGAAAGGTAGTTTAGAGTCTCCACTGACTTGTTCGTATGAGTGTGGAAAGAGACTCATCCAGATGTTAGAAAGAACATGCAATCTCCACACAGCCTGCCGTGCTGCCCCTCCTAGCAATTTAGATTTGTGATGTAATTATGGTGTTGCAAAAATTGAAATCCTGAGATAGAAAGACAAATACTGTATAAGTAATTGAGAGTAATTGACTGCCTGAGGACAACCTGTATTTAATTAAATGTTTTTCTTTGTGGTTTTGCTTTCCTCTGGAGGAAAATTATATAATAACTCGGGTTTTATTTTTGTAGTTTTGGTCATAATTCCAATCTGTAATCATGAAATTTTACCCACCAATTTCATATCTGAGTGATCTGATTACATGTGTTAATGTAACTGGTAATTAGTTTACTCAGTAGAACATTGCATTACAACAGAATAAGAGTGTTTGTGTGTTGTGTTCTTTTGTTATTTGGTATTTTATGGATGAGGAAGGTTGCAGTTAACAAGGCACAGTCTGGCAGATTAAATATATTACATCTACAGTACCAGTGAAATGTTTGGACACGTTTTCTCATTTAAGTGAACGGGAAGGTGTGTCCAAACGTTTGACTGCAGGAAAACTGTGAAATTATCCCCCTGTTTAAATGAGCCCACATTCATTATGCATATCAATGCTTTTCACTCAGCACTGAACAGTTTTTACCAATGACAGCAGATAACAGTCCATCTTTTGATCATAAAGATTTATTTCCGGACAAAGTGATCCTGGTCTTCAAATGTGGGGCTTTTACTGTAGGTGTGTTTGGATAATATCACCTTGCAGCAAAAACTTGTGTGTGCATAACATCAACCAGTACTCAAAAAACTGCCAGTCTAATGGAGAGCCAAAAATATAGCAAATTAAAAAGAAAAACTCTGAATTTTGAGTTAAAAGTTTGATTTTCTCAAAGCCTGCAGATAAGACATTTCATTGATCTCCACCCTCTGTAACTCCAGCCTGTTTGTCAAGATGTTCTGAGTTTTTGACAGCTGCTCCAATCCTGCAGCTATGCCTGCCCCGCATCAGACACTGGTCTCAACAATAAGCAGACTGCTTAAGATTCAAATAATGTTTATCTGGGATCTGATACATGTATTCTAAACATATCTTGTTGGAGAAGATGAGCCCTCCAAACTATCAAAAGTTAAAATCTTGCCTGCTGAGTTGTCTCCTACTTTATGTATGACTTATGTTCTTGTGCAACAGCAAAGTTTGGCCCCCTGACCTTTGACAAGCTGTGTGTTACTTTGATTTCTGGGAAAAAAAGACCCCCAACAGATAAAAGCTAACACTGACATACACAAACAGACATAGACAGAAAACACTGGACACAGACAGGCACAAGCACAAAAAGACAAACTCGACCGACGTGTGCAGACAAACAGACTGAGAGTGACCCACACAGATACTGTAGGACAGTCAGTGGAGACAAGGGAAGGGCAGTCTTTTAAGCAGCAGCTGCAGAAAATCTCTCTACAGAAGTAGATCTTAGATGTTAATGATGCCGGTAAGTTCATTAGTGTTTCATGAGATCGTTAAGCCTGACGTCCACAGAGACTTCTAAAAATATTCATTTCAACTTTCAGATTTTACATTTACAATGTAATTATAAAGATTAATAGTAAAGTGAGACCAAAAATGAAGCATACTTTTCTGTTGCTGCTGCTGTTCATATGGCATTTCAAAAGCCCCACCTCCTCCCCAGCATCCACCTATAAGTCCACGGGGGTGGGGGGGGGGGTATATTATCACTCCACATTCCCTGCTGTGCTGATCTTTGTTGTTCCTTGTGGGGAGTGACGAGGTCAAAGCCTAGATGCCAAATGTAAGCACTGTACCTTTTCTACATGCACACAATAATCCATATCATGTGGGCCGGATGACTAAACTTAAAATGTCAAATTTTAAAATACCAAGAAATTTAAGATTTGAGTGGAGTTTTTTCTACATGTCTGAAGATTCTCAGTCATCCAGGTCACAGGTCATGGTTTTGTCCAAGCAGGTAGCTCTAGGTCTGGATAGTGAAGCCAATGCGCAAGTGCCTTAAATCTGCATTCTCTCTAATGGCCAGCAGGGGGCGATCCCACTGGATCCAAAAAGAGGTCCGATTGTATGGAAGTCTATGGGAAAATGACCCTACTTCTCACTTGATTTATTACCTCAGTAAACACTTTCCTAACAAGTTTATGGTCTCAATTGCTAGTTTCAAGTCTTCTTCAACACAGCATGATGTTCATTTTGTAAATTATGTCCCTATTTAGAATAAAATAGACGATAAAGGGTACAACAACGGTGCATGAGGTGCTGTAGTTGGACCCTGGGGAGCTCCTCCCTAGCTTTACACTCTTGTCCAAATATGTTCACTACGCATCACCTCTGACTCCAAAAAACCAAGATGGCGAACAGTCAAAATGCCAAACTCGAGACTTCAAAATGTGAGTCCACAAACCAATGGGTGACGTCATGGTGGCTATGTCCGTTATTTTTATATAGTCTATTGTTTTGTCTATATGTTTTAGCTAGGACAAGAAGACAAGACAGAGTACAAGGTAGTGGTTTCAAGCAAGACATATTTCTGTGCTTAATCCTCCCAAACATATTTACACAAATATCAAACATATATTTTAGAACTGCAACAATTAATTGATGATTGACAGACAATTAAATACGCAAATGATAATTTCTCATTTTTCAAGCAAAAATGCCAAACATTTGACACTTCTAGTTTCACAACTATGAGAATTTGCTGCCTTTCTTTGTCTTA
Source organism: Thunnus maccoyii (assembly GCF_910596095.1). NCBI lineage: Eukaryota > Metazoa > Chordata > Actinopteri > Scombriformes > Scombridae > Thunnus > Thunnus maccoyii. The sequence goes on from NC_056552.1 coordinate 13,971,993, forward strand.
ATTCTGGACTGTTACTCGGATAAAACAATTTTTCACAGTTAACTTAATGTTTTTATAGCCCAAATGATTAATCAAGAAGATAATCGTCAGATAAATCAATTATATTTTGATTAATGTTATATTAATTTTTCCATATGTGACAAACATGAAACGTGTTTCACACATGCTATTTAATTTTGGAGATGAAAGGCAACATTGAAAATATATCTGTGTTAATAAGAGACAGATGGCTGAAGGTTGTGACCGAACATATGCAAGTCTGGAATCCAACCAGTAGACAGAGCCAAGCCATGCTTTACAGCCTCTATATACAGTATGCAGAGACAACACTGTATGGATCTGTGGATCATAATATAAACAACATATTATGCTTCAGTGAGACGTGCGTTTAAATGTCTCGAGTGAAGCAAAGTATGTTGCCAAGAGAAACAGAAGTGATAGCACATCTCACACCATCAGTCTTCTCAGCAAAAACAGTTAACATGTCTCAGTGGGAGTTCACTGCACGGTACAGTACGCGCTCCTCAATAAAAAGCAGGTAGTTCAGATTAGTATATTAAGGAAGAAGATAGAAATGATTTCTCTTCGTGTGGTATCTAATCCATCTCTGCACAGCAGGAAGGACATCCTGTAGGAGATGGGCCTCTGGCTCTGGACTTTTAACGCTACACAGCTTATAACATAATGTGGACCAAAGGTTGCTCAAATGTTCCCAGTTTCAGAGATAAGCCCTGCAGTCTATAAATTGATAAACACCTTTATCACGCAGGCACTCAACTGTTTAGCTGCTGTTGCGATTCCTGCTCCAGATTAATACAGTTTCTCCAGCAGCAATGACTGAAACACATAGTGTAGATACAAAGACGGGGCGGTTAACCGGCAGTCACTGCTGTCAAACCAACACTCAATCCTCAACCTGCTTGTCATAGATAGCAGCAAACATATAGAAATCTGAAAAAAAGAAAGAATATGAAATCATATTATGTTCAAAGATGGTAAAAATACTAATTACCCTGCTCTGGTAACCAGGAAACAATTACTCTTTGAGAGATTTCATCACATTTTTATATTGTGGATACAAAAAGAATGAAAGTTTTATTAAATGTCAGGTCATGTCTGTTTTAAAATTACTGTAAAGCACATCCTCTTTGGCTTATTGTAGAACTTTAACACAAAGAATATTTGATCATCTGGTATTTACATTCTCTTTAGGTCAAACTTCAAGATCTTATCTTGTGAGGTCACTTTGTCATCAGCATTCCCCTCTGCTCTTGGCCTCTGACAACCTCTGTCCTGCAAATTACACCGTCTGATGCTTCAAAGAGCACCGTGACAAGCCCCCCTCAGACTCCAGCCAACTGCCACTATTTCTAGTCTTGGATTGACACTTGAAATGAAATAACAATCGAACAAGTGGAGAAGAGGCCATCTTTGTCTGCACAGTGGCATCTGTACCCGCTGAGTGTTAGACAACAAGGAGCCATAGGAGGTCTTGGGGTGTCGATGGAGGTTTGTCGGTGGCGTGGGGGAGTAAGAGGCTCCACTCAGAAATGTCACGTCTATGACTGTCTGTAGCATTTTATGCTATAGATGCAGCCTTCATACTTTTGTCAGCAGATGAGACGCCTCTGGTTGTGTGTTTCCGATGTGTTCAGCTCATAGCAAAGGGAGTCACTGTAGGGATGGCAATCGTTGACAGATGGGACAATAAAGATACCATCAAATGCAAATGATTGTAGTATGGCCAAAGACTGTAATCAAGTGACTGACCTTTAGACATCAAACCGCACTTTTTTGTACTGTTTCTTCACACACACACAAGCATTTCACAACCTGTTCTTTGCTCTTTTTTTTTTTTGCTACATCATCATCATACATATCATTTTCCTGTCATAAATGTGTTGTTACAGTGCTGTGATCTTAGTATATGTGCATTGTATGTTTTCCACATCTAACTATGTAGGAAATGTATCAACAGGATATTTACACCGCACACTGTCATGAGCAAATTCAATCTGCAGCCAACTGATTGAGCAATTTGCTCAGCAATTGAGCACAATAGGCCATCAGCTTGCAGGAATACTAATGTATATCACAGACCCAGAAGTAACAAGGAGCTGCAAGGAAAAAAAAAAACACTGCTGCGAGAGGTTGTATTTTGGCATTGATGATACACAGAGAGTTGGTAATCACTGTCAAAAGGGCTTTTTACTGAGAATGAAACATCACCTAGGGCTTGAATTTTCCTAATAACTAATGCATGACATGTTCAGCTATAATGTTTTGTTTTGATTGTGGTTCAATGCACCTTCCAGCACACAAAACGAAAACCAGCTGTTATACCTCTGTTATTCCATTTATATGTTCTGACTTGTTATATTTATGTTTGTGACAGATCTGGTATCCAAAAGTAGACTGAGGAGGCAAACTAAGAGGGCTCAGGCAGGCAGACAGGCAGTAGAAAAGAGGCAGGCGGATCAGAATAGAAGGAGTGTAAAGCAAAGTGATGGTAGTATATGCCATCCTTTACAACTGACAGCTAGCTGTCGTCTTCATACTGAGGCTGACTGTGAGAGTCAGGTGATGAACTGAGGTGGGAAACTTGATACTGACGGCTGGTGGACAGGTGTGAAAAGGCAGGTTTGGAGTGACAGGAGGGGTTAGTATGCACAACGCAGAGAGAAATCAAATAAACTAGAGGCAGAGGACAGATAGGAGGAGGGTGTAGCAGCAGTAAACTTAAATATTGTATGTGTTGAATAAACTCCCATTTGTTTTTTCTTGTTTTTATTAATTTTAGGGAGAGTAGGATGCATTTAACTCCCTAGTCCATTTGTAGTCAAAATACTACAGTTTTTGCTCAAAAAAAATGTAAAACATTCATAGCATTAGTCCTTACTTCAACTGCACTTTTAATACAGGGATTCAGTATTTCTCAGTGGAACATTTCACACTCCAAACTTATGAATAACTCTCAACCACAATTATGAAAGACTATTTACAATGTCGTAATATGTAAGAGATAATGCACAAGAAACATCACCTCAACTTTTGCTGAAATTAGTCACTGCAGAATAAATGAAAACAAATTACCCCTCACATTCCTTCTTGCAAACTGTAAACATGACTGTTGAAAAGGAAATTGTGTATAATATGATTAGATGTTGTATATTTTGGGTATTTACATAACAAGAATCTCAATGAGAGGAAGGAAGGTAATAATTACAGTTTCAATGCATATTGTGCTTTCTGATTCAACATTCCCAGAGACAAACTAAGCATTTGTGCTGAAATGGAAAACACTTAAAGTCCCCCTCCACTCAAAAATGTGTTGTTTATTGTGCTGATTGTTACTTCAATTGGATGTTTGAGTTTCACTGTGCAGAATGATTCATGTGCAGAGTTGGACACCATAAGGCTGTTTTCACATTCATCTACTGAAGTTCCTCTGTGCTCATTGAAAATCTGAGTTAAAGGCCTATGAGCATGATTTGTGACATCACAACGAGTTTGGAGGCTAATCCTTCATGGTCCAGTACATACACTGAGAATGGACTTTTCAGTGAAGGAGGAGACATCTTTTGTCAGGAAGTTAAACTTTTTAAATGAACAATATTTGCATATTCATTGATTCTGGATTTTTCTATGAGGGAGAAGGAATAGATGGAATTTTAATGAGGAAATTGTACTTTTTTTTTGAGGAAAACAAATTAGACACATGTTATTATTCTAAGTAGAGTATCATATATCTATATCTACAACATGTCTGGAGGGGATCTTTAATTATACAAATACACACAAGTATGATAATTTGATGCACTCTACACCTTACACACAGTCTATAATGGAGGGCACATTGTTTAACCTACAGTAGAATAATCTTTAGGAAAGCAAAGGCGTCCCACTCCATCTGGGCATCTGAATTTGTGTCCTCAGTTTGAGGAAAGTCAGACACAAGGCACAAATGGCTTTTTACTTACACTGGGGTGTCCACCGGGAGCGGAAGGGTTTTTGATATGAATACTGAGTGGAAAAACAAGAAACAAGACATCCAGGGCTCAAACACTGGGAGTTAAAATAGGTTATTGGGCGTACACATACTCTCTGAAGGGATGAATAATGTAAAATAGGCTGGTTAGTTGTCAAAAGAAACTCCTCATAGATTTTGGGTTATTGCGATCTGCTTAGCAAAACTGACTTTCTTTCTCATTCAAGGCAAGCTACCTATTTATGAGCCCCCATTAATTTTCAACATGGCTTCTTTATTCCTCTTGTATTAGCCCTAATTTCAGATGGACAAACAGCAAAAGGGAATCATTTTTGCATGAGGCCTGACCTACATGACAGGAGAGAATAACTAAACTGGGTTATGCTTTGATGCGGAGGAATACTGAGTCGGCTCCGTGTTATTGTATAATTAAACTGTTTAGAGCATCTGCCGAAATGACCAGTGACATGGAGTGCTAGGTGATACTGTTGCCAGACATGTGTGTGCATAAATATGGGACAAGCTAGAAGCAGTTGACAGATGTATCTTGTATTAGTGTGCTCTAGCAGAGAGAACATACACTGCAAGAGAGATGATGAAGAGGTAATGATTGTGAAACTATTGGAAAATGGAGTGGCTCTCATGAGCTGTACACTCCAAATATAAAAACATAACAGACTGTAAGTCTTTCTGTGAGGAAATCTCTTTGACTATCACTCCAAAAATGAATTCGAAATAACATTTTTTTTGTTGGAAAAAATCATCAAACGTCATTCAATGTCTGTAGTAAAAGTGGCCAGGGCGGTGGGTTATTATAACTGTTGTGAAATCAACTTGACATTAATTTGGGTGATCATGACAGAAGCACCTCTGAGACCAGGGCATGTGTGGGGGTGGGGAGAGTAATCATTTGCACTCTTGCTGGCTTCTATACCTCACCATCATTCTCTATCAAGTTAAAAGGCCAGAGTTTATGTCCTTACTCCAGAATGTCAGCCCTTCTTGTCAAAACCTAACAAGTGATTTTGCTGAACGTTATGGTTAATGTGTGACATTTAATCCAAGTCATGATATTAGCATAATTTCCTGACCGGTCTTCTTAACCTCTAGTCACCTTTAATTGGTCAGAGATTTTTAATGCCCATGTTTCACACTGTGCTGAGCGAATTTCTCATTATTGTTATGACTGCAAGATAGCACTGTCGGACGTTTTAGATATAGATCTAGTTATGGTCAGGAACTGTACATGAAATTAAAACCATAAACATCCCCGAATGGAAGATATTCTCCAGATTAACCATCGTGCTTATTACTTGTCTATTAATGTCAGTGGGAGCCTGATTCTTGAAAAGCAGTGCGACACACACCGGCTCGAAAACAAGCCATCAAGTGTGCAACCAGCAGTGTCGGCCTTGTGAGGAGCAGATGTGATCAGTGACAGATATGTGGACCCTGCAGCACCCCGCTGTGTATGCGAGCTGTGTAGCCCCTGTCTCCTCTCAGTAATGGTGTCTCGGAGATGAGTTAACCCTTGGCTGCGTGTGCATTGTCAGGTGTGACGGCTGGCAGCCAAGCGCTCAGGACACAACACCTCTCTTGAGAGGAATGATTAGGGATGTGCACCAGCTATCACTGGAAGATCACAGAGTTTACTTAAAGAGATACAAAGATTGTGGACTTCCTTTCCGGGCGCCTTCAGATTTAAATCATGGACTTCAGAGAAAGAACGGCTGACCGAACATCTGCTGAAGGCAACAGTGAGAAACTTTGATTTGATCTCTGTCTTGTGCTCAAGCATATGAGCTGCAATTATGCTAAATAATATACTGAGCATTGAAGTAACCATATAGGACTTTAATGAATTCATAGTAGTTTATTTTTCATTTTTTTATTGGCAATCAATTCTAGAGTGTTATATGTCTTTTTCTTTGGCTCTCCTCTCCATCCTGCTTGCTTCTATATTTAATTTTCTTAACGAGACACACTGCTAAAGCAACAAACTTAATGAAATACTGTCTAAAAAAGTAAATTGTTTGGCAGGAAGCTCCAGGTCATAATGTCTACATTCATATTGCAAGATGACTGGAGCTTAATGTTCAGTTCTGATTTAGTGCTCCAAATGCATTTTTATGAGACTGTTCTCTTTGTTTTTAATGTGGTCAATATGAGTCTGAACAAATTACCCCTCGACTGAAATGTGCATGCTCATACCAGAGACATACCGCTCAATACGTGCAAGCAGAAATATATATTAAAAATGCACTAGCTATGTCAGCTCAGGTTTTACTTCAGCTGAAGCAATGCTTCAAATAAATGACCTCCCTAACCTTCCGTTGAACATTCAACTTAATTGCATGTTCCTTTTAACTGCTGAGTAATGTAAAAGTTCAATGGAATCTGATATGAATGTTTAGACAATGATTGTCTCTGGTGGGCATATTAGTAAATCTCAGATATGTATGTAGGACTGCACGACAGATCAGAATTGAAAATGTCAGAATTAACATTTTCTCTCTGTTCGCTCATTAGAAAACAGATATGAGTCACGTGTGAGAGGAAGACAAATCTGATTTGGGCCACTTTTACCTGCAATATGAACATAACCAGTGTTGGCAGAAAATCTAGCATAGGTTGAAACGTTTTATGAAGCATAAATAATTCAGAATGAAGACATGGACACAGCCTTGTGTAGGCTCTAAGCATACAGCACAACTTCAGTCTGCAGAAAACATTTCCAACAAAGTAGCCTGTACATGTTTCAGTGTGAAGAAAAATTATTTATGATAACCTTGGAACATATTTTTCACATAGAAACATCAGTAAAATGTATACTGTGTGGTACACATTATAACTGTTACTGTTTGTGGCCTTGTGTATACATGTATGAATCTGGTGTCTGTAAATATGAAAGAAGCATTTCAATAGTGAGGACATGCAGAGTGTAAAAGGTTCAATGCAGGGCAGTCAGGTTCCACAGAAAACAAATAACACATTCCTAGTGGTTCATTATTAAAAGGGATGGTATAGGTGTAGATTTTATCTGCCAGCCTTGCATGCATAATGATTCAATATCAACATGGATATTTATAAGTCTTGTAAAGGATGTTACATGTGTTTCCACCTACCTTGCATGTGGATTGCAAGCATTCTCATTAATCCATACCTTCATCAGATGTATTCCCAGTCCATTTCTGGCAGGCAACAGCACACTAAACACCCTAACTTCCCTCCATAAATGTTGAGCCAGATTGTGTTTCCTCCATCCTCCCATCTTATTTGCCAACAAGCCTGCAAATATCCTTCATATAAACAGCCACAGCCACCTCCACATCTCCCTGGCCTTCAGGATGTCGCAGAGGGGAGGTAGAGTCTTTTCTAATGTTGTTTTCTAATGTTGCCGCTGCCACATTTTGTCCCCTCCACCCCCACCCCCTACCCAAATTACCCTGTGATTGAGCACGGCTCCTCTGAGACAATTTCCTGACCTTATAAGCATCGTGGAAAAAAAACGCTCAAACAGTTGTTGTCTTGAATGCAGTGGTTGGCTGTTGTGTTGGAAAATGTTTGCAATCTGTGTTTTCTCATTTAAAAGTGTCTGCGCTGGGATAACTGTTTATAAAGAACTAGGGTGATGTTGTTTTGTTATTTTGGGGTAGTACTGGTAAAGTGATTTTGTTCTTAAGTGTAGGGGTTTAGCACTAAGCCTTAAGGCTGCATCAGCTATTAACAGTCCATCACATACACTAAATGTCTTGTCAATAAGAAACGGCCTTACCTGAATCCTGACAAGCTCGACTAGCTTCCCAATCCTTCGCCGCAGCGTTTGCTCACTCAACTGCCTGGTTGGCCGGCTCGCTCCGGTCAGGTCCGCTCCTCTTCTTCTCGTCTCAACAACCGTGCACTGAGCTCGGTGTAAGTTTCAGCTCATTTAACCTGACAAATAGACAGACATGAACTAAACCAAGACGCTTCAGGGATGAGGGTCATCATTCATTATCCATCATGATCTCAATGAAAGGTTGCTCTGTGTATTCATCTGCAGCACACCACTGTAATACATCCATATCTCTACTCCTTTCTGTCTGGTGTTTGCCCCCTTGAAGCTTGGCAACCAATGAAAATTATGAATGACAACCTATGACTGTGACATAACCCTTAAAATCAATTTAATTCCTCAAATTATAAAAAATCCTGCACATGAGGAGAAATGTATTGTTAACAGGTCCTATAAAATAAAAATTGTACCACTCAGTTATGAGTACGTAAATAGAATTTATACATATTTTATATATATATTACAGTACTAAAATTACCCTTTTAGTTTAAATCAATTTCATTCACTCCAGGCACAAGTTCTCTATGTAAATGTGTGTGTTTTTGCACTGTATTATAGACTTAGGCCTACACATTCATTTAATATGTTTTGTCATATTTGACAGAGGACACAACTGAAGCACACAACTTATATAAATTACCAAAGTTTTGTTAAATGTGGTGATCATTGCTTTTATACTGTATATTGGATGTCTAGTGAGTAAGATATCATGAAACCTAATGGTAATATGATGAAAAATCATTACAGAGAAGCTGGAAACCTGCTCCCCCCTCCCTCTAATCTTCTCTGAAATACTGACAATAGATCACTTTTAAACAGCAGAAAAAAAAAAAAGCGTAGGCCAATGAGATTGAAAATGATGCAATTGGATTTCAAAGCGTGATTCTCTGACAAATATCCTGCGAATTAAAGCATTTTTCATTTTTCAACTGAGAGGCTTGCCTGGCCTCAGCTGACAGGAAACATGCCCCTGGTCAGAGATAATTCTAACACCTTTGAATAAACAATTGTCTGCACTGTTTTTATGAGCCCTCTTGTAAAGGAAAACAAATTACATCCACTCTTCACCTATGATTGAAGAAATCTCATAGCAGTACTCTTGAGTTCTTCCACTGTTATTTTTGGCTTTAAAACTTAGCTCTGCACTGCAGGTTTATGGTGGGTTCAGACCAGTCACCGAAGCACCAGGAAGCACAGCCAGTGGCCTTTCGGCGCCCATGTTAACTGATTGGACCATTCAAACCGGACGCACTGTGGCATGGAGCTCTGCGGCTTCGAGCTCTGCGGCTGACTCGCGATCTGCAGCAATAGTTTCAGCGTCTGGTCTATTTTCTCTGCATGCCGCAAGGGAACTTGACAAGAAAACACACTGATAATCTATTATAAATGATATAACTCCACTAAAAATATGCGCCTATTCTCAAAATAATAAAACACTCTTTATCAATGAGGGACAGAAGTTTATCCATCTGCTCTGCACTCACCCGAAGAAAAAAAAAAAAAAAAAAAAAAAAAAAAAAATATATATATATATATATATATATATATATTTGTCAGTTGTGTCTAAACAGACAGCAAGGGAGATGAGTGGACACACACACACACAAGTTTACTTAAGTCATTTTTGGGATATTTACATAGACATACATTCATTTCTCCAGGAAATGAATGCCAGTCTATGTAAACCCTAATCCTAACCATAACCACTAACTGCCTAAACCTAACCCTTACCCTAACCTTAACCACTAACCCAAAAATCAGCGTTTTACCAATTGGTGACAAGGCTTTTGTCCAAGGTGGCGGGAGGGTTGGCCATAGACTAGCCTAGGCCAATCAAATGTCAAATTGATGGGGTTTTTACTTACCTGTGATAAAGATCATCTCCACATGTGATTAGAAAAGCGCAGAGGAATGTGCCTCTAGTGTGAACAGCCAGGCTCCTGCTCGCACAAGAATTGACGCTTCACAAATATTCTGCACCTGGTCTGAACATGATATTTGAGTTTGTGCTCTGTGTCAAGTGTCTAATCTCCCTAGTGTTTGGTTGTCATTTTCCTTTATCAACTTTATGCTTCAAAAGTAATTTTGTATCTTTCCTTCCATTTTTCACTTGGTAGTGACAGCATACTAATGATGACCATTAGGTTATCTGTCAAGAAGATAAAAGGTGATCATTTTCTGGTTAGAATCAATAATATTATTATTGTATACTGAAGATTGTTCAGGAAATTGATCCCATTATGAAACTTTGACCTCATTTACACTTCACTTCATGCGTCTTGAACAGTCCCCTGTGATAATGGCAGTTGAGGTTACACTGAAATTACACTTGAAGATCCCTTCCAGATATGTTTCAGAACATATAAATTTACTCTGCTTTGAATGATATTGTGTATCTCATGTGTTTTTTCCACAAAAAGTTTTAAGAAATTCTTGAAATGACAGCTACTCCTTCTACCTCATTAAAAATCCTGAATCTTTGAATATGCAAATGTTGTTAATTTTAAACATTTAACTGCTGGACACAAGATGTCTCCTACTTCACGTTCCATTTGTAGTGGATGTGCACTGGAGACTACCAAGTTTTCACACTTGTGCAAGTTGCAGATTGGACCAGGATTGGCTCCAAGTCATGTCACAAATCATGCTTGTAGGTACACGCCTTAAACTAGGATTTAACGTGAGCACAGAGAAACTTTCAGCAGAATAATGTGAAAACAGCCTTCAAGTGTCAAACTTTGCACATAGCCTACATCATTCTGAACAGTGAAGCTCAAACACATTTTTGAGTGGAGGGGGACTTTAAATAAGCTGTCATTCTCTCTGTGTCATTGAAGCGCCTGTGCTGTTTTAGATTTACAGTCAAATTTGTGAGCTGGCTAACAGAGATGCATATATGTGGCTTAGTGTAAACATAATTGAATCACAGTGTAAATAAGGTCTTAACTTACAGACTGCCAATTCTTAAAACATCCAGATACAGGTATGAAACAGGTCTGAGAGATGTGTAATACCAAGCCGATTCAAACTGATATATTTTTGTTACTGTAATTCAAAGCCCATTGAGCAGCAAAACCCAAAGTATCAGACAGACAGGCTCTTTCAGAATACTACTGAAGGTAAGACTGGGCGTTTGCTACTGTAGGAGCAAGGGATTTAAAATTGAGAGCACAAGATGTTTAAAGTTACATGATCAACAGCAGTTGATCATGTAACTTGTGCTTTGGATAAACTTTATGTAAGTGTTGCCTCCTGCAAAATGTGCAAAGAAAGAACAGAGACTGCTGCAGGCCTACTGAGAGTTGAATCAGATGTTACAGGGTCTGCAGGAAAAATAATAAAGCTTGATGACATGGCTGAGAGCAATACAAGGAATACCAATGAGTGACCTTAAAGGAAAGATTCACTGCTGTGAATATGATGATTTCTTAAAACCAGGTCACCTGTGTAGTAGAAATGTGCAATTATCTTTGCAATTGGTGCCCTATGATTAGAGAGGACTGAGAAAAAGGCTGCAGATTCCCCATACTGATCTTAAGGGTGAATCCTCCAATAACCGGAATGCATTACGTGCATCTCGTACAGTCAGCTTCCAGTGAACTACTCATGATGTGTTTACAACTAGCTGGTTAGCATAGACAAACTGAGCAGTATTATATATCTTTACTAAGGCTTATTTATAAAACGTCTTTTCTCATCGAGTCTGGATATATTATACCGGTGTTTCTAACCGTAACCGCTGTTTCTTTTACCTATTTTGGACAATGATGAGCTGGACCGGATTGTGCACAAAGCTGGATGCAGCCGCAAGTTACAGGTTACACAGCAGTGTAATGGCTAATCCATTGTTGCTAACTTCAGAGCTGCTGCTTACTGCTAATCGTTTCCTCTGCTCCGCTCGCACTCACAGTCACTTTTCTGACACTCGCTCTCTCGCTTAACCACTCACTCGCTTACGCTCTGCCCTATTCCTTGAAAGGAGTTGCGCTACTTGGAGTTTCCAAGGCAACGGCACAGATGTTGACTCACATTTCGGAACAGCGCTGCTCAGAGGCTCCCAAGCGCTATTGATTTCCGAATGAATTGATATTTGGCATTATTTTTGGCATTTAAAAAAAAAAAGTTTTGGCCTGGCAGGGGTTCTCTTTGGCCTGGCGGCCCACCAGGCCAACAAGTTAGCAAAGTCTGATATAATATTCTGTCAGAAGACAAAGTCAGGTTTACCAAAGCATCATTAAGTTTGTTCAAGCGCAGAGTTTTCAGTCTGTCTCCATTCTCTCTGACAATCCTCACCGGGCTCCGGTGGCGCAACCACCTCCCCAGCTGCAGCGCCTCAATTTTGGTTGACACTGTTACAGCTCCCCAAAACTGTATTTTGTCTGATTAGACAGCATTATATTCAGCCTCATAAACTGTAGTAGTAGTTTTCTTCCAAATATACTGATATTTTAAAGTATTTAATAGCATGATATTTTAGTGTCTGCTTTTTCCTATCGCTTGCATGACATGGTAGATGGGAGTGTTTTGGGAGACCCACATTTTACTGTCCTTGAAGGCACCACTACTGAAAATGAGGAAACATTGTAGTCTAATGTAGATCTCCAAAGTTTTGACTTTTGACGGCAAATGAGCAGGGAGCTCTGGGTGCAGGCAACATGGAGGGAAGTTAAACACTTTTCATTTGCATATACTACCCACATTGTAATGATACAATGCTGGTTGGAAATCTGCAAAGTTTCCCTTTAAAGATATTTGTCATTGGCAGGAATAGGCCCATCTGTTAGCTAAGCAGGTGTGAAGACTTTACTTGGTTTCATGGTTTCAGAAGCATAATATACTTCACCGAACGGCTACGCTGTGATGTATAGTCATTTCTGTACAGAATTTCTTGCTGCTTAGTTGCCTGTCTGTGCTGTTGTTGTAATGTGATTTGAATGACTCCATGAGGATCCTTTCACCAATTGCATCTTATGTGTGTGCAATGTAGCGGCAAAATAATCATTTGGGTATCATTACCTTTACTATTACCTTACCATCCATTGTGGTTTAACTCAGCAAATGAGATTATTTTCCGCCTCTTGAGATTTTTTTTACTCAGTGAAACACCTGAATCTACTGGGTTAGAAGACACAGAGGTGAAGCTGCAGCACTTAAAGGTCCCTAAACTATCCAAAGACAAAAGGCTTAAGTGTTTCTGAGGCAGTTATTGACTGTAGGGGTTAGAGGAACCTGAGAACAGGTCATGGGAGCTTTATTTGAGACGGCTCCATGCTACCCGTAGCGACAGCCTGCTCTAGGTGGCTGGCTTTATTGTCTGTGCCACAATCCACCACAAAGCATGCATGCATTCAATTTAAATTCTGTTTGTCTTTCCTAGGGCTCTGCTCCTCTCCTCCCACACAACCACTTTCCTAAACGAAGTATAGCTCTAATGAGGGGAGGAAAATATATTAGAGAAGGAGGAGATGTGAGCAGAACTGGGCTGAGACCTTTAAAGGGGACGTATCATTTTTGTGATTTTCTGGTATTTTTTTTAAATACTGTTATGATGTTGAAGGTCTATGTTAAATATGGTCAAAGATCCAAAATTTGAGGTGAACATATGTACAAGAACAGAGTGGGCTCATCGAGAGGGGGGCCTTAAAGAGACAGGAGCTAAAACGGCCTGTTTCAGATAAATGCTGAACTGAGGGGCTGCATAAAGAGCCAGTATAAGATATATAAGCAGTTTTTGAACTATAAATCATGCAAAGATGTTCCAGTTGAGCCCCAGAATATAAATATAAACCTGGAATTGTGCGTGATACATCCCCTTAAAAAAAAAAATCTTTGTGAATCTAAGTGTTGATTACAAATGGCTCAAGTGGTAAGCTAGTTGCTTGGCACAATCATGTTTAATCATGCTCAGCTGATTTAGATTGCAGAAGGCAACTGATATTTAAACTTTTTGTCATTAAATCTAGTCTGAATTGGCAATTTGCACAAGGTATTTGAGTGGCAGCTGTATGAAGGCTTCAGACTTTCAAGGAGTTTAATTTTAATTCTATAGGCACTACTAGATGTTATAAGTACAGATACATCTTGGAAATCTAGTTTTGAAAAATATTGTTGCAAGCACATAATGCCTGGCAGCTGTGGATTTTATCGTTTTACATTGAGTATCCCTTTTTAAACACAGTTTACTTTATGTAGGTCAAGCAGCACATATCCGGTGAGGGGCATTGCATGTAAAGATACTTACTGCAAAGTCCTCTGACAAAACTGCTATGACAGATGTCACAATATTAGGACAGTCAGCCCGATGGTAGGTAAACATCAGTTTCTGAGTCACAAAGGGAAAGATAGAGCAAGAGATGATGGAAGGACACTAGAGAGGAACAGCTGGGTCTGTCTGAAATTAAATATGCTCAAAATTCATACCTGAGCAAGTATTTACCTTTCTCCAACACACATCAGCACCACATGAACACAGATCTGTGTATGTCTACATCTTGGGATTTATGCATTCTGAGCCTCCCACAGCACGTGCCCCGAAATGTCCTGTATTTTTGTGCCACTGTATAGATTCCCACCAGGTTAGCGGTTCAGTTTGTTCTTCATTCAAACAAACATGAAAACCCTTTAGTTTTAAAGTCCCCCTCCACTCAAAAATGTGTGTTTGCTTCTTGTTACTTAATTTGGATGTTTGAACTTCACTGTGCAGAATGATTCATGTGCAGAGTTTGACACTAGAAGGCTGTTTTCACATTCATCCGCTGAAGGGGGAAAGTTTCTCTGAGCTCACCGAAAGTCTTAAGAGTTAAAGGCGCGGGCATGATTTGTGACACTGATAACACAACAAATATGATGTAGAAACCTGAAGCCTACAGTGCACATATTGAGAATGGACCTTTCAGTGAAGTAGGCAGTTAAACTTTTGAAATGAACAATATTTGCATATTCAACGTTTATGGATTTTTCAAGGAGGGAGAAAGATATGTAATTTTGAATAATTTAATGAGGTAAATGGACTTTTTGTGTGGTAAAACCATATTACACACATTACTATTCCAAGCAGAGCATTTTTAATTGATCTTACAACATGTCTGGAGGGGACCTTTAAAGTCGTTGCCAGACTTTTACATGCAAAAACATGCACAGACTGTTTTTTTCCTTTTATTCTTACTGGCAACAATCAAGTGTTGAGTGTGATTTCCAATGTGGTTTTTGAGGAAGAAAAAGGAAAAGAGAAACGATTGTGGAGTGTAGTTACTTTTGGTCTAGCCTAAATTGGTAAAAAACTTTGAAATGGTTGTCCAACAAATGGCTTTGGTAAGCTTCATTTTGTACTGTGTCTAGGTCCTAATGGTTCCCCCAATCAAAAGTGACATTGAGCCATTTATGCTTAGTTTAATATAATTGTGAAATTGGTATTGCAGTTCATCTTGCCATGATAAAACAGACGCATTAATAACCAATTTGGAAGTAATATAGATCTGCTGAGAGAAAAAGAGAAGCCAATGCATAATAGCTCTTTTGTGTGAGCCAATGTTGCTGCCATAGCAACTGCTACCTGTTTCCACTCTTTGATCTGATTGGTTAAATAGTTTTTTTTCCTCCCTCCCCTTTACCCTAAATCCTGTACACAGTTGGCACAGCAACATGCTTCTGTGATCAGTGTTTTTTCACCTTCCTTTTCTAACCCTGTCCAACTAAATTGAGAGTCAAAAGATGTGAGTTATTTATGAGGCACATGCGAACAGCTCAACAGTTTGAGAATAAGAAGGTCAGCCAAGATGTTTTGTCTTCTTTCATCCTGTTGATATTAGTTCTTCTCGATCTTGTGTTGCGGTTTTAAACTGACTGAATATCCTCATTTTGAATCTAGCAAATCTATAGCTTGTGGTCACTTCATGGAACCAGTGCCACATGTGGTTCCTGGTTACATGTGTGGTATTCTTTCATTAATATCAGCAAACTCCATATTGACACGTATCCTGATAACTACCTGTTTGCTTTTTCTGTGTCCCTATGAGGAGGGGGGCATACATTGCAGTAGTTCACGCACAGCTTGATGTTTAACAGTCTACACTTACACTTTTAGTCTCTCACTAACACACAGAGGTCACAAGACATAAACAGAGAGAGAAACATGTCCGCCTTTGCTTTCAGCTTATGTATGTTTATGCATGATGATCAATACCAAACAGGTCATGGTGAGTGTATATATTAGCATGCTTCTCCTGTTCGGCGCTATATCACCCGCCTGTACGCACACTGGAGACATGCTTAGGCCATAAGTGTTTTAACGAGGGTGGTATGCTGGCTCAGCAGTTAGCACTGTATCCATGCAGCAAGATGTTTGTGTGTTTGAATCTACTCCTTCTTGTTTGGAGGCGTTTTCACCTCCTGTTTGTGTGGGTTTCCTCCAACTGCTCTGCTCTCCTCCTGCCATCCAAACACAGCTCAGGTCAACACTGATCTCTAAATTGTCCAGAAAATGTAAATGTTTGTTTACAGTTTGTATGTGTTTTTAATGTTTACTCAGTGCTTTCTGGGGCAGACTTACAGGCTCCCATGACTAGAAGCTGCTGAAAATTGATTAAGATATGAATCGGTCAAGGATAAAATGTTTAGGTGTACGAGCCAGCAGACAGAAAAATGGCTCTGCTAATATATTATCCAGTGTTATGTTTAAAGTTTCTCTATTCCTCTATTATTTGCAACAATTTTACAACAATACAACAGTACAACAGCTGGGTTTTTTTTTAAAAACCCTAAACCACTCAGATAAACTGAGGAAATATATTAAATGCGTAGTTCTTGTCAGTGTTTCTTTTTAGTTCCTGAAAATTTGAGATTTTGAGCAAATTATACAATCACACCATGAGATATAGATCTTTTGGGATATGTGAGCTATAAGTTTCTAAAGATGATACATCTACTGCGTACAGAACGACCTCATGCATTTACATGAAAGAAATAATTGTGTGTGCGCATGAAAATCAGAACACTCTTAGACACATTGAGACTGAAATATTGAGGCCTTGCTTCACTGGGACACTTTTATGGTGCATCTGATATATTCACTTATCAGTTGCAAAAAAAATATCATTGAACATCAACTAAGATAAATGTTCTTATAGTTTGAATTATGAAGGAATCACATTAGCAATGTTCAGATGCAATTTTCAGTCCTTTCAAGTCACTTCAAACATCTGTTGAAGTTTGGTTTTTACATAATTTAACAACAAAAATCGAGTGGGATCTCTATTTTCTATCTGCACGTCAAAGATCTTCATTACAAAGGCAGCCACGGGTAGACAAGATGGAATTGTTCAGCGAAAGGACATCTCAGTTGGCTTTATCCTCTCTACATTGCATAATTTCTCCATGTCTTGACTTCATTCCGTCCACGCACTCACCTACACAACCTTCACATATGTCGCTCCGCCAAATGTTCCATGTGCAAATGCTCAAAATAGGCACGAATCCTCTACACTGGGGATGGGATGCAGATTTGTGGATTAGTCCGTCATCTCCAGGGTGCAATCATGTCATTCACAGTGGCGCTAATAAATACCAAGCTCATTTCACACCACGTTTCACTTCGATGTAGATGATATCAGAGACATTACCCATTTCTGCCATGTACTATATGGGAAGAAAGAAAAGTACCAAGCATAGTCGGTCCATCAGTGATGTGTTTTTCTGCATATTAGAGGAGACTGAGAGGCAGGAGGGTTAAACTGTGGAGTCTATGAACAGATGGTATGACAAACAGATGATAAATAGAAGTGGAGATTAGGATACTGTGGTACAACGGCAAAAAATACTGGTGTAAGAAGAGATACATTATGAGCAGCTCATGATAAAGTGGAAATAGTTATGTGCATCATTTATTGTTTAAAAAAAAAACACTCAACTATAAGGGATTTTTATGTTGTAATTACCTGGAATCTTGCCGAATTATCTTTTTTTTTTTTTTTTTTTTTTAACTGCTTCATTCAGTCGCTGTAAATGTAACTACTCATGCCTGATTGCAGAGGAGCTCTCATTTTGGCAGCAGGCCAAATTGGAAGAGTTGCTAATTAATACAACAGGTTAACCACTTAAGTAGCATGCATGCTTGATCGGTGGGTTGTAGTGGCTATGCTCTCATCTAGATCAATGTAGAATTATTATGGAAATGTTGGCTTTGATGTGTCAAATCAGCACAGCCACGTTTCTGGAGTTTTGATGTCGGACCATCAGAACGCAAGCTTTGAACAGAAAGTTAGGTGGCATTTGCGGGAAGACCTACGTGTTTGAACGGGCGTCAAAGTAATTTGAAATTATGTTTTTCCAGCCTGTCTGTCGACCAGCGCAGGTCAGGTTTGTCAAACTCTATCTCAGCGAGGGCCAGACTGAGGAATTAGAGAGCAATTAAATGTCTGTCTCCAGACTTGAATCCATTGAGACAGAACCAAAGATATAAAGCGCTTCAAGGGACAGCTCGCATTCTAAGAAATATATTTCTCTGAGTTACCCAGAGTCTGAAAAAATAATGAACATTATCTCTCTGCATGCAGTTTGAAGGTATAGAAGACAATCAGAATAGCCTTTCTAAATTACTTGATCTAATATCTGCCCTGCTTAACAGCGTCTTTAATAAGTGTAAGTGTAATTCTATACAATTTATTTAGCCATTTGTGATAGTATTTACCTACTCATTTTGAAATTAATAACATAGTGGCAGCTACACACACTGTACCTAATCCTACATCTAGCAATAAGGCTGCAACTAATGATTATTTTCATTATTGCCAAAATGGTGAGAAATGTCAATCACTGTTTCCCAATGACTGAGGTGATGTCTGCTAATGTATTGTTTGTCCCAATGGTCCATAACCCAAAGACACTCAGTTTACTATCACAGAAGACTAAATAAACCAGAAAATATTCACATTTGAGAGGCTGGAATAAGTGACTTTGGACATTATTTCTTAAAAAAAGGACTCAAAACAATCAGAAAAGCAGCAAATCCTCCCATTTGAGAAGCTGAAACCAGAGAATTTTTGGCAAAACGATAAATCGATTAGTTGACTAATTGTTGTATATGTAAATAGCAACAATCTGACTGCTGACTAATCAATCTTTCCACATTTACATTGAAATGATTTAGTATGCATGATAAAGACTAAAGGCATAGAATATACTGAAATCCAATTAATTAGGAGCTAATTAAATTACCACATTAAAGTGCATTTTTATCAGTAGAAACTCCCATATACTTTACCTCGCACACAAACCTTCCCAAGAGGTTTACTGAGTGTGAACCTGCTGTAGATTTGCAGATCATGTCACTCGATTTGTTGAGAAACTCTTTTGACCAAGGGTGACAAAAAAGAAGCATGACCAATCATTGTGATCTGCAGGGGTCAGTGGACGCTAATGAGTGGTAGCCATTTTTCAGACTTCATTAATTGCACATTGCAGCGGGTAATAAATGGCCCTTGCAGTGCTGTTATTGGCTGGTGGGAAGAGCAAATTGCCACAGCCATTGATCAGACTCAAGAGGATCCACATCTGCTGTGTTTGTTTGCATGGCTGCTTTCTGCCTCATTTCTGCGCCCCTGCCTTACATTCCTTTGACCTTGGGGGTTCTGAGGTTCCTGTGTCTATAATAGTGTCTTTTCAAGCCACCTCGTATTCGTGAAGCAGTTTTTATTATTATCAGATGGGCTTCCAGGTGGCTCGGTTAGCTGAGGGGTATACCATGTAACTAACAGGGTTTTGTATTCTTGAATGCAAGGTCTACCCCAATCTGTCCCATCTCTCTTGACTGTACCTGCAATTTAAGATGAAATGCCCTTAGAATAATATTATTATTAATTCCAATGTGATCAATACTGTTTAATACAAAGATGCAGGAAATGTTTGAATTTCAATGTACATG
Organism: Thunnus maccoyii; assembly: GCF_910596095.1. NCBI lineage: Eukaryota > Metazoa > Chordata > Actinopteri > Scombriformes > Scombridae > Thunnus > Thunnus maccoyii. Next base: position 13,991,733 of record NC_056552.1, read on the forward strand.
GAGCAATATTGCTCACACTATAATGCGAACTATGTGGACTCATGATGTGACAGGTGGCTAATGGGACGCTGTATACCAATCCTGGATTGCGGCTTCACCATAAAATGAGATTTGCTTCAACAAATAATAACACTGTCATCCAAAAACTCTCATCACAGAAACATCAAAAGCATAATTGAAAAGCACTACCTCTTCAAGGACAACTCAACAATGTAATAGGTGTTAAAAAAAACGGTCTGGACCAGATTATCACAGTGCATTCCTGCCAGTTTGCTCAACGACATAGCAAGCTGTCACCTCTCCCCGCAATATGCGAATCCATAGCTAGATTATCCCCCTGAAAGACTGAAGCATCAGTATGAAATGTAAGTCAAATGTGGGTGGCATCCAGCAGACTTGTAGTCTGCTATCTGCACATGAAAGACTTATAAAACCTCCCACATGAAAAGATTTAAATATGCAGGATGTAAACATTTTCTGAACTTGCTTCTGCTAATCCGCATGATTCTAGGTTTTTACTTAGCATCACTGATCAACTGAGAAACCTTGCCTCTCCTGCTGTTCTGCTTATTGTGAGTTTCTAGCCTGATGGTATCAGATCTGTGATTACTCTTGCTGTTCTTTTGCTAATCTTCTGGGCCCAAGGCTAAGCTTATTAAGCCACATGATAACAATTTACCAAGAGAACCTTTTGGCTATCAGCCTGTCCTGCTGCCCCCTAGATATTATTGCCACTAGATTTCTCACAGAGGTGATGGAGAGTTAAGGCTCCAGCTTATGTTATAATTGAACTGGGTGCAACTCTCTTTAAAAATGATAAGCTTTCAGTGTTATAAAATACTGCTCCCTTGATACAGAAGTCCTATATAATTGCAAAACCTAAGCATCCAATTTCAAATGGGATGTCAACAATATTCCCCTTTCCTTGTCTCATTAGTGCAGTGCGTAGACATATACATCTGCATTTAAAGGAGTCACAGAATTATACCAGCAGTGGGAGCTCAGAGGAAATGTGTGTGCCACGTTATATTCAATCACATGACACTGAGGCACATTTTATTGAGACAGGGCTAGATTGAGTCGTATTGACCTGTTGGCTATTTATAAATGTATCTAGATTCATTGGATGGCTGTTTGTATATTGAGATGTGAATTGAATCAGTCTCAGTGGGTGAGATGCACACGCCTCATCAGTGGTTCTCAAGCGTGTAGCATCATGGCCCTAGAGCACGCAGGATTTCTTTCCAGTCAGTCTCTGCAGCAGGTGTCGTTAGTTGAAGGTGCTAATTAGTGAAAGTAAAGTTTGTAAATTTTTAAATTTACTCTACAAAGCCTAAAGCTATGGTTTTTTTTTTTTCAAATTGCATGCAGTCTGACAGAGCAGCGCAATAACTGACATCCCAAATTCCATTGCCTTTGATCATCATTTAGCGTATGATTTAGCAATTTATTCATAGAATCACCAATCAGGCGTTCTGAAAATGTCACAGACTGGAACAATTTTGCATAATCAAAGCAAAGCAAAGCAAAGCAAACCTTTATTTATACAGCACATTTCATTCCAGGTGGAAGCAAAATATGCTTCACAGAGCGTGAGCTATCACAGAAGTTGCAGCCAAAAAACCATGTGGATAGTGTACAAGATAAAACATTAGATATATAAGTAAACACAATTAAAACAAACATATAAATAATACATGAGTTAAAAACCATTAAGAAAGTAGGAATAATATAAAATAATTAAGACCAGCAACTGACTAGTACAAAAAAATAATAAGACGTGAATTAAAATCATTAAAAAAGTAAGAATAAACTTAAATAAAATTAAATAATAATTAAGACCAGCAAACCAGACGACTGAGCAAAATGCGGGGGAAACTCAGCTCTGTTTAAGATTGGCTGAGATTGACACTAAAATGAAAATAGCTGGTCCACCTTAAAGGTCAGCCCCCTTAAGTGAGCCTGGTCAGTTTAGGCTAACCCGTTGTTGCTAACTTTGGGGCCAACCCCCTTTACTTTTCTAGCATTTGGGGAAACAACAGACGAGAGCTGCAGCATTTATTAACTCACACACTGTAGTCTGTACTGTGCATTTACTGGCAGATTGACAACTTACTGCCTAACTTTTCTTCTGCTCCGCTTGCATTCACCATCACTGTTCTGCCGCATACCCTCTCACACTCGCTCAACCACATACTTGCTATGTACACATTACACAGTGCCCTATTCCTTAAAGCAGCTACGCTACTCTTATAACAGTGCCTTTTGCATAGATGTCCTTTGAAGAATGAGGAGAAGGAGGATTCTAGAATTTGATGCACTAGTTGATGACTCAAAACAATTCCGCAATAACATAGGGTATTATCGTCGCACAGTGTGAGAGTGAAAATTAGAAGTAGTCCATTGATATTAATGATCGTGTGAAATTTTAGCAGCTGTGCTTATAACTCTTTGGGTAGGATGTTCCAGTGGCTTGGAGCATAAAAGCTAAAAGTAATTTCACCAATTTTCGTGGAGACGCGGGGAATAACCAAACGGCCCGTTCCAGATGACCTGAGACCTTAAAAACGAGCATTAAAATTTTAAAATCCACTGATGTCTGTTTGTTAATTTTGCCACCATATTTTCGATGTGAAATTTTGGGACTTTGTTAAATAAAGACCTACACTTTCTACACGGTTCATTTGATGTTGATGTAAACACCCTCAAATTAAAGTTGAAAGTGAGCACTTTACCCTCACATCCAATGCGCTTGAGTACAGAGCCAAAACAACAAAAAAATGCATTGTAAGACACATTCGTTTAAACCACCATGGCTTTACAATAGTATAAAGTCTGGGATGATTGTCCTGCATGCTGCTGAGCTGAGTACACACAGGTGCAGTGTGTAGTGCAAGTCCTTAACAGATGGACCTCTTTTTCTCCTAAACAGTGACAATGTATTTTTTGGCCTCGTACAGCAGTGGACAAGCACTTTGTGAGAAAATACAAACACTTTAAAACACAGGTAAAGGATTAGCAAACCTGGACATTAACTGTAGCTTTGTAGCCCTAAAATCATATATGTAAAACTTAATATTAGTTGAGTTAATTTTACACATTTGTACTTTTGCCAGTTATATCAATATTGATTTTCTTATAAAAATGTGAAATCTAATGAGATTATTGTTTTCAGGGAGCTTGCTTTTTTGAATCCCCCAACTACTAGTCAATCCCTAGATCCCTTTTGATGACTTGTTAATGAGACCTGAACTCCTCCTCAGAGACCAAGCAGTCCGTCTATTTCTACTAGAGAGGTGCTGATCTTCATCCTGACTTTATCCTGAGCAGTGTGAATCCCCAGTAACAGGACATATACTGCATCTCCGTGACATTCAAGAGACATATTAAAATAATAAAAGTTTTAGCCTTGGATAAATCATGCAGCCCTCCTCAGGGTTCCACTTAACACCAAAAATTAAAAACAATATGATAATATAATATGGATTTTTTCCCATGATTTTGGTTATTTATTATACATAATATGTACAACAGTGAAGTTCCTTCAGATTTGGTTGTTTTCCTTTAGTTATTGATATGTAATGTTGATATATTACACAGATGTGAAAAATATAAAATTAGGCACATACTGGATCAGTAAATGAATGCGTATATAAATGTAGGTTTCTCCATATTTTGTATAAAGCCAGAGCTAGAGAAGAGAACATAATTTATGATAATAACATTTCAGTGAGTATGGATGACCTTGATAATAAACTCAATTAAACAAATTAGCATTAACAACATCAACATTAACAATTAAATAAATGCTGAAAGATCTGCAGAAATGTAACGGTGAACAGTTAGAGAAAGAACATAATGGCATTTGTTTGTTTTCACTCTGGGTTAAACCTCAGGTGAGTTACCTTAGGTTTAAACCTATATTAACAGCAGTTAAACAAACAGATACAGAGCAACAGCTGTAATATCTGTACTTTAGGAGAGATTTCTGCAGTAGATGTTGACAAAGCTGGCAGGAGCCACAGAGATGAAGGCTATACCTCAATAACGTCATAAAAAAACACCCTTGGTGATCAGCAGCAAGCATTTTGTTGGTTTTAACTAAACTGTATATGTTGTTGGCTGCTGCTATAAAGTCACACAGAAGACATGCACAGAACTATGCAGTGAGGATGCTAACCTGCAAGTGAATTAGTCAGCAAACTGTACAAAACATACCACAGTTGCTGTTTTCCACCCAGGACTATTGTTGCTTCTATGAAAGCAGAAAGCCACTATTTCTTTTCAAAGTCTTTGTTTGTATGCTGACATTTTTTTCAAGTAGCGATGTTACACCATATTTGGTGACTCATTAGATTCACCGGTAAAAGGTTAGTGGGCACAGCCAATCCACATAGAAAGCATTTTTTACGTCTGTCACTTGGTCTCATGGAACAGATACACTTCCATTTTATTAAATATATCAATCCACACTGACTCTGAGACACATGCGAGTGAAGTGCGTTTCATGGCGACCCACTGCGTTTTTTTACATTCGAAGTCTATTTCCTCGCCTACTACGGTGGGAAATAAAATCAATGAATCAATGAATACAAATGCTGTTGATTTCTTCCCATGGACCCAACATGAAAACTATTTTGGTTCAGTAAATTTGTGCTGTCAGTCAGCCTGGTGAGGGCAGTTTGGCTGGCAGCTGCCCTCTCAGCTCCCCAGGAGCTGCTGCTCACAGACAGCTGCTTCTGTGGACAGAGACGCTGAACACAGGTCAGGTCAGAGTCGATGTGGATTGAACAAATAGAATGCACGCTCTTGTCTCGCTTCCTATGTGGATTCCCAGTAAGAGCGCAGCCTTCCCCACGTGTATTTCAGCGAATCACGATGCATTTCATCAGTTACACTCGAAAATGATGACATCTCCTAAAACATGCTCACAATGCAGACTCTAATTGGCCTGTCAAGTCAATTACAGCCAATCAACTTGCCCTGGCCATTCAACTTGCCCTGCATAAATTTTTACTGGCCCCCGGGCCATGGCTTCTGTTGAACCCTGACTTCTACAGGTATATTACTACAATAACTCTACTTAACAGAAACTGTCACTGAGCTAAATTCTGAATATAGACGCAGTAACCTTGGTTTAGATGATTAACAAAATGGAGTTCTGTGACATCAGTAACCCTTTTGATTTTCATATAAGTGAGCATATCAAAGTTAACAGTGCACCTGTCAACCAATGGAGCTTTTTGTTTCCTTCAAGAGCAAAGGAAATGTGCAGACTCTGCATAAGAAGAGTAGAATGGCTTAGAAATTACATGCTTTATATTAAAATCCTTTTAGCTTTCAAAAAGTATCACTGTCACCTTGGATGAACCTTTTTGCAATGAGATAATGAGGTAGCAAGCTTCACCCCCTCCTAAATGTTGACAACTGAGACTACAGGTAGCAGACAGTGTTTTTTGGCATTTTTTTTAAGTTGCCTATTCTTATTCAGGTCGATCCTATTAAGATTAAGAATATAAGACTTCTGGTAAATGGGTGTCATGGTGATCATACTCGGAAAACCATCAAAACCAAGGAATTATCATGTCTTACAATCTTGGCCCTGTATCTGTTTACTCTCAGGATCATACATATCTGGGGAAACTGGTCTTCCGCTTGTGTTTGTTCATCTCCACATGCAATTTCACCGGAGAATCTCGCTGCATCCCTTGATTCCTGGAGTCAGTACATCATATACTCCAATTTTCTGGATGGTGAATGAGTGTCTGCCCAGCATAGGCAGCGTGAACATCATGGCCAGAGAGCAACCCCTGTACCAACAAACCAGGGTTATTCCTTCATTCTCTGTACTGTCCTCTTGCTATGTGGAGATGTTCACCTATGTCCCAGACCTACAGACGCTTGGCAAATGGAAGATATTGACTCTTGGAAATCAGCTGTCCCCCACGGGCCTGCGGCTAGACCAGAGACCTGCCTTCACCACTCTCTCCCTGCAAGATTACAAAGTAACAACAAGAGGACAAGCACGATATCTAAACCACATGATATTGGCCAAAAACTGATAAACACTGGTCCCACTATTATGACAAATGTGCCATGGACTACCACCAACTCTGGGATTTTTAAACAACAGAGAACCATCTTTAAATCAACATGCCACCAAAAGGGATCTTTCATGGACATTTAAATATACAGAGCATTATTTCAAAGACTTAACAACTTGAACATTTACTGTGTCTTACGGAAACTTGGTTAACCCCTACAGCTCCTTTAGCTTTATTTGAAGTCCCAGGTTATAATGTGTACAGATGAGACAGAAGTAAAGGGAAGGGTGGTTGGATTTTGATCTACGTTGAAGAGAGCATTCAAAGCAAACAAATAGTGATGAATTTGCAATTTATCGACCACCTACTGCGACGAATGTTTTGACTTTTTATCTGCAATGCTCAAACAATATTATGGTAAAGAAGTTCTTCTTATGGGAGACTTCAATTTAAACTCGCTAGATAGAGCATGCCGAAAGAGGCTTAAGGAAAAAACCTATGAGACTAACAAAAGCTTACCAAACTCTACTGGTTTTGAGTTTTACAAATAAAGCAGACAAGATAACAAAAACATACAGATTTAATGTCAGCTTTTATTAAAGTATACCAAAACAGTGGCCTCGAAGCCTAATGCAAAACGCATTGTTTTAATAGTAACCTATGGGACCTAATGAAAAAGAGATGCCTCCCTGAAAAAGTCCCTCAAATCAGGACTGAATACTGATAGATGAATCTATAAAGGTTTGAGAAATAAAGTCATTATCTTAGAAAGGCTGAAGCAATTTTATTTCTTAAAATCGTTAGAAAAACAAAAGGGAACAGTAAAATACTATGGAATTGCATTGACAAATTAACTAGAAAGGAAAAACCCAAGTGTGGTAGCATTACAGCTCAAAATAAATGGTACTTATCAAAATGATAGCTTAGCTGTTGCAACAAATTTGAACTCTGACACCTACAAATGAGGCAAAGGTCAACAAAATCCTCTAAACCCTATCAAACAGCAGAGCAAAGATACAATTATAGACTCATCAGCGTACTCCCCGCCATCTCAAAGGTCACTGAAAAGGCTATAGCAGAACAATGCAATTTGGATTCAGAAAAAAACATTAAACTGAAATGGCATGCTGCTACATCCTTGAAGTCATTAAAGCAAACCTAGATAAAGGAGGGGTGGTGGGAGCAGTCTTTCTCGACCTGCGTAAGGCTTTTGACTCAGTAAACCATCAAACACTTCCCAACAAACTGGCAAACTACAACCTTTCCATAACTACACAAAACTGGATTAAATCATACTTAAATGGCTGACATTAGTGTTTGCAGATAAACAATAAATTATTGCCCCTAAAAGCCTGCACCATGGGAGTGCCACAAGGCTTGATTCTAGGACCACTGCTTTTCAGTATATGCATTGATGATTTCCTGTCTGTTTGCTATGATGCTGAAATTGTGATGTATGCAGATGACACCGTGCAATACACCCATGGGAAAAATGCAATAGAAATCACCACAAAATTAACAAAGGAAATGGAAAATGTTGCTAAATGGCTAAATGACTCCTGTCTCACTTTAAATGTTGGAAAGACTGTAACTATGCACTTTACCAATAGAAACAAACTTAGAGATTGTCCTTACATCTGCTAAATGGACAAAAAATTAAAAATGTGGATGAATTTATATACTTGGGTGTCACTCTTGATCCCACTCTTGATTTCAAAAAGCATATTAAAAAACTGGGTAAGAGACTGAAAATTAACCCTGCGAATTTTAGACATATAAGAAACTCCCTTACAGTTGAGGCAACACATGTCTATTTAAATGCAATGATTCTTTCACACCTTTCGTACTGTATGATTAGTTGGTCTCAGGCAGGAAAAAGCAAGCGAGTGCATCTGTATGTCCACACTGGAGGCATTCAGGTACAGTGTTGAGCATAGGTCACCCGCGTGTTGGAAGCGCTCAGAGCCGAATACACATGATTGTAGTGACACACGTAAAATGAAATAAAACAGACTTGAAGCATAAATGAACACTTCAGGTCGCTGTTATACTCATGAGATATGGCTGAGACACGAGCCCGCACAGAGCCAGTGCAGACAGCTACATAGATCAAAATGAAAGCTTGTCTTTTGCGTGTGATGTGCATGTGAAAAACGCATCTGACATGCTTGCTGTCACAAGGGTTAAGACCACTCGAATCATTATATAAAAGCTCCCTTAAAATTCATGATAAAAAAACATGTCAATATCACAACTGTCATATACTCACTAAATAAGATATGTTAAATTGTTGTATAATATGTTAAAGATAAAGAGATTCAAAAGAAACAAACAAACAAACAGCAACTTCAGGTTCAGTCATAGAAAAGAATATGCAGTTGAATGAATTCATAAAAAGCACTCATCAGAAAAGGAGCCCTGAAAAAAGTGAGAGGGCAGAATGAGATATTGAGGGGGAAGAAAAGTGACACAATTGGGAAAAAAAAAGTCAGCCAAAAAGTTTTTATTAACAAGAGAATGTTTAAATTGCTATTGAACTCCAATATAAAGGGGATTTTAGCAGCAGGTGAATTGCAGAACTATAAACAGAATGATGTGGTGATGGTTATGACAAGAGGCACACCAGTGACCCTTTTGGACAAGCAGTTTATAATTCTCAGCCATAACACACAAGGTCACAGCATTGCTCCTCAGATTATACAGGATTTGTACTGCGTCACAGACAAGAGACAAACATTAAAAGGTCTAATGGGATTACTTCATGTGTTTCATAGAAGTATGGATGTAAAAGTTCAGTGGAGTTGCATAGTCACATAGTCATTCTTGTCACTTGTGATAATGTAGTCATAAACAATAGCACAATATCCTTTTTGAGGTACCTGATCTTGTCAAGAACATCCTCAGAACTGGCTGACCCCATGGGTCTGGGTGCGGCCCTAAGAAGACCAGCTAAGTGTGCAGTGTGTGACAAACAGGCCAACGTACCTGATCTCCACCTTAGGCCCGGCAGCCCCTCCCATTCCAGTGATGGTACCCAAGACTTTTTTTTTTTTTAAATATCTCCTCTTTAATTTATTTAGTCATTTTCACCTCCCTCTTATTCCCCCTTTCTTAATTGATTTTCAATTTAATAACTTCATTCCTTAATCTTCCTCCTTGCTCCTGTTTTTTTTTTTTTTTTTCAATTATTATTATTTTTTTAGTAGATGCACTCACACACACACACATTGAACAACCGACCCTAGCAGTGGTAACTGGCTGGCATGTAATATTTTTTTGTAATTAGTATGGTGATTTTTGTCCTATTATTTGTTTTGTTTGTTTTTATTTTAGGGTTTTGTAGGGTATTTTCTAGTTCTTGTTATTTTTTCACTTTATGTCTCTACCTCTGTCCTGTGTTTATGCACTATGCACAAAAAAACAAACTGGTTAGTATTTTGTGTTTGTGCAATTTAGGAGCATGGGTATCTGCGTATGCACTTAAAACCATATGCAGATTGTTCCTTTTTACCACAACAATTGGCACAAAAAACAATAAAGCACAGTTGGCCTTATATACCCACCTGTCAGTACTTAATGTGCCCAACTGTTAGTCCTGGAGTATGACAAACTTTCCAAAGATAGTCTGTCTACCTATGGGCATTAACAGTAGGAAACTGTGGTGGAAAATGTTCAGAAAATGTCATTTGTCAGAATGTTAAGACATCCTCTAAAACATTCCTGGATCTGCACCAAAAGCTAATCATTTGTTACTTGGCCCACATTAGCCTAACATTTGTAACCCTTTTTAAACAAACACTTAATCATCAAATGTTTCTTTTAACCAAATGAAGATGATTTTAAGTGTCCTTGACAGCTACTGAAGCTCGGGCAGCTGGCCTGGACCTGTAACGAGTGGGCGTACATGGCAGACAAGTGGAGGACCCAAATGCAGTCTCTACAGACTGGCAGGTTAAATGAGAAAAGCTTTTAATGAGGAATCCAAAAACACTGGCTTACAGATAACAAGGAGTATATCAGGCAAAAAAAGGTGATAGCAGGCAAACAAAATGCAGCAAGGAAAAGGCAAAGGTGAGTGACAGAGAAAACAAGGACAAAAAGGCTAGAACGCTTGACACTTGGTACCAAGACAAACTGGCACTGAAAGAGGGGAACACACAGACTAAATACTAAGGAGGCAAGGCTAATGAGGGACAGGTGAAACTAATCAGGGTGGAGTAGACAATCACACAAGCAGTAAACACACAAGAGCAGGAATTAAAGTATCTGAAACGAGAGGAGAGGTGATTATTTTAAAATTAAACAGGAAATGATGCATGAATGACATAAAACAATGAAACACATAACCTAGGGAGCAGGGCGAGACTAAACAGGAAGGAAAGTCCAGGAGTATCTGGTGGACAGGTGGAAAAATGGCAAAGGCTAGAGCAGAGAGTGCTGAAGGACAGACACACAGGGCCTAAGCAGGAATCGTGACAGGACCTTTGCCAGTTTAATAGATTAAATCTGGCTTTTGGGCGTCCAAATATGGTAATTCTTAAATTGGTTTCATTGATTGGCACATAGGACTTGTCGAATTAATAAAAGAGCCATGTCTTTGAAACTTAATTTTAACATGAAGTCAAGATCAGTTTAAATTATAATCAAAAACCATTTGGCTCAAAACCATCTTAAGAGCTGTCAGCATGATCAACCACCCACCCATGCTTTGGAATGCTTAAAACCATCTCTAATGTAGCCAAGACTCATGACTGATATTGTTTAATTATTTTCCCTAAATATTATCTGAACAAATTGGGTGCACATGTTCTCCCTGGAACCAAGTGGCATGGTTTATTACTTGAGAATGGCTCCTTTATATTTCCAGGCTTTTGGTATCAAGGTTAAATCTTCCTGTTGTCAACTCCTCATGTTTCCCTGGTGCTACTGGGGGATCTGGCTAATGCTCAGATCAAAGTCATAGTTATCACTAGATTCTTGAAAACCTCTTAAAATGGAGACTTTACTTTCCAGCACATAATAAATTAACTTTAGTAAGTGCCTGGCAATAACCCAAAACATAAAAAGTTTATCCTCCAGGTCTATAGGGAAGGCATTTGAGTCCAACCAAACTGTACTTTGTTACTTCAATCCTGTTTTTTTAAATCAAAAAGAACATCAGCATCCTCCTACATAATGTTATGACATTATGGAAATGCACTGGTTGAGCCTCTAGCCTCTTCTATGCTGCCTTGGGCAGATGCCGCTTGTTCTGATGCTGTCATCAGCCTTGCCACATTTCTATCCAGTGTCTTCCTCCCAGGAGCTTCAGATGTCCCCTACAGCTGCCCACGTCACCCGCAGCCATCCTCAGCCTGGCCTCTTTTCATGCTCAGGGTTTGAAGCATTGCTCAGCTCCCCTCTGGTCCGCCTCCACTAGAATACTTCCAGCACAAAGCCCGAGGACAGGTCCGAGGTCAAGAACTCAGGAAGAGAGAACTCTCAGTTTTAGCACAGAGATGAAATTCAACTCACACTTCATCTCCCCTCATTACTCTGTTTTTTTTCTTTCAAAGCTCATTATCTCTGCCCACTGCATCCTGCAAACTTTCATGCTTGCTTTCCAGTCCTCTTGGTTTTTATCAGTTGTTGAGAGAATATGATTATGAGATGATGCAACTAGCACTTAGGAGACAGAATGATGTCAGTTTCTGCAATATATATATATATATATATTTATGTTTTTACAATTCACATTTCCTGCATTTAGTGGTCAACAATTGTCCCATTTAACTGTGAAGATGCTATACCAGAATGACAAATGCACTTTGTATAAACTCTGCTCTGGAATGCGTTCTCATTCATGCAGGGTCATGTGAGGCCATACATTTTGAAAAACTCAGATCAGATCCTTGTGAGAAGTACTGACTGTTCCAGCCCCACTGGAGCCCAACAGGTCCCCAGGGGGGCCTCAGAAAAACAAAATTTGGCGAGTTAAAGGTCTGTGCTTCAGTTTGGCACGTGGACACATCACACTTCACTGTGTGTATTAAAGACTGAGTTAAAAGTATGGTTGACTTGTTGGAGAGGGCCAAAAGACTAGAGAGAATTGCCACAAGCATTTAAGAAGCTCTGAGTCAGAGTGTGCTATTTCTGCTCCCTTTTCCTCTGGATAGTCATTAGTCAATACACTCATGGTGCGGAAACAGATAGATAAATAGCCAGATAGTTATATAGTTAGGTAATTAATTAGATAGATAGATACACACATAGTTGGTTCATTATTCAAGCAGCTCTTGCCTTTTTCTGACTATAAATTAATAAAATATTCCTGAAATTTGAAATGTACAAAGCAGGACAGTATGTCTGCTTGCATGAATGCACGTGTACATGTTTACATAGCAAACTAAGACATTATTTATCTGCTCTGCTGATTTTCCCACTTACACTGCCTGTTAAGATCATTTTCATGGTAGACTCAGTCTAGCCCCTTCACAAAACTCATCTGGTATGACATTTCCTCTCCCCTGTTAATATTTTTAGCACCATTAAAAAAATTCTCACATCCTTTTTTCAGTGTGATCCCGGGGATGGGGATTGAGGTTGGAGGAGTGGATTTGAATAACATGACTTATGTACTGTAAATGTTCTCTGAGTATGATTTAAATCTTTTTGATATTTGTGCTGTCTAAGGTTTTTGACATCCAAGAACTAGTGGTGCATTCTCAGTTAAAAACCCCAAGTAGCTACTTGACAGTTTAGTAGGATGATGCTCTACTTCACATGAAAATCATGAAATAATAATGATTTTTATGCACCTCTTTAATGAGGAGACAGAATGTGTAGGAGGACAGCCTTGTTTTGAATTTTTCAAACACAACCTTTCTTAAATGTCCAAAAAAGAGGTAAGTGTAGACACCCAAGAAGTGAACTGACCCTCTCTTTACCTCTCCTCCAACGAGTGAGGGCCTGACAGAATGGAAGTTAACCAGATCTCCCAAACAGATAATTTCTGACAAAATAGCTAAAGTAACGACTGGACTAAGGGCACTTCAATGACCTTAGGGTCATTTGGACCGGAGAAAGGAGACTAACCAGATCTCCTCAAAGACCGCTCAACTGTTAAGACATCCCTTCTGGGTCTCGCTTATCTGCACATGCACTGCAATAAACTTGAGAAATGCGGTCCGTAGTTAACTTCTCACTGGTAAAGCTCCTATGTCAGCCAAGTTTTAATTCATGTGATTTAAGTTGTATCATCAGTATATAAATCAGATAATGGTGCTCAGCAAATGTTTTCTTAAAGAATTATATAATTTTGATAACTGTATAATAATCTATTGATGAAATATTAAAATTAAATTTTATTACATTTCTCACTCTCACGTGATAACACTGACACCTGTTGACTGGAACAGTGAAGTCCTATAGTGTGTGTCTTGTGTAATCCTCTGAACTGTTACTTTAACCTTTTTGAATGTGTAATGTATATATATATGTATATTTTTTCCTGAATGCTTTACAATATATAATCCATAGTGACCTGAAGTGTGTGTGATTATGCGTGTAAACTTGAAATAAGTCACTAGTTTTCAAAATTACAGGCTGCCATCTTAAGTCAGAGTATCAGCCACACCTTAGAAGCCCCAAACAAAGAAAATTAATATTCATTAGAACTTTGGTGTGAAACGCTTTTTAACATGACCCTAAAACCCCAAACTGCTAAAAACCAGAGTCTGATGGAAATGCATTGGGCTGGTCCTCATTCTGAGCTCAAGAAACAATTATTCTCTTAAAGTCTTCCTTAGATGTCTTTTTCTTTTATTTCTTTAGTTTTTGACTTTCGCAAATTTTAATCCTTCATGAAAAGTTCAGTTATTTTTGCTTTTTATAATTTTTAACAAGAAACCTCACGGTTTAATGTGTAATATTTTACTTTTAGAGTTTATCCAACCAGACTAATCACTCTAGCCAACTAAAGAGTTTCAGCAGCCAAAGTAAATTTTCCGACACCCAACAACAGTCATACAAACCTAAGAAAGCCTTCATTCAACACCAGCTCATATCACTCCAAAGAAGACAGTGGCACCTCAGCCAGACCTCTGGTCACCTGCCCAAAACTAGACAGCCACACGAACTGAAATAACTCTCTGTCTGGCTCACTAGCTAGTTGACAGACTCTTTCACAGTGTTGCCTTGGAGCTAAGCCAACAGCGAAGACCATTCACGGCGCAGTCTGAAACAAGACTAAACTGCTGCATCCACCAAGACTCATCCACAGCACGTCCAAGCCCGAGCAGCACCAGCTGTTCAAGGCTGCACAACCACAGCTAACTACAGCGACCAACACAACGCCAGACCTGCCTAGGCAACATCTGCAGCGACAACTCTGCAGCAAGCACAGTAAGGCGTAACATGGCTTTATGATCAAGGCTGATATTGAGTAAAATAAAATGATAAATAATTTCATTAGATAAGCTGAAATCTTTAACATCCCTGTTGCTCTAACATTTTGTTAGGTTCAAGTCACACACCATGAGCCACTATTTCCCAATTATTCACAGTTCCTACTATCATTTAAAGGCCTTATTATTCTTTGGTTTTTTATTCTGTCCATCATGTATTATTAAGGCATTTTGCTATATGAGTAAATGTCTTAATTTCTCTTAAGAATTCGTTGTTGTTGTTTCCTTTGAGCACAGCAGACACAGGTCACTGTTTTGAAAAGAATTTACAATTAATTTGAGACTGATCAAACAAAAACATATGTGTTCCCTTCAATAAAAGAAGGGTGATGCCCTATCAAATGAGGAAAATAATTAATTTCAAGTAGTAACACCCAACACTGGTATTTATATAAGTAGGCATAATATTGGTTTTGTGGCATTTAGCAGCTGATTTAGAATTAATCTGGGGTGATTCATTATTAAATAAATTATTCTAGATTAGCAGTCTGTTTTCAAATCTCATCATTATCTAATATTATTTGATTGAGAGTTGCAAATGTTTTTTTTTTTTTACTTGTTCCTTAGTAACTACGGAGGGTTTTTACACCTTATTGTGAAGTGTTACACATTTAACGGACCATAACCTAAAGCATTACCCAGGAGGAGAAGCTGCTGAATGCTGAAAGATAACAAATAGAGAATCAAATATTGCATTTTGAACTTATTGTAACTGTTTCTTACATGCCTTGCATCTATTTAAGGTATTTATATGTTTCTGAATGCCTTCCTCCTGGTCCTTCTACTGTTTTCCTGTAAACTACAGTATGTTTGCCAGGTCTCAGCCAACCCATCATGAACATGTTGATTCACTGCCAGAACCAGTGATCAGATAAACCTTTTGATTGTCAAGAAATGCCGGTCCCACCTCTTTATGCATCTGAAAGCACACAGGGGGATGATCTTAACTTTAAATTAAGAGCTTGTCAAGAGGGATTACCTTCTGAATTACTTACTTCTATCTAAAAAACAAAAAACATTTCAAACAAAGGCATCTGCGACTTCTTTTTCTTATGAAATAAACACTGAACACATTTACATCTCAGGCAGGGTGTCTTGAATGCTTCACATCCATTTCCAGCACCTGTTTTTCCCTCTTAAAACAGGACTTAATGAACACAAATGTGCTGCAGTAGACACACAAATAAAGTAGATATCTTAAAAAAAAAAAATGCACTAGAGAAAGTGTGCACCTTCCTTCGGGCATGAAAACATCAGTGGCCAAAATCACAAAGACTGTAGAAAAACAAAAACAGAAAACTGTACCGCGGCAATATACTGTACACAACAAATGATAATGAGTGCTTCTGAACAGAGACAGATAAGGCATTAGACAGCATGTAGAAATATAATTTACATGGGAGAAATGAATATATTTTGGACAAAAATTTAATTAGAGTGAGGATTGGAAACATCATGAATTATGTAAAGTATAGATTCCTTGATAGACGGATGGATGGAAAAGGAGATAGCGACAAAGAAAGCTGGGCACATCATTGCTCCTTGGAAAAACAAAGATTAGAAAAAGGCCCTCTCAGTTTTAACTGTGGCTACAGCTCCATTCAGGTGTGAATGTTGCGGGCCGCACACCGTTAAGCCCTCATCTCCAGCAGCCATGGGGCATAGTCCCAGAGTTTCCTGCAAGGTGAAAAACAGAGGACTATTATGGGATTTAGAGTGAAATTGAATGTTGTCTTTTGTACCCAGCTCAGTTACTAGGTGCGGTGTTTGAAATGAGAGATAAAATAAGGAAATCACCCAGCAGGCATTGAGCAATGATTTTTTTCATCTATCACCATGAAAGATCATTTCATTCCAATTTGTGGCTGGAAGGGGGAAATAAAGGCATGTAATCATCTCTAAGGCCTTCCTCTTGCTTTACAAAAGATTTTTTTGTTGTTGGGAAAATAAACAATAAATGTGTGTAGTCGTTTGCACAGTTTACACAGTGGCCCTCAGCATCCCACAGCTCCAAATACGTTTTTTTGAAGTTCTTAAACCATGAGACAATATAACTTACCATTAAAATAATATGAGCTGCGAGTACGTGAAGAGGGTTTAACACTGCGACTGTTAAAAACAAACTGTTTTTTGCGAATAGATTATCTTGCCACAAATTATATATCCATTACACTGCAGCAAACCGGACAATGAACACATCACAAAGAGTCACATTAATCTACTCTTATTATTAAAAGAACCTTCACCCTTTTTGTGCTTATCAAGAAGGCACTTCCAATTGGATGTTTTAGTGAATTAGGCCCATCACACATCCTGAAGGCTCTTTCCGCTTACCACACTGATAAAAGTTATTAATTAAAAACAGGATGTGCAGTGAGGATGTGGCAGCATTACTTAGACCTCAACAGTTAGAATGAGGTTAAAAGAACCCAAATATCCCTCCACTTAAAAAAAAGTGTTTTTCTTCTTGTTCCTGAAGTTGGATGTTTGAGCTTCACTGTGCAGAATGATGTATGTGCAGAGTTTGACATTAGAGAGCTGTTTTTACATTCATCTGCTGTAGGAGGAAAGTTTCTCTGTGCTCACTGAAAATTTAAAAGTTTCAGGGGGCCACATCGAGCAGGATTTGTGACATCAAAACTGGTTGTGGGCCAGCATTCAACTTACACAAGTGTGATGTGGAAACCTGAAACTCCCAGTGCACACACACACACACAGAATTGACTGTTCAGTGAAACAGGAGACATCATGTGACCAGAAGTTCAACATTTGAAATTAAAAATAGCTGCATATTCATAGATTTTGGAATTCCTAATGAGGGAGATGGATATGGATTTTAGTAATTTAGTAAGTGAACTTTTTTTTTTGTGGGAAAAGCATATTAGACATAAATTTAATATTTTATATAGTATTTTATATACATCTTAAAAGATGTTTGGATGGGATCTTTAACTTTCAGTGACATAACAAAGAGATAAGCAGCAAATCTTCACATTTGAGATGCAGGAACCAGAGAATGTTTGGCATTTTTGCTTTTTGTAATTGACTAGTCGATCAATCACCCAGTCGTTTCTAGTTTCAACCCAGGTTATAACTCTCCTCCTGGTTGTCAAGCTCTGTGGTGTGGAGGCAGCTTAAATGCTCTATTCAACATTAAGCACTGTTTTCCAAAGTGTCTGTTTGGTGTGTCAGGAGGAAAAGTATCTGAAATTGCTGTTTGTGTCAGTTCATCACAGCCTGATGGATAAACTCACTCTTCTGAAGTGACTTTCTTTTCTCTGCTCTTAAACATCGCCATGGTTACAGGCAGTGTTCACAGCTATGTGGAACCGCCTAAGGAAATCTACTCTATTTACTTCTTTGTACAGAAAGTTCTAATTTTACTCGGCTAAGCTGTAGCATGTACAGCACAAATGTAGATTCACTCCCGCAGTAATTATTATTTTCAAAACCAAACCCTGAGAGCACGATTACAGTCTATGACTCAGCTGAGCTGGTTGTGGTGTAATGATACAATGATTGCTTTGCTGTTGTTCTCCGGACGTTTGCTAATGCAAAACAAAAGAATAAATCAAGAACATTGGATTCAAGAGCAAGATGAATTGTTTGGTCCGTGACGTAAACACTGTGTCCAAAACCTGATTAAATAGGAGAGTGTTGACATTCATTAATTATTAACAGCGGCCATACATCTATTTTTGTCAAGATTGTGCTACTTTCTGGCAGATTCGGTGACCAGTTTTGATAGCACACTGTTACTTTGGGAGTTATTATATGTCAGTGACTCTGACAAAACTTCAGACGAATTATTCAGGTGCGAGACAAAAACATTTTCATTGCAGGGTACAAAGGAGTGAGGTCTGCACACTGTTAAGCTCCCAATAAATAATTTTATTGGGATTCTGACATCCCATTTTCAGGAGGCATTTGTATCACTAGCAGACTGAGGTAAATTTTACAATGTTGTTCTGGCCCATTGTTTACATCACACCCTTGAATTAGTCCTTTCTAAAGGTGTTGATGTTAACAACTTAACTACTTTCAGCAGCTGTCCACGTGTATATTACTTTCTCTTACCATTTATATCTCAGCATGACACTGCTTGTCACTTCCATTCAATCAACTGTGGTTGTGCTCAATTATTCTAGGTCTTTCATGCTATCCTTAACTCTGTTTACTGCTTAAATGTCATATGTCATATTCAATAAGAAATTGTTTAAAAGATGGGTTTAAAATTCTGGACTACCCTCAACTTTGCTTCACTTCTTAAAATAAGAGCAAACATTGTGAAATTGGAGTCAAATACAGCCACTTAAGCCATTACAATGGTGTTCACAGTAAGCGAGTCATTCATCAGCTAGCCTGACAATCCTAAATGAAGAGGAGCTTCAGTTAAAGTTTTGCCTGGAAGCAGCCCTGAATCCCTATTGACAATTCAAGAATGACTTTTCTATTGAGTTTCTAAACCTGCTTCCTGCATAGGTCATTTCAGTGACCAGGATGCCACTCGAGGTAGAATTGTACCGTGAATGTGCTGTCCAAGAAAAACATGACAATGATTCAAAGCTGTGAAGCAGTGAAATTTCTCCTTGTTGAAAATATCAGCGAATTGTTACAGTTTGCTGCAAGGAATGACAGAAGTGATCTGAAAGCGGTAAATAAACAAAGGTAGAGCATAGCGTAGCGACCATGTGCATTGAAAGCCTTTCTTAAAGAGAAGGCCTTTTTCACCATCTTATACTGTACAAGATTCAGAAAAAAGTTAGTCTACAGCAATGCCCCTGTTTTTAAATTGGTCAAGCTGGAAATACTTGAAGAGCTAACGATCCAGTGTGAAATGACAAATGACAATTCGATATCTAAACATCAAAATATAAGGAAATCTTGCCCACCATTCTAATGGGATTGTGAGAAACATAAACAACTCTTATTCCCTTATCAGTACTGTTGCAAATCTCACCAAATGACATTGTACCACTTCTTTAGCACTGTGCAAAATCAGGTATGATTTTCTGACAGTCTAGTGAAAATACAGGTGGAAAACACATACAATGCGTCAGTGTCATCTCAGTGAGCAGGTACTGTGCTGTATGCCATGTAATTTATCAATCTAGAAAAAGTGATGTGTCTGCCCCGGAGTTGGTACCTGTTATACACACGCACACACACACACACACACAGACACACACACACACAATATCCAACATAATGAAATCTCAGCAGCCACAGAATGTATGCAAACCAGAAAATCAAACCTACTTCCCCTGCCTGTGTCTGTTTTCACCGTCTCCCTCTAAAGTCCTGTTTCTAACCTACAAGATATTCCCGTCCTTACTCCTCAATATACTCTATGACTTATTGACTCACTCCCCAACTCACTTATTGACTCGCTCCCTGTAGTCCTTTTCAATGATTCAGACTCGACAGTTTTCAAATCCACACTCAAGAGCTGAAATTCAGCACAGCTTGCAACCTGCAGCCTGTGCTTCACTCTCTCTTCCTGCAGACTGTGCCGGTATTGTTGGATGGCTGGATGTGATTAGGGGATATGCTGTTCTGTGTGTGTGGCACACATAGGCAGTGATATACTGTACACATGTGCAACCACAATTACACACAGTCTCCCTCTGTCTCCCTCTCATGCAAATTAGCTCTGGCTCTTGGAGTTTCATTTTTGCTATAGCTTTTCTTTATCTGATTTTTATTTAAACCAAATTTTCCATTGCTTTTTTTTTCAAGCCTTCCCTTTTAAAGTTGCTCTACAAATAAATGTGACTTAATGTGACTTGACCTACTGTTAAGACATTGCACTTACATCTAAATGACACCTTCTCTAGACCACAATGACCTCATCACTCTGAGCAGATAAAGGCCCAGACAAACCATTTTTAGTGAGCTTCTTTCAATGGGCAATCAGGTCCTACATTAACACAAAATTTGCAATGCTTTTCTCACTGGTTTGAAGTGGGTGGAACTCAGTTGGATACATCGACTGTATATAAAGATGGATGTAGCGAAGTGTGACATCACCCATTGGTTTGCATTGGAGCTTGTTTGAAGCCCAGAGTTGCAAGTTATGGCCTGTGCCATCTTTTCCATTTGGAGCCAAGACCTTCCAAATATACCTTTAATGCTCTAGAAACACGCCCTGCTACCTCGGATGCTTTTTGAATGGGAGTCAGTTGGAGCCAGGGATTTTTTGGAGCCAGCATCTAGTGGCCGTCAGCAGCATTGCACTTCCGCATTAGCTTCACCCTCAAGCCGTGATAGTTGCTGCTTGGTTGGATATGTGTGATGTCAAGTATTTCTGTGCACCAATCAGAGATGAGCAAATTTGAGTTAATGTGCCTGTACATGGCCGTAGCCCTGCTGTTTATCTCGGTTAAGTTAACGTTACCGTTCATCAGCTCTAAATATCTTTCTAAACTCTGAATATAGCACAGTTATCGACAGAGTCAAAAGAGGAATAAATATCTCGCTCATTTCGTCCACGACATTGTCTCTCTGCTTGGTGCTTGTGGAGGCTTGCTAACGTTACTAGCAACTAATGTGTGAGAGGCACAAACTGGGGTCAGCTAGCTACCACAGCTGGGGGGTCAACAAACGGAATATACCTCAGAGTCTCACCTGTTGCATCATGGTTAGGGAGGGGCCAGAGAAATCGGCTGAACTGAACTTTCAAATCCAAGCAGAATATGTGTATTGTTCGGAAAAAAACCCCACCTATTAACATGTCAACAAGAATCTATGTGATTTATTTGTATAGTGCTAAAAATGACTGTGTGGAGATCCTCTTTAAATCAGCCACTGGAAAACAGTGTCACAACAGTCAAACAAAAACAAAACAAAACGATTATAACATGAACAAGATTGCAGTAACAGATGTGCATAAATAACCACGATTTCATAACTTGTTTCCTCTGCTGACTGATTTCCTTCTGCTTTATTCATGTTATAGAAGAAGCTGATTCCAAAAGGTCAACATAAAATAGAAATAACGCCCAATTGGAAATATTCTGGAGCTTTTTCCCTAAGAAATCAAGCTATATAATCAAAATGGGAACATTATACAGAATGTTTATATAAAGTATATGCCTCTAAACTTTTGCTACCTTAGCTATGGCATCATATGGTTCCTAGAATAGTCATGAGATATATTTCCATATTTTACACTCCAGCTGGTGTCTTTTCTTTTCAATCAGTCAATGGCTGCTCTTCTTGGCTGCTTCAGAAGAACGTCTGTGCTCTGCTGTAATCCCAAACCGCAAATCCCTGTAGACGCTCATTGCTGCAAGGCCACCACGATGAGCATGCCGTCCATGATGCCCCTAGATTCCTGGGAATCCAGTGCTCTCAATTAAATCTAAAAGTATGGTTGCTGCAGAGTATGTGTGATGACAGTGGTGCTTCTGAGACTTTTCTGCATGTGGTCTGCTTTATGTGTGGGTGTCCCATGGCTGACAGGACCCAGCTATCTGCCTTAAAGGAATTACTGATGTAAACTGCAACTTAAAAGGGAGACTTTGACTTTTCTTGTACTGTCATACCTGCTATTTACAGTAGAGACAACATATTTAAAGGTATGTTTTTATGTGTTTCCTCATGATCCTGAAAATATTATTTAGTAATCTTGGTATAACCAGCTTGTTTTTTAGCTCACAAAATAATACTTTGTAATGAATTCAAAATAATTGAATGATTTTGGGTGTCTCATTATTTTACAATTGCGTTATCTCAATATTGAAGCTGTGAAAAATGTTTTCTTGAGATTTTCTTTGAATAATAATCATTAGTAGAGTGAGTCAGTCGTCAATACAATAGTCATGGGAAATAATTATGTCCATGTTCTTTCCAGCTTTCCATACATCTATTAACGGTAAATCTGTCAAGGTTTTTTAAAAGATCGTGAAAAAACAGAACTACAAATGAAAGGGCCATTTTAAGTGTAAAGCCATATCAACTTCCCCTGCGTGGTTGTACTTTGTAGCCATGCGGGAGGCTAAATATTAACTTGAGCTCACTGGCAAGTCAAGACCATTTTAAAAGATTTTTTTGTTTGATATTTAATAAAGTATTTCTTCTTTCTGGGGAAATGGCATGACTAACATGAATTGGCTTTTCACTGTGATTAATTCACACCTCAAATTACTACATTTTAGCAGTTGCTACATCATAGGATTTCCCCACATTAAAGCCAGAAAGCAGGGGATTAGGCTTTGGTCTTGCAGAATGCCCTAGCTAATTAAAGGCTTGTTTTGTTGGACTCACACAGAGTGGGGACACTGGCTCAAATTCTGGTACCTTCAGAGAGCACGGTCACAGTGTTTGAAATATTTAATAGGCCTTTTTAAACTATTCAAACATTATTCGTTTGATCATTCTGGCTACTTCAGCTCATGGGTTCTTGGGTTAAATATTGGGAGGCCACCTTAAAAACGAATAAATCCTTGGGGTGTTCAACATTTAAAGCCAGAGTTTAATCAAGACCTTATGTCTGTGGATTAATTATGGATTGTGGTTTAACTTCCTTTTTTCCTGCCTCAGAAAGTATTACACCTTGGTCATATGACACCTCACCATTGTCAACCTTTTCTGCACTATTTATCATTCACACATTTTAGCAGATATTAAGCATGTGACACCATACTCTGTGTAATATCTAACCTCATTTTCACAGTCATTGCCATAAGGTAATAATCTTGATTTATTGAGTTTTACATGTTAGCTTCTATATATTCAATAATAGCTACTTCAAATAATAAAATATACAAAATATACACTGGATAAATAGAGTTTTGCCTTTCAGATTCTGTGCTGTTCTAACAAACCACAATCCTCAGGCATTGCATCAGCAGGAAGATGTCAAAAGTCCACAGTGTACTTTTCCACTGTGCTAAGAGGCCACAGAAGCCAGTTTTGAATAAACCTGTGCTCAAGGAAAGGTATGCCTCAAGTCATCTTTATGTATCACCAATTAGCCCAGGATAGAAATCGTCCAAAGGTGCAAGTATCAGTCTGCATGGACCCAGGTGACTGATGAGTCAATCTGCCATAGAGAGCAGGCCAGACTGAAAATTTGATGACTCAAATTTGATATGCCGACAAAAACATTGACCCTAACAATGAGATGATAGAGGAAATAAGGATTGATTTCTGTTGAGTCATGCAAATGCCAAAAGACTGTGATATGCTACACCCTCAGTTAAGATAACATCTGATATCTATGCATGTAATGACAAAGGGCCAACAAAAGATATTCTTCCAGGATTCTATAGATTACAGATCATTTTCACATGCATCAGGTGTGTCAATAATCAATTATGTAATTGTCTTGTATTAATGTATGAAAGCACCAATGAATATGATTTTTCCAATTATATCTCAGCACTTTGTTAGGAAACACAATCTTACTGTTCTGAAACATCCTTTTGAAATCTCAACAATTCAACATCAGGTTCTTCCCCTTCCCATTCAGGATCAGACTTCAGTTAATAGACCGCTATTGTCTTACGTCTCCAGCTGCAGCCATTACTCCAGGTAAAGATGTGCGGCAAGGGAACTTGCATTATTCATTAGGGTGGTATTCCGATTGGCTGGGGGTCAAGGTGGGGCCCACACCTCCAGCCAATCTGAGTGGTCATTTATAGCCTGCTGGAGGACAGAGAGGAAACTGGGCTGTAAGGAAAGATGGATTTAGAGTAAAACATCACAGATAAGTTTAAAATAGATTCTGTATATATACAAATGAGTCAAAAAAGCCATGATACCAGATATTTAAATGAGGGTTCAGTTCATGGTATTTCTTCTTGTCTACAAGTATGCTTAGTTGAAAAAATTGTAAAGCAAGCCACATTAGCATCTATTAATCAAAACTATTGGTTCAGACTCTTTACCTGCAACTACACATTTCTCCTCCTTTGTGCAATACTCTCATTGGTCGTGAAGTGTCATTTAAAAACTAATTAGTACTGTATCACCCACTCACCTGCATTAAGTAGAGGCTTTAAGACAACTTCTAGCTTCACAGCAGAGAGAAAAGTGCGTATCTGGGAGAAAAGCCACAGATACCGTCTCACTGACTTTAATGTTTGTCAGATCTGAGCTGTTATATAATTTGAGGGTGAATGAGGGTTTGCCTTGAGAATCTCACCTTGATGATCACACTTTTAAATTCTCTGCATGAGGAAAATAACAAAATTATACCTTCATGCCTGAATCTCAGTAATGGGTTACACTCTTTACTGATAAACTGGTGGGTGGAGTGTATGTATGCAAAGCGACCATGGTGGTTATGTCAAAGAAAGCAACTAATACACCTGATGAACCAGACTGCATTTCACAGGTTTCAGTTTCTGACCGCAAGTAGCTGTGACTTGGAGGTGTTTTTTCAGGGACAGATTTAGTGACTTGGGGGCTCTGTGTAACATTGTCTTGCTTTACTTTTCACTCTCTCTCTAACTGGCAATGTTGATATTGGTACTCAAAACTTTTTTTCTGAAGTAAAACGATTAACTATTAATAGTAAAACTATTAATACTGCACAGTAAAAGTCAAAGTCCTTCATTCAAATTTTTACAAAAACGGGAAGAATGAAAAAGAGGCATTATCAGCACTCAATAATAAAACCATAAGCATGAGCACAGCAGGTGATCAGAACTGAACAACCAGTCAGAGAAAAGTAATTTCACATGGCGTGCTCTAAAAAGAGAAAAGTAGGCAGCGAAAAGACAGCTTTTAATCTAGAATGGACAGACTCTTAGGCTATGTCCCACAGGTAGTTCAAATACAGGTTGTCTCATATGAACACAAATATTTTTAGCAAGTATACCCATTCAAATGATCCAAACTGACGCCACAGAAAATAAACACTCTAAGAGCCCAATATGATCGATCCACTTTATTTTAGGATGCACATTTTTTTCAAAAGCTCTCTGTTATGTATTGTATTTTTAAATGCAGCCCTCATTATACTTGATATTAGAAAAGAGTCACTATTACAGTGCTTAACATCTGTGTGTAATAGAATGTTAATTTCTTTCATGTTGTTGGTGTATATACTCATTCACACATCACATCAACAGTATTAATTTTTCTATGCGTTGAAGCAGCAATTGGTATGTTTTGAACAGTAGCTGTGCAGGCATTACATAATTACCTTTAAAATAAATGCATCTGTAAGTATTATTAACCTACAAAGAAAAGTGGGACTTAATGAATCAAAATGTTAAAGGTCGGAAAAGGTTACAGTCCAAACTTGAACACTTGCGGCATGATAATTGTACAATGACATTTCTGCATACTGCAGGCAAAGATCAGCCAAACACACAAGCGGGTAGGTAGCAGCAACTCAGATAATTGTATCCACAGAAGAGATTGTCTTCTGTAAATCAATGCTTTGGGCACCGAAGGATTCCTTGTCCAATCTGAGGAAACATCTACCTCATTTAGGGCAAATTTATGGTTTCTGAGACTGTGCAGCGTTTGCATTGTTCTCTGCTGGACTTGGCAGCGTAACAGCGATTCACCATTTACGGTAACTGCAGCAGAAGTGCAGTTCAACTGTGGATGAATGGTCCAGTAGAAACTATTAAATATTTTGAAAAATAACTCACACTGAAACACTGTATTTTCTGAGCTTAAGTGGAGCGTGTTAACATTTGGCTCACGAAACGGTTTCACCTCAAAGCAAAACATATGCTATTCAAAATATATTGAAACTGGCAGTACATTTCTGTCCCAGCAGTTTCTTTTTAAAAAAAAGTATTTTCACACGTAATTTAATGCAATTTTGCAGCACTCTTTACAGTTCTTTTCTCCACTGAGAGTGTGAATTGAAGAGCTTTACAAACCTACTTGTGATATACTTAAGCAGCATTTTCTCTAGTAATTTTAAGTTATTTACTTAATTCATTGGAAAGCGTCCACCTTAATATTGCTCAGGGTGCTATCTACCTTCTTGCAGAGGTGGATATCATTAGGTGAGCCGACCATGTAATTGATTTCCACCCTGTTACCTTTAGCTCTGGTATTTGTGATGTTCAGACAGCGCTACTGTTGCCTGTCTTTTTCTACTGCCTTGTGTCAACATCTCCACACGTGCATGCACTTTATTACAATCATGGGAATAAATATGATCTATGTAACCCATTTAGGACACATGAGCTGCGACTCATTGTCATTTCATTAACTTAACCCTGCACACGACGCAAGATGGACACCAGGTCATTAATACCAAGTCACTATTACAACCATTATAATAAAATCAGATATGAGAACAAATTACATTTTTGTCCAATCTAAATGACTGCCTGATCTGCAATGACTGCTGCCTGACCAGCCATTCCTCTCACGTAAGAGGAAAAGGTTGTATGCACCTCTTGCTCTTGGCAATTTGAATAATTCACTCAGATGTGCCGATGCGATTGGTCCTGCGACCTGTGTCTGTGCGGTCTACCTCACTGTATGCACTGAGGAGATAAGAACGTGAATCACAGACAAGAGATACCACAGGGAGCCTCGAGGAGAGCGGAGCAGAGAGGGGCAACCCTGGGTCAACTACTTGCCCAAGAATGACAACTCCTGCCAAGGAGACGTAGGAGACTTACAAGATAAGTCAGGTTTTTGGATAGGTTGAGTTTAGAGAGAATATGATAAACTGGGATTTTAAGGTGTTATACCCTTATCTGACGCTACAGGTTGAAAGAGAAAATGAAACCAATTCTAAACTGCACCATAATACATCTCAGCCGAGAATGAAGAGAGAGCAAATCACAGGAATATCAGAGAACAAGTCAGAAGTAGAAATGCTTATACAGAATAATTTCAGGGTGATGATTAGTTTCACCACTAAGCTATTTGCATGTGTCGCTTCCCTCCCTTAATACATCAAGGGGCTGTCTAGCAGATTCATTGCATAGTCTGTGACATAAATATCAGCAGCTGCTTAATTTGGATCACATTATGTAAAATTAGCCAAATCTCTCATCTTTTGTCTTTGTTTTGTGCACCAGCTGTCTTCTAAGCTTTTCGAACTCACTGGTAATACTTGCTCATGACCATCTCATGTTCTTATCTTTTTTAATAAAAAACACATCAATATTAGATAGACTTTTATATTATTAAACATCACAGCTCATGCTGCTTTGCAGCTCAGGTGTGGTTATGGTTTATGCTGGGTGCTGGCACAGTAAGAGTTTTTTTTTTTTTTATCTAACAGAATAAACCATGAATATCTTTGTGCTCCTCTTAACGCTGCAATCCAGAAAATTAGATTGAATGAAATGGACAAGCGATTGCAGCAACACAATAGAAAACACTGGTGTGTTTTTACACTGATAAACATGATAGAGGAAAATATTTTTTGTCAAAGATTGCACATTTGATGGCAAAACACCTCATGCTCTGTATATAAGATAAACTTCCTGCAGAAAGATAAGCGTTGTGTCTGACTTGGATGTCGTTCGTAAAGGCAGTGGCCCACAGAGAAAGGAAAATAAATTCTGAGTCGAAGATGGAGAGATGGATATGCTCCTTTTCCATCGTCTCTCTCACCATGCTCTTTAATATTCTGTCAACATAAACTATGAAGGGTTACTCATGGAAATAAAGAGGCAGAAAGCGAGGTAATTTTACTTGCAGCCCGTAGGTCCAATAATTTGTTTTGTGGTCCTTCTGGGTTCTCACGTACTTGGAAGGCAGCACTGCTCAATGCTTCAAGGTTAACACTGAAGTGTTGTTTTCATCTGCACATTCAAAGCAGAGTGCCTCAGTCACTAAAAGCTCCTGTCTCTGTCTGCCACTCTGTATGTGTGTGTATGAGCGTGCGAATGAGTGTGTGTGCACATGGGCGGCCTTTTTATTTCTTCCCACACACATGCACCATCTATCAAAAAAGGCCCCTCTGTTCCCTGAACTGGAAAACGGAATGTTATTCCACCACAAACTGTTGTGAATACAAACACAGGCAGTCTCTTTTAAGCCCCGGCATCAGGCTACGTTAAGATGGATCTCAGTCATGCTATCATGGAGAGTTACCTTGAAGAATCTCTGTATGTGTGTGTGCGTTTTCAGGAAGTTGACATCTTGACTTCTTTCAAATTGAACGTTATCATCCGCAAGATGGCACCATGGTGATTTCAGGTGGAATAACTCAACAGCTGTCTGTCATAGATCATGCACTTATAAGCCATTCATTGACTTTCTGCATGTCGTTACCGTCAGAGGTGAAACTGACAAGATTACAGGGAGGAGGAAAGCGTCTCACACTGGCCGACAGTAAACATCAAGGCCAGCTTGAAATGTGCGGAATTGCAATTACACCTTATCAATAGCAGGTCTGTCTGACATGACAACTTCAAATTGCTATCAGTGTGAGAAGTCGCTGCTGGAAGTCGTTTGATCATTACTGAAAAGAAAAAGAAACCGAGGAAAAGTCAGTGCAGTGGGAGTTACCTTGATGCTTATCAACGACAGGGAGTCTGGAAATTCTAGCATCATAAGGACGAGTAATATATCATTATTTTTCCTTTTGGTGCATCTTTTGTTTCCCCGCACACATCACGACGGCTGACTGATCTGAGGGTTTCTGGTCTTTGAGTAGAAATACTGAAATGTTCAAATCCCACTCATGACAAGCGTCTTTTTGAATTTTTTTTCTCCGTCTCCCTGCGATTCCAGACTTTTCAGATACAGTGTTGAGCAAATTAGCTTGCTGCCTGTCATCCCACCTATCAGAGCAAGATAGGAGGAAGGCAGGGCCCATGTAATGTTGTATGTGACAGTTTGACAGCTGAAAATGCTATTACCATGGTGCCAGTTTTACTTCCATCTGTGCTGTTATCCCCTGGCTTCTTTGGATAATGTTTTTCTTAGAATAATCATCATGTACAGTACTTTGCATTGATTATGTTTCTGCTTGAGAGCAATAAGCCAAAAAGAAGACTATATTCGGGTTCCTTTTGGTGTCTACTGAACTTATTGTTTAACTAGTTTCTTGTGTAAGGTGAATCAGTCAGTGGCACTGGTGTGCAATATATGTGTAACAATGATTTTGCTTTGACAAAACATTCTTAATTCAGGGTCAATTTACTTGCTTTTTCCAATGTTTTAATCTTTTTTTCAAAGGTTTCAACTGTTATTCAAAGTTTCATACTTCAGTCATGTGATGACAATTCAGCTATCTTCATGACAACTGAAACAATTTTCTCAAACCACTGTTTCCAGAGTAAAGAACAAATTTTCACACCGAATAATGTTACTATTACTACTTGATTTTTCTACCAAAGAAGCCTGATAATACCAAAGAAATTAAAAAAAATCCAATTGCAAACATGTGAAATTATGTCCTTGGTTTTTTATTCATAAATCTGCCTTTTTAATATTTCACTGTTCTGTCAGTGAGCAATGTTGACAACACAAACAATTTCAGATATACTGTAACTGCAGAAAAAGAATGACTCACATCTCACTGGTCTCTCCCTGCATGTGTGCTTTTATGTCAAACTGATGCTTGTCAAGACACATAGGAAAATCGCAGCATGCCTAATCACATATTACTGTTTTACATTCAGTTTGACAGAATCCACATGGGCTGTATGTAATAGACATGGTTAATGTACTGTAGATGTAATAGTGAGATATGCCAATCAACTAATGATGAACATTAGACCACATGGGATCAGAAAGGTCTGAACTGTGTCGCACAGTAGTTCAAGAATTTGTTAATGGCATCACACAGTGTTTTGGCAGATAATTTAGGGCTGGGAAATAATTCAATATCATCATTTATCGTCTGTCAGCGCATTTGGATCATGATGATATGATCATACTGTAATTGTGAAAGTGTAATTGTGCTGAAGAGTTTTATCTGATTTAATGCATGAGAAAGTGGAGTTCATGTATTTAACATTATTATAAATATGTGATTTTGTGTACACTTACCATGCAGTAAACAGCATAGAGTTGGGCAATGTAATGACACTGAGATGACAGGGATTTGTCAGTTGTCAGAGATTTTTTTTTTGTGCCATTTTTATCATGTCACATCACTGTATCACTGTTGTGGTTGTATTGGGACATTGTGGGCAGGGTGTCAGGTTGTCAGAGAGCACGACAAATTTTTAGGTATTTTGGTACCATTTTATTTTTTCAGGGATTTTATTCACTGAATTAGCCAAAAACAGTCTGGTTATTCTATCCTAAAAACTGTTTCTCCACTGAGTTTCCTGTAAAAGTACAATTTAAACATCACCATTTCAATATTGCAATATAAAATTACCTATACCATATTAGAAAATGTTACCATGCACTCACAATATCAGTATTGGTAAAATGTTCCTGTTTCTCCATTAATTTCAACAGTGTTGCCCAGGTAGACATTCTGCTTTCTTCTTTATTTGTATTCCCATTAGCTTCCACAAAGTGGTCGCTAGTCTTCCTGGGGTCCACACAAAAACTGACACAATAAAACAAAACAAAAATTTGAAGTCAAATTGAAAGAGTGTAATGTTAAAAAAACCTGTACTAGTTAAGCTAAGAGATACATTTAAATGGACTGAAAGAGCCTGTGCAAAGAGATAGGCGTCTATCTAATCTTTACCAACATTATTCCATTAAAAGTTTTCATTACTGTCATACTATGAGTCATTTTATCATTGGTGCTGAAATTGTGACATATTAATACAAACACATCTGTTCAATTTACACAGAGGGAATTTCTGTCTTTTATACATAACTTTTATAAAGTAGTTACACTTAACTTGAGGACTTTGCTCCCACATAGCAACATGTAAGCTGAGGTCCATATCTCTCCTGGTTATTAACACCGTGTGCATCACTGCTGCTGCATAGGTGACGTGACAGGCTGTAATGTAGGAGGACAGGTGACGCACAGTGGGGGAAAGCATTCCTTGAGACACGCTGTGAACCAGGTTGGAGACTGTATGTGTGAAATGTCACTTTGAATCAGCAAATCAGTGGACCTTTAGTAGCACTGTTAAGCAGCTTCACTGTATGGAGATGCAGAAGGATTACAAGGACAAATTCTGTGTGTGTGCCCCTGAGTGAGAGGTGTCTTTGACAGTCTAAGGTGTTGAAAAGTTAATAGTATGTGTTACAATATTAATTGTAAAACAAATTTGATTTAAAATGTTTTAACTAAGAAATTAAAGCTTGTTTGTTCACAGAAAAGGCTTACAAAGTGGATTTTGAATTACTGAATGTAACTTTTTTCCAGTTACAAATATAACATTTGCCAGTAGGAATATGGGAGTCTAATGCTTAAAAAAGAAGCCAGACTTTGAATGTCACTTTCACAATGTTATCTATTGAAGATGTGAAGTGTACCAGTCCAACTTGTAATACGTGATGCATTCTGCTGCATTCCTCAAAGCGAGTTGAAAATTAGTTTTTAATCTCAGTAAATTCCCTTCTGATATGGCTTATATGCGGAATCTAACTGTATTCATAACCATGCAGTGACTTACTGAATGCATTTTGTACTGTAATCCTATTAGTTTAATCATGATCACATTTTATCTGATACTGCTGAAATGCTGGTTGGTCCACCACTTTGGTCCAGACTGAAAGATCTAAACAACTATTGGATGTATTGTATGTAATATTTGGTATTCTGTACATTCATGTGCTCCTCATGATGAATTATATAATTAGAATTATGAATAATATATTTGATGATGCCTCAACTTTTTATCTAATGCCATCATCAGGTCTAATTTTTTTTTTGGTTGATGACCCAATACCTTTAAAACTAAAGACATTCCCTTTTTGTTAAGTGCTGATTTGCAAAATTTAGCATACTAACATGCTAAACTAAGACAGTGAACATGGTAATCATTATACCTGCTAAGCATCAGCATGATAGCATTATCTTTGTGAGCATATAGCCTCTTGTTCTTGTTTAGTAAAAGATGAACAAATTGCAAGAGGACAAGCAAAAAGAAATAGAAAAGAATTATGTTTTTAGATTTTTTTTTTCCAGATTATCGTTCTATAGGCCTATGGAGCTGTTTTTGCCAGCAGACATGAAGAATTTGTTCTGGTTCACCTTCATGATGCTTGTTTGACATCATATAGACGCAGCATTGTAGCACAGCACAGTAATGTCATCATGAAAAAACACTGTAAACCAACCAATAAGATGTAAAATTAAAATAGGTGAAGCCATGGTGCAGCTGCTTGTTGCATTCAGCCACATTTAACTAAACATCTTTTTCAGTTCTGTTACAACTGTTGTAGGGATGCAGTAAAGCAGCAAACAGCAAAGCATGTATTTGCCAGAACACACAAATCTGATCTGGTCACTTGTATTTTGCAGCGTGGGCGGTTGAGTCTGAAATTGCAGATTTGAAATACAAAGCAGATTTCTGTGCAGTGTAGCTTCAATGACTCAGTGACCAATTTGTTCAGTCAGTCAAAACACTGTCTCTTCCTGGCTTGAAATACTTTGTGTGAGTGTTTAACAATGTATATTGATAATGCTGGACTGTGAATGGTTGTGACCAGAACATGCAGAGTAACCAGTACTGCCTTTTTTATTGGCGAGGCAGGTAGGCGACATTTTTTCTTTATGTTTATGTCCAGCTCTTTGAGTCCCTGGTGGTGTGTTGTATAATGTCTCCACAGTCTGACCAAACTGGAGCAAACCTAATATTTTTTTAACATTGTATCTGACTAGTTATATGCCACAACCATGTAGACCCCTCTTTCCTCATTATGTCCTATGGATGTGACACTGGTCAGGGGGCTACTTCTTCTGGCCAATTAAAAAGAATTATCCAAGAAACAAACACACACCAAACACTCAATCTAATCACACACTATATGATGAATTATTAAGAAGGGGTTTGAATAAAACATAGAGATTAGTGTTTCCCAAATTATTCCCACAGAAAAAAACAAAAAACAAAAAACTGTGAACATGTTTGTATGGGGTTGTCCTGCAGCTTGAATTAATGGGGTTTTGGATTTTATTTTTCTGCTTTCAACAGAAAAGCGGATTTTTAATGGTCATCTGCTAAACCTCAGCAAAAGTCACTTTCTAACAGCATTTCTTCTTCTTTTTTTTATCTGTGACTCAGGAGATTTGGAAACATTTGATTCAAAGCCCCTTGGTATCAAAGTAAAATATTGTGTCAGAAATTTCTCCTTCCATTTACCATTGGGTAAGATAAAGGCAAAGGACAGGCTAATACTACCTTTACGAAATATAGCTGTTTCACAGTTTAACAGAGATTTACCATTCACTGATGATGCTCCCCAGAGACAGGACCGCCTTTTGAGTAAGACACAAAACAGTAGCAGATAGAGCTCTCATCAATAAGTCATTGGAGGTCAGCTTAGTGTTTGTGGGTGGGAAACCGGTGGCTAATCAAGTAAAGAGAGGCAAAGTATTGGCTGGTTAAAGCATTAAGGCAAACGAATGATGTGTGAAGGACACAGTGATTTGACGGTGTTTCCTCCACTATAATTGAATTCTTTACTGTTTGACATTGACTATTTACCCAGCCAAACCCAAGCATGAATTTGAGAAATAGCACAAACGTATGAATTTCTGAAGGAAATCTAGCAAACATTGTGTTCATTTGATTCTATATGGATTAGTAATCTCTGTTCTTTAAAATGAAATATTAACAACAGTGTTTTCCTGTCTGAGTGTGTGTGGTTCACTCTATAACAAAGACTATTCACATTCACAATGGTGTGACTCAGTCGGAAATATATATTTTTTTAACTTTGGTGAAAATATTTGAACACTGATACCTGGTAAGAAAAATACCAAACACAAAGGACAACCACTAAGTCCCATTGAAGGTCTATTCAGTCATTGAAAGGCCGGAAATATAAACACCCTCTCTGGCAAGAGCCAAATAGCAGCTCTGTAGACAGAGTTGAATTCCAGTACGGGCAAAACATTTCATAGTTGACAAAGGCAAATTGAAAGCATAGGTTGTAGTGCATGTGCGACACTGTCCTCAGCTGGGGTTACTAAATGATCCCCCGCCCTCCTCCTCCTCCTGGCTCTGAAGTGAAGAAGACAGCTCATAACTGAATGATGCCACTGTACATGCCCTCTGGCCGCCATGTTGGGGGTCCATTGCTTTTGGCAACAATGGCTGAGAACATCTGATCCCATTTGTAAGCCTATGACTTGGCGGCCTCAACAATATGGAATACACATGGCTAATTTCTGTGTTGTTTCTAGTTGGGGACTGATGATTTAATTACTGCTACATCTGCAATATTGTCCGCCTGCTGCACCCCAATGATAAGATGGCTCCAGACTAACTTTCTAAAATGCATTCATAAAGAACTTTGATGCCTAAAGCAATACTATTGTTATTTTGGTAACGTAATGATGTTGATGTTGTTTCAAATCATTATATGAACACATTCATTAAAATGTAATATAATTTGTCTAATTAAGAAAAATGGTACTTGAGGGTATGTGTTATCTTATGGAGGTATTCATTAGGAATGGTTTTTATTAGTCATTTGCTACTCAGTAAAAACTCTGAAATGACAGATTATGTGATGGGTGGTAGAGTCTAGTTTCTTAAAGCACCTCTGCTGCAACAACTTCAGCACAGCAGTTAGTAGTTTTGAATGTCATTATGTCTACCTAAGAGAATATGTTTTCATCCCATTTATTTGTCTAATAGCTGGCAGGATATCTCAAAAGCTATTCAGAAGGTTTCGATTAAATTTAGTGGTAAGTTAGGGCACCATTACACCACCATGTGACTCATATGGATAGATGTGTTGGAGCAGAGAGTTATTATGTATTCCAGTTCAGGCATTATGTGCAAAAAACATAGTCTTTTAGAAATGCCTTTTTGTCCTGCCAGTGATAACAGGAGGCAAGTCTTTTGAGTGGCTTCAACAGTTTCAGAATCAGCACCCTGGACAGCACTCTGGATAGTGCTTTCTATTCTCTTGAACTGGAGGTGCTGCTGCATTTTTTTCTCCCCTTGGCCTTCAACTCTTAGTTAAATGAGCAGATGGAGATGGCAGTCATAGAGCCAGACAGTTTTAGCCATGGCCACTGCTTAAAGGACATCCACTGTCACCAGTGATAAAGTAACTGAGAGCATGAAGGAAAAAGTTGGATAGTTAGTGAGAAAACTACAGGGATAGTGGTGGTGCTGAACATTGAAATACAGGATCCAAAAGCCTATTCCAGCGATTTATTAATTGCAATCAAAGATGAATGAACAGCTGCATGGATGATGGATGGTGGATAATTTTTTCCTATACAAAGGAAATATTACAGAGGAAATATTACACATCAGAACACTAGCAGTAAACAAAGAACTGAATAAATTAAGTAAATTAGGTTCTCTTACATCATAAAGCATCCACAACCTTGGCATTTCAGTTATCCTCAGGCCTTACTAAACAGGAATCTAATGTAATGCAATGTAAAACAATTAGTTAAACATTCAGACAAATCCATGGAATATTAACTGAAGAAGATAAGGGTGAAACGTCTTTATTTAAACGTACTTTCTCTCTTTATTCTGCTCACGAATAATGGTTTGGAAAGAAAAGAACTCACTGGCTTAGGGGTGGAGTTCTCTAACTTCTCAGAGTGTCTAATCAGGAGTGGCATTGAGTTAATGTAGGTGGGGTTGTTTGAGGTAAAACTAGGCCTGGAGACTTGTGATTTAACAGTTCTACTGTTTATTCACAACAACAACATTAAATTATTTGTGACCAAAGTGCTTGCTACACATGTAGTCTTGTTTAGCCAGGCAGTGTATTCTTTGATGAGGCTCTTGAAAGTACAATTTGTACTATAAATATACATGTATAATATGCTTTCTTGTATTTTCTGGAAAAGCTCATTTGGCTGTTGGGCTGTGAGATAATTAACCATCGTCCAAACGGCGGACGTGGCTTTGGCTATGACATGACGCCAATTCCATCTATTTCAGTGCTCCTCTACCCTGAAATATCTCCTGCTCCTCCCCAGTCCTTGATGCTTCTAATGTCCCAAGTACACCTGATCTAAAAACCTAACTCATTCATTGCTGTTATATGTTCACAGAAGTTAAATACATGATGATAAATCCATGCTCTGTCTTGTTGGTTCCTCTATCAAGAATATCTAGTCTAGAATTCAATGGGGAAGCTCTGTCCTTTTCTCAGAAGCGGACATATTGCCTAACAAGACCCCCCCCCACCCTGCCCCCAGGTTCTGCTCCGACAGGTAACCCATCCAACATTTAAATAGAGACTTCCTAGTGAACAAGATCTGAAAGGTATTTCCAAGTGCATCCATCCCAGAAGAGCTGGGATTTCCAAGAGGATGGATTGGATGCAGCCAGGCAGTGCAATGTGGTTTCTCTTGATTAACCCTTACTTTTATCTGAAGGTCAATGGGAAAAACGCAGTGACACCTAGAGAAAAAAAAAAGCCTCTGAGCAATGATGGTTGGTTGAATTCAGAGCCAACACTGTGAAGAACCATGCAATAGTGTATCATTAAATGACTGCTGCGTCATGAGAAGATGAGAGCTTGGCAACAAAATTTGCAGCTTTGGAGAAGCTATTCACAATGACCACCATGACATCTGACAAAGAAGGCCAGAAATAGAAGTTCAGAGCAATGTGGGGCCAACAAAGCATTCCCTAAAGCTCCATGTGGTCTGTGAAGGCCTGATTTGCCTCTGGGGTTCAACAGTGACAGGTGCAGTAGGGATCTTAGCAAGTGCATTTATAGGGGCAGCAATAGTACTAAGCTTTCTACTGAACTGCTGGTAGAAACTGGTGAACCCCATTAAGCAATAATCCTATTTTACAGAGTTGGATTGGGGCCATTCCAAGACTACATTCACCTTTTCTGCCCCCCCCACACACCCAGGAAGTCATGAGGATGGATCACACAGCAACATAAAAATCTTTCCTCTACTTCAGCCTGAGGATAGTTGTTTTCCAACAGATGCTTAACACGCTCCTGCTCCCTGATCTGGGAATATGCCCGGATGATGTCCAAGAACACAAATACAAACCTTGGCATTTGCTGTGCTGGAGAAAAGGCCCATATTACAGTGACACGGGAGAAATTAGTTTCTCCCTGAATGTGTGCAGGGTTACACAAGTTGTGCTTGGCAAATAGTGGCTCACTGAAGATGATCAAATGCAGACACCAGCAGTGGGAAGAAGGTATTGATTTTTAATATTATTCAAGTATAATATTCAATACAGTGATGGAGGTTGCTGTTGTTTATGCCTACAAAAAACAGCAAGTGAGGAGGATGAGCAAATGAACCAGATGTTGATGTGTTCTTAAATCCAGGCTGTCTTTGGGCTGGACACAGCATGACAGTGGAGTCATAGGGAGGGTACATGTAGAAACGTGATCTCCTCACCGTTGTATACATTTTACTAGAAGCTTATAATGGACATCAATTGGCATGAAATCAACACACACAAATATGCTTCTTTGGGGTTCACAGACCCTGCTGCAACTACTGACACAGCTAGCAAACATGACATTACGTCACCTGTCTCTTAAAGGGGTACTGCCTAATTCTCTCTACACTACATCCCTTTTTTTTCAAATGAAATGTCCTTCCTTGTTTTCAGCATTACTTAGTCTGATGGGACTTAGATTAAACAAAAAAAGAAGATTTTGAAAATGGGAGTAGCTTTGACTCAGCAATGTAATGTTACCTCCTAAATCAGTTACATACCATTGTATTTGTAAGTGAAAGCAATGTTTCTGAACTATTTTGAACACAAGTTAAGTTTGTTTAGTCAGTGATACAACAACACAACTGTGAAAACAGGTTGTGATGAGAGTTTATCAATGTCCTGTCTTTTCTTTCATTATCTTTGCTACGCTTCAGTCAAAAGTCTTTGAGGAGGTTTTCTATTTACTCTCTCAAGGTATCTCCTCCTGGCTTCAGGGTTAGGTTGTTGTTCAGGATTACTTGCATGTCCAACTACAATGTCATTGTCACCGCTGTCAGTATCTCCTGTTGTCAGTGGGACTTGAGGCTTGTGTTTTACAGGCTTAAGGTGTGACTGTGTGTTCATGTCTCTGTTCAGTGACCATTGATACTTTCACTGTGATGACTTTGTAGGGTTTAGGCTCGAATGGTGTAGCAAGTTTTCCTGTTTTCCTCTAATGTATGAGCTGAGCTGCATCATCAGGAGGACAAGAGATGGATGGCAGCTTTACTGACATGAGTGACCGTAGAGCACTTCAGCCAGCAACTCGTTGGTGGTGTGATGAAGAGTTGCATGATAGTTCCAGAGGAACTTGTATAGCTACTGTTTCCACAACTTGCCTTCCAGTGTAGCTGTGTGCATCACTTTGTTCAGAATTCTGTTGAATCTTCAACTTCCTTATTAGCCTGTGGCCAGTAAGGGGCGATTTTTCTGTGGTGGAGACCTAGATATTTTACAAAATCCAAGACGTCTTTGCTCGAGAATAGAGGGCTATTATCATTTTTCACGTCCCCTGCTATGCCCACCGTGGAGAAGACTTTGTCCATGATAGGGATGACTTTGCATGTCAGTTGAGTAATCTCAATGAAGGGAAATTTTGAGTATTTATCCAGCATGACCAGTAGGTAGTCACCTGAAGGGAAGGGTCCACAGAAATCCACTGCAACATTTTACCAGGGTCCATGCGGAAGCTCCGACATTTGTAATCGCTGGTGTTTGGTTTTGGGTGTGGACGACTGACAGGGAAGACAACAAGATACCAGTTCGCAAGCTTGTTTTTTATTCCTGGAAACCAGATTTTTTCTTGGAGGAGCCGCTTGGTTTTGACTATGCCTTAATGTCCTTCATGAGCAAGTGCAAGTGTGCATCACTACACTACATCCCTTTTTTTTCAAATGAAATGTCCTTCCTTGTTTTCAGCACTACCTAGTCTGATGGGACTCAGATTAAACAAAAATAGAAGATTTTGAAAATGAGAGTAGGTTTGACTCAGCAATGTAATATTACCTCCTAAATAAGTTACATACCATTGTCTTTGTAAGTAAAAGCAATGTTTCTGAACTATTTTGAACACAGGTTAAAGGTTACAATGCTTTCAGCATTGATTGATCAAGTTGTGTAGCATTATCATGCAAGTTGTTCCAGTTGCCCAAATGGATCACCTTGACAAGATGTTGTAGCAGGGGATCATCGAAGGTCTCTGTTTTTACTTCTTGGAGAGTCACTGCTTTGGGTACTGCAATGAAAATTTCCATAGCCTTTGTGTTGTTTTTTGGAGAAGCATGTACACTCTAGTACAAATATCTAGAGAGTCTAGAGAAACTTTCTGTCCTCCTTATTCAAAAAACAAAGTGTTACACAATTGAAACGAATATTTCAATGATTTGAATATATTCCTCTGCCGGAAGTTTTCTGTTATTTATTTTTTTTCTCTTAACTGACTGTGAATCTTCAAATGCTTTGAGGGGTAAAAGGAGCAGAGTGAATTCCTAGTAGGGAATGACTGTCGGCAGCCTGTCAAGTTCAAAGGCATCTTCAGAGCGGGTCATTACCTCTACTCCTAAACCGGTAAACAATGCAACCAGACTCATCATGCGCATTAGAAAGCCGCTAATGAAAGATGTGATCCATACTGAAATATGAATAAGCATGGCGATGTCACTGTGCTGCAATTGTCAGTCATTTTCTATTATTTATGAAAATCAATTGAGAAGCCAACCTCAGGGTGATGCAGATTGTTATTGTGAAAACAAGGCATTCAGAATGGCATAATTTTAGAGTCATTTGGGGAATGTGAGGAGTTTGAAATGGATCTAGATTTTTGCCATGAGAGCCCTGAGCAGTTTAGACACTAATAAATGATGTTTGTGATTGTGGAGTTTTTGGATCCTGGACTGTGTTGCAGATGCTTATATAAGTCTTTAAAAAAAGTCTGTAAAAAAAAAAGCAGCAGACATTTTGCTCATTCTACTTTCTCCTACCTGCCCCCCGCACCTGCCCCCTTCTATCTCACCCCCTCCCTCTCTCTTTCCCACTCTCCCCCACTTTCTTTCATCTTCACGCAGAGAGCACATACATTGTAAACACAAACACACACTCTAATTTTCAGGGATTATCATTACAGTATATATCCACCTGTGTTTTTCAATGATACATGATTTTTCTTGAACTTGCCAACTTCTCTGGTTTCATTGTTAAAAAGAATCAATCACACTCTAAAGAAACAGATGGCGGTCTTAAATAATGCCACTTATCTTAACATAATGATGAAGGAGAAATTAGAGAATATTTCTGTATTTGTCATTTATTCAATTCTACTTTTTGAAAATTCTAGACACTGAAGCAGTGAGTGTTATAGAGTGTACATATGTAATTAGTCCTTTAACAACCTTAATTTGTCCCCCTCCACTCAAAAATATGTTTTTCTTCTTGCTCCACAGTTGGATCACTTCACTGTGCAGAATGATGTATGTGCAGAGTTTGACACCAGAAGGCTGTTTTTTTACATTCATCTGCTGAAAATGTAAAGTTTCTCTGTGCTCTTTGAAAATCTGATTTTAAGGGGCAGGTCTATGAGTATGATTTGTGACATCACAACTAATTTGGGAGCCAATCCTGGTCCAGTATGCAACTTACACAAGTGTGATGAGGAAACTTAGAGTGCACCTACACTGAGAATGGACTTTACAGTGAAGTAGGAGACTTTTTGTGTCCAGCAGTTAAACTTCTGAAATGAAATATATTTGCACATTTATACATTCTGGAATTTTTAATGAGGGAGAAAGAGTAGATGCTATTTTAAAGATTTTTACATGATAATCATACTTTTTTTTTGGAAAAACTGAAAATATCAGACACACATTACTGTTCCAAGAGTATTTTATATGCCTTAATACATGTCTGGGGGCGATCTTTAAAGACTGTAAAATGTCTGAGTAAAAGAATAAAGAGTAAAAGAATTACAACAACAGAAATGAATTGAGGAAAACTGGGAAGTTTAATAATGACACAGCATGGATACTACATGTCTCCCATGATTACATTGTGTGTAGGAGATTAATGTCACGACTATAGTTGCAGTAACGCACAAATATAGATAATATTAGGGACTCGCAGCGATGCTGAGTTGCATCTCCTTTTGCACACTTCAAAGCTCATTTGTGATGACTAGATATTTAAAAAGGGCGACTAATAAATGATAACGCCTCAAACTGAATTTACCTCATAATGTGATTCATGTAAATGCCCCTTTTTTCATATGTGCATAATTTGTTTATGCTGTTGAGTTCGCCAGCTATATCTTTCCCTAAAGGCTCTTTCCATGCCTGGTTGCTATGTTGCAGGCTTTTTATAAATACAAAACAAAATGCCAAATGTGCAATTAAAGGTGCCCCTGATTATACTGTAACTTGAGTGCGTTTTTCACGTCATAGCGAAATACCAGTTAGTCGTACTGCTCATAAAACCTGCTTGGCTGTGCGCCTAAAGCACTCCTGTCCCGTGTGAATTGTAAAATAAGGGATTCATCTGCTGCCCACGGAAGTATCAAGTTGAAGTAGGGCTCTAACTCGCCCATAAATTATGAGCCTGGTGTTTGGTTTGTTTGCTCTTGTGTGCCGCTGGTGGAAGACATCGGGGTGGCGGCTCCCTCCTCCTCCTCCTTCTCTCATCCTCTCCCTCCCTCCATCTCCCTGGGGTGTGTCTATGGCATCGCCTCTCCTCTCCATGCCGCGCGCGCATGTGTATATGTGTGTGTGGTGCGCGCTGCTGTTACTGCCGCCTCCTCCCTCTGCCTCCTATCTGCATCTGCTGCAGAGCTTAGCCAACACGCATCTATATGCTCCCTGTCTCTTGTTTTCCCACTACCTGCCTATTTCTACCTAGTAGATTTTTTTTTACCTTTCTTTCTTTGCTGAAAGGGGAGTCAGCGCACACCTACAGGACAGCGGTGGGCGCACGGAGTCTGGAGGGGGGAGAGATGGGGCAGTCACTAGTCGTCACTTTGGAGTATTGAGGACGGCGGTGAACCGGAGGAGAGCGCCGGATGGGATAGGAGCCGTGAAACCCACATCACTCACCGCGGATTGAGCAAGCCTCCCCCTCTTCTCCCTCCCTCCTTCCTCTTTCTCTCTCTCTCTCTCACCCTCTCTGTCTCTCCCTAGTCTGCAGCCTCCAAGAACAGCCGCCGCATCATTTTTTTCAGAGCAGCAGCCCCCTCCCTCCCTCCCGCCTCCTCTCTCTCTCCTCTCTCCATCTCCCTTTCTGCTGCTTGCACCACTGTGGGAATGCAGCGAAGGTAAACGAATCGTAGAGGCGTCTTTTTTTTCTCCCCCAAAATCTTCCGCACACACCAATACCGGATCTATCATCACAGTGACGGGCTGCAGACAGACAGCTCTGGAGACACACGACTGTCACTCCGGGAAATCAGAGCGGGGTGGTCGGCGAACGGGATTGGACCCGGATCAGTTGGATTTAGACCGCTACCCAGGACATCACCACCACCCCATCTCACTGGCAGATCACATCAGATCTCTTCTGCCTTGCCTCGGTTTCGGTGGCTTTCACCGGCTTTCTCTCTACTGGATTACCAACAGCTGGAGCGACCAAAAAAAAAGGGTGGCCGGGCATGGAGAACTGAGGGCTGTGAGAAGCAAACTTGAAGTAGCCGATAAAGACACCTGCGAGAGAAGAAGGGAGCGCTCTCATGAAGGTAAAATAAAACTCAAATGAAACCTAAGAGAATAAAGGAACAGAGGAACAATCCGTGGTTTGTATTTTAAGCACCTTATGCGGCCGATAATTGAGAGTGGAGAAGGGTGCTGCCGTAGCCTGGGTTGTTGATTTACGCACGCACACGAGCACGCACATGGATTTACAGCTCCAGTCTGAAGCTCACCACGCAGCGGATCGATATCCTTCTCCGTTCATTTTTGCGTCGGCTTTTTTTTCTTTTTCTTTTTTTTTCTAACAAGGGAGTGAAGCAATCCTGGGATTTATCATCGCTTCGTTAGCGCTGAACTACACTGAGGCGCCCCCTCGCTTCGCTCTCTCACCTGTCCATAACCTGTGTGCTTGTGTGGAAGTGTGTATATTCTTGTGCATTTGTGTGTGTGTGTGTGCGCGTGCCTGCGCGTGTGTGTACGTGTTTGGTTTGTTGTCCGCCAGAGGGAGTGTAGGTTATATTGCTTGCGTATGCATTTGAATGCTGTGACAGTTTTTAATTAGTCGTACGTGACTGTGAGTAGTTGTGTCTGATCGTGCGTTGTGGGTGCTTGTGCATTAGTTCATGTTTTATGTTTGTGCATGTAGATATATAGGTATTGTGTGGGTAATTAATACTTAAGATGCCCAGCATTTCTTCTGCACCACTTCCCCTTCCTCGTATATGCCCTTGTGTCATTTGGCCACCTGTTTGACCTCCCTAACACCCTAAGAGACATAAGAGCTCCAGCAGGATGAGTGAGCGCTCTGGTGCAAGCACTCTAGCAGCCATGACGCTGGAGGAGCCAGGGGCTGAACAAGCATCTCCAAGAGCCCCGGGCCCTCTCCGCTGTGGCCCCTGTGCTGTGTGGCCTCGCCAGCAGACCTGGCTGTGTGCCGTGCCCCTGGTAATGGGCTTTGTGGGACTGGGACTCAGTCTCATGTTGCTGAAATGGATTGTGGTGGGATCTGTCCAAGACTATGTCCCCACTGATCTGGTGGATCCTAAAGGTAGCATTGGACAGGACCCTATATTTCTCTCCAAACCCAGTGCCATGCCCAAGGGGCCCGACATTTCCACCGCCACCACTACTTCAGCTGCCTCTACAACAGCTATGGTGTCGACTACCACGCCGCTAGCAGCGGATGGTACTGCCCCGGCGCCAAGAACTCGATCTGCGCCATCAGCAAACCACTCAGCCAATGGCAGCACTGCCAATGGAGTTGGAAATCGAGCCCCACACCCTCATAACCATGTTGGCACCCGTGTTAGTGGGACTGTGGTTACCACCTCCACCACCCGCACCACCCGACTCACCCCACCACCCAGCGGTAAGGAGGGCACCCCTCGCGGCACTGTTGGAAAAG
Source organism: Thunnus maccoyii (assembly GCF_910596095.1). Taxonomy (NCBI): domain Eukaryota; kingdom Metazoa; phylum Chordata; class Actinopteri; order Scombriformes; family Scombridae; genus Thunnus; species Thunnus maccoyii. The sequence goes on from NC_056552.1 coordinate 14,036,265, forward strand.
GAGGCAGCACCGGTAATGGACGTAATGGACCTGCCAACTCAAAGCCAGGACAGACTTCTGCAACCATCACCACCACAGTATCCACTACAACTACCACTACTGTAAAGACCACCGCCAAGGTACAGCCGACCACCTCCCAGCCGTCAGCCCCAGTCAAGCCCACGTCACGCTGGAATCATGGACGCCAAGGCAAGGGCTCAGCTACACGCCCACACCGCTTCCGAACACGTGAGTTCTTTTTTTTTTTTTGGTTTATGGAGTTGTATGAGTGAGTGTGTTTGTGTGCGGTTATCTTAAGATGAGTGTTTTTTCTGGGCCTTTATGGCTGAAGTAATGGTATGTCAGTATAGCTACCAGTAGTCATATATAACTGTATCCCTGTGTTAAAAAAAAAAAAAAAAAGCAAGAAAGAAAACATCTTTTGTCTGTTATGCTCTGATATGACTCATGGTCTGAGAATATAAATTATTTCCTTTTATAACCACATGGAAAGTGTACACTCCAGCAGCTTAACATTAATCGTATTCATTAGCACAGACAGATATCAGGGGATATTCTCAGTATTTTCACCCCTCTCATCTTTATCGTTCACTTGTGCATTAATCTGATATGAATCTTCCTTCTGGAGGAGTGTTTTTTCTCTTTTTTCTTTTTTTTTTGCTCACTGATTTAAGTACCATTTAAGGCTGGGTTTCATCTCGTAGAATTTATTTTGTTTTGCCTGCTAGAGTTGGGATGTTAAAGCTTTGTGATGTGTGCTGTGACCTAGGACAGTATATTTGTGTTATGAAAACAAATAACAGGAGCTGGTGAGGTGTCGAAGTGGGAGAAAGGTTAGCTCACACCTCCTGTCTAGAGGAATCAGAAACAGTACAACCACACATTCCATTTAGATGAGAGGATACTGGGATCAGAGTGTCGCAGGTACCGCTTTTACACTGCAGGGAGAAACTATGAGGGAGGAGAGAGAGAGAAAGAAAGAGATGGCTCCGAGGGGAAAAAAACACAGATATGGGGATGAGAATAAGGTTGTAAAGGACAAGTGGATATAGACGAGGTTGGAAATGGAGAAAAATACTTTGAAAAACAACATAAAGCTGAAGAGGATGGTGAAGGAAGGAAGAGAATACAGGAAGCATAACAAAGGAGAATGAAGAGTGGGAGCTGCGAGTAGAGAGATGGCAGATGGAGTGGGCTAAGTGAGGGAAAGGCTTGAGGGAGATAGAGGGTATAAAGCAGGGGAGCTGTGAATTTTGCATATTTAGCATTGTGTAAAGAAGGAAGGCTTCCTGATTATTCATCCAACAAGGGACATGTTTTTAACATCACAAGGTATTTTTTTTCAGATGTTGGGGCAGGATGTGAGTGTAATCATGGGTACTGACTTTGTATGACTATGTGGAATTTTTTTTTCTATCAAACTCAAGCTGCTCTATATTCCAACTACTACTGGAATAATGCTTACTGGTTGGTTTATATGCGTCATATTTCTATATCTCACCTTCCTATAACAATGCATAGGATCCAGTGACAAATTAGTACTGTGATCAACAAAAAATGAGCTTAATAGATTCACCATGGGAGTGAATTATGAAATTGTCAGCTTTATGTTTTGTTTTTTTCCATCAAGCCACTCCAGAGGGCAAAATGTTAATATGAAAATGGAAACCTTCAATTCCCAACATTTCTGGTGTGGATCAAATGTTTGGACAGGAGTTCCGGTTGACTACATGGTATCCTCTCATTCATCAATTGGATGCGTCAATGGCATCGATTTCACAGACAAACAGTGATCAAGTGACATAATTTTCTTCTTCTTTACCTCCGGGTGAAACATTTGCAGCATAGCTGGTTGGATATTGGTTATTAAATCATATGTATTGTGTTTGCAGTCGCACAGCTTTGGATAGAAGAACTTAAATTCTGTTGTTTTTATCAGTTGAGGGAGAATCAAGTTGGTGTCAAGATTATCAAAATGCCCACAGAAACTCCTCAGACTCCTTCTGCATAATCCACTGCTCTAGAGTCAATTACATCACTCGACAAAAGAGCCACCAAACAGCTGAAACTGCCAATCTGGGTAGCTCCCTTGTGTGAAAATCAGAAATCTGTTTGTACTGTATACTATAAAAGGCCATTGGCTTCAAAAGCTAAAGCGTGCTTAGTAAAGCTGCCATGAGTTAATAAAAGCTTTCAGATATGTGAGTAATTTTCACTGAAGGCTGATGTTTTTGATCAGCCTACATTTTGACATCATGCTGACATTTTGGTCCACTTGTGGAATCTGTTTACCTGCATTTAGTAAATATCTGTCAGGCAACAGGTGGAACTTTGCAGGCACCAAAACACATCTCTGTCATGCTCAAGGAGTTTCAAATCAACAGGTGCTTTTGCAGAGGTTGTTACTAAATTTAAATAAAATCCTTAAAAATCTTTTCAATGTAGATAAAAAAAAAACAACAACTAATAAGAGCTGTAAACTCTCAGCCCTTTCCGTGTTTGACAAAAACATCACCATGGCAGCAAGCATTATTGAAGCTCTTTGGAAAGTATTGGTAATTGGTGACATCAATGATGGTGATAAAAACCTTCCTGGAAAAACAATATTTGTGGAAATAAATCCGGTGATTCTGTACCTGTCTGCCTCTTCCTGAGAAAGTCCATTAACATTGTCAAGCAATGAGTAGTGTAATTTTAATAGCTAGATACCTCACCAGAAAGTTATGGCAGTCTTAAAGCTATTGTTCACAGTGTATAAATGGTGCTGTTCACTGTCATAGCATCTGCAAATTAAAAAACAGATTTTTCTTTTTGCAAGATAAAGCTTTGTGGAAGCTATTGCCAATTTTTCAGGGAATGTTAACATTGACATGTCCCAGTTCACCATACTTACATTGTGTACATTATATATTATACATATTAATATTTTTTAAATTTGAGGTATAATTCTGCAATATCTAACAGAATCAGGCTGAAAGCGGGTTTAATAAGTTAGTTGTAGCCTATTTAGAAGTATGCAATTGTTTAGTCAAGAAGTTTCTTGATGAAAACTTAAACTTGTAATTGTGTCATTTGAATAAAGACATTTGACAATAGGAACAAAAGTCTTATTTGACTGATTCACCAGTTGACTTTGCTGCAGGCTTTTTAAGTCTTTTTAAAAAATGTTCAGGACAGCTCTTCTTGTGCAAAACCATAGCTGTAAATCTTTTGGTTTATGTAGAATCTATTGATAAAATACACCCTCCAACTATCATGTATGATCACTCCCAGTATTCATGAATGATTGGAATTTACACTGAGTCAGTTGAACCTACACTTAACTTGATAGCATACATGGCTAGAATTGAATGCTTAGTGGACCTTTGCCATTGTCATTGTGTACTATGTCAAGTCAAGGCTATGCTGTGTGTTAAATGGCTTCTTGTTGCTATGTTATTCCACCCTTTGTCTGGTATTGACTCTGTTGCTACGGGTTAAAGTATTTAAGCATTCTCTTTAATGGATGCTAGTTTTTTATTCACACAACTCTTGTGGTGTGTGTGTGTTTATTAACACAACCTTTGTGTACAGCATTTATCTGCTATATTATATGCACAGCACTAACACAGTAGCAATATTCTTAAGGGCAAAACACAAGCTTTCATGAATCTAATTCCAGAGTTTCGGGAATGTAGTCTTGGCTGTATCAAACTTACTGTAATAGTATGTAGAGTTGTGCAATGCAGCGTATTTAAATTATAATGATACACAGAAAATGTCTCAGCAGATGATGAAATGCTCTGTAAAACATGGCTTCAGGTGCATTTGTTTTTACCCACAGCCAAGTGATCTCACATTTGATGTTAAGTTGTGTGCTAATGCAGAGATACTGCACAGTCTTGGGTTTCAGATAATATGCATATAGGAGGCATTATCATGATTTTTTTTCCACTCAACTCATCGACATTGCTGCTGCTGAAGATCTAACTTAATCTCTGTGTCGTGGAAGAAAGACAGGCTCTGTCCGTTGGGGATAATGTCATATTTTACCTACTCCTTTTGTCTTTTTTTCTCCTCCTCCTCTCTCCCCCTCTCCCTCTTTCCCCATGGTTATTGTGTCTGCCTCCGTGTCATTGTCTTCCTCTGTCTATTTTTGCCTCGCTTTTGTGCTTCCTATTTCCCTTAATACGTTAGCTCCTCAGCTCACATTCATGAGCATATGGGCAGACACAGAAAAACTGGTGCACTTGTGAACACAAAGACAAGCCTGTAGCATGTGTGTGTCCATACTCATGAATCTATTATCTGGTTTTCTGCATTTGACGCTATTATGTATCCTACTCCACTCTCTTCATACAAGCCCCATTGGCTCAGAAGTAGGGAAATAACAGGCGAATGGAGCAGTGCACAATGAATGCCTGTTGGGAAACCATGGGACTCTGTGTTGGCTCTGGGCCCATTCCACTCTTCTCACTTGCAAGAAATCTTCCTTAGTGAAGTGTGGTTGTAATTCCATGCACATCTCACTAGCCTGATTCCAGACTTGTGAATCCCCACCCACATTCGAATTTTTTGTCAAGCAATTCAAAAGGTCTGGTGTTGCTCTTCAATGGAATCAATGGCTGTTCCCCCAGTTGAGGAAACAACCGATTCAGTCAGCGCCTTTATAGGTTGGAGTCGTTTTAAGAGCGTTGTCAAACTGGGCAAGAGCCAGAATGGATAGAAACTGACACAGCTATCAAGGCTGTTGTAAATCAACTGAGTGAAACAACAGCTATTAAATCAGAACAGCTGTGCACTACAGGCATTAAAAAAAGATGAAAAAGTGTTGTTGCTGTTCTCCCTATGGGTTTAATTTATCAGTTGTCTCCTCTGGTACTTGAGACATTGGATTGGGAGGTTTCAATGCCTATAGTTAGTCTTGCATCTTGGAACCACCTGTGCAGAGGTTTTTATTTTTGGGGTCTACTGTGAACAACATTTTTGTTTTTTCATCACTCCTTTATACAATAGAATAATTGAGCATATAAGACTTCCATCAGCGTGATAAATGGCGAGCTAAGTCATCGCTGATGCATATTCAGTGTTGCCCAAAAATGACACTTAGCAGATCGATTTTTCACTTACAAGTGGTTGGTTTGGGCGAAATAACCAATGTAAGGAGAAAGAAGCCAATGTTAGACTGAAAACTGAAGTGGTAACAATATGACATTCAGTCTGAGTAACAGGCAAGAATCACACAAAGCCAGTGCCAAAGTTGTTTTTTATTCAGGTAGAAAAATATAGGAGCACAACATCGACGGGCGTCTCCTCTGATGTCACTGAAAAAAAGAACAGAAATGGATGTTTTTCCTCACACACAAGCCCCTGTTACTTTTTTGTTTTTTCCTGGCTATACATGACGCCTGCACAAAGTACTACTGTAGAACCAGTGGAGCGTGTAAGGGGGATTAAAAACAAAGATATAAATCCAGTTTGCCTCTCTCTCTCTCTCTCTCTCTCTCTCGCTCTCTCTCTCTCTCTCTCTCTCTCTCTCTCCAGGGAGGTCATGCTCAGATTTGCCAGGCTGCCTCTGAGGCCCCTCTGTCTCTCCTGAGACACGCTCTGCTTGTTTCGTTGAGGCTGGCCCAAGCAGGGCTGCCTCTGCACAGCGTGTGTGTGCAGCTGCGCCAACTTACAAATATCTTTGTAGTTGGAAGGCAAGGTCTTACGCCTGCCTTTCGATCAATTTTTTTGGCTCAAAGTTATTAAGGAATATTTTAGCTGTCTTTATCTTTTGGTTTCAAAATGTGAGTTGCTGATCTTGAATAGCTGCACAGCTGTGTTGTAAGCTTCCAAAGAGTAGACGGTGCAATTTGATAACACACTGAGTAATTCAAAGACGTTTTTTGTAGGCTGTTAGTCACAATGAATACTATTTTGCTTTGCAATACATATGTGAAATTGTCTGTCTGTGGTGGTCACTGTGCATCAAATTAAGTGGTTTTAAAAAGCTTAATTGTTAAAAGTTATTTCAGTAAAGTGCTTTTCAAGAATGTTCCAGAAATCAAAATTATTCATATTAGCATTGAGAGGAGGCATTAGCAAAAGCCATGCTTTTAGACACACTACAGTACTGTATATGTAATTCTTCTGACACTATGTGCCAGCTGGCTTCCATTAGTGTTTCTGTTGTGCAAAAAAATGTACATATACAATCTCAAAACAAAGAGCTCTGGTTCGCTTCCCAATTAATCAGACATGTTTCTTAAAAATACATGAACAATATTGGCATAGTAGAGATTCATCAGACAGTGGAAGAGGTGTGCATATATTTTGCACTTGCAAATTAATGAAACTGTGCAGCATTCTGCAGTGTTGGCCCTGAACATTTAGCTAGCAGAGACACTTGACACTGGTGGGCACCAATTACAAAGCAGAATATATTATTGTGTTCAGTGGGGTAAGCTTGCAGACAAATTATCCCAGAGTGACAGCCCAGCGAATACTTGGAATTTTGTGGGAATTGATCTCATGCCCTTTCCATTGCTAGTGCCGCGCTCTATCCACTGAACCTCACAGAATCAATAAGGAAGAAGGAGGGAGAGAGCCCCGAGTAAGGAGGGCCGGGGGAGGGGGGGATAAAAGGACAGAAATAGTGTGTGTTGGACACAAAAGGGAAAGAAATTAATTTATTGAGGGCGAAGACTGTCAAAAACCATGAGAGCATGCTCCAGAAGTAAAGATCCAGCTGTACAGTTAAGGCATATAGACATCACAGTTGAGTGAATGAGCCTTGGCCAGACATTTTACATATCTCAAACCACCATTCTCCCCGTTCTATTATTATCTCGCTCATTTTTATGCAGATTGCCCCCAAGGTATTATCCATATTTGAATTTTTCTAAGTATTTTACTTCAGTCCTGTCACCAGAATGTCTGTATGATGTATCCTATACAGAACTGAATCAGCAGTACATGTAAATCGGTGGAGGTTATCAGTGGGGTTATATTATACTATATATTATACATGCATTTTATGGCAGCATAGGTGTATGAGTGAACATCTATTAAATATTGCACTATGTTTTGTGCATAAAGAAAATGAGGAAAGCATTTATTACAATGACTTTTGTTAAGAGACATTTCTGGATTTTTAAAAATTGTGCAATGAGACAATAACTGTAGCTGTCACAGCTTTTTGTTCAGTATTTATCATACATTATCATGATGCATAATACTATTGAGGGTATGCTAGAGAGAAAAAAGCTAGCTTTGACAGGTAAACATGAGCAATGTGCTAAAGGTTTAGATTCAGATTTCATTTACTATAGACCACACATTGTGCAATGGAGCACAAACATAAAACAAAACAGCAGTACAATGGCAAAGAACCAGAATAGATCTTAAGCACAAACTAAGTCATTTAAAGAGATGGCAGAACATTACTCAAAAATGCACCCAATTTACATACTGTCCTTGGTTTATCTGTCTGCAATAATAATATAAGTTTAAACATAGTCAGATGGTTTACAAAGTATTCTGGCACGTACTTCTTTCTGTACTCAACAATGCTTGTGTTTTTCCATTCAAACAAAACATGATACTCCCCAGACAGTTGTCATTACATAAATTACAAAACCTTTTATTCCTTTCCAGACCTTTGTATCTTCCTGTTATTTTAAGAATTCTGCTATTAGAAACACAGAAATTACAAATAGTCTGGTCATACCTCCTGTTTTCACAAAGTAAATACTTTTCAAACTTAAAGTCCTCTTTAAATTCACAGTATAAGTCACATGATGACATACTCTGGAGCTTGTAATGCCTCTTCTGCAAAAACTGATATTTTAACCTCTGCTTAGCTGCTGGCTTCAGCATTTGCTATCATCACACCTCTGAGCCAACCAAAGGTGGGAGAAACCACATTCATCTAATATTTACTGAACAGATGTAACCCATGTTGATACACATGTTCCAATCATGTACAAGTTGAATAAAGAACAATACATTGCCCAGATGAGCTTTGATACCTTCCCCTTCAACAAACTCCCCCAGTAACCAATAAATCTCTTTTAAATACCAATACATTGTGAGTATCTTCCTAACTCCCCACATATCATATTATTACAAGTTAACTTTTAATTTATACTTGAGGAATTTCAGATGTCTGTCTTCTCAAACCTCCATTTTTCGCATGCATACAACATAGCTGGTGTCACAAGCCTATCACAAAGTTCTAGTCTAGTATCTATTTGTAAATCACACTTCTGACACTTACAGAGCAAAGCTAACGTATTTCTTGAGGGCTGTTCACAAAGTTCCTTGATAGCAATTTTAAACGAATCATTGTAATTAAATACAGTTAATGTAATACAGTAATAGTACAGTAATACAGTTTCTAACTCCTCACCATCACAGAAGAATTGATACTTCTTAACATCAATTTTGTGATGGCCAAACATTATAACTTAAGTTTTACTACTGTTTCTCAATGTCCATTTCCTACAAAAACAGCACATTTGATGACACCATAATAATGGTGTCATCTGCATACATTAATACCATGAGTTTAATATTACTGTCTATCATGGCCACATCACCACATCTAGCCGGCTTGCATCCATTTTGTACCAAATATTCCTCAAGATCATTTATAAATAATGCAAATAATTGTGGGGATAAGTTTTTACCCTGCCTGACCCCAGTCAAGCTAACAAAAAATTCAGATTTGGCTCCACAGGACTTGATATGGTTATATATGTTCACAATGACATCAAACAATCTACCCTTAATACCTGCTTGAAAGAACAGAACAGGCTCCTTTTCTTAAAGCAAAACAGTTCTACAGCATGTTTAAGTACAAATATATGATCAACTGCGGAGTACCCATTTCTAAAACCTGCCTGGTTTTCCTTCGAAATACTATTATCTTCACAAAACTTGTACAACCTTACATTCAATGTATTAGTAGAAAGCTTGCCAAAACAACTCAAAGGTGTAATACCCTGATAGTTATTGCAAACATCAATATCCCCATTCTTTGTATAGATTGGAACAATAAGACCAGTAACCCAATTTTTAGGGATTATCCCTGAGCTCAGGATAGTGTTGAACAAATTAACATAAACAGGTAAGAAGATGCAAGCTGTACTCTTTATGTATTCATTCAAAACTTTATCTCTACCAGCAGCCTAACCACTCTTAAGGTTTGCTATACCTTTTGCAATTTCCTCCTCTGTGAAATCAGCATTTAGTGCCCCAGTAGCAAATATATGATCACTACTGACCTCCTCTGTTAACTCATCCCTTTGGGGTTCACTATCTGCCAGGCTTTTTAAGTGTTCATAGAAGTCTTCCAGCTCTTTATCCTTATTATTGTCAGCCAACATATCCTAGTATAGCTTTGGGTTTTTTTTTTACCTTCATTTTCCTATTCTCACTTAAATTTCTTTCTATGAGCTCTCTGTGTCTTAATCAATTCTCTTTCATATTCTTTACTTTTAGTCCTTAAGTTTTACCCATTTTCCACACTTTTACATTTATTAAACATCTTCTTAGCTTTAAGATATGCATGTCTTTTATATCAACATTCAAAATTAAACCATGCTGTTTTTTCACATGCACAGTCTTATTCCTTTTCCACATCTTTCTAGGGAAAGTAACTCTCGCACTATCAATCACGATTTTGCATATTTCATCATCCACAGACATAACATCCCAATTATGTAACAGATTGTCCAAATTGCTTAACTGTATGTTTTCTACAAACTCCTTTCTTTTCTCCTTGTGCCATTTACCAATTTCTGCACTGCCTTTTACAACAGAATCCCGTGTGCAGTCATGATGAGTCACTGGTTCCTCCTTGTAAACTTTATAGTTCCCACACAACACCAATTCAACAATACAGTGCTTATCTGAGAACAGGCAATAAAAATCATGCACATATTTTTTTTTACTCTGCCTAATAAAAGGGGAACCAATCATGTAGTCAATCACAGTATTATCAGTTGAAGTAATTTTCCCCACATATTTATCTTACCCACATCTGCCATTTAAGATACAAAGAGCAAGGTTTTTGCACATACTCGAAAGAGCAATGCCATAGCCGCCGTAGTTTCTAGATGTATCCATTGACTTTCTCCTCAATGGTATTTGAGCCAGTTTTTTGGCAGTACACAAAATTCCATAACCCAATCTTCTCTTTCTTTGGTGTGTGCATTCATGTCCCCACAGAGGAGAAGATAGTTGGTATCAATAGAAAGGTCAAGGATAGCTTATGTTCGATCATCAAACATAACAATATTAGCGTATCTACTCTTGTATGGCAGGATATAAACTGCCAGGAGCAACAAGTCTTTCTCACAGTTCAGTAAATTTCTATTGATTCATACACATACACAAGCATTATTATGGACTATTTTCTGCACAAACTTATCCCCAATAGCATTACTTACTGCGATTAGAATTCCACCTGATTGCAAATTTGTACGATTATATCGATTCTTGATAAACACTTTGAAGCCCATGTGATTTTGGTATGTATATATCATCTGTTTTTGTCTCCCTGAGGCATAGGACATTGTATTTTTTACACATTTCAATGAAATCTGGGATTTCTGGTTTACTTCTTATGCCACAAATATTTAGGGTAATTATTTGCAGATCCTGACACCAGTGGCCTTCTATTTGTACTCTGGGCCTGTCCTATCAGTCAATTCAGGAAGACGTTGAGTTGTTGACGGCAATGTATTTACCATCCTTCTTGCAAATGACTTTGCCATCTTTGATGAATGTGTATTTGCATTTCTCCTTAGCATATTTAAACAGTTTATACCTCAAATTTGTTAGGTCCTCACAGCTGAATACTTTCTTGTACATATTGTTTTCCTTTAGCTTCTTCTTATTCATCATCAAGCCAGCCTTCTTTCTCCTGCACACATATCTTACTATCACTGGACGGTTCTTATCCTGCTTCCTTGTGCTGCCCAGCTGGTGTGCTGTTGAAATATCCTGCTCCTTTACATCCAAACTGGCAGCTGCAGCAAGTCGGCACACTTTCTCTATCAGCCGGTCCTCACTCTCTTTACCATCCTGTTCCTCCTTGATGCTGTTGATTCAGACATTTACCTTCCAGCTGTTCTGTTTGAGCTCATCCTCTTTGTATTTGCAATCCAGAATGTTGTTATTGATCTTTTTATCGGCAGTGTATAAGTCCAGTTGTTTCTGCACAGCCTCAACAATAGCAGGTACTGCTGCTTTGATGGTAATCAGCAATATTTTAGATGGATCCTCTGTGCAGAAGTAGACCAGAATTGAATCCGTTTCAGCCTCAACTGCTGCCATTATGTCTGTGTGCATAGTGTTCTCTTTACTTTCACCTATCATGCTCTTTATGATAATTTCATCCTCATTGTTTGTCTCATAATGATTAGATAGGAAAACTCCTGTAGAGGCACTACTCTTTTTCTTTTCTCATTAATGGGCGGAATGTCCACTTTGCTAGAGAGATGGGTTGGTCACATAGTTAGGGTGTTTTTTGCTGATGGCACTCTCGTTCTCGGTTCGAGCATGGTGGTCATCTAACTTCTGTTGTGGCTTTTCCGTGACAACCTCATCCACGAAACCCATTTTAGAACATTGTCTCCTTGTAGCAGGCTTCTCCGTCAACAGCAAGGCCGTCCTCTAGGCTTGGCGCACAGGTTGCTTCACCTGTTCAAACCCTTGCCAGTAAAATTTTCAAAAGCCTTCCACCAGGAAATTATATGAGCTGTATTAGAAGTACTTTACATTTAACGTTCACTGAGGTTAGATAATCACCTATGTCAAGGCAAAAATCCACAAAATTTACTCCTCTTCTGTTCACTTGATCATTCCAGCCATTTTTTCGAAAGCGGAAACCAGCTGCACCGCTTGACCACTTCATGCATGTGACCAAAGACATACCAATGTGAAATTGCGACCAAATTGTGTCATGTCAGCTGAGCGGTTCAGTACAGAACCTCCCATGTAACATCTAAGATTGGAGCCTTGGATTGTTGATGCATGCCATCCTCCATCACATAGAGACATTTGATCCTTGATTTGAACCTCTTAGGCATCACTTCCTTTCATGCTGTGTACATACAGTATCCCACCTCCTTCAGTCAAATTGGCAGACCTTAACCACATTCATGGCCCTAACCTTAACCTTCCACAACCTAAAGCGTACAGAGCTTGTTGGGGGTGCTAAAAGGCCTGGGACCAAGTGCTTCCTGAGGGAAATTGGCCTGGGAAAATCCCTGTTTCTCCCCTTGTGTTTCTTATTGCACTTCACTGTTCATGACACAAACACACAAAAAATCTTAACACACTAAAGGAGCAAAATCAAATAATTCAACCTGAAGTTTTTAATTGTAAATTCTACTGTAGTCTTCAAGTCAAGTGCTCAGGTTCAAATATCATTCATTATCCAACCAGTTATGTCTAAAATTACAAATTTGTTGTCCATTACATTCCACATACTTTATGTGAATGCTAGCATACCAGTGAAAGTAACACTGTGATGCTGCTGCAATAGTTGTCTTGTAAAGTTTATCTGATGCTTTTACATGACTTTGACTCTCAGGGAACTCATAGATTGGCGGAGGAGAGGCTTGCCCACCAGGGTGGAAAATTAACTTTAAAAAAAAACTTTAAAATATGAATCTTAATCTTGAGAAAATCTACCAGCCACTGACAGATAAATGTTCAAATTCACCTGCCACTCAGTAGTAAGTCATTATTTTGCGTCTGAAATCTACCAACCACTTTCATATTTTGCAAGCATTTGGCTGGTAGCTGGTGCTAATTTCCAACCCTGTTGCCTATTCTAGCAGGCTAGTAAGTACTGACTGAGGCCATCTTAGGCCTTCTTAATGTCACTGTGTGATTTATGTAGACAAAATGTCCACCGGGAGGTGGCAGAGAGAAGAAGAGCTAGGGTGGGGGAATGTGTAGGGGGGTGGTATGGGCTGAAATATTAATGTATGGGAAGAGAAACGTGGAATGTGTGTTGCCGGAAGTGTGAATAATTGATGAAGCTTCCCTTTTATAAAGTGCTTGAGATGTCCCATGCACTGGAGTCTAATGGCAGAAACATGGTATAGGATCTTACTGTACAGTACTTGGCCTCCACAGGCTGTCTTTCAAAGGCAGAGGCACCAACAGTCATAATATTTTAGGTCCCAGGAAACAAAATCAGCAAAACGTTAGATTCACAGCTTCTTTTTGCTCATCTCTTTTCATAAATGCAGCAAGAAGTCCCCCCGCAGAGTTAATGGTTACTAATGTTTCCACTGAGAAATAAAGGTGTTCCTAGCCTAAGGAAAGAAATAATCCTAATTGAAAGTAAACAGTGGGATCATTATTGTCTCTGAACATGACTCCACCGCTTTATATCTTTTCAAATTGGAAGAAATGGAGGATAGAGAACAATTTTAAAGACTGAGTTTAGTGGTGGTGGTGATGTGTGTGTGCTGGGGGAGTACTCACTGACTCACTCATTTTAATCACATGCTGTCATGCCTACTTACCCACAAGTCTGCCACAACACTTTTTTGCTTTTTAGGAATGGGTACTTTATACTGGCCTGCTTCTAATCCACAAAACCATTCGCAATTTCTTTCATTCATTCATTCATTCATTCATTTATTCATTCATGTGCAGAGAATGCAGCGACTTGCTGATAGCTAAAGGGCACGGAGATATAGTAGTGCATGTGGCTGTAGCAGTGCAGAGAGGATTACAGTCCATCATATCTGATCTGAGACTGTTAGATCCCAATATTGAATTACGGACCCTGCGGGGTCTCTGGTTCCGTTATCAATTTGCAAACGAATAACGCGGAAAGGAAGGGGATGGGGACTGGTGGTGGTGGCGGTGGAGGGACGCGTGGCTTTGAGGCAGGTTTTGGTGGGATGCGATGAATCTAATAACAGCCAATTTTTTCTGTCCAAGTGGCGACACAACTACAGTGCCAAGTGTGATTTAGGTATTACAGAGCTTGAGTTCTCCCCTATTCAGTTGGATATATGGTCCCATTTTGGAGGGATTACAGCTGTAGTGGCTGCATAAAGACTTCATTAACCATTATAAAAACTTATTTATGGCCCACAAATCCTTTAGAGCAACATTTTAAAAGCTGTATGCGTGGGTTATGAAACGGGAGCACTGTGTGTATGATTTTAAGATATGTATGACATACAGTATGATGTTGTTGAGTTTCATCAAAGGGGGTGTATCATGCAAATTTCCTTGTCTGTATTTATACTGCGGAGCTCCACTTGAATATCTTTGCATGATTTACAGTTTAAAAAACTCTATATTTATCTTATACTGACGATTTATGCAGCCCCTCAGTTCAGCCTCTGTCAGAAAGAGGCCGTTTTGGCACCTGTCTCTTTAAAGCTCCCCTCTCTATTATTCCACATTACATTACATTAAATGTCAACTTCATCTGTATGTTTGAGCCAAAACGTGATCAGAAATATGCAAGTGGACAACACAAACAACACGTGGAACAACTTTAGCAACAACCGTAGCAACAAAGGCTTCCAATGGACGGTCGTTTGTGGGCATGGGCGAACAATCTTTCATCATCACTTGGAGGAAGTAGGCTGAAAGTTATAATATGTAATTATTCCACATTAAAATGTCTAAAAACAACTAGACCTATGTTATATATTTTGTTGAGTTGTGCACTTACATTATCCCAAATGTTTCCAACAACAAACCCAGAGAAATCTGTAATTTAATCAAAGTAACGGACCGTTTCATTTGGTCGCCTGTCGATGGCATCATACCTCCTCTACTAAAGAGTAAACACGCACAAGATGCATACGGCGGCGCTGTGTTTGTCCCCTACAATGCTGTCTACCAAAGAGTAACTTACACACATACAAGATAATACATCGGCGTATTGGTTGTTCCACAGAAACTGTTATAAATTGACTTTTATTCAGTTTTAAGCCACATTTTCATGATAAATTTAGGTCGCGTTTAACTATATCTTGTAGCCGGAAGAAGGATTTTAGTCATTGGACCTCTGGATCTTAAGTTATCAGAGAAATAAACTGGGCAAATGTTAGCAGCAGCTTGGCTAACAGCCCCTCCAGGAAGTCCGGAGGTTGCTGAACATCATTGGAGAAATAATGATTTTTTAGGTAGAACAGCTTTAATTAGTATTTTAACGATTTTAATCTGCGTGTACTTTTGTTTTTGGAGAGGAGGAGACCTCTGCAGATAATTCGGCTCCCGGGAGAAACCAGCTGAACGTCTGGATCTAAAGTTATAAGAGAAATAAACCGAACAAGTGTTAGCAGCAGCTCGGCTAACAGCCCGTACCTGACGTCTGGTGGTCGCCGTACATCGTCTGGGAAACACTGATTTTTTAGGTGAAACAGCTTTATTCAGTGTTTTTACCTGTAATCACCGGGTCCGTTTGTTCTGGAGAGGAGGAGACCTTTGCGGGTAATTCGGCTCCCGGTAAAAACATCCCGAATGATTAACACTGGTGTAATCCTATCCCGGTGAAGCTGGTTATTTAACAACGGAGACAACAACTCCCATGATCCCTTGCTACTTCTGACCATCATCACACTCCGTCTTTTGTTATTGTCTTGATTGAGAGACCCCTAGCGGCTGAAATAACATATTGTCCGTTGAAGCCATACTTGACTTTCAAGTATAAAAATAACACAAAATCACAAAAAACATGATATGTCCCCTTTAAAGTTGAATTACATTGCCCAGTGCTTTTTTAAGTAGATACTCAAGTAACATTTCATAATAATAATTTAAGTTACTGTCTGGAATGTTGTTAATTTAAAATTTGCATTTATCTTGTTGGCATGAAAATAAGCCTCTAGTTGTAACGTGTAATTTAGACAGAGTTGCATCAATTCCTCCAAACTTCTCTATCTAAACCCTGATTATTGCCAAAAAGGAAAGATATTTAAGTCACGACTTCAAGCTGAGGTATGTGCAGCATGTGGAACATGATTTCTCACTAGCTGTGCTTCGCACATAGCATCTGGGTACATGACGAGCCTGCAGGAAAGTGTGGATTGCGGAGGTTGCAGCAGTCGGATTGATTCACTGCAATGTGTGGCCCGCTGCCACCCCCAGTGACGGGAAATGTGCCATGGTGCCCTGGTTGAGATTGAGAGGCTTGTTGTGGTGTGTGGAGGTGGAGGTGGAGATGGAGGTCACCTCTCTCTCTCTCATGCCTCCCTCCCACTATCATTCATGCCTCTATACTTAGTTTCTCCTTTTTTTATCCTCATCCTGCAGTCTATTTTAAGACACCCTCTTGCCTCTCTCTTTCCTCTCAGTGCTTCTTTGTGGGCTTCCTTCATTCACCTCACATCGCTGACAGTATGAATATACCAGCCAATGAGAGCTCTTATCTTCAGCGTTTACCGGAAGAGATATGGGTATCATTCATCATTCTATATTCACTTCTGTCACCACCTCCTGCAAAGAATCCCCAAGGAAATTATGACAAGGAACCACTTGTATCATTATCACGTGTGATGCATTTTTATGTCGGCCTCTTTAAAATCCATAATATGCTGAACTTTAAAGCTGCATAGGTGTAACATGCTTAATCATAGGGGTGGGTGAAAAAATCAATTCACATAAGAATTGCAATTCTTATCTTCTACGATTCTGAATTCACAAATGTCAAAAATTGATTTTCTAAATGTTAATTAATAATGTCATGTTGACGGAATGAAAAGGGTGGAGCTCAACTGCAAGGACAGTGTAGCACCTGGACTGTCTACGGTGTGCACATGCTAGAGTTATCTTGTAGTTCATCTTCAAAAACAAACGTCAAGTATATCGAATACTTATATACATCATATCTTATACATCATCACTCAGAGACTAATGTTAGCATAGGAATGATTTCCAGCAGTAACAAATGAGAGTGGCTGACCAACACACACTGCTGCATTAAACAACTTAGACCAACTCTTCTGGGACGAAGAAAATAACTCGTGCACAGTCTTTTGACTCCAAAAACCCTGTGCCTGTTAAGTGTATTGAACGCAATGGCTACGATGTCTTTCCCTGGAGCTAACAGGGCAGCAGAGAGGCTGCTCTCCACTGCTGGAGACATAATGTTAATGACAACACAGCGGAGCACTCCTCCTCCCTCCCCTTACTCACGAACAAACACACACACACTATTCATTCAATCGAGAATCAGTTTTGAATCATGATCGATTCTGAATCAAATCAGACACCAGAGAATCAGAGTCAAATTGTGAGATTCCCAAAGATTCCCATCCCTACTTAGGCATTGCTTTTTCATGACAGCTCAGTGTCTTACATAATTGTTTCCATTCACATCTTTTTGTACCTTATTGTAGATGTCAAATGGGATTACAAATAGATTATCCAATTCATCTGTTATTTTCTAGAGCATTACATAATGACAATATGTAATGCCTGAAATGCTCAAACTGAGGTATGTGCAATTGAGGAATTAGCTTCATTTTAACAATTCTAACAATAAAATTACAACTCTTAGAGCTGGTAATTTTGAAAAACAAACAAACAAACAAACAAAAAAGCCCCATCTGTACTCACTCCTTCAAAAGGCAGAAATTTATGAATACATTTTTCTGCCTCAAAACTCTGTAAGGTTGTAAGTGAAGGTAAATCCTCCATGGGTCATCTTCCCTCTAGAATTTTGAAGCGTGACTTCAACAGTGTCTCAGATAATGTCCTGAAAATTAAAAACATATCCCTCAAGTATGGGATTCTTCCAGACTCTTTCGAAACTACTTTTGCTAAACCTTCTCCTAAAGAAACCTAATAAAGTCCTCTATCAAACCTTTCTTTAATGGTATAAGAAATACACCCAAAAAGTGCACTGTATTATTCCGCAGATGAGCTGTTGGGGTCAGAGAGCTGATTGGAAGTTCTACAGTTAAGAAAATGTAGCGCCAAAGGAAAGGGCTGTCTGACGGAGAAGTAAAGCAGTGAAAATATTGTAAATATAGCGTACACTTGAGTTTTTTAGGTGGGCCTTTTTTTAGGTGGCTAAAACACGTTTTGCTGCTGCCTCTGTCCACAGCAGTACATTGCTTAGCTTCTGTGCCGGTACTCCTGCCTGCTTGTACAAACTGAGGGCGTGCTGACCACCATCCACTGCAGGTAATACACTGACTGTGGATAAGTACCTCATACAACCCCACTTCAAAAGATCCGAACTAACCCTTTGAGCTTCATTATCTGTATGAAGGGTGCTATATGTAAACATAGTCTTTTATGTTAATATAATACATCAATATTAATACCATAGGTAGTACAATTAACCTGGCTTTAAAGATAAAGCAACACCTTGTCAGAGTTTTTGAGTTGTTTTTTTTTTTTTTTGCCACATTATTCGGTCTAAACTGAAAGATGGCCCAATGCCCCCTTGTGAAGTTACAGCAGATGACATTATTTTCAAACAGTGTCAGGAGCCCCAGGTGTGCTGATCATGGCATTGATGAATAGTGAATGAGGGAGCCTGAGTGGAGAGGGAGAAGGAGACGGGGATCGACTGAGGTCCTCTCATGTTATTTTCCTGGGGGCGTGCACAGCTTGTCTCATGCGGTAATCCATGCATGGTAAAACCTTATCCATGGGGATAATGTCAACTCACTCCCGAAGATAACAAGACAAAAGCCCTTGCCTAGCGCTCACTCCAGAGTGTGTTTCATATTCCCCTAATCTGCCATCTTACATGGCTCTGTTCTATGGATTTGTTGCCCAGGCTCGTCGATTAACACAAACATACACACACAAACTCTTTGGACTGTGTAGCTTTGCACTGTTGCTTTTTTATCAAAAAAGACATTGGACAGAATTCAACTATAGTACATCAAGCGCCCCTTTTTGTTTGAGTAGACACAGCTGCAAATATCTGGTTGAAAAAAACACATTATGGCACAAAGGCTGCATGGAAACAGTGTAAAGCCAGTGGGTGCAGCTGTTATTGTACAATACATGATCAATAAAATCAGCAGAGAGTAAACACATTCATCAGTCTTCATGCTAGTCCATATTAAATATTATTTTAGCCTTGGATTTAAGTGTACCAGGTCTTTTTATTACGCATGGCACTCATAGATATTTGATTACTCATGCCTGCTCAAGTTGATTGAGCAGGCATAAGAAGAGAGTGAAGGTGCATAACCTGCTGTGCTACTGGAGTGACTTACCCTTTTTGGTGTGTATGCGTGCGTGTGTGGAATGCTGCAGTTCTTCAGTAGCAGTGTAAGCATCAAAAGATCATAAAAGGACATTTGGTGGTGTATTCTGTGCTAAAAGTGGCCTAAGAGATCCGAGGGTTTAAGAACACTGAAACTTCACCAGACTGAAAGAGCATCCATCACATTCACATCCAACCCGTCAGACAACTCAGTGAATTATATATTGAAAGTTCCCCCCCTGCACATGCAGGCAGAGACATCTTTCTCTCTGTCTCTCCCTTCCATCTGATGTGCTGCATTGAATCATTGATAGGACATCCACAACAACAACGCTCCTCCCCATAAAACACCTGTCACAGACAGCCTGAAAGGAATACAACCAGACCGAGATGTGGAGTCTGTTTTGATCTTTTGAATAGTGAGAATGCGGCAAAATGATGCATATTGGGCTCTGTATACAAATAACGGTGAGGTCATGCTGTTTACTGCAGTACCTGTTAGGACACTTTGAAAGTGGTATTTTCAACTGCTGGAAGCTGTTAAAAGAGTGAAGCATTGGAGAACAGAAAACTAGCGCCATTAATTATCGTCGTCATCATTTCATGAAAGAACAGTGGCATATGAGTGTCATCCTCCTTCACTGGCCTTTTTTAGCCCAGTGTGTCTTCTCCTGTTATCCATCTATACTTACAGAGGAAATGGAAACACCAAACCCTATCATGTAGTCTTCCACGACGGCTATTAATGGAATGGAATGAAGGGCTCAGTGCAAGTGAGACACAGCCGTTGTAGCCACTAATATGCACTCCTCTCTCAGTCATCAAGTATACTCTTTGATCTCAGCTGGAGTCAGAGATGCTTCAGGGATATGATGGAATATTTTATTGCAGTTGTGGGAAAGCAATTGGTGGGGTTGCCTCAGTCCGACAGTTTCACCCTCTCCCCCTCAGAGTAACTTAAGCTTTAAAGCCTCAGCTGGGTACCCAAGTGGCTATTTTGCATGTTGTTACTCTTAAACCATCTGGTTTACAAAAGGACTGTGCTCCCTCTGAATTTGCGGAATATATGTGCGTGCGTGCATGTGTGTGCGTGCGTGCGTGCATGCGTGTGTGTATGTGTGTGTGTGTGTCTGTTGGGTAAGGTTGGTATGTGGCTGGTAGGGGGTTGAGAGGGTTAGTAAAGCTGAGGCTGACACTCCACCCAGAAAGAGTCTCTGGCTTTATAGAGAATAATGAAGATTAAGATGAAATCTGGTAGTGGGAAGATTGGAGGGTCAATGTGTAAGATCAATGTATGGAGGGAAGTTAAGATAGATGAAGGTGAGAGCAGACAGATTTCCTGTTTCTCAGAAATAGAGACAGTCTTGATTAAAAGAACCCACATCTCTCTCTCCACATCAGATAAAAAAAAATAAAGCACAAGGCATAATTCATGGTTTCCCTATTGGCAGACGGTTTTAAGTTGCCAGATGGATTTTGGACCACTAGCTGACAAATTAAATGCAAACAGTTTCTAAACAATAACCCATCACTCATCACAATTCACTCTAAGAGCATTTTCTTTCCATTTGTACTCACTATGCAGTATTATTGTATGTAATAATAAGCAAGCCTGTGCTTTTGTGTTGGGTCACACTCAGGGCAAGGCCATCAAACACTGGGCATAAGTCAGAAAATAGACCTGTCCTTGTTCTTTGGTAATCCATAACAGCTGGTGTGTGTGTGTTTTTGTGTGTGTTCGCATGTGCATGTGTGTATGTGCGGAGAAAGAGAGAGGAGATAGCAAGGCCAGATGGGTCCAGCTGTGGATCTGGTGGCCTAGATAAAGGCTAGATGGGTGCCACCACCTTCATGAGATGCCAGCAGAAAATTTAGAGTAGGTGTTAAAGCTTGGTGAAATCAAACATTCAGCTCACTAAGAACTGCTTTTTAATAAAATCTGTAATTTTTAAGAATGTTTAAAAATGGCAACTGAGGCAGTTGTGTCTCATCATCGCATCAATTGGGAAACTTCTGTGTTTGTGAAAGTCTTAAATAGGGCTGAAACTAAGAGTTATTTTTTATTAAAATGTCAAACATTAGTGAAAATCAAAATTTCCTGAAGGCCAAGCTGACATCCAAAACCCAATTTGCGATTATACAAAACAGAGAAAGTCAGCATATCCTCACATTTGAGAGGCAGCAACCAGTAAATGTTTGCTTGATGCATGACTTAAAGAATTTATCAATTACCAAAACTGTGTTGCTTAATTTTCTGTCAGGCAACAAACCAATTCATCAGCTAATCATTTTTTTAAATCTGGAGGGCAATATTGGAAAATTGAGCAATTTCCTTCTTTTCAAAGTTGGTCTGGCAGTGCCTGCAGCCCATAGCGGCCATTTCAGACAACCTCAGCACACAGCCCACTCCCACACAAACACTTAAATGGCCATTATGAAAGCAGAGGTGGAGAGCTGGCCTAAGGAGAAGGAGGTGAAGCATCCAGCCGCTGTCCTTTTTCCGTGGAACTCTAGGACAGAGAGAGCCTTCACCAGCACCCCAGGGAGAAGGAAGACAGATTAATGCAGAGGCTTTAATATTTCAGATGAAAACGTATTACTGCTCTCTTGCTCTTTCTTCTCTCTCTCTCTGGCTCAGAAAAGTGGGCCTGAATTTTTTGCTCTATCCTGCTCGCTTTTTATGTCTTCCTCTCTGGCTGGAAGCATGAATGTGTTTTGCTGAAGGGTAGACGCCCCCATTTAAAGCTTCCCTGTCGACTCATTGTGACAGCAAGTGGTAGATCAGCAGCAGACAAATCTATTTGAATAGGGAATGTGGTGTGTTTTTGTGTGTGAGGTGCACTTGCGTTGAAAGCTCTTGACCTTGCAATCAACCCTCGTCTTTCTTTGGTGACATGTTATGTCTACTATATGTCACCTTGGATGAAATACAGTGTAGTTCTGTCCTCATATCTCTGCCATGAAAACCCCTCGGAGAAACATTGCACCCAGCAACACGTCACTGGCCAGATAGCCACTGTCTCAAAATGTCAGAAAAATCCATTGTGATCACATTTTGATCTGATCCGGGTCAATCTATCCTGTCTTAAGACTAAGGATTCACCATAACATTTATTACAACATGCATAGGTTTCCAACATGTCTGCTGGAAAAGTAAATCCAGCATAAGAAGATTAGAACCGACAAACCCTCTCCACATGTGTGTGATCCGGCCACGTAAAAGAGCTCCATGAACGTAGGCTTACAGGGTATGTCATAAGGCACCTCCTAGGGGACTCAGAGACTGTGCACCGAGCTTTTAGAGAGTAATGGGGAAAATCTACAGCATCTTTATTGCCCTTTTTAATGACAGTAATGTTCACGGATGCTCAGATCTTTTTCTTTTTTTAGAACGCTCCAGCTGTTCTCCATTACAGTTTTGACAAAACAGAAGCTGAAAAGCAAATTTGATGCATGGATGTTTTTAAGAGAACTGGGTATTTTGATAGAAAGGGTCAACATTTTTGAAGCCATTGCACATGTGCATTAACCTCCTTTTCTGGCAAAGGAGTCAGAGCAGGTGGAAGACACCAAATGGCAAATATGGTGTAGTTAAGATTTGGAAAGATTGTTGTTATGACAAACAGGGCGGCAACTAACAATTATTTTTATTATAGATTAATGTACAAATCATTTTTGAGATCATCAGTTACTGATATGTGAAAAATGCCCACCACAAGTTCCCAAAGTCCAACTTCATGTGTCTTATTTTGTCTGACAAACAGTCCAAAACCCAGATATTCAGTTTACATAAATATAAAACAGAAAACAGAAAAAAGCAGCAACATCTCAGATTTAAGAAGCTGGAACCAGTGCATATTTGGCATATTTTCTTGTAAAATGACCTTAAATGATTAATCTAATATCAAAATAGTTGCCAATAGTATACCAAAATAGTATACCAATCATGGTAAAACACGTGGTTTCACGTCTGGATGCAAACCCCTGCACAAAGTCAGGTAGTCTCTGCTTCCTAGCATTAAGGGAACATCACTTCCTGCACACTGTGTGCTGGCATTGATTGTAAGTCATATGTTGCAGATTCGCCTATATGAACGTAATTCCAAGGGATATAGCGCTGCGTCACATGAAAATAATGTACTCATTTGGCTCAGTTAAATTTATGGCCCCAATGGTACAAATTCTGATAATTAAAATATTTTCTGAATGCTCGATACATTTTCTTGAGCTGTCTCTCTTGTAATGGTTGTGTTAGACTGTCTTGGCCAAAGTGTGTCACATGACCTGCAATTCCAACTGTGACCACTGCACTGAAATGGCTGCAGCTGTTCCTGGTGATTTGGCTTGACATTGAACCTCACTGATCCATGTTTGGCATCTGCAAAAGAACATATTAGCACTGTGGATGCTTCCTGACACACAGGTTGGGACCCAGATCGTCCTGTTTGAAGTATAATCTCTGTAATCATTTACCTCTGCTGAAGCCCATCAAACAGCCATCCATTACCTTAACACACGTGCAGGTCAGGGTCACTGTGACTACATGTCAAGCAGAGCACCGTTCTCCAGTGAGTACCTGGGAGGGGTTGTGCAGCCCTACTCCTGCTGGGAAATGTATTCCCTGCAGTGTATCTTGGATCAAACCCAGGTACCCTCTCCTCTTGGCCCAGTAAACCTCTGAAGGGAGATCTTACAGGTACCCAGGCCACCCTTACTACTCCAGTGTTTTTTTTTTTTCCAATCAGCAGCTTAAGCTGGCAGGTTCATTCTGTGCTTGTGTTTTTTTTTCTCTTCTCATGGTGTTCAGTTGATGCATACTATTTAAGATGTCATCCCTCATCTACCTCCGCTCTCTAGGCCTGAGGCTGTTCGTTGGAGAATGAAGTTCTCTTCCTCCTCGCTTTCCAGAGCTGCACATGTCACACGCGCAAAAAGCACACGTGCACACCTAGGCACAAGACACATGCTCGCACTCTCATTACACACTGTCTCTTCACACATGCATAAAAAAACACTAGTTTTCTCTCTCCTCTTTGTCCCACTCCATCTCACCGTTTCTCTCTCTCTCTCTCTCTCTCCCCCTTTCTCTCTCCATTACACACACACACACACACACACACACACACACACACACACACACACACATACCTACAGCTCTGCAATTCATCTCCCTAGAGGCCTCCTGCCTCTCTCTAAGCCAAACAGTGTGCTA
This sequence comes from Thunnus maccoyii, assembly GCF_910596095.1. Classification (NCBI taxonomy): domain Eukaryota; kingdom Metazoa; phylum Chordata; class Actinopteri; order Scombriformes; family Scombridae; genus Thunnus; species Thunnus maccoyii. The sequence continues at coordinate 14,060,666 of NC_056552.1, forward strand.
ATGTGGTGATGTGTTTGACACACGCCCTCCCTCTTGTTTCCCCCATTTCTTCTCTCTCTCCTTCACCTTTCCTCATATCACTTTTCCTCACAGCTCACTCCCTGATCCCTCCTATCTCCACGAACACCAAACATGCCAAAATACTCACACACACAGGAATCAAACAGATTCTGGTGTGTGACACTGAATGAACAGTCTTAAGCTGTGCTTAGACAGAATGCAAGGAAAATTTTAGAGGTAACGCGATTAAATTCAGAATCAACAGAAACATGTGAGTGGGCTCCATGTGACGTGAATTGATGGTGCAAAGAGGAATTGGTGCATTTGTTGCTAGTTAGCTTAAAGCTAACATCTGTACAGTGGGAACATTGGCAGTTTGGGGTAAATCAACATGGACTACACAAACAATCCAGCAGTTAAATTGGTGTGAGTGACGGAAGGAGTAAAATTAGCTTTGCTTTCTGTCTTTAATTTCTGTCTAATTCAAGATAATAACAACAGTACATCAGAAATCAGTTAAACATTATATACAAGTGAAGTCCCCCAAAACTATTACAATTGTAATAAATACATAAGAAATTTTCAAATATCAAAGATTAATGTCAAAAAGTAAGTGCCATACTTCACTAATAAAAACAAATATGGAAAAGGGAATCAAATAGAAAGAAATGATGAGTATTTGATCATAATACATTTCTACATAAACACATAATATAAAGAAATATATTTGAGGATCCTTTAAACTATGTTTTTTCTTCTTCAAGAATTGTGACTGTTTTCTCTTTGTAATGGAGACCCTGTTCCTGAATCACCTCAAACATATCTTTGGCATTTCTGCTGTGCATTCTCTTGTTATTATCAGCAGACTTATACACAGACATTAATCTTACGCACAGAATATGATCAAGTTTGAAAACTGATGCTGTAACACCTTGTTTATGAAGAGGGTTTTACTGAGAATCCTTTATGTATTCAATTTGGGGGCCTAGTTTAAGGGTGATATAGCCAACAGACTTCTCATTGGAGGAGATATGAATATAATTTTTTTGCCAAATGTTATCTGTATAGTAGGGCTGGGCAATGTAGCTGAAAAATGTATCATGATAAAATGTTATATTTTTACATCGATAATTATTGACAATTTTTTATTACCTATTTTTAATAAAGATTAGGAGAAAAAAGGTTGAATTTAACCACCTTACTTTGAATGTAACCACTTCATTTATCAAGGCAGACCTGTCCTTCTTCTATCAACAGTTTCCTCACTGTCTGCACTCATTTTCTCACTCCATGCTGTTTCTGTTGTTGTGTCACATATCGATGGTGTGACCGAACAACACACCTTTTAAATGATTTGCTGTTTGCATGTCACTCATAGCACACTCTATTATCAAGGGATATGACTGGCTGTTTATGAGCTAGGCAGGGAGCACACTTGGGGTTTGTTCATGCAACCAATCTTTGTGTATTTGTTATGTGCCTTCATTTAATGCATTTAAGTGAAACTATCAAACATTCTATTGAACAATTTTCTTATTGCTATTGATAAAGTGTCTATCGCTGGTACATATCCCTATAGTTTTATCACCCAGGCCTACTTTATAGCCATTTTTAAAATGTATTTTTTGGCTGTTTTGCCACAATTCCACTTTCTCACTGTTAGTTTAACCTCAGCTTATTCCTGTTATCCGTATTCCTCTCGATGTTTTGGTTGTTTTGGTCTTCTGCCATGGACATTCTCCGCTGCCATAGCTGATCCGTCTGACACAGCATTACTAACAGCGCTAGCAGCTCCACAGTCTTATCTTGCTCTCCTCTTGAAAATAAAGTTGGCCTGTCCAGTCAAGGAGCTGTCCAGTGCTGAAAGTGGTAACACGGGCAAATACAGCACGGAGCTTTTAGAGGTCAACAAGAGTCAGCAGAAGACAGGGTGCAACAGGAACACGATGTCGAGAGGCAGAGACACACTGAGAGCAGCTGGCCAGGGGAGAGGGGTGGGGGGAGCAAGAGGTGAGCGCCAGAAAACGGAGAGAAATGTAAGAGCAGAGGGACGGAGGACAAAATGGGGAATGGAGCAACGAGAGTATCATTCTCAGTTACACTGTTTCACATGGTAGAGCCCCTCTTTAAAAGGCCAATTACTCTGTAATAGTCCTAGACTGACTAGGTGATTTCTCACTGTGCTGAGTGGAATGGCAGAGCCAGAGTGGAGTCAGTCCAGTGGAGAGACCCAATCATCATTGCATTGGAGTGAAGGGAGTCAAGGGACGCACACGTATGTGGGTGTGTGCGTGTATGTGTGGCTTGTGTAGGTGTGCATGAACAGTCAGTGTGTCTCATTGGTTGGTGTGTCACAATTCCACTGAATTCATTATTGAATGTGACCTTCAAGTGCTACAATCATCCCTTGATAGAAGTGAAATGTTGTATATGTGTGTGCTTACATGCCTGTGTATGACATAACACTCGCCAGAGAAAAATGATGTGTACCGTGCTAATGCAGTTCAATACAGCGATGCAGTACCAGAGGCTGGATTCACTTTGACAGCAAATTGAATTGGAATTCATTTTCTAGATATATTGTGATTTTAGTTTCTGTTTTAAATTGATTTAATTGAAAGTGAATTTAATTTGAAAAAGCTTAGCAACCATTAATTGACAGCCATGATAAATGGTGGTTCAGTCTCACCTTTCCTCACTGAATCATGCTCTTTCCTGCCCTTTTTTTTCTCTCTGTGCCTCTTATTTCAACATGGCGGTACTGTGGGCTTAACCCGGACAGCACTCCGTACTAATTAGTTGCTTGTAAATTTGGCGATGTAGGGATTTAAGCTTGATTCAGTGTTGCACTCATGTCGCTTTGGATAAGAACATCAGGTGTACCTAAAGTAGAAATGGACAGACTGAGAAGATTTCAGGAGCTATATACCTGCGCAGTAACCCATCCTGACAAAGAAACGATTACAGGCACATTTAAACTCAAATCCTGTCCACTGCCTGCACTATGAATTGCAAATTAAGTGTCACACATCTCAGTGTGATTTCAAAACCAACAGAAACAAAATGATCAAAAACAGCCAATCAGGAACAGGCAGCAGCATAATGATATCACACAAAAAAGGGTAAAAATAGAGTACTCACCTCCCAGTCTGGCAAACTATTTGATTTCAATTGTTACAGATGATGAAAACCAGCAAAAATGTTAAGTTTTTAGAATGGGATAGCATGATGCCATTCATTGACAGAAAATGTGAATGAATCAATAAATGAATTTGTGATTTAGGAGAAATAGAAATGAGTTCCATATTCTATTATACTGCTCATACTATGATGATTTAAAAATGTCTATTTTTCCATGAAATGTAGATGTGTTTATGTCAGAAGCCTGGAAAAGAAGACAAGATAGACTATGTAGTTAGTATTGACTCAGAAGTCTGAAGATCTTATTGTCATTCAAGTAGGTTTTCTTTATTTATGGAGATTGTTTTGTAGGTTGGGCTGGATATGTGCATATGCATGTCGCAATAATAAAAACTCCATTCATTCATTCATTTATAAAAAAGTAGAAATTGGGCAGCAACAGTCAATGGTGGACCTCTTATCAGTATATTTTTCAGGATCAACAGATTGAAAAAATGTCACTTTGCGATGAACCATCACTCATGTCTATGCGACAGTAATATCAATAGATACATGATAAAATCAGCACAGTTTCTTTCAGATGTTGAAAGAGCGGAGGACTCAGTCATCAAACAGCTAATCAGGAAGATGAAATGAACTTTACCAACACTTAACAGTCCAGTGAGCAATTTGACAGTCTGTCATTCACGTCAATGCAATTTCGGAATTAAAAGACACAGGATCTAATTATGACCTCAGGCTCACTTTTTATGGATTTCACTAATGTTTGCCACAATAGACAAACATCACTCATGATGAGGCAGAATGATGTAGCATACATACATAAATAAACATGTGCAGCTTATTTTCTTGAGTTTCTTGACAGGCTAGATTTTCAAACATCAAAACTGTCAAAATCTAATCTAATTTGATTGTTGCTGGAAAATAAACTGGGGCATCCTCAAAGCACAAGGCGGAGAATTCCCCTGACCTCCCAGGCTGACTTTAATGGTTCTTCCTCAGTGGTTCCCTTTTAAAAGCCAACTTACCACAAGCTAATGGTTGTGTATGAATGTTTAAACACATATGGATGGGATCAAAGATTTTCCGATGTGTGTGACAGGACCCAGTTCCTCCCTTGTGGAGTTTGCTTGCCTCAAATAAAGATCCTTGAGTGAAGTCATGCTGAAAGGACCAGATGACACTAATGCTGCATTAGTACTTTGTATAGGTGTGTGTATGCATGTGTACTTACAAGGGGAGTGTAAATAGGTATGATGGAGGTGGAGGAGGAGCTGTTTTCACGCCCAACAACCTGCCAAAGATTGTGATTTAAAATGATACAAATGCATTGCATGTGGAGAGACACAGCGGGAAGGCTTCTAGCCTGAGATTGAGAGGTTAGTGCTGCCAAAATGGACTGAGAAAAAACCATACAGGCTTCTGCAAATAATAGAAAAGGCCAGGCTTTTGTGTGTGTGTACATATATGTCCGTGATAGATATTACTTGATATGAAATTCACTGTTAATGCACAAATACTCAACAAAAATTCTCCTAAAATATCACATTCCCAAGCATCCTTTCTCTACCACACAGTGTGCGTGAATGTGTGCTTTAGTGTGACCTTGTATGCTGAGTAAACACGCATGTTTATGTGTTATGTGGATGTTTGTGCACCAGATTGCAAGTGCACTGGAGTGGTTTGTAATATATAGATGCTGCCATCTTTCACTCGATTGACAAGTCGACAAGACTTTCTAGTGCACAGGCATGTCAAGAGAGGCACAGGGGAGGATACAGACAGACAACACTGTAGCAGAAACACAAGTAAAGAAGTACCAGTTAGAGAAAATATAGTGTACAATTTACTGAGAGATAGAAACTGAGATGGGAATGTTTTGTATTTTAATAATCTGAAATTTGATAGTAAAGTTTGACTTACGCTCCATAGATAATGAGATTTAAACTATCATGATTTATAAATTGACCACTATTTTGTACAAGCAGGTAACAAGTTTTTATATTCTTGTAGTGAAATTTAAAATGTTGCTTCTCTTCTTCTAGCATGATATATTGCGCAGATTTGTTACTGGATACCTGCCATTATTTGGGAGTGAAAATGACGCACACAGCTGACAAGCAGACAGTGAGTTCCCAGAGTTAATGTGTCCAGATGTGAGGAAAACAAGTTAATACCTTTAAGCATCTTTTGTCGCTGTCATAATGTGACATTTGGAGCAGCGGATCCAAAATTGCCAAAACAGATAAGTGCAGTGGACCAACTAGATTTGACAAGTCAAATCAAGCCAGTTCAGTGCATCAGTTACATTTCCTTATTGCTAAGCCTGTGGGCAGTGAAGTAGAAAAGAATGCATTGCACCTATTTCTCTGTTTCTGCCGCTTTCCAGCAAGTCAATAATATTCCAATTTCTCAAAGTAAATGCAAAACGAATGATGTCGATCGGAGCGGTGTGTCAGGGCAACCCTGTCTGGGGCCTTTTAAATTGAATCTTTCCAGATCAGGCATCACTTTTTACCCTGGCCTTGTAAACAAAGACTAGTTGCATATTGTCTAATCCAGGGTTAGATTCACCTGTAATTGGGCCTGCGTGGAGCGAGTTAACTTTTAAATTGCTCTTCAGTGAGGGAATGCCATCCGATACGCCGGGGTCCAACCATCTGGGGAACACAGTGATGAGTCTGTAACAAGATGGGGAGACAAAGAGCGATGTGCTACCTAAGAAACGAAAGGCTCTACAGTATAGGGTGTTTTGCAACACACACAGTAGATTCAGTAATGCAGTAGACGTGATGAGCAGAACCATAATTATCTCTGGCCATTGAACCCCTCATTGGCTCACCACAATGACAGTGGACTGCAGACTTTGTATGGGTAAGTTGTGACCACATTAGCTGCATTCATTGGTGCATTTGGGGGCAATTTCATAATGATGTAGAGTGGCGGCCATTAGGGTTGTGGTGTGGTAATGGTAATAGTCCAGCTATTGCAGCAGGTGCTTATAGGGGTTATGAGCCCATTCAGGCCTCATCATCACAGAGCAGTTAAGAATTGAAAGGGGATTCACTTAAATCTGAATGTGAGGCACTTTAACACATGCATGCTTCATGTGTCGTTGGTTGCAGTATTTGTTTCTCCTATTTCTATGGCTGCTATCTATCTGCACTGTCACTAATAGTGAACCACTTTCTAACATTTCTCCTTTCTCTGTGACCAATGGAACTGAAACCTCAACAGTTATGTGAAAAGGCGATTCTGTTTTTGCATGGTTAATATCTTAAGTAGGTTTAGCATTTTATTTCAGTCTGTTTTGTGTTTTTGAACGCTTGTGCCTGCCCATTCCAGAGGGTTTTAAATCACTCATTGTATTTGTATGCTCAGAGCTGCCCCATTCGGATGGGATTAATATTCCAGAGGGATGTGGGTGATAAAATATTAGCCATGCTCCTCGGCAACCAGACCCATCATTCTGGACAGCTTTTCTGCCAGTGACGTATTAAACAAAGTGGTTTGGAATAGACAACGCAACACAACACACCACACAACCAAGCCTGACAGCACACAACAGCAGCTATAAGGCGGCCTATGGCCAAGACATTACATCAGCCCATTTGAAGAGCTGGCTGTCTCCTAATGGCTCTCCTTTTTTCCTTAGCTGTATAGGCTCACAAGAATGACTGCTCATTGGTGAAAATGTGTTTGTATGCATCAGGTTAGCCGAAAACCTTTCCAAATTATCCCAGTACTCCCCTCTAACCTTAAATGGCGTGCAAAGTTGATTGAATGCAGTAAGAGAAATCAAAGCTCTTCATGCACAGAAATAGTCAGGGATACACTTTAAAACAAAGATTTTTAGTGTAACTCTAATAGGCTGATGCAGGCAGACACAGACTGAGTTGGAAAAACAAACAAAAAATCGAAATAAAATCAGCAAAATATGAATATTTGCTACTAATTAATAAATAGTATGCCACAGTGGACCAAATTATTTGTGTAAGTTGATGATATAGCCATTTTTTTTTAATGTGCCATGAGATTCTTTGCAATTGTACCCTCAAATAGATTTAATTTGTAGATGGGCATATTTGGGAGTGTCCATGGAGTGTCCATGGAGTGTCCATAGTCTATTCAGGGTTCATGGATGTTACCTAAAATTAGAGTTCCTGGTTCTAAACAACTGGTAAAAATGGCAATGAAAGGGTAACATCCATATTATGCAGTATGTATGTCCATATTTTATCCTGTCTATAACATATAAGTGCTCACATCCTACAGATATTAGTATTAAAACTTAAAATTACCATACTGGTGACCGCACAAAAACTTAAATTACAATTTGCCATTTTATATCAGTTGTAGCCTTCTCTAACTGTGCTAGAAATACAGTGCACCGAAGATGACATTTGCTCTCACCTCCACAGCAAACACCTTAACAACATCCTCTGGATCATGAGGTTTATGGGGGGAATGGGAGCCTATAATATGAGTTTTTTGTTTTGCTCTTCTTTGATCGCTGTGTCTGTGCTCTTAGGTAGTGCTTTACAAATCGTATCAATTATGCCTCATTTCTAGAGGTGTCACGATTTCAGCTAAATTGAAAATCGATTGAAATGAGTGTTTGACCTTCAAAATCAGGTTCGCCATTCTCACAGTATTTTTTTTCTCTCCACCCCGGCCTACTGAGCAAAAAAAAAAAAAAGTTTGTAATTTCTCTATGGGAGGTCAGAAGCAGCATTACGTAGTCTAGTTTATTTTCGAAGGGGTGGACGTTGGCGAGGAAGATTTGCGGGAGAGCTTGGATGCTGGCTCGCTTCCCGTGCTTCCACTTCCTTGCGCACCACTTTCGGCGTGTTTGGCATTTTCTACGGATGTCATATAATGTCCACCGAGTGTACATATAGATGTCCAGTAAGGGTCCAGTGACAGAAAACATACAGGGTACACAAACGACGGTACAGAAAAAAGCTTTAGGTTACTTGCGTAAACCCAGTTCTCAGAGTAGTATGAATGAAGCGCACTGCAGACAGAGTGCAGATCTACTTAAGCAAACAGAGACAATGCAGACAATAACATTAGAGTTAAATAAATGTTCATTTAAGTTCAGCAATTATGTGTCTCTTTTGTTATTATTATTAAATTGTTGTATTTTATCAGAACCCAACAACAACATGACATTGGTATTATATATCAACCATCGGCTGCCCTGCTCTCTAAATATCAGCATCAGCCATTGGAAAAAACCATGAAGGTCGACCACTAATCTTTACAAATCAAGACTCCATAGTCTAAGAATGGCGTAGCTGTCAGTGCTGAAAAAAAATTGTTTAAATCGAAAATTGAATCGTGACCGTAAAATCGAAAGTCAAATTGAATCGTGGATTTGGAGAATCATGACACCCCTACTCATTTCCAATCCGAAGTAATCCCGCACATCTTAATTTGAGAGCACACATGGTCATTTATCCTCGCACACCTCCAGGGACAGTACACACATCCTCTCTAAGCTTTGCTATCCCAGATTTCTTACCGTTACTGTGGTGTGGATCCAAAGACAAATTGCTGCTGTCGTCATGGACAGATTCTGGGTGGTGAGGATCTCTGAGGCTCTTGAGCGTAGTGTCAATATCTTTGATCTTATTAACACAGAGATGGGGGAAATGATCAATGCATTTCTGTCATGCAGTCATAGTTTTCCTGATGTCTCGATTATAACTAGTTATCATTTTAATATGGCCATTTGGCATAGCAATGGTAATTGTCCCTCTGTCACTGTTCATTTGTCTCCATTTCTCAATATTACAGTATAGGCAGAGCACTAAATGAAGACCATGTTTTAAATGACATACTCCAAAGCACTTTGATATCAATTCTCTTTAATGAAAACATGGGGAAAAGCACAAGTCAATTTTAATGAGTATTAGATCATATATATTACAGTTCCGGACAGTATAATACAGTGAAATGCAGTGTAGTTGTATTGAAAGGGAGTCACGCCCTGCACAGTCATCCTGTAAGACATTGTCAAAAAGATGTCGTGTGCTCATGGGAAAATAAAGCCAGCACATCGGATCATTTTTTTCTTTTTTTTGGTTGGAGGGGTAGCTCTTTTAAAATCACTACTGAAAAATGTATGTCTGCTTGCTTTCATTTTTCTTATGGATAATATATGGTGACTTAAAGGGCTGGATTGTCTCATTGACTTCAAAGCTTTGGTTAGAAATGTGAAGGCTTAATATATCACTGCTTTGAGAGAGTGGTTTTGTTTTTAATGCATGGCAGTCTGGAATGATGGTGTTGATGGAAGTTCTCCACACTGCAGTTTTATACCGCACTTGCAGCAGAAGACACATTGTAATGGAGCTTTTTTATTTTAAATATACTTAAACTGCACCTTAGGATTTCGTTGTAATGATGAGGAATGAGCTGTGAAAGTAGCTGATGTACAGTCTATGTGGTTTCCTTGCCTGGTTTGAACGTAATCCACATAATCACAATCATACTTCAGATATGGGTTGGATTCACTATGTGTACAATTGTTTGATTATTTCCAGGAATTGTTGAACACTGCAGTCAAATTCTGTAAATGCATTTTTTTAATGTTAAGGTCAAAATTTTATAACTGAAATAAGAATCTTTCATAAACATTTTCATCACTTTAACCATTTGCTATTTGTTTTGAATTCTTCTTTTTTTTTTTTTTTTACCAGACCTTGACTTTCCTTTCCATTTTGTTTGGCATCTGCTCTCTACGAACGTATTAAACCAGGGTTGCTTTAGAATTACTTTGATGTTGTTAATTGTATTTTTATGAATTAATTATAATTCCAAAATAGCTAAAAAAAAACAAGTCTACTGCCACGCTAATGGTTCTGTTAAGCTATGTTTTTCGTTTGTTAAGCTAAATGCTAACATCAACATGCTTACAATAAGTAAGTTAAAGTCCCCCTCCACTCAAAAATGTGTTTTGCTTATTGTTACTTCATTTAATATTTGAGTTTCACTACGCAGAATTATGTATGTGCAGAGTTTAAAAAGAGAAAGCTAAACAGGCTTTGAAATGTTAAACAGGGTCCACTGCTACCATCTTACTTTAGCTTGTAAGCATGCTAACATTTGCTAATTGGCGCTGAACACAAAGTACAGTAAAGACTAATGGGAATAGAATTTGTTTTGCAAGTATTTGGTCATAAACCAAAGTATCAGATAAGCTGAAACTTTGACCTGATGATGGCGCTACAGTATATGAAAAAGTCATCCATGTCAATTTAAATTACATAGCAATTCATCTGATAATTAAGATATTTTCAGCACCAAATTTCATGGCAATGCATCCAATAGTTGTTGAGGTATATACTTCTGGACATTGTGGTCCAGATACTGCATTTATTGCTGAAATTCAAATAGACTATAAATTTTCTATCCTTCCAGCTGGTTAATTGCATTCACCTGGCATCCCAGGTGTAATCTAATCCCAGCTGATTAGATGGTGAGAATATAGCAGCAATACAGCAGGACCCCTGGGGGATGAAGAACCATTTCAGACACATGTGTGGAGGGTGGAGGGCAGCCAGAGGGTTTCCAGATCTATTCCCGTTGTCATAATCCTGACTAATGTGGAATAAAGAACCAGGCATCTCTCCCTCTGCTCCTGCCAGTTCAGCCATAACATCGCTTGAAGCCATAGAGGTCTCATGTCACCTCCATTAATTAGTCATATTAGCATCAGCTGTGTCTCAGTATTCTATTCAGAAGAAGGCAATAACAATGCTGTGTTCCCCATGTTCGCCATTACACAATATCCTCTCATTTTCCTGTCCTCTGCAACAGGGAAATAACAATAAATAAAGACATCAAATTTGTAAAAAAGAGGCAGGGATCTGAGAGCGCAATAGCTTTGCATAAACCTATGATTTGGTGCTGAATGTTTGTCCTCATACTAGTGATGGCTTGACCTTTAAAAGGCGATCCATAATGGCCTACGCAGAGAGAAAGACTGAAAGTGATCAGATTCTGGCACACCGTTTCTGCAGTCAAGGTCTTAATCGCTCATGGCCTTTACTCCTGAGAGGCTGTCAACACTGTGTATTTTTTCACTTGACCGTATGACCCGACAAACAGCCATATCTTTGCATTTGAATCACTGGAATTCACTTTTAAAACAGTGCTAGTTGCTCATAAAATGTTGTGTTATGAATGTAATATAAGTCTTAAAAAAACTTCTTCTTGCTCCCATTTTTTTTATTTTGACTTTGATAAAAATTCATCATCTGAGGTGTTGAATCCTCACTTCACACTCATTTATACATTCCCATGTACCACAGCTCCTCCCAATTGTAAATCAAGGGAGAAATGTAAAGAAAAAAAAAATGTGTGGATGAATTTTATTGACCTCATTGCGACATCCTCACTCTCCCCGGAAAAATTTTAAAGACATGTCAATTACTCCTGATGCACAGCTTTATCACTTGTCACCCTATTTTGTTATTTCAGAGCTTGCTAAAATAATGTGATGCAGGGCTGCTGTTGCACTGACTGATGTATCCATGACATATTATTGCCACGATTCCTGTTTTTTTTAGTCATTTCCCCCCCGCCAACATGGCAGATATGAAACTAGGATGTGAAATATTATTCCTATTTTACATTCAAATTATGCCATAGATCCATACGTGCACAATAAACCACTATGAGACAAAGGAAATAGAAATCAGTCACATCAACCCGGTGTGTTCCACCTTGCGGAATAAAGTATTACATCTTCCGGCCATCCATCAATACATTCTCAAACAGGCATGCTGTGTAATTAAACTTTAAGCGCATTAAAAATGTCACTGACCATCATCAGGGTTGTCGATTTTCAGTCACATCAGGTGTGCAGAGCTCAGTGCCACGTGTTACAGTAATACTGCAGGTTAAATGATGAGATCAGGAAGTCATTTCCTTCTCATATAAAATGTATAAACCTGCGTGAGAATTTAAGCCAGTTAATTGAATCTGCAGTTGTTTTTGTTTCTACATTTTAATTTGAATGGAACCTGAGTATGGTGAGGATGCCTCATAAATGTAGCAATCATTTAATAACCAGTTCACAGAAAAAAAAACAACTAATGTGGGATAGGAAAATCATTTCAAAAGTAGTGGGTAGTGTTTTAGACCGTGATTGATTACACTTTCCGCTCCAATACTGATGACAGATCGATTGCATGCATCACAGACTGTGACTAAATGAAAATAACACAAACGGAAAATAAGAATCTTTTCATTAATGAAAGGAAAGATCTGACATGAGGCGGCATTCAGAGCAGCCATGAAAATTAAAATGAAGTCTAAAGCTTTTTTTTTTTCCATAAAGTGCAGTAAGTATTCTTTCATAGCTTGATATTATACAACTAATGAAGGCTGGCTAGTGAAGATGAGATAGAGAAGGTGGAAAAGTGTTTTTATGATTCATTTGTGATTCAGATTACGTTTAACATGCATCTAATAATTTTGAGTTCGTAATGGAAAAAGTGGGACTAATGTGACACGTTTGGTTAGTGCTGTTGTTTGTCTTGTCCCAACAGGCGGCTTGATACAGTCACAGTCTTGCAGTGCTGCTGAATCCACACACCAGCCTTTCACACCCCTTTTACAGTCCAATCAGTTGAGCTGTACTGACCAATGAATAAACAGATTTCCAGTGAAATGGTGTTACCGTCTAGTAAAAACATATGCACAGCACAGGATACAACTGTGTATCTTCTTTTCAATATCCTGTGGCAGTCTCTCTTTGCCCCCTCATTTCCTCTGAGCTGCATTTAACTGATTGCAGCATCCCCTGTAATGGTGGACCTTGATCGATTCATAGGTTAGAGAGTGGAGAAGGAAGGAGGAGTGAGTAGATGAGAAAGCACAAATGGAGCTCACAGCGTAGGTTCAGGCAGGAACACAGTCATTGACACCATCTGCATCAGCTGAGCATCAGCTGATATCCCTAAATGCCATCTTTACGCCTACACGCACATTTACCTATGTAATCTATTCACAGTGTTTCTCCATTGCTTAAGCCAATAATCCTGAAACATTGTTGCAATTCTGGAAACATGAAAAGCAATCACCATAACGTTTTATACCGCGCAGCACAACACTGCATTTGTGCTGCAAAAGGCTTTTATTCACCCTCTCAAAACATTTAACTTGTGTGTCAAAAGCAAATAAGTTCACCAACAAGTTCATCACTTCTCCTTTTATCATCGTGAGTCAAATCTCGAAGGAACTGTGTCAGTATGACAGACGACACTAAAATTGTGTTTGTCATTTCTCATTGAGACTTACATACAGTAACCCAATAATAAGGTCAAATATCCTCCACAACCAACTGAATATACTCATACAAACACCAGTTTCAGCTTTCTATTCACTGATTTCTCACTTTCACTGTTTGCCTCTCTTGCCCTTATTCACAGTAAAGTAACAGCTGCACGGTTCACATCAGGAGCCCAAACTGTTTGTTTTTAACAGTAAATGGTGAGCATCATCATGTTGCCAGCTCACCAGTTAACTCACAGATTTGATATTTGGTAGTGTGTTTGTGAAATCTAAAGCAGTTTTAATGTCCTGCTAGGAGGCTCACTTGCTGCACATCATGTTAAACTAACAGCTCAGCTGCAGGTAAACGCCACTGTTTAGCGGTTAGCTCACCTGCTAACTGGTAGAACTAACTTCTGTCAGCTAGCATGATGTCAGCTCTGGTGTACTGTGTTGGTACCTTTTTTTAATGCAGCACATTCTGCTAGTTATCTGAAATGCAACACTAATGCCTCTCCACTGTTTGCTGTTCAGCTGTGAAATTAGTTTGGTTGTACTCTTAGTTTGGTTTCCCACTGCAATATGCATTTTAAACAAGGCCAAATAGACTGTCACTACTTTTTAATGCAGCTTTGCACACCTGCTCTTATTTATTTATGGAATTGTTTGTATTTTAATGTAATTTTATTTTAGTCTCTCATGGGTGTATGTTTTTATGTTTGTGAACCCCTAACCTAAGACAAATTACAAATAAAGATTTTTGAATCTTTAATCTTGAGTACTGTTCAGGAACTTGCAAATAGTCTGAAAAACCAACATGAAAAAGAATCGTGATAAAATCATAGATCATCATCCTGCCTGAAAAAAAGCATGATATGATACAATAAAACAATATACATGTAAGGATGTCATCTGCCCTCAGAATGAATTATAAAACAAATTGTTTAATGAATACACTTTTAAGTTAACTGAAATAAATAAATGATAGCTAAATAAAATAAACAATACATTTTCAAGACACAGGCGTTTGTTTCCACTGTGCTGGTCCCCTAATGAATAATGCTGAAACAAAGGGCCCATGGCTGAACACAGTTGCTGACCCCTGGATTACAGTATGTTGATAAATGTGCTTGAGAGTAATTCAGACCTCTCAGACCATTACAAAAGCAGTGTAATCCACTTTGATTGCCAAGGCAAAGTAAATGCATCAGTGGAGCAAGCAACAAGAAATTCCTACACTGTTCTGAGAACATGAAATGAGGATTTGAGAATTACACACAGTGTGCTGAGAGTCACAATATTCATTCGACAATTGTGCCAAAGCAACTGAGGAAAGCTGTAAATTCCCTCCTGTGGTGCACCCACATAGGTATTTTCACTTATTTTGGCTCATTAGACCTCCTCATAGGACTGTGCTTGACTGACAATCTCCTACACACTTCACCCTTTTTACTCATTCTATACACCTCTGTAGAGGCTATAATCTCAAGCGACTTACTGGCTTGTACCTTTGCATCAGATCAAAGAATAGTCATTCTGAGTTTTGTGCTTTTTACTTGTGGAAAAGTTTACAAGAAGTGCACAAAGGCAGCAAAGAGCATTAAAGGTCACGCTTGCAGCCGTCTCTGCGAATATTCACTCTGTGTCTCTCTGCCTTTTTCTTTCTTTAGCTTACCAGTGCCTGTGCCTTGCTATTGTGCATGCTGGCTCAATGATATGGCTTAGTAGAACAGATGAACTGAATGGAGCCATCATCAATGTTACTAGTTACACCTGCCTTTTGTTTTCTGCTAAAACAAGTCAAAACGTCATATAATATAACATGAAGTTCAAGATTGTAAGAAGTCTATCTTGCGTACAACAATACGGAAATCATTTGCAAAGCATTTCAAGTGAGGAAATCAAACAATTAAATCTGACTAAACAGGGAAAAAAGTGTAATAAGCCAGTCACTGGAAAAACAGTTTGCATTATTACATTAATCAGTTCAGACAAATGTCAAGTGGAACCTCCCTAGAATAATAATCACCAACCAGGCACCACCTGAAGCAAAAATAGCAATGTTTTGTTCAGTTTGGTTCACTTTTTTGCTTATAGTGGGACACTGGTGCTATCATAGCAAGTCAAACAAATTAAAAGATTACCCTGCTGTCTATTCTATCATTTCATTTTGAAAAACAACCAAAAAGAGTCATGGCTTCCCATTCAACCACAGTAACGAGTGTTCAAGTAATGAGTAATAATCAAGCAGGAGAGACAAAGAGATTAGATTACACAACCTTGGCCCTTCTTACAACGAACATTTAGGTAATGGCTACAATATTATTGTAATGAAAACTACTTCAGCATCAGTGACGAAGAACACTGCAGCAAATTACGAGATGTGTGTAAAGTGCACTTCACAGGAGCTGTCCGTTCAGCACCACAGAAGCTCAAAACAAGCAGAAAGATCAGCAGCAACACAATGACAGTATTCATTTTCACCTGCCTTTTCTCTGCTTAGTTTCTTTACACTTGTACTTTTTAGAAATTCAATTAATTATTGTTTTTCCTCGTATTTATCATCTCGCAGCATGTTTGGTCCATTGCATTGAGATGAAATCATATACTTTTGTAATTGTTATTGTTAAATATGTAGAAGTACAATACACTGGTAAAGTTGATACCTAAAAAATAGATACCTAAAAAATGAGGAAATAGGCATTTTTTAAAGCCACTATACAAGTCTATTAATAAGAGAATAGAGTGAAGCCTGTATGTACTGTATATTAAGGTAAATGTTCAATACAAAGGCGCTTTAACAGTGACTCAGTCATTTGATTAATCAGATCTATAAGTGGTGTTATATTCATGGTTTTAATTTCAGTGAAAGTGCAGGTTGTTCAACTTACTATCCGGCTCACCTTACACTACCTTACTACTATTTATGGAACTACTGCAACCTATAGCAGATTTGATTGTGCAGAAGTCTGAAATTTGTGGACAGTTAACAGCTGGAGTAATATTTTTTTGTCCCGTTTTAATGCAAAATTCATTTTTAAAGTTCTGATTCTCATTTATATTTGGATTAGTAAACACATTAAATGATTTTTGGACTATACCAAAATATAATAGCTTCAACACAGCTGCACAGAGCTCTCAAGTTACAGACTTTTTCACTTTGCACAAGGCAACTTTACCCTAACTCTACTGCAAATAATGAGTTTACAGTTTTCCTATTCAAATACACCAACAGAATGATCTGTGAGACTAAAGCCACTGTAGCCAGCCCTGATGCATGGTGCTAAAAGGTGGCAGGATGCCACGGTGTAAGGGACACCATCCCTCAACTGGAGGATCCGGGTTTAAGCTTCTGTGTTGGTAAGCATTCGCCCTGCTTAAGCATCCTTGAGCAAGACACTGATCCGTGCCAGCTTTATGGTTGCTGCTTTGTAGCTGACCCCCCTGTTCAGGGTGGAAATCAAGAGAATTGATGTAGAATTTGTAAATTAATTATAAATACTTTCCTTATTTTGTAGTTGTCAGACTGACGGTAGACTTTTTGCCTGAATATATTCATATAAAGCAGCGAGAATTCTTGATTAACAGCTGTGGCATTGTGCCAAGTGATGGCCTTCACCACTGTGCTGCTGTGTGTTTTAGAAGGAGCCAACAATTACATTTTATTTTAACAAGAAGAACAAATGCTTGATTCCAAAGAGTGTTTTTTGTTCTGGTGTCCAGCCTTTGATGAAATGGCTTCTATTGCCTTCTGAAGTACAATATGCACCACAGGAAATAGTGGTAAAGACAAAAAAAAAGTATAAAGTATGTGGCCTGTTGGGTTTTTCATGACCCAACACCTTTGGCACATTTGTAACTTCTGAGGGAAAAGTAAAAATTCACAGGTAAGCACTCATGAGTGGGGACACGAGCTGTATTCACATTTTCCCGTTTGGAGAGGCTTTTTGGAGAGACTGTTAAGTGCTCTACACTCTCTAAAACAAATGAGCTCCGGGGAGGAGAGAGGTAGACAGAAGGAGACAAGAGGGGATGGGACGGGATGTACGCACATACGGGGACTTCATGTGTGATTGAGCTAAAAGTTCCACTGAGGGAGGGATTTCATTCCCTCGTGAAACCTAGATTGAAAGCATTTGTGATCTTCTGATCTTCCTTAATCTCTGTGCAACAGATGCCCGACATTCACTCAAAATGGCTGCCATGCGCCCACAACACTGTTACAGTAATGATTGAAAATGATAGCAGATTACTGTGCTAGGCAGAGCACTAATAAAGACAGGATAAAAGACAAAATGCAATGTTCACAATGAGCAGTTATAAAATTAGGAGTTTTTGTGTAGATTTTACATTGTTGGTGTAGTATAAAGTCAATAGTACCAGTAGATATAACCATTGAACATGTTTTCTACATCAATTTTATATACAGATAAAGTTGCAAAAGTTTACATGTTCACATTTTTTCACTGTTTTTGCGACTTTTTTCTCTAAAACCTAGAATTCAAGCAACATTTGATCTGACAAATTCAGATCAGATTTTAGTCAAACTTGGTGTCAAATTTGAAGGATTTGATTTGGCATCAAAAAACTGGCTCTGTTTTATAAGAGAGTTTACAATTCTGCACCAGAAAATGTTCCTATAATAGAGGCTGTTAACAAAGCACAATATCATTAATTATTGTTGGGTAGATCTATAGGTTCTCACAGTGAGGTGGGAAGTATGCCTTTGCTCTCTTATTTACAGCTTTTAGAGAAAAGCTGGTGCTCCAAATTTTCATTAAATTTGCAAGGTCATACAATTTTTTTTTTTATATGTTCTCTTTATCAGGAATAATACAAAAAATCCTTAATTGGACCTGTTTTGGAAAGCATTCTGGATGCACTATAAAGGGGTCAGGGTCAATACTTTGAAGACATCTAAGGAATTTTAGATGTTGAGCTCGCGGTGACCTTGAATAAGAGATGGGGCTTAGACTGTTGAATTCACGGTGGGTGACTCAGAGAATAATCTGTTCACTTTGCTAGCAGTCATCAAGCAGTCAGCCCCTCATCTGCATGATCCAGAATTAATTATTCATCAGGTCTTTTTCAACACTGAAAGGGTAGCACATCTCCCTCTCCTTTTGTCACAGTTAAATCAAGAATAAAGGCTTGCATATGCTTCCATCTTTCTTAAATATATTATGGTGCAGTGATCATTGCAAAGGCACAGTGTGTTCCTTGTACTCATTACAGAAGTCTGAGAAAATATGCCTGGATTTGTATATGTATATACAAATAATGAAACTCAGTAAAAAAAGTACAGTACAATAGTGTATCTTATTTTTCTTGTATACTCAAAACCATATTATCTATCACAACAACATTATTTGCAATAAACCATCAGAAAATATACTTTAACAACACACAGGTATGTGTGCCTACATGTGTTTCTGAACAACCTCTTATACAGTGTTTGCAGTCTATTGTCTTGTTTACTGTTCCAAATAATAAAGCAGTGACTAACAATATAAAGAAATTCTTATGGGAACCCTTTTATAATAAACTCCACTAGTATTTCCATTTTATTTGCCTGATTTACTCACAACTTAGAGTCACTATTCATAAGATAAAATCTAACAAAATGTGCATCTTTTGAGCAAATTCGAGAGTAGTCTTGTTGAAAAACAGGGGTATTATACAATGATATGGATGTCCTGTAATATAAGCCGCATACAGAGCAATATTGGAACAAAGCAGTGAGCTGTTAGTGTTGCCAAACATGGATATTGCATAATCTATATGCAGCACTTGAAAGACAGTTGGAGAAAATGAAATACTGAACAAATATTTTGCAAAACAAATCATCTTTTTTAGGCAACCTCTTAACGTGAAAACAAAGCAGGGCCGTTTTTGCCTATTTGCATTATAAGGGACTGCAATGGCCCCCCTAACCACCAGGGGGCCCCTGTGGGGTGGTGTTTTTTTTTGTTTTTGTTTTGTTTTTTCACAGAAAGAGGGCCCTCTTAAATGGCTATATTTTATATAGCACTTTAATCCTATATTTTAAGTTACCTTATCTGCCTGTCAGACTGTTTTTGTTTACATTAGTTTATCATTGGTTAGAAAGCGTAACGAAAGTTCCTGCTGGAGGAAATACATTAAGTCCCGCCCCTCCCCACAGTACTCAATGAGGAAAAAGTTGATGAGAGCAGATGTAGAGAAGAGTGTGGAGCAAGTGAGAAATTCTGTGGATATTAAAAAGGGTAAAAAGTTAATAAATGTGTATGTAAAACTAAGTCTTGAGGACAGCAGACAAGCGGACTGATCGAGTGACTAATCCAGGGACCTGTGTGCCATGGGTTAACTATTCTTTCATAACATCTTGATGAGTTAATTTTTTGACTAAACTCGTGTTGCTAACTCCCGTATGTCTGAGAGGGTGGACATGCGGTACTGCTGGGAGAGTGTGTATGTTCTATGCAGATGTGTGAGCCACATCTATTACATTTTACTGCTGTGAGATTTTACAGTAAAGGGAAATTTCTGTGGTGTTTACTCCGAATGAAAAACCTAAGATGTAAAATGTTGCTCATTTATTTAATTTTGCTGAGTACTTTTCCACTGTGTCATAATGGTGTTAAGTGCATAGCAGCATAACATTTCTGGTTTCTTACTGCTAGTGTGATAAACAGTTTTATTTGTGCATAAGGAGATAATATAGAAGTGAAAGCACTTAAATGTTACTTCTATTATAAAAACATGAGGTGTGTAAGTACACTGTGTACTGTACCTCAGTCCATGGTTAAAAATGCAATAAATTCATGTGAAATGTTATTTCTAAATGTTAAAATGGTTAAAATGTGTATTCATTATTCTTGCTTAATGATAAAGAAAGAGAAGAAACACAGTTCATAAAATAAGATACTGTTAAACTATTGAACTTATTTAATTGCTATTATGTTACAGTGGCATATTGAGAGTTTAATGATGTGTTGATTTAATATGGCCGTAGATAATGGAGACGTGACCTAAAGTACAGCAATAGCCCTGATGTTATACAGGCTAGGTTTTTGAGACTCCCTGAAGGTATCGTGCCTTGAACCTTGGATTCTTGATTCTCTCCTTGATGAAGGAGATGGTGAGCCACCATTTGTACTTCATCTACCTGGAGGAAGACACCTTTCCTTCATCCCCTTTTGTGGTGAAACTGGTGTTGTAGGACTGTGTTACAAGCCCCTTAATCCCTTTGCTTTTGTTACTGGGTGCACCCAGAACTCTAAACTGACCTCAGAACTAAGAATAGATCCAAAACTGACTGAACCTGACCTAAACACTGAATAGACTGAGTACAACTAAGGACTGGGGAAACTTGAACATACCAAAGAACTGAACTTTGTTACACCATAAGGGACATTGCTTTAGAGGACCTAAGGACATCTATATGATTTATAAAGAGGTTGAATTGGTTACGTTATGTTATTAGTTTTAATAGTATGTTTGTCTGCTGAAATATTGTGGAGAAATGTGGGTTTTGCGTAGGTCTACTGTGAAACAGATTTATTGCACCTGAAGGTATTCATTTTTTTGTTAAAAATGTTGGCTTAGGCTGTATCATTGTATTTCCTTACAAAAGAAAAGTTTTAATACAATGTTCATTGAACCTCCCCTTTGGCTCTAGCTACTGATTGAGTCCTTTACTTATCTTCAACCTCTCCCTACAAACTTAGACACTCGTCCAATATTCATTTAACTAGCCTGTGGTCATTAGGCGTTGTTTTGGAGATGATGATGATGATGATGATGATATTAACAATATTATGTTCCTTAAATTTCCTTCATTTCCTTGAAGTTTTTGTGTAAAAAGTAGCATTTGGTCTCATTTATATGCATATGGAATATGATGCAGATTTGGTGTGTATTCATGACTGCTTGGAATGGGGAGGGGGACAAGATTTGGCCCAAAAAAAGCTAAAACAGATATACATGCTTTAGTCTGGGTTTTTGTGGTAGCTTTTATTACCTGCAAATAATATGTTACATACATTTTCAGACTGCTTAAGTGCTACACTTGAGTGAAACTAATCTCTTGGTTGGATCACTGTAAAAATCTCTGCTGCTTCATATAGAAATCTTTATTTATTCTTCAGTTTAACTGCCCACACATTGGCCACAGTGCATGACTCAGAGGGGCATTGTGACGTAATCCATGCATCTGAAAGGATAATGAACATATCAAACACTGGAACAGTGGCGGATTCCTGCAGTGATTTTTATGCTGCATCCTCTTGAGGTCTTTGAACCCTGACCCCTTTGATCCCTAAAGCTTACTGTATATGCAGGCGCGCGCTGATCACCACTTTTAACAGAAAATCTCCAGTCAGCGTGCACATGAACTTCAGTAGCCTCTGAGGTGGAGGCTAATTACTATGCAGAGCAGAGAAAATGCTCTTTGAGCATTTTTAGCATGTCCCTTAACAGCTTTAACCACTACCAAAGAACTCCTAACCCCCTCTTCAACAGGGACATGCGCACACACTCATGCACATGCACAACATCATCTATAATTTAGTGTCAGAGTGTGATGGAAGGAATGTGTATCGGCAGCAGGAGCGGGCACAAACATCCAGCATCTTAGAGCCTGGTCTCATCAAAGTTCTGGCAGGTCAGAAGGTTAGAGGTGCAGTAATCAAAGTTGGTGTGAGGAGAAGGCATCTAGAGGCCCCTGTGGGCCCTTACATGTTCAGAGCTCACAGTCACCCACCTGTTCATGCTTGCTAGAGTGTACTAAGACTAGTGGAGTAGATTTAGAGTTTTAATGTTTTTATTATGGCCCATTTGTGGTTGAGAGTAGCTGCCAGCTGCGAGCACCAGCTTGCTGTGAAACCTGAGAATAAAATATTTCACACAATATAGGGATAACAAACTGCTGCCACTTAGAATAAATTCTTAGGACTCTGGGTGGGAGACTTTACCACGTAACTTAAAGGGGACCTATTGTGCTTATTTCCAGCTCTATATTTTTATCCTGGGACTGCACTAGAGTAGCTTTGCATGATTCACAGTTCAAAAAGCTCCTTATTTATCTTATACTGGCCTTTTATGCAGCCCCTCAGTTCAGCCTCTGTCTCTTAACAGGCAGTTTTAGCTCCTAGTGTGTAAGTGTGTGTGTGTGTGTGTGTGTGTGTGTGTGTGTGTGTGTGTGTGTGTGTTTATGATGTATTTAGCGGTTGTAAGCAGGTATATGAATAATAAATGTTGAATTATAAATTTAGAAGCAATGCAATTTTATTCATGAATCCTAGTTTGTATTTACTTTTGCAAATTGTGAAAACAGTAAGTTTTGCTGTGTTTTCTCACAGTAAATCATGCTATGAGCGGTTTCAGGCTGTTTGAAAACATTTTTTGTCATTTTGTTTGCAACTCATTATTTTATGTTTCCCTATGAAAATAATTTGCAATTTGCAAATCTGAAGAACAAACAATAATTTAGAACATAACTCCTTGTATTTTGGGATTTCATTTGTGTATTATCACATTTTGAAAGGAAATGCTATGAAGAAATGTTTTAAAATATTTAATGACTTTAGGAAGTACTGATTATGGCACATAAGTTAAGAGACATTCCTTTGCAACATGTATTTGCAAATGCAAATAGAACAATCAGAAAAAACAGAAAAGTTGTTCCAAACAATACCAAATTGTCTTGGATTTTGCAACTCACGTTAGTGGCTACTGTAGGTATATACAAGAAAATCACTTCATGCATGTGAATGTTTGCCAGCCACACCACTACTTGGTGGTGATCTAGCCAGATATTTTTTGCTACAAATTGACAATCTCATGTACACAGAGATTGCTAAAAACACTATGAGAGTTCCCTTTCAGGTAAGCTAACTAATAGTTTCTGTCCTAAATGTTGTGTTGAGCCCTGAAGGGCAGCTTTTTGTTAAAGTGGCCTTTTTGGACTCCATCTCTCCCGGCTAAGAAAAAACAGTCAATATAAAGTAATCAGAAAGTGTCATGTCCTCCATTTGCCTGTGGACAAGCCTAAATGAATGTTGAGTCTGGTTGGCCTTGGTTGGTGGCTGCATCATCTGTCACTGAAGCACTGAGGGGGCAGTGTATCTGAGGCCTTTCTCAAGGTTCATTGACTGGTTTGTAATCAAAGAGCTTATACTATTAATGTACCAGTGTGACCAAGGACCATGCCATGTGAATCGTTATCGAACCAACTAAATGACAAGAACTTTTTGCTCACAAAATGCAAAAAAGTTCAGTCTTGCATATATGACATTTGTAACATTTGTGGCACTTGCCTTTATGTAAAAATGTCTCTCAGGCATTATGCTTCACATAATGAGAGACACCATAATGATGATCAGTCCCAGTAGAACAGTTTAAGTGAGGCTTGCACACGAACCAATTGGTCTATTGTGCTGTCAATCAACATATCAATAGCCCTGGTCCTTACAAGTAAAATGAGCTATTGCACTTGGTTTTAAGCCTTCCTAATGTGTTCTAATGGCAAACCAAGAAACATCTGTGCATAAAGTTTGGTTGTTCTTAATGGGGGAAGAGGCTGTAACGAGGTCACTAAATAGTTGCCTGTGTCATTCTAAATGTTGACTCTTGTCCCCTGTGATGTTAGAAAGGTTAATGACATAGACGCACTTCAATTCAGACTTTTTTAAGGACACAGCTCATTATTTGGTATTTTGGTATTATTTGCTCAGTTTAGAGTTGGTTATGGCTAAAATAATATCAGATAACCTATACATACATTTACATATAAGATTTCATATTACCGCAGAGCAGGTGGGTACACCAACTTCAGTAAATCCTGACTAAAAGGTACTTTGTGTTTGTACTTAATCAGTTATTCAAGTGTGTTATTTATTGCTTACAGGGATGTTGTAAGATCATAGTTGCTGTCAGTTGCTTAGCAATTCTAACCTAAATCTATACATAGAAGTAATTCATCATAAATCTTGAATGTGATTTATTCGTTTGAAGAAAATGTACAATACATATTTGAAGCAAATATACACTTTGTGAGGCAGATACAGTACATGTATATATGACAAAAATGCAGTTTTTTGCCTGGAACTGAGAGGGTTAATTCTTTTAATTTTTTGTTGGGCTCACGACTGCTACTCAAGGCATGATTGAGTAGTAAAAGTAAAATTCAAACAGTTTAACATTAAGACGTTTATCTACTGGTAAGGAGAAGGACAGAAGTGATGCAGCTTTAACTTTTTGACACAAATACTCCTGATGAAGATGAGCCAAGCTACAGTGTATTACAGTATGTTGAAGATGTGGTGAGAGTATTTCTAAAAATATTTTAAATTTTTTAGGGTCACATGATTTTCACATTGGAGTATTCAGCCTTAAGAAAAAGACAGTTATTCTTGTAAAGCCAATGTATAGTAAGAAACCAAATTTTTTGCAGAGAAAAATTCACATAAAGTAGATAAAGCTATTTCAGATACAACTCATTTGGATAACATGTTAAGTTTCATTGGAGTGTTCCTCAAAGCCTCAACTGTAATCTCCTTGGTGTGAAAAAATTAATCAACCAAGATAAGTGTAATATGTATAAGGGTAAAAAATTCAGATTTTTGCATTGACTACCAGTAAGGACATTTAAGGACAGTGTCAGTGGGAAGAAAATGTAGATTTTTCTCCAAGTCTCAATTTCGTGATGCTTCATAAGTTAAGTTAAAAGGCAAGAAATCAGACTCACCCAGGGTTAAGTTTGGGAGCAGGCAAGTCCAGAAATAGTAAAACTCACCCAAATGTCAAATGAGGTTCCATAGAAATAAAAGTAACTTTCAGCCAGTTGACGGCATCATCCTTCTGCAGTTCCAGGTTAAAAAATACTGCTTCTGCTTCCCTCAGCTAATCAAAATGTACTCTGCAGTACTGCATCTACATAGTGGATACCATCTTACCTCCGCCATCACCTCTAGCTGTCCAAAAACAACAAGGAGGGGAAAAAGAAAGAATTTGTGGGGTTTGTGTGTGTGTGTGTGTGTGTGTGTGTGTGTGTGTGTGTGTTTTTTTGTTTTTGAGACAGCTAGAAGGTCAAGCGAGAGGACGGTCTGTGTTGACAGGCTGGTGATGTGTTCTGTCTGTTGGACACACATCACAGCAGTTAAGAAGAAGCTGTGGAAATCCAAACATCCTGTTTTTTAAAGTTACACACAGAAGAAGAGCAGAGGGAATTGCAGAAAGTGAAAAAAAAGAGGTTCGGGATAAACAGAAGGAGACTAGAATACAGAATTTGGACTTATTTCTTATCTACAACTGCTGCTTGTTTTAAATTAAATATGAACTGTAGCTGTTTTGTGTTGGGACATGTGTTTTCCTACTATGTATAAAAGGACTTTAAGGGCTGAAACAATCAGGTCAAACAGAAAAAACTGCAAGCGAGTCAGAGCAGGAATAAAGATGATTATTAAAATACACAAGAGAACCAACCTTATGTATTCAGGGAGACTTTCATTCTCACTGCTGCTGGTTAAAGCCCTATCAGCAGACTTTTTCAACTGAGACTGGATAGCCTGCAGTCCACGGTGGGAGGATCTGAGGGCCCAGCAGTGCTGCAGAGATTGTAGTTTGCTGTGGGGGAAGAGACCATGCAGAGGTGTGAAGACAATTCAAGTGTAAAGAGGCTAGGATTGGTGTACTGTGGTGCTTTTTTTAAACATTTAAACAATAATCAATAGCTGATTCATATGAAATAGAGAGCCTGGAGGATGTTGGTGCATCAAATGACAGACAGGGTCTGATTTTGGAGATAATCCTTAATTGGATGAAGCTAGATTTCACAACCGAGCTTATGTGTTTGTCAAACTTCAGAGCACAAATATCACCCCGAGGTTTTCGCCATGTGGCCTGACATCAGAGGATAACAGGTCCAAGCTCTGGGTAATGACAGAAGCTGCGGGGCCAAACAATATTCTCATTCAACTGTAGAAAGTTGTGTGTCATCCAACTTTTGATGTTGTATTAGCAATGGACTTTAAAGGCTTGCACTTTCTGGTCTTTGTAGGTTATGGTTAAAGGGGACATATTATGCACATTTACAGGTCTATATTTTTATTCTTTGGCTCCACTGGAATATATTTGCATGATTTACAGTTCAAAAAACGTATTTTAATCTGGTCCTGTATGCAGCCCCTCAGTTCAGCCTCTGTCTGAAACAGGCTGTTTTAGTTCCTGTCTCTTTAAAGCCCCCCTCCCGAGGTGCCCACTTTGTTCTGATTGGCCAGCTCTTGGAAGCTGCACCTCAGTAGACTTCCTCTGGCTCTGGAGGCTATGTCAACAAACCATGAAACAAATTAGGATGTCACTACTTTTTTTGTGTTGTTTACTCGAAATGTTGACTTCTCAAATACATCCATACATGTTAGAGCCAAAGTCCAATCCGAAATATGAGAGTGGACAGTGTAAACAAGACATGGAAAAACCTTAGCAACATATTAGCAACCAAGGCTATGGAACAGACAGCTGTTATGGGCACACATGGCAAGATAGAAACAACCATAGCAAATGAAGTGTTCAGAGCAGGTTGAAGCCCTGGCTTCTGTCTGGCAATGAGCAATTCTGCTTACGTTAACCCCAAATTTTGGAACTTTGACCATGTTTAGCAAAGATATTCAATTTCCCTCTGACATGACATTATTTAGATTTGGAACAAAATGTAACATCTCAGTGTGACTTAAATTGTACTTTGACAAATTGGGAATTACACAATTGTATTACAATGCCTTTTTTCAACCAGATAAACTAGAATTTAACCTAAATTCTATTAAGAAAGAGTCTCTGTAATAGATGTATCTGTGCATGGGCATACCTGCCTTGTTAACTGTTCTCTATGTATGATTTATGTACAGTACTATACATGCTACTACAATCTGTATATGACTACATGCAGCATATGATCATCATCATGCAGCAGGAACAAAATGTTTACCCAGTTGCAACTCGAGCTTAGCAGAAATAAGCAGTGCTTTCAGACATAATTGCATGAAATGAAAAGCTGCCAAGCGGCAGGTCCTTAAAATCAGTGTGGTGTGATTGAGAGGGAGGCAGGAATCTTCTGAGCGCAGCTGGAGTCCCTGGGTGTAT
Source organism: Thunnus maccoyii (assembly GCF_910596095.1). Classification (NCBI taxonomy): domain Eukaryota; kingdom Metazoa; phylum Chordata; class Actinopteri; order Scombriformes; family Scombridae; genus Thunnus; species Thunnus maccoyii. The sequence goes on from NC_056552.1 coordinate 14,088,212, forward strand.
GAGGCCTGCGGCTGTCATACTGTGTGTGTAGGTTGATGGTTTTTGTGGTAGTATTTGCACATTTGTGTAATGTCTGGGTATATTATTGAATATTATTTTGTGTGGGTGCAATCAGGTCTGTGGTTGTGCGTTTGCAGCTTTTGTTCATGTTGGTGTTTACATACATTACATGCATACTTGCGCTATGAGGAACAGGACATGTGAGTCCTCAGAGCAAATTCCCTGTAGCGTGATAATGAACATATACAGTAGTATCATTGAGGAGGCAGGTGAAAGCCCCATCCAGCAGGTCTTAATTACATCACAGCCAGTGCTGACATGCTTGGATGAACACTGCTGGCTTTGCAGGTAATGGCTACTGTGCATGTACAGTTGGCAGAGTAATCAGGTTCGGGGGGCGGTGACTCAGGGCCGAATTGCCCATTCTGCTTGAAGGAGCACATGCCCTCTCAAATTTTTGAGATCGGATGGCTTGAAAGAGTAGTTGAAGTCCATTTTGTCATGAATTAATTTTAATAACATTTTCTGTGTTCGTTATTCACAAATAAATAATTTAATAGTCTTTTTTTTCTCTGTCATGTCAGTTCTTGTGTTTCGATTATCTGTTTATACTCTGCCATTCTGGTCTGAACTGTCTGAGACTACAGTTTGGTCACATGGTCTAAAAGCACAGATTTTTTTGCATCAGGACTCATTTACTGATTGCCAGTGTCTGTATACTGTGGTGTTTCCTTTTATTCCTGTTGATGCTTGAGGGTCTAATGGCTGAAAGCTTGCCCTGCTAAATCAATATTGCACAGATGCAGAACGTTTTACTTTGAATCTCAACTCCAGCACCTCTCACAAGCCTTTAATCAAGAACTGGTGATCCTAGTTGGTTCATTCCTGTAGGCTAAATGCAATTCAAACTCTGGGGAGTATTTTTTATGAATGATCTTAAGTCACACCATGAGAGCAGTATGACTTTACTAAATGGAGCTGGAACTTCAGAAATAACTTTTGCCTACACCAGAGGCTGGCCTTCTACCCCTCCCACCCCCGCGCCGTACATCAGTGCACCACTCAACATCGTTTAACTCCCGGGCTGAAAGTGAGTCCTACTCTGCCCCTGGATGTACAGCTAAAGCTTATCAACAAAATGTCCAACAGCAGTTTACAAAAAGCATCTCCTCCATGTTCACACTTTGGTTTTGCTAGCCTTGAAAACGCTACAAGGGTACAAATACGAACATTGGAGTCCCTGTAACCATGGAAACAATCTCTGCTGATAGGCCAGTGCAGAAGCCAAAAGATACGAGGCAACAGGGTGATGATTTTCACAGTATGTGAGGAATTAATGATTCATAGAGAAGAAAAGAACATCATACAGTGTATTTATAAGTAAACATATCTAAATGCGGGACATTTGCATCGCCTTGTTGCGAGACAAGTGTTAAAAATGTGGAGATGTCCCACATAACCGGGATGTTTGTTCACCCCTTTTTGCTCATGCATATTTTAATTTTGCATGAGAAGGGTTGACCCCATCACTAACAGCAGCAATTGTCTTCTAGACAGGTGTTTACAGATCATGAATACATTTAAAGGCTTCTTAAATGCATGGTTGAAAATATAAAATACAGTATTTACAACAGAGTTCAGCTCCTGGTCACAGAAATTAACCAAGTGCCATTGTCTCACATATTGTATAAAGGCATTACACTGGATGCTCTTTGTATGTCACATGTTCTTTCCTAGTAAATGCACCTTACTCTCTTTGGAAACCAAAATGTCATCACATCTTTATGTATGTCAGAAGACACACAGATTTTCTTTCTGCTTCTTTCCTTCTCCTCGCGTAACCTATCCAGCAGGCACTTTTTAAAGTTTAAAGAACACACTGAAAGAACACATTCACACACTTTACCTCGATGTTTTCTCGTGTGTGTGTACTCTGCACACTCGCCCACCAGAACTACAATCCTAAACCCACGAAGCACAACCTCTCCTGTAAACACATGGTGAATTTTGTCCACACTCTGTAAGCAAACACTGAGACAATCTCATAAATTGTTAGGATGGTTTGAGGTGAGTAAATTAGGGAGTAGACTCATTACCTGCTTTGTAGAGTAGCCTAGAAAGAGCCTGAAGCAAGAGCCGTAAACACCATTACCATAACACTGCAGTGTACTGCTGCACTCTGTCCCAACTCTCTCTCATGCATCTCTCACATGATTTCCTCTTTTGCCCTTATGCTGTCCTTCTTCTTTGCTTTCTCCCTCCACAGTCGGCATCATTCAGAAATGTTTTTCTGAACATGATTCTCTTTTGTGCAAGTTTCTTGTGCAGCCTTGACCACAAATCCTTTTAAGGCCTTAGTATTTCTCAGATATTATTATTTTTTGTAAATACACAGTACAGTGTCTCAGGCAAACAATAATCAAGGTGAAGAGTTCAACAATTTGTGAAATATACCTTCTCGCATTTATGCAGACATGAGAAGACTGATATCACTGTCATGTCCAGTGAGTAAATAGGAAGCTCAGCAGTCGGTTAGCTTAGCTTAGCTCAGCACAAAGGCTGGAAGCAGGTGGAAACAGCTCTGGCTCTGTCCAAAGGCAAACAGCATGCAACTCTAGCCCACCAAGTGAAATGTCATATAGGGTTTGTTTAAGTGTACAAAGACACATTGTGGTTTTACAGGCTGTCATGTACTAGCAGCCTTGTGCCAAGCTAAGCTAACCCTCTGCTGGCTGTAGCTTCATATTTAATGGACAGATATGAGAATGGTATCAATCTTTTTATCTAACTCTCACGAAGTAAGCAAGTAAGCATATTTCTAAAAATTTTAAAATATGTTCTGCAAACACATACAAATTGCTTAATTGGGGTATTTTTAAATTTAAATTAAGCAGTAGGTTACTGCAAAATATGCTGAACAGTACAGTAGTCCAACCATTAGATCCCGATCAACATATACTACCTGCCTACATGTAATTTATCTGTCCTGTATACCTGCTAAGGGGATATATTCAAGTAACTTTAAATGCTCCAAATTTGCCCGAGTTTTGTGACTGTTCCATGAAAGGCCAATCAAGACCATATTCAGATTGAAAGTGTTTTTTTTCTTTCTGTGTAGCCCTTAGTTACCATTACAATCTCAAATAGCTTCCCCTAGCCCACATTGTGAAAATTACACATTCCAACCTCAGAAATCTCCCTCAGTAACATTTTTGTAGTGTGATGTGATGACTTGAGGTAACCCAGAATTTCCTGTAAAAAAGAAAAGAATTTGTATTTGTTTACTGAGTCATATTTTAACCACTGTATGTCTTAATTATCTATGTATGTATACTTAATAGGGGCCTTTAGAGAGTCATGGTCTAGTCCATGACACTTGTGTGTAATGTGGGATGTGTTTCTCAACCTTTATGCATTTTTGAAGGCTGTCAAAAGGGTTGATGTAAATGCAATATTATTATGCATCGCACAAGATAATATAGGGCTGGAGAGGGCCTTGCCGCTGCTTGTTTAAATGCAGAGCACGCACAGTATTACCATTACAAGATCTCTTTACCTGTCTCATAGGCTCTACCACACTGTTACCACACTTGGCATCCAGAACGGCAAAATAAATCCAGTTGAATCCAGCTGGAGGACCATGAAACTGAATAGACGGAAGTCGGTCTTTAATAGTAGGGTTTTTTAACCATATTTGCAACACATATAGTAGAGACATTTTCACATTGTATTCGGTCACTTTTGAACATAAAAATTCATCAAATTTCAAGGCTGCGTGACTTAAGCCGAAAACCTTCTTAGACAGAGAAAGCTGATGTAAAATATGTGCTGCTGTACAGTTTAACTAGCTGAATAATGACTGTGCATGCTTGGCTGCTCTCTCCTTCGTGTGATTAAATCGGTCCACTTTAATTACAGCAGCCATTGATTTAAAGACAGGTTATTACCTTATTCATCAGCATCCACTATGACCTGGTCAGTAACCTGGCATAACTAATTCAGGATTAGATATGCTTTGTTACAGAGAGTATTGGCGTACATCTCTGTCTGTTAGACATAAAACACATCATAGTGACTATTTTACAGTGCACAGAATGGATCTAAATGGCTAACCTTTTGTTCTAATTCGATTGTCGAGGATGAAATCTCCATCTTTTGTAGATGTCAGGCAGGAGGAGCATTGGTGATCAGATGCTTAGGAAGATTCAAGGGATGATATTCAGCTGATCACAGAAGGATTGGCCTGGCAGTTTCACAGTTTCTCAGAATGTAGATTAGCAGCTTTGAACATTACCCTGTAGCAAGTGCAAATTGATTTTTTTTTTTTTTAAACAAGGTCATCTTCAGTTTTAGGATGAGTGATAGGATGTTTTCGCACCTCGTATGCTGAGCAATTGAAAACAACTACGTAGCCTAGAGAATTCTCCTATAGTTTGTGAAATGGATTGTGAAATAAACTTCTCTGCATCTTTGTATCCTGATACTGCACTCAAAAAGGTGTTGAGCCTTTTCTCTTTTTAAGTCTTTGGTTTCCAATCATGCCTCAAAGAGAGTACAACAATGCAATGATGTTTTAGAAAACCATTTCGGAAATGGAGATAAGGGTGGATTCGCTGACAATGATTGCATTTCAGTTCATTCAATTTCGGCATTTGCAAATTCACCCTTATGCGTTTAACATAATCTCGATTGTAGATTACGCGGAACAAGGCTGTACTTGAGAAAAGAAAATATCTCCGTGATTGATTTCAGGGAAGGTAGTCTCTATGAATTGCAAATATTTGCTTAGTCGTGCAGCCCAGATCTAATGCGTTGTGAAATCAGTTGCACTTTGTTTAACCACCAAATCTCACTCAGTGTTTTGCTTTTAGGCGCCAATGCAGTAGTTAGAGCTGATTTAATGCTGTGATTTCTTGGAAACTATCAGTAAGTGTTCTGCTGAGGGTCTGCTTTATTTCTGGCATCAGCATAGATCGTGATTTAAAACCCTTTGCTATTTGTTTTCAAACATAGGGATTCAGATTGTTAACTTTTGACATGTTATATATATGGAAATATTCATATAGTACATGCAATTCAAATTTCAATACAATATTAATCCTCCCAGATGAATAACTTACAAATACACAGAGCAGATACACAGAAGTAATTCAGAGAAGAGATGAGGAACATGTGCAGTGTGTGCAAAGCAAATACAGAATCGTGAACACCCACACAATGACCTTCCTCTGAAATGAAACTGGCACACACAACAATTTCTTTATTTATCAGGTTACAAGCCTCTGGAGCGGAATGCTGCTTCATTAACGGGCTACTTCTTTGGCTTTAATCAGTTCAGACCCAGTCAGGATATCCTTGGATGCCATTTCTTTGCCTTGATATCTGTAGTTCTGTTGTAGGGCAGTGATCCTGTTAGTATGAGGAATACATGAACAGCTCAAAGACCGGGATTGCTTTGGGTTGTGGAGGCAAAAAAACGAATGTTTTCTTTTTGAAGATGTGGTCCAAATCACACAGACACAGAAGAGAGATGTAATTTTCGTGAAAATATATATAGTTAAAAGCTATTAATATTTCAGCAATCCTCAAATTAGTTCATTGCAGTTCTTGCCTTGTGCATACTTAGCAGTACAGAGATCAGCTCTTTCATCAATTGGAGACCTTTGATAAATCTGGTTGAGATGATTTTTTTTATTCTATAATACATCTTGGTGAGACTTCAAAAGCCTATTAAAATAATCCCTGAGAAACATACCGTATTGACATCATAGAAAAGGCAGGAGGGGCCATGTTCTCTTCTCACTGTCTTGAGACGATGAAGTGACAGTCGTGAAGATTGCGATTTCGTCAGCTGCACTGGCGCATACAGCACCGCACGGTTTGAAAAATGGTTTGAATGTCATCTGAATTTCAAATCTGATGTATGTGCGGCACAGGAAACGTGAGGTATAAGGCCAGATTTTTCCTTAATTTCAAGAATTAAAAAAAAAAAAAAAAAAGCCATGGTGGTGAATAAATGGTTGCCAGTGAATGTCTTATCACATCCCCATTTTCAGATCAAATGGCATGAGAGGTTGCAGCTTATTTCATGTAAGCCAATGTAACGGAACAGTGTGTAGATGTGGAGGTTGAATGTTTTTTTCATCATCTTTGTAATACTCTGAACGATTCTCTTGACAGCAGGTGTAATCATTGGCAATTGAGCTCGTATGGTTTCTTGTTATTTGCGGTACTTCGCACTCCCATGCAAAGCACACATTCATGGGTCTCCCTACATGTCATCTCCGCTATTCATGTTTGCCTCTGCCTCTCACTGCTATTACCAGCGAAGATATAACAAGCGCAGACAGCTGATGTCGTGTTGGGTATCAGTAATGCCGGGACGATGAAAAGCCAAAGCAGTACAGTATCTCTTAGGCTCAGAGCACACGGATAAGAGACGATGTGTAATGATGCTCCAAATAACAGCGGGAAAATAAGCTTTTGACTCACACAGTGCTGTGGTCACATTGCTTTTTGTGACTCATTTCTGTCTCAAGCTTTTTATTTACTTGACTTGCTTCAGCTAGAGCCATAGCGGTAATCCTGATCGTCTTTTAAGTGATCACATGCAGCCTGATAAAGGAATTTATTTCTTTTTGTACACTGTATAATCTCCTTGGAGAAAAGCGGCCTTGTAATTATGAGGTGGTGAATTTGAAAGTTGGTTTTATGACGAAACCCACACACACTTAAGAATAGGTCAAAAATGGTCAGAAAAACAAGGTATTGCTTTAGCTAAATGTTTTCCCACAGCTGAACAACAATAAGCTGAATTTCAGAGTGTGAAAAGCATTTTAAATTAGTTTTAAGTTGCAGGCATTGATAACATAATAGAGTTGAACTGGAACTGGAAAAAGGGTCAGCTGTCATTTGACGCAAATTAAGTTGCAGATAATGAAAATTGTGAACATAGATCACCGTGAAATGACATTTTTAGGCAATACGGTTGCATAGGTGGGAGAACAGAGAGGTGCCAGGCCTGGCCTGGTGGAGGAGTCCTGGCTTGTCCTGCAGTGCTGCAGCTGCCAGGTTGTGTTCCACTATGCCGGATGGAGTAGCCCTCCTCTCACAATTGGATGGTAATGAGAGTGACTGACGGGGATGCTTGGAGAGGCTGCCAAAAATAATGTTTTGTGTTTCTCCTGCTCTCCCTGCCTCTGTGTCATGCCGTCTTTTTGGTGCACCTCTCTTTTCCTGTTTCATCTCTCCTGCTCCTTATTTAACTCAACCGTCAGACGAAATTTAGGAAGTTTAGCTAGATTAATATTGGGATGAGCTTGAGTGATTCCAGCAGGGAAATTCAGTCACTGCAGCAGAAAAATAGGACAGAGGAAAATAGGGCAGATGTCATAAATATGATTTACTGCTGTTTGAAATTTACACCACTGAAAAGAGCAGTTGTGGAGTATAATACACAAACGTGGATCGGATCAGATTTGCGGAGCAGAAGTGCGAACGTATATATGACATCCCGCTGTCATTAGATGTGTAGGTTAAAAAAAAACCCCAAAAAACACTGAAATATATCTGTGAAAGTTGTGAGAATGGAGGAGTGGGTGGCATGATTGAAACCATGATGGCGCCGGGTTACAGCAGTTGTAATCCTGCGATTACAGAGTGCACGACATTCCACGGAGCATCTGCATGCACTGACTGCAGAGGGGTAACAATGAGAGCAATGGCTTGTGAAAGTAGTGTTGCCTTAAACCCCTGGCCAGCGTTTCAGTGTCCCGATTACAGATATGTGCCTTCACTGTAATACAGCCAGGATTACAACATCTGTTGTTGTCAAAAAAAGACAAGACCACATCGCTTTTCCCTCGCCGATCTCATTCTTTCTGTCAGCCTGTACTCTGTCGCAGAGTCTGATGTATTTCTGTGTAGCCATGTCTTAGCGTAGAACATTAATCCCCACTATTCTTTCACTAGTTTTACTCATTATTCCCTTTGAGAACTGACCAAAATGGACAGCCAGCTCACCCCTCTATTTCAACAGTGTTTTTATTTCTCCCATAATGATAGATTGGAGATAAAAGTCTTCTTCCTCCAGCTCTTACCTTAATCCCTAGGTTCTTTCCTGTTCTGCACCTTTAATAATGCGATAAAAAGAGATGCATTACTGTCTCAGAGCCAAAGAAGAAAAATGTATTCAAATATAAAAAAGAATAATGTTTTGATCTTGTGATCTACAGTGCACCAGATACCTGTCTGTGTTGCAGCTCTATTATCAGATCTGCTGTTTACTTTTGGGCTGCTCCTCTCTCAAATGTTGTTTTGAGGCATTTTTGGTCTGGTTCTATCATGCACCTCTATAAAGACCATGTCAAGGGAGAAATAAGAATACAGTAATGGTAAAAGCAAACTTTTCCTTCATAAAAGAATACAGTACCCCTCACAGCCACTCAGACCTTATTTTGTCTTGTTATTGTTGTGTAATTTTGAAAATGGCACAGTGCAGTGGTGAAAAGCATCAATCCTGCAAATGGTCAGAATCCACTCTCTGGTGTCTGATAATGAATGTGTTGGACGGGTGCATGAACTAAGGACCTAAGTCATCTGCCTGATGTCATTGTGAGGGCACGGACTCTCACAAGTTCTTGAAGTAATGAAGTTGGGAAAAGAGAGAGGAATTAAAAATACATTTGGAATCAGAATCATTTTAACAGAAGAGTGAAGCTAATGCATAAAGGATTCCACCAGGATATTCTTCCTGACATGTCAACGCAGACTTAATACAAGATTGGCAAGCCAGATCTAGTCAGGTGTGTGCATAGAATAGCCTTGTTAGTACTGTGATTTAACACTATGTAAGCTTATTTTGGCATCTGCTGGCACTGGCCTGAGGGCAGTTCCTTTTACTGAAGAAAGGTAGTTTGTTCAAGAGTCAATTTATATATGAAAAGAAATACATAAATAAGAAATAAGTCTGTGTTGCAACTGTGTATCACGATTTTCAGCTAATACTATCAAATATTCCTCTGTCACTTGAATCATTTTAAATGGCAAAAACATATTTTTTTAACGTGTGGGTGGCACTTATCATTAAGGGAATTAAACTGAACATATTCAGATTTACACAGGCGAATAGAAGGCAAGTAAAAGGTAACAGCACTGTTTTATAAAGTAATACAAGTGTTATTTGTCAGAAGTTGAAACAAAAATAAAAATATTCACAGGCTAACAGAGAGGGAATATCCATACAAATCTGCATCTGGGAACAACTCATCTCCTTTAGTACTTATCACTTCTGCTTCAGTAGTACAGTTGTATCGTTAGCCTTTACACATGCATCAGTGTGTATTTTAAACTCCCTGACTGCATATTATGTATAAAGACAGTACATTTAAAATTAAATATTGAAATCTGATACATATACTGCAAGGGATAGGCGTTGCTTTGCGTGTGTGGGAAAAGGAAAGAATATTTAGAGCTCCCTGGACTTCCAGGAGAAGAATAACGTTGACGTACTGTAGCTCACACCGAACAGGCAGAATAGAGAGAGAGAGAATTTGGGAGAGGGAGACAGACAGGATTGAAAGTTGAGGGATGGGGGATGGGAGGTGAGGAGGGCATGTTAGCTAGCAGGGATCAGAGATTAAGCCAGTGTGGTTGGGGTGGGGTCCACCAGCTGTCCTACCCCAGACAACTTACTCAGTGTTCTGCGGCTTAGGATGGGTGGCTTCTGACTCTCATAAAACTCCAGCCAAATGTCAAGCAAATTTCAAGAAAAGAATTAGGTCTATCTGCTGCATCAAAGCAAAATAAAAACCCACTAAATTAATAGTGTACTTCCAATGTATTGCATAGGAAAAAATGTTTAGGACTTACACCGCCAATCAATTAGTGTACACTGTGAGGTAATGATGTGTTGAGGCGGGAGATCAAATATATGGGAACTTCCTTACAGCTGATACACTCAATGCAGCGTAGTGAGAAAGAGAAAAAAACAAACAAGATTTTTTTTATCAAAATATAGCCATACTTGCAATCTCTTCTTTTGATCTTTTGCAGCACTCGCTGTGCCGCTTTGTGCCTCAACTAGATGTCACACAAAAATGAACAGATTGTGCTGTCTGAGTCTCAGTATCCCACACTGTATCATACAGCACAACTGGGAAGCATGGGAGACCTTAACAGTTCCACTGTGACTAAAAAAGCAGTGGATGCGGTTGTTTCTTGAAGAGACAGAGGAGGAAGAAACTGGAGAGGACAGGTCACACTAATAAAACCTCCTGTGCTGGAAACGCTTGGCATTCATTCAAGAACTATAGTGAAGAAAGCTCTGCTCACTCAGTGCCAAATAGAACTGACATAGTTACTCACATGAGACAAATTGTGCCCACAATTGGCGGGGGAGAGGGTGTTAATTTCAAGCCGTTATTGGTGATATTTCATGCTGCTCAAAGACAAAAACAAAGAAATTCAGTTGGCAGTAGTAATAATGACCAGCCAACCATGATGGGCATTGCTGCAGCTGCAGACCACTTGCCAAGAGGAACATAAATTTTGGACAATTCTGCAGAACACTGGATTAAGTCCAATGACAATGTTTTTTAATTCATTATTCCTATAAAATCTGGTCATTGCAACTACAGTGCAGTATAGTAGAGGTAACCTGGGCAACTACTTGGTCAATGTTAGGGAAACATTGCTGTTGTTTTAAGGAAGTTTGATCATAATGCTTAATTATTACACTTTAATTTAATTTTTGATGTTAGGGGGGACCTCTGTATCTGGAATTTAAGTCATGTTATAAACCACCACTCTACATGCTTAACTCAACCATTGCTTAACATGCTTAACCACACAAACGCCTACATAAACAACACACTACTTTCTGCATTTGCATGCAGTAGCATTTGACATAAATGTAATGTAATTTAGAATCTCCATTATAAATGGTATTCCTATGTGGAGACCTGCAACTATTCATACATTTCTGGAGATTTGTGAAGAAAAACATTTAAATTACCCATATTTCAGAATACCAAATCCATGTATGTTTGAACTATTTTACAGCTGATCATGCAAAACCTTTAAGCATTATGTATGTTTAAGAAAAAATCTGTTTCCTCTTCTGTTTTCTGATTCCTTGTAAGCAGCAACAACAAATGCAAATGCAGCTCCAGCATTTCTGCAAAATCTTCATCAGTTTGAATATTTTCATGAAAATAAACGGGAAGCCATCTTTTTAGGTCGAGCACTTACTGATACCACATTTTCACATTTTTTCCCATAATTTTTTCCTTTATAGTTTTGGCCATCGTTCCTATTCACACAGATATTCAGTAATTGAAGAGGTACGAGGACGTGGCACCACTCGACACAGCTGTACAATGGAGTCCATTGTGGCACGCAATAACAGTGATCAAACAGGTTTTAAACAAGGGCCTTTTTAACCTTCACCTGAGTCTCCTCTTTCTAAAAAGTACTTTAGATAATGCGGTTAAAACATGGTGTGTGTGCTGAGGTTAAAGTTGTGTAGAAAATGGTTAAAGTTTGTAAAAATGACCTGATAATTTTTGTAGAGCAACTCCTTTTAAGATTTATATGTTCAAATTAGGTGGAAACAAAATTGAGGTGTGTCTTAGAAAAAAGTAGAAATAAAAGGATTAAACTTTGAATTAGTTTAAAACCTGGCCTGAATGACTCAATATGACACAGCTTATTAAAAAAAATACAACCATCTTGCTTTATTACATGCACTGTATGTGTTTGCTCTTTTGAGGACAAACCACTTATGTTGGTTGCGATTAAGGGGCCTCCAAATTCTTCCTAGAAGTGTTCTTAAATCCTCCCCGACACCCATTGACTGTTTGCCCAGGTACATCCCTCAGACAAGCCAGCAGAGGGCTCAACTGCTGGTGGGAGAGGAAGGATTTAGACTCTCCCTTGTGAGGACAGCCAAACCCCTGTGATTACTGCTTAATCCTCTCCAGCATATCATGTACATCATGGCAGCACAGTGAGCCTTTGTGACATCACGGCGGAGGCTGGTGCGGGGCTGCTTAGTCCATATTTCTCTCTGTCTCTGTCTCTCTCGTGCTTGTCCCGTCTAACCTCTCTCTTCTTCCCCTATCACTATTTCTTTACTCTGCATTTCCCCTGTCAGTCTCTTTGTGTCTCTCTGTCTCTCACGCCCTCCCTCTCCATTGTCTGACGGTTGGTGAGGACGGGAGAGAGGCGGAGAGGAGATCAGTGGGGATTATCACTGTCTGGAGAACACGGATGGATTTGTACGCCATCTCCGTAGTTGGATGTTGTGCCAACGTGCCCTCGACTAATGGGACAGCAGTGCACTGTCGTAGTACAAGTTGATATCATTCAAAAGTGCTTAACCAACAAAAACCGTCCCTTTGGCAACTCGTGTACGGCAGTTATCTTCAGTGTGGCTCCATCTGAGCAATCCATTCATACAATCAACAAAGATGTCAGCAGACAAATAACAAAACAACAAAATATTACATAGGAAAATGGGGATGGGTAGACGGCAGGGGGGTGCAGCAATGTGAAATTCCAAAACCTGAATCTGCTTATTAAAAAAAGAGTAAGCCCCTAGCTCCCTTTCTCTCCTATTTTAATCTGCTTCTCTGCTGTCTGTTTTGTGTCCACCCCTTTGTCATCTATCACTCTCACTCAGTCTTTCAATCATGTCAGCTTTCTGCTCTGGTCAACATAGATGTCACAGCAAGTTTGATGAGGATCTTTAAAAATGCAGCTGCAATCAGAATTGTTTGCAGAACGGGCACTTCCTGGTCTATTGCAGAAACCGACTGAGGGTATATTGTTGTATACTTTTTAAAATGAGAATTTGTGTTTCTCTGCTTTTGAGAATCAAGCCTTTTATATATTTATGTCAGTAACCCAGTGTAAGAATACATGTTAACTTTGAAGTGATATTCAGAAATGTAGCATGGAACAATATGTCTGCTTTCATTGAAGACTCATGCCACATAATCATTGGTATATTTATTTAGAGTTTTTCATGTCAGCGTTGAAACAAAACAAACATCAATTGCACATTCATAGTTTTTGAAAAAGACATCTAGAATTTGGCCTTTAGGGTAAAAGTACTACTGTCTGAGCTTCGCCTCCCCACTGATGCTCGCCTAGAAAGCAAGCAGGAAGTGCTCTTAAAATGCTTGTCATGTCTATTTTGAGAAATCTAAAATTATGTGTATGTGTGCTCTGTAAGAATGTGGATTCTCATTTTTATTTTTGACAGACATTGTTTTGCCTCTGTAGCTCATTTTATGCATTTTTCAAGCATGAATGACTTGGATTTTATTTGTGTTTGTCTGGTTGTTGTATTTTATCTTTATGTAGTCAGATCAGGTAACTCAGGTCAGATCGGGTGACGATGCATTCACACCTGAGTGTTCCTCTCTTGGCAAAGTTGTTTCACTTTGCTGTTCACACTGCATGGTGACAAGATCACATGAATGTGAACATATTATTTACTGGAGTGGACAGGCTTGTCATTGTTAACCTGTGACACAAGCATCTCCAACCACAACATAGTATATGCACCATTATTGGCATGAAAACATTCCATTGTACAGACAGATACTATATACTTAATATGTATCATTTTTCATTTATTTGACAGGGACAATGCTCATTAAACAACAGAAAAAAGAACTGTAAATGAGCCAGAATCAGTCTAAAAAGCTCATTTCCATCTGTTGTCTCTGGCCAGATGTTAAAAATTATAAAAGGAATAGTTTGACATTTTGGTAAATATGCTTATTTGCTTTCCTCTCAATGGTTAGGTGAATTGAACAATGCCACTATCATGTTTGTATGTTAAATATGAAGGTATGGCTGTTAGCTCAGCTCAGCATAAAGACAGGAACAAGGGAAACCAGCTAGCCAGGCTCTGTCCAAAGGTTGAAAAATCTACTGAACCACCAAATCTTAAGATCAAAGTTTAACACATGAATTCCACAACAATTGGTCATACAGGGGTTTATTTACTGGACTAATTATTAGCTCACCCAGCTTGTAACCCCCTGTAAAAACTAGAAATTGGCATTTTCACGCTTTGTTTTGTGCATGGATTAAACAAATTGGATACAGTGTTAATTTGTGAGCTTTAGAAGTGGTTGTAGGCAGGCTATCTGTTTCCCCTGCTTCAAGTATTTATGCTAAGCTAGGCTAACTGCCTGCTAGTTCTAGCTGCGTATTTATTGTATGGACATGAAACTGATACACCATCCATCAGAGCTACCTTAGAAATTACAATTTAAAAAGCATCTCAGATTTTTAGCTTTGAATGTGTTTCAAAAAAGACGAGAGCTTTTATCTGCAATGGCTCCCTTTTTCCATTGAATTCCTCAGAGACATAGTACCTTTGTGAAATGTTCATTTGTTGTAGCAAATTTAATTGGATTTGAACCCCTGTGAGGCGGAAGGAAAAATAATATGATGTCTAAAATAGTCAGTCAAAACCACCCAGTTTAGTGTAATTCTGTCCACAGAAAGAAGCGGAAAGACATCTCCCAGCTTGTAGGTGAATGCTGAATGTAATGACAGTCATTGACATTTGAGTTGTCAGACAACTTGTCAATTAATCACAGCTGTCAGCGAGGGTTTCAGAGAGTGCATAGACGTATTTCTGCTTGTTCTCACAGATGAAAGACATGCCCATGCTATTGACAGAGCCATTTTTGCCCAGCAATATTCACCAAACTTTGATAGTAAATACCGAGTCTGGATGGAGGCACAGCAGCATTGCACAAAGGGATGGCTGAACAAAATCATTACAGAATGTTCAAAAACAACTTTTTTTTCATGCAAGAATGAGTATTTGAGGCCTCAATCCAAACTGGTATCAATAATTGTTTGCCCGTGGAGCATCTGTATAAATGGGTTTTATTGTGCGTAATTCTGCTTGTAAAAACAAAACGATCTGGAAAACATTCACTATCTACCTCCTGCAGAGTTTAACAAAGCAGAATCTGAGTTTATAGCCCACAGATTTATTCTAGGTGTGAATTTGAATTGTGGCGCATAGAGTACGGTTCAAGGCTTTTCTTTTTTTGCTATGTATAGTATATAATGCATATCCCCCTACAGATATAGCAGGCCTTCTGAATGTATATTTTATAAGACTTCTGTCTTCTTACATCAAGAAACCCACTGGTTGTTCTGTTAATGGCTGTCCCCCTGGCTGCTCATAAAGGATGCCGCTCAACCTCAAAGCCACGCGCTCCTGCATGTAACCCATAACAATAACACACTCAATTCTCACTGTCACAATTTAAATGAATGTGCATCAATTGAATAATGGGCGTGAACACTTGAGATGAAGCCACATAAGATAAATGTCAGCTTTGGTAGAGTAAATAATAATCATCCATCATCAAGGATCAGTTGCTGAATGGTGAAATACCTAAGAGTGCATTAGAAAATAAATACCTGTGTTAAGATTCCAGTGATTTATCTGATTTTTGTGCAACTCACACGGGCGTTCTGCTCCTCCAGTGATCTTTTCATCTCATATGATATGTGGGAGTAGGTGCTCTAAGAGGGCAGATGAGCTGATGCCAGTAACGAGGTGTCGCGAGCGGTGGGCAGTGTTGCAATGATGAAGAGAAAAAGGATGTGGAGAATTCTTGAGTGCAGTTTCTGGACAGGGAACAAAGTGTCAAGTAGAACATAAGTGATACAGTAGGGAAACACTCAAGATTTACTCACTGCGTTCTCTTTTTGTTGCAGAATATCTCAGGCACTCACTAATAAAATCCCTAGCAGATACGAGTAACTACCTGCCATGCATATTTAAGGCTCAATATTTTCAGTTTAAAGATAGAGACGTGTATTAAGACATATAAATATACTCTGCTTAGAACAAGAATGTGTGTCTGATTTGGTTTTCTGTAATAAAGTGTATAACTACCACATTAAAATCCTTAAAATGACATCTTCTCCTTCTCTCTCATTAAAAATGCCAGAATCTATGAGTATTCAAATATATTTCATTTTAAAAGTTTAACTGCTAGACACAGGATGACTCCTACTTCACTGTAAAGTCCATTCTCAGTTTAACACTTGTGTAAGCTGCATACTGGACCATGATTGTCCTCCAAACTAGTTGTGAAGTCACAAATCATGCTCATAGACCCCTTAAAATCAGATTTTCAGTAACCGCAGAGATACTTTCCATTTTCAGCAGCGTTGTCCTGCTGATAAGCGGATCTCATTTACTGCAAAACACAGTGATCAGCATCTTCTTGCTGGGGAAAACACAACCCGAGGTGCATGAGGACAGAAAATCTGTGAAACGATATTTTACCGACCAGTCTCCTCCTTCGCACATTCCTGGGTATTTCTTTGGCAGGCAAATCTCTAAAAAAACAGAAATGATGACATGTCAGACAGCATGAACACACATGCCACAAACAGTAATATCCTTGTGCCTCCATAGAATCAGCACAAACCCAAGCTGACACATTAATATACAGAAGATATCATGGGAAATATAAGGGCTGATATAAGAATTCTACGCTGTCACTCTGAGAGTGTGGCACTCTGAAAATGACTCTTTTGTGTGTATATTTAGTCTCACCTGCTAATAGTCTTACATATATCATAGCATACAACTGTAGCAACAATTAACGCTTCAAACTGATAGATTTTGGAAGCAAAAACCTTGTAAATAATGAAATAGTTTGTCAGAAAAACTTAGAAATCTCTGCATTCCAAAACCATAGAACACATCCCTCTTTTGTATCAAAAGCATAGTCGCCGGTATTTATTACATGCTCAGTGAATTTGTGTGGTGCTGAGCAGCAGAATTGCATCCTATAAAAGGCAGATAATGAGAACACAGGGGAACACACAGGAAATGTAGGCACCAAATTATGTAGCACTGTGAAGGAGATGGTAATGGTCAAATAAGGTTGCAGAGACGGTGCACTAATTTGGCTTGCATGTATGCCAACCTTTGTGTTGATTCCATTAAAAATTGCTGCAAAAGCAAATGAGAGACAGAGAGAGGGGGAAAAAAATCGACAACAGATGCTCAAAGCAGTCAAGTGACACTTCAACCCAGAGCAGCAAGGTCTGAAGAGGCTATTGGTGAGAGCACATTGGCTAGCTGGCTGATGCACTGTCTAGATTTCTCCATCACTGCGGATAATGTTAAACAGAATGATGGAAGTGACCAGAGAAACAGAGAGCTGACTGTGGTGCTGAAATGTGAAGCCGCAGTGGTGCGTTTGTGTACTGTATATACACTATAAGCGTGGTGCGGTCAGGTGTTGCATGGAGGTGGTTGTTGTATCATGTTTCCAAAAAAGTAATCTCTGCTTCGGTGATGTGTTTGGAAGGTGAGGGCCTACTGCAGAGTGTGAATGATAGACGGGCTGCCAGCACGGATGGATGAAGTGTGCTGGCAGTACTGACGCTCGTCTGTGCCAGAGCACGGCGCACATTGTTCATTCTTGGCCTCTAATCCATGTGATCTGAAACAGAGGTGCTGACTCCAGTCAAAAAACCCTGAGCACCGTCAGAACAGAAAGCTGCCCCCTGCTCACCATTAGACGTCATGGTTTTAAAAATAGCTCCTCGGTGAAAGAACACACTCTCTCATCGGTCCAAATGCATTTAATATTCAGTCTGCACTCCTCAAATTTGTCCCCCTTTTATTAGCCCTCAGGATTATGATTACTCTCCAATTTCGAAATTGTGCCAACCCAACCCCGACAGTTTTCCATCTGATCCTCAAGGCAGAAACACGCCTCTTCACATAAGTTGCTAAGACCCGCAGAAATCATATTTCCATGTGCAGTCGCTCAGTAATGCTCTCCTACTGTAGGTTTTTCTTTTTAACTGTGAGGTTTTAGACACTGTGAGAAAAAACAAATATGATGCATCTCTAAAAAGTGAGGCTCTGTGAATTTCCTCCACCCACAGCAGAATCTAAGATGATCATTATTTGTGTGACAACAGGGGAATACAATTCATTGAGCATTGCAGTGGTCTGCATAGCCCTGCTTTAAATTATATTAACTGGTAGAGGCTTAATAAAGCACTTACAGTATGCAGTCATTTCCAAGCCAAATGAAATGTCTTTTAAAATCATTTGAAGAAGGTTTTCTTACATGTTACATTCCAAGTACTGGAGCTGACATTTCTTTTATCTTAAGGATATTTCCAATGTGCCTGCAGCTATCAACCTAGGCTTTGTTCTGTATAAGCCCTATTAATTTGATTCAATTTGAAATCTGTTACTTCTACACATATAGAAAAAATAATTGAAATTGAATGAGTAAAGTTACCAATCCTTTTTTGAAGTAAGTCATCAACTGATTGTTCATTTTTTTTAATGTCCTCCAGCAAAAATCTGAAATTAAAATCTGTTCTAACGACAAGTCAATTTAAATCAAACTGAACGTTGGCAGCGGCAAGTATAAGCAAGTACAGTTTTCGGTGACTATGCAAACAATGGAAATTCATGATAAACACTTGCAGAGCCTTCTGTCGCCGAGGGATATGAATCCAGGTCATGACTCTGCATATTGTGTCCACATGGCCAAGGGAGACATCACATCGCATCATCTGGCCGTAAGTGGACATGTTTGTTCTGACTAGTCCAGAGGATCATCAACCTCTCACTCCCCCCACCCCCCACCCCCATCCCCTCCCCTCCCACAGATCGCCCTGCGCCTCAACTGTCTTTAAACAAATCCAAGTGACTGGCTGCTCCTGTCAATGTCATCACCTACCAGAGTGAGATCATGTCTCATCCACCCACCCCTCGAGCAGCAATCTCACTTGAGAGGAGTGTGGGAGTGCTGAGGAGAGACACTTTTCAAATTTGAAAGGGCAGAAGACGGTGGCTTCTGCGCGGGGCCAAACCGGCCCGGCTGATGTGACGAGCCGCTGCGGTTTCTGTCACATGGTGAATCAAAGAAAACAGCGAGGATGCAGATCTAAAACCAGGAGGGGCTCTTTTCTTTGTCCTCACATCTTTGCGGTCATGAAACTGAAAACAGCCCTTCAGAAAATAGAAGATACATAACCTTTTCTCCCAGCTCCTTAGCATAAACTCATTTCTATGCTCAATTACAGTTTATGTCTAATGAAAGATGCCACAATTAATGTTAATGACTGATTAAGTATTAAAGTGTGCGTTATTGTTTCATGGAGCATTGATCTTGATGTTTGTTTAAAGCAATGTCTTGCCATTGTCAACCATTTTAATTACTACTTGATTGTTTGATGATGTAGCGAAGGACATTTCTGCATAGATTAAGGGAAAGTCATGTGACTAAATGTGCAAAGAAAGCGTCTACCTTCCGACCGTGTGCCTAAAGTGGCATTATTGTGTCTAGAAATCGTGTAAGGCCAGCCATGAAAGCAGACTGCCACATTTACTCTTATGATACCACATTTATGAGTATAGTATGCAATCACACTTCATTAATTAGTGGAATTCATCACAGCCCGGGACCCTGCAATACATTTTATGCCTGCACGCTAATGATAATGCCTTTTGTCTTTTCAGAGGCTGTAATAGAGAGTGAGATTTACCAAAATGAATGTCTTGCTTGAAGTGTCTTGCAGGCAAAGTTAGCATTGTGTAGCACACTTTTTTGTCATTCATTTTACCAAACCGATTGAATTATGCTTGTCTTTACCACAGGTTGCAAGCATAGCTTTAAAATTTGTTTAATCCCTGTGTCAAAGTACATCATCTGACTATTGTATAAGGCGAGGAATTGGGTTAGTTTGTGGTTTCAGGTCCTTTTACTCACCATATACAATAACCTCCATAGCTGCTATTTTATTCCACTCTACACTGGAAATACTATTCCATATTTCTCCATACATTTCACCAGAGTAACACTCAATCTTACAAACAATATTAAACATAATACATAAGTACAAATGTGGTCTCACCTTCATGTAGACAATGACAAAATGACATTTTCTTAGAGTTCAAAAACTATCTCTCATTAACAGCTGCACCGTGAAAGCAGCTCAGTCTTCTCAATACCAAGGACACTGGAGATTTCGCTTCTGGTTCTGTCTTTTATTCCAGCACCAATAAAAAAACCACACACACACACACACACACACAGCTAAAAAGGAGAACTCAAGTACATGCACAGTACTCTAGAGCTAGAATAACTTCTTCCACAGTCTTTTCTGGCTGCTTCACACTTAATCAAATCACTTTGTATCTCCATAGCTCATTTGTCAGCACCTACTGAGACAGAGCCAGACTTTAGAGAAGGGTTAATTGAGTGCATGTACCTGTGTGACCCACTAGTCCGCACCTGACTCATCACCTCTTGTCCGGGGTTTGTTGGAAAGACACACACTTGGCACTTGTGTCCATTTTTGTGTTGTTTGTGGTACCTCTTTAGACGATATTAAACAACAAAGGTGGAATTCCAGAGCAAAAGAACGCCAAGCTTGGAGGATGTTTACTGGCCTTTCAAGAATCCATGTTATGTGAGAACAAATAGGAGTCCCCAGCTTATATCCAAACATTTCTCCTGTCTGTTGAATCTGCTAGAAAAATAAACCGCTGTGTTTCTTACGCGACTCCACATCCTCAAGTACATAGTTCCTCTCAAACTGTGAGGATGTGTTCTCCGTTTTTGACAATTTGCTATCTCTAAGCCGAAAAATATCTTCCACAAACACATGCACTGTGTTGTGTTTGCATTCTTGAATTCGGTGATCACCTCACGTACACAGAAAACAACATCTCTCTTCCAAAAACACTGTAAAACTTGCTAAAGGTATGGAAGTATTTTTACTGTTTTGCTGTTTTCTTCCCACATTATATTATATCATATACTTGCCCTAAGTTAGCGTTATACTTTGCTCCCTAGGTTCATTATTCATTGCCTTATTGTTTCAGTTTTGCAATGTACTGTTTTGCATTTTTGCTAAAAATTATTTGTATTGACTCTTGACAAGGACTGATGCTATTTTGAGTTGCAGACACAAAACAGCTGCAGCTGTAAAGTCATGACGGACATATCAAGGGAAATAAGGGAAGATGGACGGCAGACGGCTTTGAATTGCTCCGTCTATCACATCCACCTTCTTTGGCAACTCCATTTGAAGGGAAACTCATTTCCAAATCATCATCATGTAAGATTTACCTCAGTTCTTTTAGGATATTCCCATTTTGCATACGGCGTGTTTATTGCGGCATATTTCAGATGAGGATGGTGGTAGATGGTCATTTGCCTTCCTACGCAATCAGGTCTCTCGCTCGTGACCTGTTATCTTTCATTTTCACTCACAGCATGGAAAATAATGGGCTCAAGGGCAAGCAGTCAGGCAAAAGCTTCTGGAAATAGATTGAGACATGGCCCGCTCACCCACCCCCTCTCTACCTACACTCCCCACTTCAGTGGGATTCATTTTCCCTTTCATTTCCCAGGCCACTTCTTCACTACGTCAAATCACCGTGTGTTTTGTCTCGTCCATTCTGCAACCCGAGCTGCTACTCAGCTGTTTCTCTTAGGAGCCTAAAGGTACAGTTTACAGTGTCTAATGTATGGATTCATCAGTTTGTATGGTGAATCATAGATGCATAAAGATCCGTCTCTTAAAACCCCAGTATTATTTCCTTTCCATGACTATAATTGTGTCAAAGCTCTTAGATGATTGCAAACAGCCTATGAGCATCGACTAGCTCTCATATTTCTCTAATATATCTGAAAGAAATACATAAACTAGAGTTGCTTTTTTGTCATTTGCTGATAAGTCAGTGACATGCAGATTCAAAGTGAAACATATCCTTTGGTATGGATGCAGCTTTTTTTAAAAAAAATTTTTGTTCTCCTTTATTATGAAGATGTGAATTTTAAATATATCAACTACAGAGTTACACATAAGAGATGAAAGGGGAACAATAGTATCCCTCTCAGAGTTTGCCCACAGTTTCCTCAAGCTAAATGCTGAGTTGGTGACACACACTGGGAGCTCATGCATTATTCAATAGCCTAGTTTCATTTTTGTGAAAAACTTGGGCGGGAGGTGATTATTATATCTACTGTCTTCAGGGTGAATAAACACTGTTGCTTTTGCTCACTCCACGCCCCCCTCCACCCCTCACTGTATATTCTTGGGTTTGAAGAGGATGAATATATCAGCCACAATATGAAGTAGCTGCAAGGTGTGTTTACATAGTGTATAGTGTATACATATGTATAGTGTGATTTCAAATGTGTAAAAACTGAAGAAATGACTATGCAGCTTTGGGTTTTTTGGGGTCTCTTCGCTGGGTTTCTCTATTTATTTGCCTAAAGTGGGATTGTTTATTAAACCAGAGCATATAAAGCTGGTTGACTATATTGACTAATTTGTCTGATCTTATCTAATTTGATATTATCCCAAGCATTATCCAGTTTTCCCATTGGCAAACTAAGGGCCTGCATTAATTAAAGGCTTAAATTAGCATCTTGCAGATCAGACCTTACACTAAGCATTACGCAGAGATGATTCAATTAATTTTACAGTCATATTCCTATAAATACTTTGAGGTCTGATAACATTAGAACTGTAAATGAAGTTTACATGAGCATTTGAATTAGCTGTCTTTCACATCTGAGTGTGATTTTGTCAACAAATGCATGTCAAGTCTTCCATCCTCGACTGTGTGTTGCACCTACATAACACTTGATATAATGCACGGCTGTTCAGTAGAAAATAAACACCCTGCGCTTGTTTTACAGTTTATACATTTATGAATTAGTCTTAAATTAGAAAGGTGATAAATTGAGGATTAACCATATGCTGATAATCAGATATGGATGAAACATTGTAGGTGAAAAAGCACCAACAGACAGCAAACAAGAGTTTTTTTTGAATGTATAATTGGAATCCTCTGGATAATGAGGAAGAGGGCTGGTTTGGAAATTAGGATTGCAAAATAAAGAATGTCTCAAAGGCGGCATTTGATTTGAAATGCATTCTTCAAAACAAATACGGTTTTAATATTGCATGTTTATTTATTGTTTAATAAGTTGACAGCTGAACTAAGCAAGGCTATATAGTTTTAACACTTTTCCCACAGCAAGTAACATATAATTTAGCCAAATGACAATGGATTTAGATTATATGCTTTAAGTTTGCTTTCCCAAGCAGGCTGATAGTAAACCATTTATGGTAATATGCTTGGTTGGTTCATGAGTGGCCAGCTCTGATAAAGCACTGTGTCTAATTAACACGCTGACAGCAGCGCTGTCTGGGCAATCACACTCTTCCAGTTTATTAAAGTGGTTAAGGAAGTCACTCTGGCCCTTGGGGGACTGGTACAGTAATTTTCCCCCTGCAAGCCAGATGATACGCCCAGAGATGAGGCAAACCAAGTGTGACTGTCTCTCCCTCTTGCTTTCTTTCTCTCATCTCTCCTTTTTTCTCTCCATTTTCCCTGCCTTGCTCCCCATGCTGCTCTTGCACATCATATCTCTCCTCCCCCTCCCTTTTTTCTCTCTCCCCCTCCTCCTCACTCTCCATGAGAGTCGGAAATGTAATATCACATGCATTTTTCTGGTCTTTTTTTTTTTTTTTTCCAATGGACTCTAAAAATAACACTCACAGCAGGAACTGCTGACTTTTGCTTCTCACACCACTTTAGTGTAAACAACTAGATATTTTGATTGGTCAAGACAGGCTTCTGATAGCTGCACAGGAGAGTTGAGCTTGATTGGTGTCTAGTCAGCAGCAGTAAACAGCAAAAGCACACCGCAGAATACTTTGAAGCCACAAACAATAATTAGCATGAGAGATGGGGGAGATCCGGTTATTGTATTTACTACTTGGCACGCTGAACTGTAATACTTCACGTAAGCCAGGCTCTTTCAAACATAATTTAGATGATGCTTTATTCCTGATAATTGTTGTTGACCTTTTTTTCTCCCTTTGAATAAATCAGTTCATGAGTTTCCAGACCCTTTGCCAAATATCTTTATGTTCATTAGTGTCAGATGCGCATGCATTTGCTGCTTTTTGTCATGAGACATTAAAGGTAATTAAGATAATGTGAAATCATACGGCTAAATTGAATACAGAGTCCATAAGTGAAGTCGGTGCAAAAAATGCTCTGTTTGAACATCCTTCCTGCTTGTTGAGCATTGCTGAAGACGGTATATGAGCTGGCCTGATTATGTGCAATGGGAATTCAAACAGCATCGGAGGTGAAATAGATACCACTCCGTTTCCTGCCAGCAGTCCCTTTGTAAGGGGCCAGTGTTTTTTAACAAAGTGGTTTGAGCTCAACGTTATTGGGGCCCAGGGACTAAAACAATATCTGTTTTAAAGGAAATCCAATTCCAGAAAAAATGTTATCTCCACTATAGCCACCATCTTGGCACGATGAATCATTTTTTCTTTGTAAAATTCATAGTAGCTCAGAGGCATCAAAGGAGATGTTTTTGCAAAATGTATAGCATGTGATAGGACTCTGATATGAATGTGGTGAAAATTATTGCTCACTGAATTTCAGTATTTTCCAGGCACAGGTTACTGTATGAAAATGTCCAGCTATCAGTTCACTACAGCGCACTACTGCACTACCTCCAGAGATTTGCCATTAGACTCATGTTGTACTTTGCCTCAGAATACTATAGTATGTTGACAAAGCATGTTAATGTTTTTATAGGCAAGAGAAGTCTTGCCGGGATAGTTAAAGGCTGTTGTCGTTGTCCTTTCCTTCCCCTGCTCTGAGATATACCCAGAGAGACGTTTGGGCCATTTCTAGCACTCCTCTAACTGATCAAAGGTCAACACTTGGCAGGGCAGTGACACTGACCTTAGGCATGTGTGTCTGTTGAGGTGGCGAAGTCTAAGGCTTTCTGACAGGAGCCATAGTGACTCAGTCAGACTTTAACCCTCAGTGCACACTGACTAAACCGCGTTGTGTTCCTTTTGCTTACCTAGCATTCAAAATGCTCACATCATTGAGCAGCTCTTGGGGATCCTGTGAGGGTTTTATTTTTTTTTTTATTTTTTTATTTTTCTCAGTACGCTTCACTCAGGAATCAGAAAGGTTAGGCTGGACATGGTTCAGAGAATTTCATGATTATTCATATGGAAAGTGCCAAAAGCAACTGGCAAGGTATGAAGCCACTGTAAGGATGTGTTCAATATGCTTGTACTGTAGTGTACTTTTTGGCTGCTACTGTAAATTTATAAGATTCATATCAATAAAAATTAAAAAAACATTCATATTTACAATTCAGTGTCTAATAAATAGTAAAATTAGAAAGCTATCATTTGAACATCATCAAACACTGGCTGTAAATATCATCAAATGCATATTTATCTCAAATTAGCACTCATATTGGGGCTCACAATCATTTTCTCACCACAAATGAGGCAGAATATGTCAAATAAATCAGTTTTTTTTCTGGATTACGGTTGACAGCTGACAGTAGCAACATTTTTCCATATCACCCAAGTTAACTACAAGGTTTCCCACATTGTGTCATAGTGGAGATGCAGCTTTGCATTTGAAGTAAAGAGCTAATGTCAGAAGAAATTAATACACTTTTATGTAAAGGAATAGTTTTGGGAGATATGCTCATTCTTTTTCTTGTCAAGAGTTAGACGACATGATTGATAACACTCTCATATCTGTCTGTTTAATATGAAGTTGGAGCCATGAGGTGGTTAGCTTAGCCTAGCATAACAACTGGAAGAAGGGGGAAACAGCTAACCTGGCTCTGTCCAATGGTTGAAAAGTCTACCAGCACTTATAAGACCAGTAATTCACACTTTATATCTTGCTTGTTTAATCCATACAAGAACCAAAGTGTGGTGAAGTTGCAGTTTTACGGAGGGTTATCTGTCAGACCATTTCTTGGACGGGTGCAGTGACTTCCTTCGCTGTAAAACAGCAACTTGTGGTTGTTACATTTTGGATCTTGTACAGCCTTGCCTTCCACCTCCACTAACCCTGTTCTGTAGATATTAAAATTGGATGTTTGAGTTTATTTGTTCATGTTGCTTCACAGCTCACTTGCTAGCAATGCTTTGGGAATAGGTTTACTGTATTTTAATGGACCATGTTTTTCATAGCCTGAGTACACGTAGTCTAGTAGAATACAACAAACAAACGATTGGGACTGCTCTAACTTTATGTAGCATAAACCTTGCTTGGAATAGCCCCAGTCTCAAATCTGTGGATCCACTTGAGACATCTTTAATTTTTTATATGCACATTCAAATAAAATGCTCCACGGTATGTACACACAGAAGGAGAGAGGCAAAAAAAGTTATTTTTAAATAATTTTCGCCTTCAATTACCTACAATTTTAAAAAAGCGGAATAGCAATGCTACCCTGCTGTGCTAGTAGATATAATTGAGCTTGTCTTTTCCCACCTGTGTTTAAAGGTTAGGCTTATCAAAACGGTAATGATGATTATGAGGAAGATAAATTACCATAACGCTTTTGTATATTTAGGGAACCCCGTCCAAATCAGCAGCTCAGCCTGTAACACATCGCTTGTAAAGGAAGCAACAACCAATCAATCGACTTCCTGTTGAGATAATTATGTTTGTATATTTCTGTTTAATGTTCACAAAGTAATACCTCTATGATATGGACAATTATCCTGTGATTTAGCAAGTTTAATGGGAAATCAGGGGAGGAATGTAACCGCAGGAAAGTATTGATTTTGTAATCTCTTTAAATACAGGCTATTTTAGGCATTTACCTTTTCTCTAGGAAACAAAGGAGTAGCCCAAAAAGCTGATCACATCTTATTATGTGATTTATTTTCCCTTCATCTAATAAAAACAACAGAAAAACAGCTATATTTTGAGTCCTTTAGAAGTGGCTACAATTGACTGGCAATTATTTTCTATATCTCTGCAGCCAGGTGTCATGTAAACTTTGATTAAACATTGTTTTGCTTTTAATGTGAAGACTTGACATCTCTTTTACAGCAAAAGGATGTGTCTTTGTATCTTTTGTCCACTAAGGATCACATGGCTGGTATCATAAATTTCTTCAAGTAAATATGTGTAACAAGGGGATTCAGGCTGATTCAAGCTATTTCCCTCTTCCCCAGTGGTAATCAGTCAATGCACAAAGCAAGCCATTGTGATTGTAATAGCGCCGAACCTTGATATTGTAGTATTGTGTACAACATGCCCTCTTGACACTTTATCCCAAAGGTCTTTTTCAATCCAAGGAGATCCAATTCGACCAGGGGAAATGCAAATGCACTCTACAAGTTAATGTCTGCTCAAGCACACGGGGAGGGGATTGGAAGGCCTGTGCTGTCAAGTGTAGCTTCAGTCAACAACCACAACCAGACCAAGTGAACACGTAGAATCCTGTTACAGCCTCACTGTTCTCCCTCCCTCTCGAGACTACCGTTTTCTCTCCTTCCCCCTGGAGTGGCGGTAACAGTGAATGAGGAGGCACGACTACCTCTACCAAACACAGGAGAGGGAAGCCTCCTTCATGCCTCATTGACTTTGTTTTCTCTGGCTAATTTTTCCTTTCTCCCCTCTACCCAACTCCCCCCCCTAAAAAAAAACATACACACACACATGCACATGCACAAAAACACGTTCCATTCATCTCCCACCCTCCCCTTTCCACGCCTCGTCGTTTTGATGGTGATTTTGACACGCAGGCTGTCATGCAGCAATTCTCTGGGAGGTGGCGATTAACAGAGCTGTCGCCATATGGAGTGAGATCAGCCGTCAAAACCCTACATAATTGGCTCGGGGTGGAAAAACTCTTGCGTATCAGAATTGAGAAGGGGAAGGGAGAAAGTGGTTAGGGGCGGACACCTTGGTCTCCGCATCCGCCAATATTAAATGCCCATTAAAACACTTGCAAGTGATTCATTAGTAATGAGAAACTAAATGCATCATAAAACCCAAAGGAAGACAGGACACATCTAGCATTCTGTGTAGCAGAAGATGAGAATAATTCCCCTCAGCCCCCAAAGAGGAACTAGTGTAACAGAAGGGAAACATTTGCCAGTTGTGTTTATTGATAAGCCACATAGAGGGGGGCTAAGAAAGAACAATTCATCAAATTAACGCAGGAAAAACTCACATTTGATGAAGCCATTGTCATGTCTCCACCTAATATTGAAATGGACTTGAAGTCTGAGCCAGGGGTTTACATTGCTGACGGCCTAATTATATGGATTGGCTGCAGTAGAGCGTAGCCTATCAGCTCTGGGGAGAAATTAATTCTGGTAGAGGGGAAGAGAGAGAGAGAGGGGCAGGCTGCAGTCGGCTTCAGTGCTGTGAATTGATGGCTGCAGAGGGCCGGGCTGCTCTGTGTGTGTATGCACAGAGTTCTGCTTCACTTAAAGCTACATGCAGCTTTACTATAGGGTGTATTCTTTGTGATTTAGAAACTGGTTGTGTAGCTCTGACAGATATGTGTTGAGTTACAACAACAGCCATAAGCAAGATGTAAACAGCAGTCTGTTGATTCACTGCTGTTTTCTGCATGTTTCTGAGTTAGCGTGCTGCTTTTTCTAGCTGAGAAGTGTGCATACATGAGCCCTGTTTATTTCAAAACCAGCTGGTGGTCAATGTAATGGATATCATCCCAGAGCATGCTGTGAATATTTCCTCTGAGTGACACGTTCACACATAAAATGCAAGCTGTAAGCTTGTTACTGCATCATTGAGTTTCTGTAGGAGCTAAGACTACAGATAATGGATTGTTTTGAGTGTGGACAAGTAAAGGTACTGACTATTAAAGGAGAATAATTGAATCATAAAGGCTAAATTAAGGCTAAACAGATAAGAAATTGGCTTTAGATGAGGTGAAACAAATCATCCTTTGGTGATTTTTTTCAACACAGTAGCAACTAAAAATAGGATAAAAAGTCACATAAACATACAGAAGACATGCTGGAAGCCAAGTGTAAAAAAAAAAAAAAAGTGGTAGCGCCTCACTCCAATGTTTTTCCGCTTAGATCCATCTTCTTCACAGGCGATTATACCGGTAGCTTGTACATAGGATAATTATCAAGGGCAAACCACTGATGACCAGTTGATCATGTGTTTTTCATACAGCTGTAAAATTAATGATAAAGACAATGAAAATTAAATTTTCTGCTCTTTATGTGGACCAATTATGTTTGTATTTGCTTCCCTCTAAACCTCCTTTACATCAAGACTGGCAATGCAAGTCCACCAATGGATGTGTGAATGTTGCCACTGTGACTGATTCACCAGCAATGCTGGAAGCCAAGAGGTTTCCAGCTGTTTTCACCTCTGGTTCCTTTGTGTTCCAGTCCTGCTGTCGTTTCAGGCGCACGGTGTGCAGAAATCCTGTTAGGCAGAGACTTAGCATCTTTAATGATCTAGCAAGGATTATGTATTTGCATTAGTGCATGGTGGCATTTTACTTGCAGCCACCTGCTTTATAAGTTTAATATGATATGTCATTTACAGTATCTGCTGCAGGGCTTATTGTGTATCACCATCACAATCTCTATTTTTTATTAGCTCTCTAAAGGCTGGGTATGAGATGATATCTTATATCTTATATACATAGGACATAAATGTTTTGCTGACGTTCACTGTAAACAATATTTTTTACACCCTGCATTTCAAGCAGGACTTAGCTAAGCTAAATTCATGAAACGAATGGCTTTATTCAAAAAATTTTTAATTCTTCTATGTGATTAATGAGACATTAATAATGGTGAGAATATCAATGATATGCAAAGTGGAGAATATAATACAAAGGCCATTAAAATCTCACCTAAATCAAGAATAAATTTATTGTTTCAGTTGCTACACTTTTAATGTCTGATGTAAACCATAATGGAAAGCTGTCCATTAATTAAATGCAGTCAACATCAAAATGATGATTATGATAAATTTTCAGCTGGTGTCACACTATGAACTGCTGGACAGCACAGAGCTATCTTGTGTTAAGTTATTTCAGCCAGTGCATTAGCTACTGGTTTGGGGGCATACAGAAAGAGGGTCTACAAGGATCTAGTACTTGTTTTTTGAGGCAAGAATAATGAATTAGAAAAAGCAATCAAAATGTGCCAACAAATATGAAATATGTGTTTTTGCAAGCCAGATGAGACTTTTGAGTTCCATGCCAACAGCTGCCATTCAGATAAATTGGGAGAATATGAAGTCAGGAAAAAAATATTCTGAATAGTTCATAAGGGCAGTGAAAGCATCCTGCCTCAGAACCCTGTTAATTTACTGAGTCTGGGGCTGTGGAACCAGCGCACAGTCTTACACCTAATATGCTAATATGCACCTAATATGCTCTGTGTTGTATCTTGAATGGGGAGGGAGATGCTCTGCAGCCCTACAGCGTAACAAGACTATTTTTCAGAATAGTAATCTCACTTATGCCCTGGCTTTTTTAACGGTTCGACAATCCCACCTGCAGCACGTCAAACCTTTTCCCACAGTTTGCCGACCATTCCTATGGCCTCCAATTTCTTGCTACATCCTTAGTGCACGGCTACAAAGGGGTGCAGGCCGCCAATGATTGACATACTGTAGTGTTGTATAAACACTGAGAAGACCTGAGCCTCCCAAGCAGAACATACTTCTCTGCCCTCTGTCTTATAATACTTCCACGCTATCAGTCCAGTCAGTTTGACCAGTTTGTTATTTATGTGTACCATCACCCCTTTCTCATGCTTTGTGGTGACAGGTGTCAGTGGCTTTGTTAGAAATCCTCTACTAGCTCCTCTGTCTTGAGCTTAGCTGTGGATGGCTGTCAAAGTTGGCAGCACTGGTTGGCAAAAAGAGAGTGTCTTTCAGAGCGACAGGGACAGCATCAAAAGAATGCACAGATTTTTCTTTTTTTTGTTGTTCACAGTATTTTTCCGCAGTTTTAGAAGCCTATAGCTGGTGCATTAGTATACATGAAGGGATATGCTTTTTATAGCTTTATCCATGATAATCTGCTAAAATGCAATTTGACCAGTGGCTTTAAGCAGAAAAGCCAGCACAACTGCCAGGTTACACTTACGCCTTCTTCCTTCTTTCCTTCTGTTTAGGCATTGATGAACTAATAGGCATCAATTATCATATTAGCACTACAAGTGATCATTTTTCATGTTTCACTGGTTCAAGCACTGTAACAGCCAATATATCAATCAGCAGGCATTTGTCCTACCAAAGCAAGACACTAATTTCACTCAAAACACTACAAATGTGAAGTTGTTTGATGCCACTGAAAACTACCTGATCAAGACTGAACAGTTGTTACTTTTTGGATCTGAATGGAAATTAATTCACTGTCTATTTTTACATACAAACCATAAAAAAACGACTGTTTTTTTAGCCGATGTCGACCACAGGAAACAATTTTCTATGTTTGGGTTCTGCACTGATCACCAGTAGGGATGCAGTAAATAAAACATCAATGACATCTTTAACAGTGATCGTAGATTGTTAGTCCCAATCAGCGTACACTCATGCCCCATGATGTGGTAGACTCGTACTTGACCTTTCCTGCTACTGGAATGAAAGTAGTAAACATGACAAGCTGAGGTTCTGGCAGAAGTTCCCAATTTTTGCTAAAACACCCACCAGTGTGACAAGAATAAAGACTGCCGGCCGGTCGTGGTGTCACAGCAGAGCATTTGTCTTGTCAACTCAAAAAGGCCATATTAACCATTAACTAAAATCAGCATCAGTTTGACAGCTTATTTACAGGAGCTTTATCTTTTGAATGGATCTTTTTCCACAGCAATGGTTGTTCAAAGATCAGTGAGCTGCCACTTTTTATTGCGGCGAGGGTGGTAATGTCAGCTGCTGTTGTGGTGTAACTGGATTAAGGTATGCTGCGCAATTTGTCATTTCTTAAGCCTTGCTGCTCTCCTATTTGTCAATAGTGACAATGTGAGATTTTTCAGCCTGAGCTTTTACCTCAATAATGTGGTGTTCACATTATTGTTATAATAATAATATTAATATCAACATAATATGCTCTAGTCTCATCAGTTCAATGGTGATGATTTACCACAATTTGGGTTTACCATCTTCCAATCTATTTTTTCCTTTACTGTATCCTAAAAGTATTAGTATGTGTCTATTTGTTTTATTTTATAACAGTATATTATCAGCTACAGATGAACCTTATTCTACCTTACAATTCTTAATACCCTGCTGGGTATTAAGAATTTGGGTTTGTCAAACTGAAACCATAAAATAATATTGCCTACATAAGAATTTATGAGTCTGCATGGCTGGTATGGCACAATTAAGATAATATGGCAATTCACTTTGCTGTGATATATTTATTAATAGAGGATGTTAAATTGTGATGTCAAATGGCTTTTATTAATGGTATCATCATTTATTCTTGTGTGAATATAAAGGCTTTTGAATCATGTTTAAAAAAAAACCTAAATTACTGCAGCATTAGTTTTTCACTTAGCTATGATGATGCATTTTTCTTTTACGTGATCTTAAAGGTGAGCGTGAATGTCAGGAGCAATTGTCGCCGCAATTCACTGTCATTTCCGCATTGATTCATCCCCAGCCGCTCTCTGCTAAAGCCCTGTTTGTTTGCCATTCAAAGCACTTTATCTTGTGCTTCAGCTTAGTTTTTCCTCTGTTCTCAGCTTTGAGCAACCTGCAGTATCTACTGCTCCTAAATTTGCCAAATTTAACAGCCACACACATACACACACACACGCACACACACAAACACACAAAAATAACAGCATTTCACACTTTGTCCATGAAGCCAAAATTTTCTACATTTGTTTCCCCAAGAGAAAGTCTTTTGCAGTAATTTGGAGACAGACATCCAGTCAGTAAAATGCCTGTGGCATTCATTGAGTGTGACACATCAAGCAGAGGCAACATTGTTGTGCAGAGGAATGAGGGGACTGCATTGTATTCATCCCCCAAATGGCTCTAAGCGAAACTTCTTTGATTAATATGTCTGTTAGGGAACGCTGTGCACCGGAGAGAACCACTTTCGGAAAACACAACCATCATTCACACACAACATTTTTGTCCGTCAGGTTTAATGTTTTCATACGTCCTTTGATAGAGGCCGTAGAGGAGAATGGAGAAGAATATTTTGGGGGAAGCAATATGTTTTACAGGGATTTAACTGCTCCGATGTGACAGGTGAAATCATCACCATTAATCACTTCACGCACTCACACTGGATGACTTGCATAAAAATCAAATCCCTATGTTGGCCATTCCGAACACATCCAATTAACAGACTACACTATTATCACTGCTCAATATGTATGGGGAAATTATGGAAAACGTAATAAGTGTACAGGAAAAGCATACTGGATCGAGCTTGTGTGTGTGTGTGTGTGTGTTTCCTGCAGTCATGCTTCGTCTTAGAGAATGAGGTCACTCCTGGAGTCGAACTATATCTACAGTCACCGCACTTTTCTCTGCTTAGCACTGAACACACTGTTTCTCTCTTTCTCTCCCACACATACAGATAAACATAGCAGGTGGTGAGGTGTTAAGCAGGCCATGATTTGGCTAGAATTAGATGGCAGACACTCCCTGAAGGCCAGGGGGGGGCTAAACAGGATTTCACTGATCCAGCGTCAGTGCCAATGCTGCAGTCCTAGTGCCAGTCCAGCATTTCTGTGGACTTGGAGATACCCCACACTATGTGTTTGGCAGCCTTGCTTTCGGGGTAAAGCCTGTAGACACATTTGTACTCATAAAACTTTACCTTAATACTCACAAACTTGTCGCGTCAGAGTCCCTTGTCACTTATTGTTATTTGCTGAATCCGTTTAAAAAAATTACCAGTGTTATGTCAGAGTTCTTCTCTCTCTTGTCAGGAAATGCTGATGACAGGCTTGTTCCTGAGGGAGGCCAAGCCACAACCTTTTCCTTGTTTCTGCATGTGTCACCATGATTGGATCAGAGCTGTGTCTTTTTGCTTGGAGTGAGCAGTCTGAGAGGCATGTAATCCTGTTCCCACTGCTCCATTGAGAGCAGCAGGCATTTTGCGGGTGTGTGTGGCTACGCGTTTCTACCTATGTTTATTTTTGTTAGAGCTTTAGGGTGATAATGCCAGGGCGAATTTGCAGTTACTTCTTTTTTGTGTGTATGTGTGAGGGAGCTACCTCTGAGGCTACGTTCACACTGCAAGCCTTAGTGCTCAATTCGGATTTATTGCTCAGATCTGTTTTTTGTTTTTTTTTGTTTGGTTGTTCATTTTTTTTTTTTTTTAATGTGGCCAATATCAGATTAACCTGGTCACAGTCCTGAACTGACCCACATGCACAAAAACATCACATGAGGCATGCTATCATACAGAAGTAAACATGGAGGTCACTGAAGTCAGCGTTTGCGGTTTAATTTATACGTTGATGTGCAGTGGAAGCGAATTCGTGAGCAGAAATGTCACCACAAATACTTTTTAGGTCAAACATCTCACTGTCCCTCCACTGACCACCTCTACAGAAGCTGTTTTCCATGTTTGTATGCACAGAGTGACTTCAGAGTGAGGTTGCAATGCAAAACATCAGACTTGTGTCTGATTTAGGAGCACATATGAAGGTGGCCCAAATCAGAATTGAAACGACCAGATTCCATGTGATTTGTGCTGTTCACATTGTTATGAAAAAACTTTTTCCTGCCTCTGA
The DNA here is from genome assembly GCF_910596095.1 of Thunnus maccoyii. Classification (NCBI taxonomy): domain Eukaryota; kingdom Metazoa; phylum Chordata; class Actinopteri; order Scombriformes; family Scombridae; genus Thunnus; species Thunnus maccoyii. Next base: position 14,122,844 of record NC_056552.1, read on the forward strand.
ATGTAGCCTAAGATATGGATGGCTTTATTCAGCGGAATGAGCTGACAGGGGAAATTTGCCCCATTTAAGGGAAAGCAAAACTCATCAGGGCTTTGCTTTGTCCACGAGATGTGCAGTTAGTGGGCTTTATAATTGGGATTAACCGTTGTCCCCTGGTGAGTTTTTCCAAGCTAGTTATCATTAATGTAATCCAATTAGTACATTCATTGTGTTTACAGATTTGTCTCTAAATGACTCATTACAGGTATACTTAACATAGACTCAATTATTAACCTACATATATTTGCTTGACACTGTATAGTGTAGCTGCCTGGCTCAGATTAGTGTAATATTTTTAGTATATTATCTTTTATCTGCATATCTCGTTTTTGTATGTCTTTTGAAAATATCACTGTGCTTGTTTCTGTGATGCTGCCGTTAAGAAGTCATCATCATTGTCTCCAACACTCCAACTCTGATATAACCAAATAGTTTAATGAGCACAAAAGCACGGAAGTTTATATGGCTGATTTTACAAAAGCACGGTGCTGGTTGCACAAGATTTGAGAGTGTAGATGAAAGAACAGCCTTTCTTGCATTATTGCCATAATATAACATCTTCTTTTGAACGATTAGATGCACCTGCGGTTTGAATAATGTATAAAGAAAGTCTAACAGACAAGCATAACATGAATAAAAGGGCTTTGCTGAATTTCAGAGAGGTACAACTGATGCAATGGAAATATAAACCAAACACAGGTGTGACACAGTGCCCAGGCAGAAAGCATAAAATGTGGACAAACTTGACATCAAAATTGCAGTGTGCTGCTGGATTGCCAGCGACACACCCCCCCTACTGCACCTCTCCTCCCACTGCAGCGCACATCGAATCACCAAGTAACAAACAGGCACGGGCCAAGGGGAAAAAAGAAAAACACACACAGAAAAATACCACATTGCGATATGCCCACGAGAACACAGAACTCTGTGAATCTGACTCTATAAAGCTCTCTGAAATACTTACACAGCCAAACCTTTCCAAGTCACAGTTTATGTGTCAAATAGAGTGCAAGGCATCACTAGCTAAGCTTGCATTTCCCCCTCTTTCAAAATCTAGAGTAGGATTGTGCTTGCTTTTTTTCATATCAATAGAATCACCAGTTGGGATGGTGTAAGGGCTAATCACATCTTCCCTCCGGTAAGCCTAAGTCGCTACCCCATCTCAGTCAATTTTTACATCGGCTCCTCTAATCCCTCTCCCCTTTGATCCTGCTCTTTGTATAAAATCAATAAAATATACCGCGGAAAAATGCTCTCTTCTACCTTCATCTCGGCTATTTAGAGGAGACCAAAGCTAACCAAAAGAAGCTAGCTGCCACCTTCTGATCTCAGGAGTCACAAAAAGAGTAAAATGTATCACTGGGTGCTAAGACCATCCCCCCTGCTATGCTCATGTATGCCCCCAGTAGCTCCATATGCCAAGAGAGCTGCCAAGGGAGCGGACAGGCAAGCTCAGTGACTGCCAATCTGCAGATGCAGGAGCCGTCCGCTCATGCATATTAAACCCACACCACCTGCTCGTCGTACATCACACCCTGCATTCTTGGTCCCAGGAATTTTAATCAACATCGCTGACAGGAAGCCACTCTCTGGTCCACGTAGGTGAATCATTCAACTTCCCTCCTCTTACTCTCTTTCATGCTTAGATGGGGATGCATGTTGATGTTGTAGAAAATGCATACCGGAGTTCCCTTGAGGAAGAGTGACAGGAATATGGTGACGAGACAGAGTATACAGATCAGTGTGCCTTTAAAAAAAAATTATAAAAATGCAATGATCTCCAGGGGTGTTTGGTTGTCTTTCTTGTCAAGTTCTCACCCTTTGCACACCACCCCTCCTCTCCTGTTGTCCTCTCAGGAGTGAATAATTGCATGCCTCATGTTGGATTAACCAAATAGAGAGAGAAAAAAACGAGATAATAGCATCAATAACGTGATCAAAATGATTTCTCAATCCTTCTTGGTTTACACGGCAGGGGTCGAGACAAATCAGGCTTTCCAACTTTTCCTTTTCTGCTCTCTTCCCCTCCTTTCATTACTATTTGATCTGTTTGCATGTGCAGAACTGCATCTAGAGACGAGTGTTGCATAAAACAGTATTTTGAGTCATTTACAATTCAAATATGTTTGTCGGGCTTAAAGTGGGAGCGTGGTGAATACCCATGGAAGGAAAATAAAAATGCTGGTTTTTCACAGCAAAGTATTTTAAAACAACTGTGCAGTGATCATAACACTGATAACACTGCATCTCCACTCATCAGCATGAAGAAATCAGCGCTTTTAGCTCCAGCCGTCATGTCAGTGAAGATGTTACAGTAACTAAATTAAGACACAATTAGGTACTCGTCCGACTGCACCTCTCAGTCTCACTGCCAGTTTCTGCTGGCACAGCATAATCCTCTAGAACCCCCCAGGATTAAATTTTTATGCCATCTTTTTAAATATAGTCTTTAAAAAAAAAGGCAGATGGAGACAGGCACTGCCAAGGCAGGACCGAGTTTGGTATCAGCAGTGTGGTAACAGTTAGATGCACATTAACAGGCAAGCCAAATATGCCGTGTTTGATAAATGGTTTGTTAGCGTTGTTAATAAATTTTAATGAAGAACAAAAGACTTTCCATGGAAATGAATAAGATATTTTGATGGCCTCATGCTGGGCAAGCACACACAGACATACCAATTACAGATTGTAATCATATCTGTAAATGAGTATTTTGTGAAAATAACTAAAGCTTATTATGTTGTTGTTATTTAATGAGTAATATAGTTGATTATTTTTTTGTAATGCAAAGTCACAGCCAGGTAATATCCAAGTGTACTTCTTTATATATAAATGTGTTCTATCAAAAGTACATAATCCCTCATACATGCATTTATTTTATAAGTCTGTCCTCTTCTGTCACGCCTTCTTGCACATTTGCATGCGAGCGTTGTGTGTTTTTCTTTAGTTTCACAGCTGCTTTCATGGTGTCCCATTTGTAAACAGTGATGAATTATCAATTACTTGGTCCTTCCTCGAGCAACACCACAGGTATGTATATTTCAGCAAAACTCCAGCAAAGCTTTAATTTGGGTCTCATTTCTTGCGTGTCCTGTCCTGGAATCCAAATCTAAATTTAATGTCATTACCGTGGTAAAAGCACTAAGGCGACCTTGCTCATTAAATATACATTTGATAGATTCACATTTATTTCCCCAGTTGCTGGTTATTCTGTTATTTTCTCTGTAAGTAATGGAGATAATGGCATATAAGTACATCACCCACTGTTGACTATGAGGTAGAAGCACTCATCCCACACTTAACAGCTTTTACGAGTTTACCCCCAAGTGAATGGACGTACACGGCCACTGGTGCTTGCATCTACATCATAGTCGTTTAGCTAATGTGATGTGTAACACATATTGCTGTAACATAGATCATACTCAATTACAAAGGCATCTGAAAAACAACAAACAAAGCTGTCACAAGATAAAGAAATATGGCTTAAACACATTACAAATATCAGTGGAATAACAGGCACCACATACAGTACAGAAAATTTCATGTTTGTTTCATTTCTGAGATCATGAGCAGTAACATCATTGTGTCCCTCCTGGTGGTATATTATGATAATTACACCACAAATTACAATCAATTAATCAGGATAAATCATCTGTCTAGTTCCTTATTACCATGTACGGTTTGTGAAGACAAATTAGCAGAGGAGGAATTGCATCTAATAATGTTATATTGTGTTTGAGTATTCTTACAAACATCATTTCTGATTCATATCTTAAACAGGGACGCAGTAGCATTCAACAGTTTCATTTTGACCTTGATAACCAAGCTGCAGGAGGATCTGCAGGCCAAAAGAAGTGGAGTCACTGCTGCCTCTTGTCGTGATGCCACTGTTATGATCGGCATTTGAAGTCTGTTGGCATTGTGACTTCATTACCACCACTGAGTCAGAAAGATGTGCAACTGAGGAGGCAAGTTATCTTCGAAAAGCCCCTCTGGACACCTTTAGAAAAGCATTAAGTTTGGGCACGGTGCTGATAATAACCTGACAATATGGGTCATATTTTCATTTAATCAGTGTGCTTGTGTATTCTCTTAAGAGTACTTTTGTAATAAAGTACATCAATTTAATGTCTTAGGTGAAAATAATGCTTCAAATGGATTCAGAGAATTTTACTATGATATCTTGAAGAATCAGTCCTATCCAAAATTCAGTTCTCCCTCCTGTGTCAACCCTAGCTCCCCTGATGTCTGTACACTCGTCTACTAGTCTCTGACAGTGCAGACACATTGCACCTCCAACAGAGGTAAAGAGCACATCACACAACAAGCAAGCTGGGCCTTCTGGTAGAGCACAGTACAGGCGTTTCGGGCTTACAGTGAAGTCTCTTGGCTGTAAAACATTTGCACTATGTTGTGTGGGTTGTTGAGAGAAATTTCATGGTCACTTTATGATCTGCTCGGAGCTGGTGTGGGAGAAGGCTGTAGGGTGGAACTGCGGGGGCTCAATTGTTGTGTACGGTGTACGGTGGTCATCCAAACTTTAATCAAGATTCAGCTGACATGGGGTCAGGAGATAATGGAGATAATTAAAACTTTTCTTTCAGCAGTGAATTGTTCCTTTAAGGTTTAATGGATATTTGATGTCTTCTGGGGTCTAGTTTATTAACCTGCTGCTTTGGACCTGTCATTTAGAACGTTTTGAAAATCCTATTTAGTTTATCTAATAATGATGCTATTAGAACAAAACAGCACTTCGAACTCCTGAAGGCACTCTAGGTTGAAGTGGGATTAAATTCTCCATTTTCTTTTTCGAACCATGCAAAAACCTCCATATCTGCTTTCCCTGAAATGGAAAAAAAAGTTCTTGTTTGAACATATGCAAAATAATCATAGGATTAAGGTATAGTATAAGCTGTATGTTACAGCCTGACACTTAACAGCCACCACCAGTGGGAGTAGAGTGAAGGCCAACGTGAGTACCTTTGACAAATGTCCCACTGAGTGCCTATCACTAGGCTGTCATGGCGACCATGGCCATGTGCTCTTTAACCCTGCTTACAGGCAGCGACTGCCACCTTTAACCAACTGTCCCGAGGGTCAGCTACTATTTGTTTGTGTCATGTCAGGGACAGAAGGTCTCCCAAGGCCTGTCGTCTTGATGATCATGCAAAACATATAGTATAGTATTTATGTGCATGTTTCTGTGTGGATGTCTGTATGTGTGTTTGTGTTACAAGGTTATGCCACTGAACTGTAGGTTCATACTGTAGTGGCCATGTGTTTTTTCTGTTAGTAAGTATTGGCTATTCATGGCTGTAAAGCAACTCTAGTTCTTACTCTTCCCTCTGTTTTTGTTGAACATGTCGCCTACAGCCTTATATTTCAAGGCCCACTAGTTTAATGTATTTTTTCAGTTTAAATATTCATGTATGCTGTTTATGTCCCTGCTAGTTACTGTGAAGCTTATGTAACATATATAGTATATGTGTTTTGCCATGTGTTGTGCGATAGTTTGAATAGATTACTTTCATGGGAGTTAACTGTCAAACAGAAATGCTAGCTTACTGTAGCTAGTGCTTGAAATCAGATTGTTGACTTTGGCAGCAGTTCAATTACATGCATAAGCATGGTATTACATACATTTGTTACATTTGCTTAAAAAAATGGCAAAACATTTTGTCACACTAGTGAAATTAGACTTCTTTATGCAGAATACAGTCTCTGCTTGTTAGTGGCTTGCTGAGAAGGAGACTGTCTGTTGGTCAGAAAGAGCTTTGTGGCAGCACTGCGCCTGCTACATGTGTAGCATTAAGCAGCTGTAACTACTGTAGCATTGCAAGCATTAGCGTTAGCTTAGCTGCTATTGCCCTGTACACAGGATTCACATCTTCACTTTTAGGAGGCAAAATTATTGCTCCAAACATGAGATTAGATAGATAGATAGACAGACAGATAGATAGATAGATAGATAGATAGATAGATAGATAGATAGATAGATGGTAGTAAGGTGCATGATTGTCCATGGATGTCAGAATTGCATTTATTAAATATTGATACCTGCATATACATACATATGACAACAGCATATACAGACAGTACCCCAACAATTATAAAACTATGAATCTGAAATACAACAGATGTGATGGACAATGTAATAAACTAAAATAAAAGTCTGTCTTCAGTGTCAGAGGAGTCCCCTCTCTCGACACACAGGAGAGCCGTTGTACAGACTGATGGCAAGAATGACTTCTTGTAGCATTCTTTGATGTGTGTTTTGGAGTTGGACTATCCTAACCATATGTTAGGCACTTTTTTCATGTGTTATTGTGTGAAGGAAGGTTTTCTCTAAAACTGTATCAACATGTTTTGCTTTTTTTTTTTCAAGGCTTGAAACACTGATCATTTATCCTCTCTGCATGCAGGCGTTTTAATAAGGATTCCAGTGATAAACTATTTCTATATTCCTGCTGCAGAGGTTGGTAGACTGCTTCAGAAAAAAAAAAAAGAAACCAGTATCCAGTCATTTCCATTGTGACAGATGGCATTGTCAAGTGCAATGTGTTGTCCATACTGGAGCCACTGTATATTTCTCTGAATATAGTTCTGTCCAAAAGGCAGCGGAACATGATGGGTAAGCAATCAGCAGGCTCTCTGAGGACCCTCCCTTTACGTAGTAAGGCCCTCTTTGATGTCTGCTGCAGTAAACACAGGCAGTTCTCTCCCGACCACTGTCTCCTGGGGGATAAGGCTCAGCACAAGAACACTAATGAGCACATTAGAAGGAAGCCATAGAAGGAAAATGCTACAGTTGTAAATGGAATTGTCTCTTGTGTTGTCTGTAATAATAAATAAATAATACATTTAATTGGTGCCGCACTTTTCATTCATAGTCAAACTCAAAATGCTACAGTATTAATAACATAGAACACACAGCATAAAGAAAATAGTAATAAGAGTTAAGATGAAAAAGCCTTCCTGAACAGAAAGGCTTTTAAACCTTTTTTAAAAGAGACCAGGGTCTGTGCTGCCCCCTGTTCCACAAGTGTGGTGCAGCAGAGCAGAAAGCCATACCAAGCAAAGCTCTGTCTACAGTACATCCATATACTGTGGGTATATGTGCAAATGACGTACATGCAGACAATAATAATATATCTAATGTGATAACACAACTTCACTATTTTTTGTGACAGTAACATTTTTAAAAGAGTTTGTATTTTGAATCAAGGCTGCGAAAATTGTAATGTAACCACCGCTTTCAGCCGAACTATAATTTGCAGTTGAAAGTGTGAGCTAAAAAGTGAAAGTGGGACTGTGAAACTGAGGTGACATATGCCACTGACAACAACAGGAACAAACCATTATGAATCAAGCATTCACCATTTATTCCATTTAAGATAATCATAGGGTGTAAAGAAGCGATGCCCACATTTTTATGGCTCTGTCAAGACATGTTTTGTTTTATAAAACTGTGTCTTATCCAAATGGTATAAATATTGTATGTTCTAAAGCAGATTGTGTTACATACTCTCAAATGATCTGTTCCTAGCAGAACCTTGAAAATGTCTCAGTGGTTACAAAACTCTTCAGATCCTTCCTTCACTAATATTCTGACTGCAGACACTGGCATGCTTTTTGTGCACTTTCATTGGCTGTATCTGTATGTATTCTTAAAAAAAATGTACTAATTGATCTTCATTGTCATCTTTTTCATTTTACTATAAGAAAAGATTATTTGTCTGACTCCCATGCTTCTTTTTCAATAATTACCAGATCTTGTGATAATAATATACAATGCATCAAGCTCTATTTTCATTCAGTACCTTCAGTTTTAACTCAGTGGGATTTTCTTTTTTTCCTGTGGAGTTATTGTAACCTTTGTGTCACAATAACATATCTGCATGTAATGATATCCCCCCATCAGAGATAATGGTTCGTTTCAGAGTGAAATGAATCTTATACATATTTTAAACAGTTGGACATTAAGATACGGATTAAAAGTGATTCATTACAAGTGAGAAGACGCACTATGGCCTCCGTATTCCTTTCAGATAGCTCTGATCTCTCCAGCATCATCTGAATCTGTGATCCCCAGCCAGTGGATTCCTTGAAAGTTACCTTGGGAATCAGCAATCTGGATTGCCTTTGTGCAACGGGGAGAGTGAGAGACGTGAAAATGATTTCAAAGAGTCCAGGATGAATCACGCTCCCACTGCAGCTGCCATTTATTAGCACATTTTCCACCATGGTTTCAGCTACCTAGCAGTCTGAGTTTCATAGATTTTGCTAGAGGCTTGCACTGAGAGATTGGGTTTTTTTTGTTTTTTTGTGTGTGAAAGGCTTCATTAAAAGTGTTGATAAATGGACCTAATGATGACTTGTATGTTTTTCATAATTAGTCATGACACTACATCTTAATAATAACTAAAAGCAAGGGACACATCATTTTTCAGCTATTAGCTCAGTAATGAAGACAAAGAGTGATTTAAAAACTGTGGTGTGCTTTCAGTTCTGGTTTGGTATAAAAAAAAGAGTGCGAACATCTGTTGTCTGAAAAAATACTTGGTACATGGTCTGACAGTTTTGGACCAATTGCAGAGTGTACACTGATCTATTCAGGGTCAATGCCTTGATAGTCAAGAAATAAAAAAATAAAACATCAGGTCAAAACATAAAGAAACAGATTTTCACCGTTCTGCTCTAATACATTCAAGAAATTGTCTAATTACTTTATTAACTTGTAACCTCTGATAGGGGGATGTTTAAAGAACATATGAACAGGATCCTGTTTGGCAGGTGCTCATTCAAAACTGCCCGAGTTGTGCTTGCAATGGTGCAGATTTTTTCTTTTACCATTTCTTGCCTGTCACAGTGATGAAAAGGGAACCTATAAGAAATTGACAGCCTGTATTGCTCAAGGCCAAACACATCTGAAGATGACTTGTTCCTTGATGTGGCCAACAGGCTAAAGGAGTGGAGAATGGAGTCTTAAGAGGGATTTTTGCAGATTTTTGAGAGGTAGTCAGTACAGGCTGTTTGTTTGTAGACCTTGCACCCACTGAAGAATAGCAGAGTCTTAATCTTGTAAAATGACAGGTAAGAGGCTCAAATATTTTTCTGCTCTCTTATTTCCTTATTTCCTTTTAAGGAAATAAGAGAGCAGGCTGGGATGTATGTAATTTCTTTCACGTGTTGCATAGGTCAAATGATTCACTGGGCGCAGGTTTGTGCAATATTAAAAACCGCAGGACATTTGAAAGATCAGCTATTCTGGAATTCCTTTGCACATTTAAAGTATGCCATAATATGTTTAATTTAAGATACCCATGTCAGCCTCCCTCCCTCTGGCTGTGAAACTGGCACATTCAGTACCTGAAAAAGAGCACCAATATACAAAAGGTGGTGCCGTAGACTTGGGTACTGTGAGAGCTTTGTCCCTCGTGAAAAAAATATATGGAGACATCATACATCATCATCGATTCTCAAAGTGCCATTGTGTCACTGGAACAACAGTGACCTTCTGTAGTTCACATCCTACCCCTCTGCTCCTCTACCAACATGTGGTAAATGAAGTGATGCTGCACTTGAACCACTTTTATTACAGGGAGGAAAAAAAGTTTTTGAAACGTTTCAGTAAAGATAAGATTACTTGCGATACACTTACTAAAAGGTTGTCTGATATCTGCATGACCTTGGCTTTTCTAATGTAAATATATCAATGGTTTAGCTTATAGTGCACAATCAATTTTCTCTTTTGTCAGAAAAAGCTCTGTTTCATGTGCTTAAACCCTGAACTACTGACCTAACATAGCAGTATTTGTATAGATCAAACATGCTTTTTCTCACATGTGGTCACTGCTGAATAAAAATCTATGAGGGACTTTAAACGCCATGACAATTATTGCCGGGGACATGCATACCACAGGGGGATGTTGTGTTCTATTTTCTATTCTTAAAGTTGCATCTTGGAATAGATAACCCTTTGAACATTTCGCTGTGGGAATTTGTGGAATTAATATTACACGATGTAATCCAGTGTCTTTTAAAGCCTAGAGAGTAACAGAGTCAGCTCGGGTTCGAGGCCTACTTTCATATGCACACACACACACACACACACACGTGGGGCTGATAATAAGAAGTGATCCAAAAATTATTCTGCGTAGCAAGCAAAAGGCAAGACATATAACAGAACGTGAACCTTTTCTGTACTTTAAAATACAGTTTAACATTAGAAAGATGTCCCATTGTCTTCTACAGCCTCTACAGTACGTGATTTAAATGATATCTCCCAAAGTTATTACTCTGACAGAGTGGAGTCTTGGTCGGCCCCAGGAGCTACACATATCTCTTTTTGTGTTCCCTCTGATCTCTCATCATCTCCTGGGCCTTACATCAAGAGCCCCAGATTTATCGATCAATGGCCATAAACAAAACATAGATTGAACTGGACACTGGGGCGCAACAAACGGATTAGAGAGTTTTTATTCTGCCACATGCGATTGTTCACTAGAGCTCCAGCTGAAAGAAGGCCATTGGCCAACAGAAGTGTGGCACACAAAGCAGACTGGGCATCAAAGATGCGCCAGACTCAAGCAAACGGATGATAGAAATAGGGACAGAATGACAATTACAAGAATATGGTGTGTATGTGTGATTGTGAGTGAGTGTGCATTTCAATAGTGTGTTTATGCGCATAATATAAATGGATGTAAGCAGAATCAGATGTGTCATGCAATTGTATTGGCAAGATATTGAGCACAATACCAGTCAATCCAATTTTCAATACTTGACTACATGATGGAGTGAACAATCATCTGAGTAATAATTTCTGTCACTGTGTGTGTGCGTGTGTGTGTGTGTGCGCGTCAATATGTGTACTTGTGCATGAAGGATTTTGCATACATTAGCGTGTGGTTGCACATGCTAGCACACAACATTTATATATCACTGTGACCACATGCCTGACAGCTGTGCATATTTCACAGGGTGGAGAACCCTGCATTGCAGTGCTTGTACATGGCAGCCATGCTCTTTATGTGAGAGCAGCTCAGGGTCAGACTTGAAGAAGAGAATTAAAGCTACATCACCAGACCCATCTCTCTCTGTTCTGTCTCTGTGTAGTGGAGTACTAACATATTATCGTTTCACTTCCTTACGTCTGTAATTTATTTCTGTGTTTATTAAAGCAGCAAACCAAGAAATTCACTGAGGAATTGTGGTTAAAAACATGGAATAGAGTACAAATGTTTAATAAAATCAACTAATAGAACACATCCACAAAAAGCAGTGCGGTACTGATAGTCAAGTGTGTGATTGCAGTCCATTACTTAGCTTCCTCTATTGCAGGTCCAACTTTCAAACTATCAAGCAGGAATTTTTCATTTCTCTCACTCTATACTGAAAAAAGGTGTTCCCCAGGCTATCCTGCCTTTAGCTCATTGAGTTTCAGAAAACAACAAGGACTGAAGTCTTCTATTTCTGTCTGAGAAAAGCTTTCATCTCAGTATAAAAAGAAATCACCATATATGTATACTAAAACATAATGGCATGTGCAGTAGCACATCAAAGAGATTAAAGAAGTGAGAAATGTTCCTGTGCGAATTAGCTATGATTTGAGATACAAAGTTGAAAGAATGAGAGAAATGATCTTTTTTACTTGTTCTGTCTAACAGTAACTAAATCTGTCTCCCTTTCTCTTTTTGTTTTCAGCAATGGCCCCCACACTTCCTAGTCTACGCTCCGAGGTCTTCAAGCCATGTGTGGAAGACAAGGACCTGGCCTTTTGTCTAAATGAGGGAGAGTGCTCCATCATTGAAACCGTGGCTGGGGTTCACAGACACTGCAGGTGAGTGTGATGGCACTGTGTGTATGTGTGTATGTGTGAGTGAAGCATTTAGTTTTCTTTGGCATTGACATTTCCTCTATTTGCCCATCCCCTCCAATCAGTAACCTCGGGGTCATTTTCATTCAAGTAACTTTTTTTTTTTTCATCCTGGCAGATTGTGTTCTTAGAGTGATGAAGCACAGGAAAATCGTTGTGCAAATGCACCTAAAATGCACTGAATGTCTATAATCACCCAAACCACTAACCGAGGGATCAGAGATGCTTTGGTCGCATTAGACGCAGCTGAGTCCCTGATCCGCACAACCAAACTACACAAATGGAAAGATATGTTACCATGTAGATCCAACTAGGAAGCACATGGAGTGGAAGCGTGATCAAACCTCTGTCTTCATTTTGGTTCCTTCTAATAGTGATGTCAGTTTTATAAAACAGCTTTCTCCTCATGTATTAACCTTGACATACGTGTTGTATGATATGACCTCTTCTGTATGAGGCACTTTTTAATGGTAGGTGTAAAGAAAAGGGGCTCTTGCAAGATTCTTCTTTGATCTTACTTAAAAGCAACAGATTTTTTTCCCTTTCCTTTTTTCCCCTTTTGTTTCACTCAGACCGTCACTCACACTCTGACTGCCCAACAGAATAAATAGAAGTAATTCCTATAAATATACCTGAGGCAGACTTTGACACAACTAATGTGGCAGGTGCAAGTAAAATGTTGTCAATTAACTAGATTCAATTTATTGAATCAACAGACACAATCCTAGACTATATGTAATGCATTTGACAACTTATTTGCCTATTAGCAAGCATATACTGTTACAATACGTTTCTTCAAATTTTATGATAGAGAGCCAACAATAGTAGAAGATTCATTCTGATTGTGTATATATAGTATAGATGATAGAATTAAGTAAATGGTATAAAATAATGATTTGCAGCAAACAAATAATAGAGTTCATAAGTTTAACAGCAGCAGCATATTCTGTTAGCTATCATTACTGTAATGTTAGCCAATAAATGTAATGTGTTTTTATTGTCGTGCAAAAACCACACTCATGAGAGTAACATTATGCAAGGAAAGCACGCTTCTAATCATGCATATGTAATAGTATGTATATAGGAAATATATGTATTTATTCTCTCTTCTTTGTACATTCCGACATGTCATGTCTGCCCCCCCCCCCCCCCCCCCCCCCCCCCACACACACACACCCCACCCCCCTTGTGGGCCAATACACTACCACTTCAAGTCTGCAATCACTCTGAAATACCACGTTAAAAATACATCACTTTAAAAATACATGATAAGAAATTTTCTCTGAGGGAAGACTTGTGCTGAATGGTGCTGAATTGAAAAACAGCTCATTAGTACACCTACCTGGAATTAAAGGGCCTAAATCTTCATCTGAAAAAGAAAAGGTATAAATGACGCATGAGCATGAATCAAGCCTCTTAGAAAAGTAAATGTTAAGTAAAAGAAGTTGGAAAAAAGTCAGGAAAAAGGTGCATTTAATTAAAACTCACTAACATAATTAAATCAATCACATTATTTATTATCAGAGATAGTTTAGAGTTATTATAATATTATAAAAAATATAAAGTACAATTTGTTTTACAATTTTAGTAGTACAGTAACTAAAAAATGAACAAATATGTAATTAGATATAATTTTGTATGGCAGCAAACTTTACTGATTCAGGTTTTCATGTTCTCAATACTTGTATATTTGATAATATATTATATATGATTCCACTGAATGAGTCTGGCTAAGGCTCTGAGAGTAATTACACGATAGGAGGAAATCATAGTGTGTGTTTTATGTCATATGACGGTGGCCGGCACAACCATTTAGAATGCACCACCTGTGTGACAGCAACATCAAGAATCCTCCAAGACTTGTAGCAACTACACTCTAGGCTATAATTAGCGACAGTTGAATGACTAAATATAGGACTCAGGAAAAGACTGGAGGGCCTAACCTAGAGGCGCTGTCTGCCAATTTCTCTCGAGCTGAGTGCCTGTTGTATGAAAGAATGATTACAGGTTTGTGAGTACTTTTATGTAAAGCTTATGCGTGAGAAAAGTACAGGTAATAAGTCTGGAAAATGTAATAATTTTACTCAAAAATCACTTCCATGTAGATGTACAATATCATTGCTACCAGGTGGAACTCCAGGTGTACTTGTGGTTTTAAAGAAGTGCTTTGGAGAACAATTATCACAAAAGTGAATGATTTTGTAGAGAACTTGCAACAAATAGTTTGGAAATAAAAACACTGAACCTAAAGTCTACATTAAGGCTGCATTTAGTGATTTTTGACCGCTAGGGGGCAGAAAGTCACTCAGCAGATCCTTCATACTGTAGAGTTGAAACAATTGAACTTATACCAAACACTCAGTCTCTTAAACTGATTATTTTATTTCCATGAAATAAACAGGGCTGCCAACTTTTGAGTTTAGCTTGGAGTGAGATTTGTTCCTGTTCGGGGGGCAGGGGGTAGCACTTATTTTTGTTCATAATAACATGATCATTATTTGTGGTAAATTGACCCACTCAACCTCTCTCTGGCCTTGTTTAGTGCTGCAATACCTTTACTAACCTTGCTCTGCATAGGCCAGCTCTACAACTTTAAACTGACAGATCCTGAGTAACACCTGACCAGTTCATAAAATAAGACAAATGACCATTGCATACCTGTCAACCCGTAACCATAGTATCTCACTCTCCTGCCCACGTGCCATAATAGATTTGTGAATATTTGTGTATATTTCTTGCTTTCCCCTTGATGGTCTGAATAACTCACTTCTGCACGGTGCCGCTGTTGTGCTGTGCTGCTCTGTCTTGTTTGTCTGTGTGCTGTCAGTGTCCTCTTTTCGCATCACGACATTATCAGTTATGAATTTGTTTTTCGCTGAGAAAATGGACGTGTGGTGTGAGAGTGTGTGAAAAGTGTAAATTGTGTGAGTCTCATGGTCAATGCATGAGATAAAATGGATAAAATAGTCATTCTTCACTGTACAAAATTATTTTAACCCATGGAATTGAAGAATTATTTCTAGAAATTTGGCAAGACAGTTTTCTCAATAGTGATTTGAGAAAACTGTCTTGAGCTCTGCTAAAAGAAATCCTTTTGTTGTGTGTGTTAAGAAACACTTTGCTCTGATACTGTATACTATTAACTTGTCAAGTAGAATGACTGAGTAAACAGTTACCTTCTTACACATTTACCAGATGAGTATTCAAATCTTTCTGTCAAAGTCCGATATTCACTTGCCCTTTTTTATCTCTTGTTTGATCCACCAACTCCTGAGAATAACAATATTTTGTCCTTTTTTGGCTTGCTAAATGTTCAACTCTCTTCACCAGCTGTATGTTTACTTCAAATCTTCGCCATTTCATGCTGGGCAAGTAACGTACAGTCAGCTTGTGTGAGACTACTTGCTGAAAATGGCTTCCCATGGTTTTATTTTTTGTAGATTCAACCATATGGAGCTCTAAACCAAAACAATGATGTGAAACCTGCAGATCGCTGCGGAGCTGCTTCTGTGCCATTACTATATTCATACAATGCTGTACATTATCCATTTACACTACAGAGTAAATTATCCTGCTGGTTGATTGTGGTCTTCTTCCTGTCAGAGGTAGTGTGTATGAGGATAAATCAAGATATTGTCCATCAACATTTATGGATACAACAAACAGAGAAAAAGTTGTTATTTGAAGGAATATAAGGTAGATGATTACACTCAGGTTTCAGGTGCGGGAGGTATTTGTGTTGATCAGTAATCCCTCCAAGCAATGCCGGATCAGTGTCCTCATGACAATAACAGCTGATCTCCTCAGTCTGTTCTAAAGTACAGAAAAATAAAGCTTTAATGATTGCTGCCTCCTTCGACGTCATCTTCTCCTCCAGGCCACAGTGCAAAGAGCATAATAGATGGTTGGATCTTTTCCAACATTAGACAAGTAAAGATGTCAGAACAATCTTTGAACACTTGAATCATTGGATGCCAACACAATTTTGAACTTGGGAATCAATTAATTTTGTTATGAAACATTTCCTTCACTCTCCTCCTCCTCCTTCTCCTCCTCCTTCTCCCCCCCACCCCCCCTTCTGCCGGATGTTCATGTTTGCCAATGCTAATAAGGTTCCCAAAATAAAAATGCAAATTTGAGTTTAAGACCTACTTTCACATCAGTGTCGTGGCTTCTTATACACTAAGTGCAATAAATGTACAAAGATTCAGAGGTCTTGAGGTATTTGGGGCCTGACACATGACGGCCACATATAGAGGTATGACTGTGTAGATAACGAGGAATAATAATACATTGTTGATCGAAGACTTTTAAACCAAGCCATTACTTAAGTGACCTTCCCAACATTTTCTTTCTTTGATTAGTTGAAAATGGCAGACGAATCACTTAAAGATCAAACTGAAAAATATATTTTTTCTGTCTCAATCTTTTTAAATTAGAGGTGCTTAAAGTTTTTCCCTAAGAGGACCAAAAATTGAAGCCAAACATATTATAGAATGTTAAAATCATTTTGGACAGTATGTATTATACTGTATGCATAACAATTATAAAATGTGAGATTTGAGAATACAGCCTCATACTGAACAGTCAATCTGTGGATGAGCAAGAGTATAAATGTTTACTTTAATAAGACAAATATTAAGCTATAAGACAATTGTCCCCAATGTCTCCGTTACTTGTACAGTATGAGTCACATTCCTGTTGAAAAGCAATACTATATCAATGCAGTGTCGACTTGCTTCACAGAAATCTAAAAAATAAATTACTGGTCTCATTTGAAACATTAGGCTTCAAATCATGAATAATTATAAATCACAATATTGTCCTGGTATCAAATCTGCCTTCAGGAGGAGGAGAAACATGATTTTGAAATGCACAATACAAGTTAGAAAAGTAGAGACTAAGATGATGACATCTCATTGGCCCTCAATGTCAGACTCACTGAGCGCACAAAAGTAGAATACATATATTCTATGAAAATATGAAAAAGCCAAAGGTGGAGGAATACATTATCAGGAGGTGTAGTAGAGCTGGCCGTCATACCCAATAATTTCACTTGCTTTCCTGTTCTGGTGTTCAGCGCTCAGACAGTTTTGAGATGGCGAGTCTGGAATAAAACCGCCACTAAAGAAGCTTCTCCCCAAGGGGAAAGTACATTGTTGTGCCAGAGGTAGAGAATCACCACAAGTGAATATATGGCACCTTAAAATTAAATTAGAATTGGAAGAGATAACACATGTTGCTGTGGTCCAACGAGAACTGTTGCCCAGTGTAAGGATTCAGTGTTGGTACGTGATGAGACAAACAGTACCTGCGGCTGACTGTTGGGACACTTTGGCTGTGCCAATGCAGCTCGGACCTGCCAGTGCCCGACAGCGCCATGGAGGATTCAGCTACCTCCACAACTGTCATTTCATGCATATTGGTGCATGCTGATAGTTTATTGTAGAATAACAGTCACAACACACATCCCATGTGTGTTAAGTAATGACAAAAAATGATTTAAGATATTTTTTTCCCCAAATGAGGGATACATGTGAAATTGCCTAACAAATCATCCACAAAAAGAGTTTAAATAATATCTGTTCCTGTGTTTTGTTTGGAAAACTCTCTAAACATAGCATATGATTGTGCCTTGCACCATGCACATTTGATATAATCTCTATGGGCAGGCAGTACAAGGGCAAATTATGTTAATTCCTCACACTAGAATTTCAGTGTTGCATGATCACTACTGACACAAAACATATTTTTTCTCTCCTTCTATTTAAGCACAGCCAAGTTCGTGGCAGTTCAGCAAAATACCAAATATGCACCAGCAAAACAGAAAAATCCTATTTGCTGAGCAGAAATTATTATTATTGTCTAACTTTATTTGGTTCAAAACCTTAGAAAATTGTAACATGTCCATAGATATTGGGAGGTTAATTTGTGGTGTAAAGGTTAGCTCTGTATGTGAGGTCTGTGGACTACAGGAGGGCATGTGGGTAAGTCAGTGAAGCAGAGCTTGCCACAGCCACTTAAAGTCCTCCTAGACCCCGAGACTAAATAGGACCTTATGGCCCCCGATAATATCTTATGGAAATAACTGTGTCAGGATCATTCTGCCTGGATGCCCTTCATTTCAGATTAGCCTTTATTGATGATAAGCCCCAGATAGAGTTGCGTTCTTGATGAATTTTTCAATACAATTATTTCTTACAGGTTTTTAGTTTCAAAGTATGGGACCTGCTCAATGATGCGGGTTTTGACTTTGATGTGAGGGCTCAGCAGTATCAGTTTGACATGTGCTCAACAACCCAAAAGCATGCAGTTAGCTGCGGTTGGAGGGGTATTGTGAACTATATTAACTGGAATGATGGCGCACTGCATCTTTGGCCACCACCTGCAGCATTGTGTAGTGTTTTGGTGACACACAGAAATGGTCGTAACATTCAGGCGTTGACAAGCTGTGAATTCTGTACTCAGGGTCTGCTATACAGACAACGTGTCAATTCTTGATTTGGTATGTGGAGTTGGATGATGCGGGTGCTCTTTTTTATTCTTTATGTATTCATCAAAGTGATATTTTTCTGCAGTACCATCATCCTGGCTGCAAAAAATCTTTTTTCTTTACTCAAATAAGAAAGATTTCTCTTGCAAAAATCAGTAGGAAAATGGTCTCCCTTCACTGAAAACACTTGCCTCCCTTTCAACAGAATGTTTCCTAACTTGTATGGGCATTGTATCAACAACACAGTACACAGAGGCTTGCTTTTGTTGCACAGATGATGCAAAGCTGCTGCAAGTGAGATTTATAGTTGAAACAGCTTGATGATGCCTCCTCACCAAAGAGAAACTGAGAGAAATGGAGCATGGGTGCTGTTTTTTTTATACTCTGAAATCCATTATTATGGGTTTCGAATATTGTTTCATCCTGATTGATATGCAAATCCAAACTAATAACGTAAAAATTCAAAATTATTATTCCAGACCAAAGTTGAGAAAGTAGTTATATAAGAATTAAACAGGATGCATTTTGCATATTAAGTAGTAAGTAAGAAAGACAGTTTTCCATCTAAATCTCCACTGGTAGGAACTTTTAATGTCTTTTGTTCTAATGTTGTAATATTGCACGTATCAAGGCTTAAGTGGCATGTATGTGTAATTGATCTAAAAAGGTCTAAAACATTAAACCAGTATAGAAAAGTATAAACATAGATATAATGATCCTGTAATAATGGGTGTTCATGAAAAGAATGTGCACGTTCAGCACATTAATTATAGTTTTAGTCAAAGTCATGCCTTGATAGACGTTGAAAAGGCAAAGGAGATCTGTTGCTGCCTTTTAATAATGATGATTATAGAAGAAAAAGTCTGACTTTCCCAATGGGTTCTTTTTCTTTTAAGATTATTTTTTTGGGATTTTTTGCCCTTATTGGACAGTTACTTGCGAAGAGGCTGACGGGGGAACGAGGGGAGAGAGACATGACTACGGGATGTTGCAAGATATGTGGCATAAATAGTAAACATTCAGCTGCCATGGCACTCCCCAATGGTTTCTGTGTGCTT
Source organism: Thunnus maccoyii (assembly GCF_910596095.1). NCBI lineage: Eukaryota > Metazoa > Chordata > Actinopteri > Scombriformes > Scombridae > Thunnus > Thunnus maccoyii. The sequence continues at coordinate 14,142,312 of NC_056552.1, forward strand.
GACCATGCCGTTAAATGTCCGTACATATTTAATGGTTTAACTATTATTCTCCTCAGCGTGGAGGATGAAATCACTATCCCCTGTGTGTGTGTGTCCTTGTGTGCGCGTGTTCATTAAAAGCCTGGCAAAGCTCAAGGTAGCTCGTGTCTACTATCACCATGGTAACGTCTTCCCTCATTAGTGTGAGGCCAGAAGCAGAAAAAAAAAAAATAGTTGTTGACTCACTTATAGTGTGCCTGCCATGGCAGTTACATCCAAATGCTCTATCATTGCTTATCCTTTACATTATATTTTGTGCATTGATTCTGATTGATCAGACATTAAAATAATTGCCACCTAATGGTATGAATGACTGCTGTCGTGAATAATTCATGACCAAATTTGCACATTTGATTGCTTCTTCCAAAGCCATGCTGACATAAGATATTCGATCACATTTAAATGAACATTGATTTGTTTTATGTCTGTTCCTCCAAGACCTATCTGGGTAACTAGTAAAACCAGTATTTCATAAGCAAAGTGCTTACGTTGTGTGCGTGTGTGCATCCAAATGTCTTAGGGGACATGTTTGTGTAACCTGATGAGGAAAAATATGAAATCCCACAAAAAGAATGAAAAAAAAACACTCTACAATTCTCTAGTCCCCATGAGGAAAAGAACCATTTCTATTGGTAGTTTGCTGTATGGTTAAGCTTAAGGATAGGCTGAGAGTGCCTGTGCGTGTTTGTCTGTGTCTCCATGAGCCTGTTTATGTTTTTCTCCCAGGACCCAGGAGATGTTGACAGCAGTATTAACAGAATCTGATATGACAAAATGAATCATATAAATGAAGACCACAGCCTCTTAACTTTCCCTTCCTGTTTTTCTTCCCCTCATCTTCCTTTTTCTACGGGGAGCCAGTTCAGCGATTAAATTGTCACTGCACCATCAGACCTTGACAGGCTGCACTAATCCACGATGCCGTCGCTCCTCTGCTGATCCATCCTGCTAGGGATGACGTTCTCCAGGCTTAAAGCCAATGGGCCATGTCCCCCACTACCCCACCCAGCAGCTGTATGAAAGCAACACAATTATAAACATTGGAGTAGACTTACCTGTTGGCAGAATCCCATGACCAAGACCAAATATCTTTCCTTGATGATGCTGAGTACAGTTGACACATTAAGTTTTTGTTAAGTTTCCCTAAAATATTGAATTAGTGTAAAATATGCACTCATTTTCTGGCAACAAGTAAACAGTATATCTTCAATTATCTCTGAATATATGAGCAATTTCTTCCGAAATACATCTGCAAGCCGAACATTATCCTTCTTATAACTACTCAGACTACCACAGTACACACACATGACTGATTTTGCCATACTTTGCTACCGACTTGGTTCTTTCAGCATTATATTTTACATTCTGCAGGCCTGTCACCAACACTGCAGATGAAAGAGTCACGTGTATGCGTTCAGTTTACAAAGGCTGCCTTGGTTTTCAAGCTATAAGACTTAATGAGCATAGGACAGGCACGCTCCACCATGCCTGCAGACAATTAAAGCTTTCACACAGTGTTAGTCTGTGATTTACAGTTTTATATACTGGGCTTAGTTAGAAAAAAAAAAAAGTACATTTAATTGAATTTTTGATGTCATTGTAGAGCAGGGCTGCCAACTCTCACACATTGAGCGTGAGACTCATGCATCTCATAATCTGACACTACACATGCCTTTGTTTGTAACTTTTTGTCTTCACTTCCTCTGATGTAAAATTTGTGATTTTTAAGTGAAGGAACAGCAGTTGTTTGTTTTTTTTCCAAGCTCAGATGGACTGAGGCAAAGAGCGTAATAAAGTCAAGGCAGAACTTTTCATGGATTGTCCGTCAACGCACTGATCATCATCTGTTTGAACCCAAAGCATGCAGCAACAAATCATAGTGATGCGCATTCTGGTGGAACTGATAATTTATGCAGATATTACTTCTATTTTGATAGACCTGAGAGAATTAAGTGGAGAGTGTCGGATGATGGGAGCGACTTTGTGAAGAGCATCGATCTTTCTTATCCTATGTTTTGAAGAAAAATATGTGTAATATCTGGAGGGTGTATCAAAAATGCTACCCAATAAACACAAATTAGCAAGAAAAAAAGAAAAGAAAAAGTCTGTGAAAAAGGTGTTGGTTCATAAGGCCAGAGAGAGGTCAAGTTGGTCAATACTGCTAAAATAACCTCCTCCCCTCGGGAACAAATCTCACTCCATGTTAAAATCAGTAGTTGACAGCCCTGTTGTAGAGCAAATATATCCTTGTTAAATACAGTACTACAAGGTGCTATATGTTAAATGCCCTTTCTTCAAGTAGAGCTGAAATTGAAACTAAATTCATTTTGCTAAGAAATTAGTATATACTGTATATCTTTGTTGTTTTTGAGTTGTGTACATTTTTAAAATAGTTGATAATATGTCTTCAATTCCATTGGCCACACAGATATAGGCTAACCGTTTTTTAACTGTTGTCCCATCTTTGATTTTAGCATGTGATTTGAATGCTGACAACTCAGCAGAAATGAAATGATCTTAGACCAAAACTAAGGTCTAGTGCTAACGTTACCAAGCTAGGCTAAGTAGCTTCCACCTCTTGAATCGAGCTTCCACTTTATGAGTGGAAGCTAGTTAGTCTTCCTTGCTAGCTTCTGCTTTCCGAGTGGAATACAAACTCATCAGGGTCCTCCCATATTATGTTTAAATCACTAACAGTTGACAAGCAGCACTATATGGGCTTGTTGAAAAAGGGGGAAGATATCTTGTATCAATGTTTGTAGGCTGTACAGTATGATGTTCTTCAGTCAGTAGCGCACCACAGAGGTTGACAGTGCATCTCTCTGCCATCGGAAATAAACACTCTGAGGGTGGAATCAAGCTGTTTCCACAAATATCTTCATCCTTTTTTGAAAAAAACAAAATATGCACAATAGCTGCAGTATCATGACAGAAATATTTCTTCACACAAAAAGTGAGAATTAAAATTTCAGTTTGACTTTAAAACATTTTTCCAAAGGAATGAGCACAAACACGTGCCTTTGTTTCTGCCATGTTGCCTGTGAAAATTAAGACAAAAAAAAAAAACCTCGATGGAAATGTATTTCTTACATTTTACATCACCCACCTAATAAACTGATGGAACTTCAATGCCTTTCCTTAACCACCATAGAGTGCAAAACATTATATCACTGTTCACTTTCACATTTACAAAGTCACATTTCTGGAGAGAACTGTAGTTGCAAAATCCCATTTGCAAAGCCAAAGAAGATCACAAACAAGATGACAGACACACCCACGCATACAAAAGCACAGCATCTCTCTCCACTCTCTCTTCCCCACATCAAATGCACGCTTAGTCTCTCCATAATGTAATGACAGAGCATTTGGATGTAACCACCATGAAGAGACTGCAGTGGATTTGAAGGCAGCAGTACAACCCCAGTCAGTTGCCTGCAGCACTTTACTTGTCATTTCATTGTGAGCTCAGCTGGTGGAGGATAACAGCTGCTTCTCGTTACCGATGTTTAGACTAAATGATTTTTAGCGGTGGACACCGAATGAAGACCATGTCGCTACATCATCACGTTTGAGCACAGAAAACACGTTGACAGCAGACTTTGATGTATCTCGGATGCAGATGGGGTCTCTGGAGGTTTTCTCAAGGACTGTTAACTGTGTCTGTTACTCTGTCATTAGGACCAGAGGACCAGACAGAAAAGGAAAAGAAGAGGGACAGGTGGTAGGTTGTTTGTGATAATTAGATGTAATTTTTTTTTTCTTGTTAAGGGGGAAACAATGAAGGAGATGGGGACTTAAGCTGTAGCTCCCTTCCATGCCAGGGGTATCAGATGGTAGAGCCTCTCAGATCAGGTGCATTGTAGATCTTAAAACATACTTCACAACCGTTCCAAGGATTGTCATATGTACTCCACCAGAGGGAGCTCCACTGGTTTCATCATTACAGATGCGAAGCCAATTTTCTTTACATGTAAAGATATTGTTGTGGATTACAAGATATCTAATTAGCCTTTCAGTGAAAATGAAACTAATAAGTCTCTGTTGTACTTCCATGATATTGCCAAACTTCACCTCTGTCTTCCCCTCATCCTTCCTTCTCTTTCTCCGACATGCAGTACAGTAAGTCTCAAGCCTCCTTTGTAGCATCTTTTCCAGCTTTGCTTGAGCTGCGGCTTGTACATTTTATCCTTTGGAGGGTGTCAAATAAGATAAACAGATCAGTTAGTTGGGGAACACAAGGCAGAGGATTGAGCAAAATCAGGAAAGAAGAGCCCACTTTGAACAAGAGATAGAAAATGTAAGGAAAGAAATAAAAGAAATAGGTGCAGTTAGTGCTGCTTGACCAAGGTGATATTTCATCATCAAGTGATCTGACGTGATTCTTGATTTTCCTGGTGTCTTTGTTCTAACTTGACGTTTTTTTTTACAAGAGAGTTTGCTTTGGTATTGCACTGGGAGAACTGTCCATGTTTATTGATAGAACACTCCTGAATTAAAATTCGAATTTAATGAAGTAAAGTAGCAAATGAAAGGAGACAGAGAGAGGCAGAAAGAAATCCCGTTGTTCCACCTCAACCTGTCTCAGGCTGAGATCAATTATCAAGGAACAGACTAGTTTAATCCATGTTCTCAGGGAAACAAACAAGCAAACTGGGAGATAAATATTCATTTGTCAATACAGATAGATCTTGACTCACAGAGAGAGAATGTAAGGAGGATTCTCCGACTGCCAAAAGAGCACTTACTCACATTAGTTTAATCCAGCTTAATTTCTAAAAGTTAATGAAGCAACAAACATAACTCATGAAAAACAACATATATTTGCTAACAGTATAGAGTACTACTACAGTATAACATCCCTTTTTCAGAGTTATACTGGGCTGGATGTACCAATGGGTTGACTGGTCGCAGCAGAAGACACTACCAAGTTTAATTGCCTTTTTTTTATTGAGTATTTTTAATTATCACTGAAACTGTAGAATTTCTTCCTTGTTTTCATATGATCACATGAGAATACTTACATGCACATTACAGTCAGCAGACAGGACTACTGATTCACATGCATCTGATGTAACCACAGTGAATTTGAATTTGAACACAGGCGTCTGTCATGTGTGCACCCGGTTCCAGGCTAAACCATCTTATCTATATGCAAATCTCTGTCACTATTTACTCTCAGGGAGCCCTTTTTAGAAAGCTGTGTAATGTGTGTGTCTTTTGCATGTGACCTGTATTGACAGAGTACTAGATGGGAGTGTTGGTGTGCAGTGAGTTTATGGTAAAGAGTGATGTTTTATTCTGAATTGGTGCGTTCACATGGGAAGTCATGAGTGGAAAATAGGTCATACTGTGTAACTCCATGTGCTGGAGCTACCAAAGTGGGGAAAAACAAGAGTGGCAACGATTAATTGACCATTCATCAAGCACCGCCCCCTCAGTTTCTGTTGCCATGCCTGTCAAGCTATCCAGTCTAGCACGCTTATCATGTAAGCGTAATAACAGTAGCTTTAGATTTAGATTAGACTCTAGTCTAATGAACAAACTTTTTTTTATGTATCCTGTCATGCCACAAACTTATATAGTCATTTAATGATATTCTAACTCTTGATATTAAAGCCACTTAGCTGGACTTCCTTATGATTGCAGCTTAAATTAGATTAGTTTAGTTTTAAATCAATTGTTCAGTCAATTTCTTACACATTTGCTCTTGTGTTTTTGGTTTTAGAAAGGCTAAAAAGAGACAACACCTTCTAGATCCTTTAGATACCTAGTATCTTTCTGACTGCAGCCCCAAGCACGCTGCTTTGGGATGTGGATAAATCAAAGCTTGACAGAATTGGTCGTTATACTACGAAGCAAGTCCAACATACCCAGGATATCTTTTCGTTAGCTGGCTTCACTGACATTGGTCGTCCAGATAACCAGTGCTACGAAGCTGGCTATCTAGCTAACTTGCTCAGAGGTGGGGTTGTTAATTCCGAGTGACATCATCAGAACCATGAATGAAGTACTTCATATGATAAGAGATTAAACAGTGATACCAAGTACCTGCAGAAAACTTCTGTTTTAGGAACAGCAAAAAGTCATATTCAATGAAGTGAAATGTAAATGATAGTCTGTAATCATACAACTGAATAAGAAGATGTAGAAACACATTTCCACACATTAAAAGTAGGCTAATAAAGGCTTAAAATAATATAGTAATTATATGACTTAAGTGTAGATTGAGTATTTTTTGCTATTTAGTTGGATGATGAAGAAACTCTTCTGAATATGTCGCATAAAACAACTTAAAAGTCATGCCAGACTTTCTGCTGCCGAAGCAAAGAGTGGAAAAGTATTTAATGACTGATAAGGTCTATCTAACCAAACGCTGCATTTATAATCATGGGAGCCAATTAATAGTGTGTGGGTTCTTTTTCTAATAAAAGACAAACTTTGGTTTTTATTTCCAATTATCATCACACAGTTGTCTCATGTTATTCTGAGCTACAGTGATGGAATCAGAGTGTAAAATCATCCACACTGTCAGCTATCACTTTGGGGATAAAATAAACTTTGCACAATTAAAATGCAGCTAAAATCATCATTATGTGTTTAGTGTTGTAAATGATCTTTCTGTTTATTAGAAGCTCTGTTTTAAAACCAGATTGTAAATAGAAAGCCTGGAACAATAAAATGTTTCCACTGACCTATAAAAATATATATATTGCATTTTTTTACTTGTCAGGACTTTTGTCCATGTCAGGGTCCTGTAGAAATGATGACTCCTTTTCTCCAGTGATGTGACTGGTCAGCAGTTGCAGTGTTGACAGGTTGTGAACTGGTCCTCTGAAGTTAACCTGCTCCAGAGCAGGTTAGCTGTTCAGCATAAGTTAGCATGGTGATGTACCCTGGTAAGAAGGGAACCCTGAAAACCCAGACTTAACCCTGAAGTTACCTCACTAACCCCAAACCCTGATTCGTAGAACAGGCCTCTTCTGTGCCTAGTTGCTATTGCTAAGCTATGATTGGACAATCACTGTTCGGGAGAGGGGTTTAGAAAACAGTCAGTTGTCAGTGTACAGCTTTAACCAGGTAACTGTAGTGAATTGATATTGTGATGAAAGCATGCTGGAAACAAACCTAAAAGTGTTTTGAAAAATTCCAGGTCTATTTAGGTCACATTTGTTCACCGTTGACCTTGACGGACATTATGTCATGAAGTAGAGTTGGAGAAAAAGTACCTCACCTCTTGAGATGGAACTTCAGCTTAATTTTGTTTATTTTTCTCAAGTTGGGAGTGAGAAATCTTGAGTTTGATTTAATCAATATAATCAAATGCAGATTAAATCCATATCTGTTACAAATGGTCTATGAATAATGGACATTGTATCTTACGCTGCTTGACCTCTGCCCAACCTTTGGCTTTGCAAATAATGAACTGAGGCATTGCCCTGGCATCTGTGGGACTGCCCCGGACTGGTTATCTGTCAGTACGTTTTTGGTTTTTATTGGTGATTATGTTACTTCTGCTTAATTTAGTATGTGCAGCGAGCCACTAGATTTCCTTAATTGCAATGGAAATACTGCAGCATCTGTCACTGTCCAACTGGGTGTCTTCCAACTTTCCTTGAGCTAATTGCAGAAAGACACTGAACTCCTTGTCACAGACTCTCATGTCATCTCAACAAATAGATGTTTCTGGCACCTTTCACTATACAAAGTAAATCAAGTGTCAATCTGAGAATTCATCGGAGTTATGTTTGCACTTTCAGTAGCATAACAGAAAACTATTCTCATTATGTTTTACTCAATAATGATGATAGTCATTCTATGTTGATACAATTTTACCAGCATTCAAACACTTTAGGGATTCATATGTTTATACATAAAAGTTTACACATGGCATGTTACACTTGTAATTAATAAACCACATCATAAGGAAATATGTCTCTATTTTTTTTTTTTTAGCCAACACCAAAGAAATTCCTTGATAGATGTCACCAGGCAATGCTGTATTCTCTATTTGCCTGCACCAAGAAGTTCTTTTCAGTTGAGGAAGCTGTCTAAACTTGTGTCAAGAAATGGAGCAATGTTGTCAACGTCTGCATTTTCCAAACAGTTCAGTAGATATGAACATTTTACAGGGAAGCATGACAGTGATTACATGTTTTGAAATGCCTTTGGGTTTTTGGATGTTGATGGCGTTGAAGCTTTGTTGATATTTTTGCAAGTGTGCCAGTCTCCTGCTTGTCAGCGCTGTTCCTACTAATCTGAGTAGAGCTGAATTTTGTGAAAGGTCCTGCCATCTTTAATTAGATCGTGTCATTGTGTCGAAATCCAAAGCTTGTATAATATTATGATGTTTCCAAAAAGGGCATTGCAGAGCAGCACGCCTTTCACATGTCCCTATTTACTTGTTTTCACAGTCAGTATCAGACTGTGATAAATTCACATAAGTGCACTCATAGTCTAAGTTCTATAATGGATCAAAACTATGTCTGGACAGATTTAATGTTTGATGGGCTCCAGAGTTGCTGATGTTTATTTTTTTTTTAAAAACTTGCTTTTTAGTTTCTTTTTTATTCTTTTAATAACTGAATGGCTTAATCAAATTAGTATTCTATTAACATTGTTGAAGGAGTTCAACACAGTTGTATGAACCTGCCGATTACAACAAATTAAAAATAATTAGACTGTCTTGAATGCTTGATTGTAAAGTAATACTACATAATGCTACTTTCTCACAGATACACACACACACACACACGTAGAGAGAGGGACAGAGAGAGATTACTCTAAAGCCATCCTAAAAAAAAAATATTTAGAATCTGTTAAGTTAATTTGCATGGTAGGTAATGAACACTAAAAAAGATGTTTTACTGGAAAGTGAGATGTAAAACCACACACAGAGATGCAGACATAGCCAGTCTGGTGAATGGGATGAGTTGTACGTTATTAAAAAAAACACACACACACAAAACAAACTAACATACATTTTAATCACTAAATAATAATCACAGTGTTATTTATACATTGTATAGCGATTCACAATTCTCATCTACAGTATATAATTCCAGTAAAGGACCATGCCGTATTAATACAATACTAGACGACACAGTATCTACTAGACTTGCATTAACCATGCACAGAATATTACCAGGCGCTATTGTTGTAGAGTTATGGTATAATCCTAATTTTTAGTTTTAGTTCAGTGTCTAGTTAAGACTTTAGGTATTTGTATTATTATTTCTCATTTACCTATTTTTGTATCCTTGTGTTTTGTTTGTTTTTGTTGTTGTTGTTCTTTATGACTCCTGTTTCTGTTCCTGTTCTTTATGATTCTGTTGTGAATTTCCCATTGGGGTTAGAGTATAGCTACAATATATATAATACCCTATCTGTGTTCTACTAGGCAACCTTTTTGAGTCACTTATTGTTCAAATTACCAGAAAGCTCATAAATGGACCATTTGAGATTCAAATGTCTTTTTTTTTTTTTTTTTTTTAAAGTTTTCTTCCCTTTTTTGTCTTCAGGCATTTTCTGTAATATTTGTCAAGAGTGTGGCACCTGCCTCCACTCACAGACAAACAAGCTCATCATAGATTTCAATTCACCGGGAGCTGTCATAAGACAGAGCAGAAGGTTAAACTTTCTAATTGATGTCCTGAGCTTCCTTAATCACTGCTTGTGTGAGAGAGCAGAGACCTGGGAGAGAGTACAACAGAGAGAAAGAGAGGGAGACGGGGAGAGAGAGGAAGATTAGAGTGTCTTGACAACGAAAGCCTTTCAAGTTTGTAGGTTTGAAGTGCTAATGACATGCAAATGTGTGCAAATGCGTGTGCACCCACCCCTTAAAACTCTCGCCGAATACTTGAAGCTGAGTGAAATTCTGGGCTTGTGTTTGTCTATGAATAGTCAAAGTTTAGGGAAGTTTGGATGTTTTTAACGATGTTAGTCGTGGCCCGAATCTGTGGAAGCCAAACAGGTCTGTGCACAGGACTCTACACAAATATGTAAATATATTTGTCTTTACTTATTTTCTAAATTAATATTTGATTAGTGAAATGTGTGTGCGATCAATATGTCGTCGGTGTATGTTATGGTGAAAAATTTAATGGATGATTACATACATGAATCAAATTAATACTGATGTGTCAAAAGGGGTAAAGTTGATATAAAGTTGTACTCGGTAGTTCTGATAGTGATTATCTGTTTATGAGGGGGAGGTGTGGACTTGAGCTTGAACTTGATGAGGCCGAACGTAATTACACAAAACACTGACTATATAATGCGGCTCAGTTTTCAATAGAGAACAGTTTTACTACATATGACAAATAAAGGGATGAATGAACAGATCAATGATCCAATTACCTTAGCTGACACACAAATCCATACAGCGTGGAGAAAGATGGCAAACTAATCCATTTCACAGCAGTTAACAACTTTAATAAAAGTTTGCTTGTAAAGCAAAATAATTAGCAACTATGAGGCAAAATGAGAGATAAGATGAATAATGGCTCTAGACGAAAAAGAGGGAGAGAAGAGGCACAGAGAGAGAGAGAGAGAGATACAGCGTAACGTCATGGTAGATTGAGAACAGCAGTTGTTTTTCAAATGCTGGGGCCACATGAGAAAACTTGTATAATCCTCAGACGTTTTGAAAATGCATCACATCACAAAACTCAACAGATTCCTTTGTCTCACTCCTTTACATGCGAGATGATTAGGAAAAAGAGTATTGCACATTCAGCGATACAGCCGAGATGAGACTCCTGATATGTCGCTGATGTCAAGACCTCTAATCTGGTTGCTCCTGCGTGATCATGTATGCATTAACATGTGGCGATAAAAACCTACAAAACAGAATTTGCCGTGGCAGGTGAGAAACATTGATCCCCTTCAAAGGGTGTGTGCAGTCGCTGATACCTAAGAGTTTTCATATTATCAGGATGGCTCAGAACGGTCCACAAGTCAATTAAGAGTGATTAAGATGGATGGATAAATCTGTAAAGCCTTCACACCAGCAGATAATCTGTCCTAACCGTCACTCCCAACCAAGCCTCTAATGGGGATTTCACATTTGATTGTTGGGATGGATAAATCTGGTGGAAGTTGGCACAATAGAGCTCCAGTTATTGCCCATCTGTAGTCAACAATTAGATGGCAGTGTCACATTACTTCTATAAATGAAGAGTAATCTTGGGGCTGGGGGGACGTGGGAAGCTCTTGCAGGGTCCAGTGCCTTGGCAGCAGCAAGGAGTAGGCCATGAATAGAGTGAGCTGCCTCGCTTCAATTCAGCATTACACAATACATGTCCAGGAAACATTTCAACTTGTTTCTGTTGACATCACTCTCTGTTTTTAATATTTTCAAAGGATACAGGTACTTTTTGAAAATTGTCACTGTTGTCTAAGCAATTGTGTGGAAAGTAGATTATTTTGGCGTGTAAAAACTCCCAAACAAACTCAGACAGATATACTATCAGCTTATGAAGTACAGTATTCACCGCACATAAATCTGGTTTGGTCCACCCAAAGCACTCCTGAGAAATTATTTGGTTCTCTTAAGTTGATAAATCCTTAACTTTCTTCACCAGGCTCTTGTTTACGGTGGCTCTCTGCCATTTGAAGCGACAAAAGAGGCATATCATCAGATAATGTAGCAGGAGCAGTTGGCCACAGTGTTATAATGAATGCTATACACAGAATGTATGGATGTGTTGATGAGATCTGCTGGGAGTCTGTGAAAACAAAGAGCTGAAACTCCAACTCTGCGGCTGTGAAAAGCAAAATTTGAGTGTGATTGTCAGTGGGATTAGCAGTACCAGCAAGCTTTTTCACATCTGACTAAGTGTTAACATCAAATAGGTTGCTTTGTAGGGCTTGAATACATAAATACAAATTTAATATTTACCTACTGGCTTTATAGAATTGAATAAGAAAAATAGTGTTATTTGATTTTAAGAGTATATTTATGGAAACGTTTTATTAATTAGAGATCCACCAAAAGCCTGGAAGAATACTTAAATCTCTGTCTCCTACCTGAAGCAAGGAGTGCTTATTCCTCTATTTTTTTCCATCCAAAATTCGAAATGTCTTCCAATTCTGGTACTTGGCACTTTTCCCCGTTGAAATGAAAAATAAACAACAGATCATTCACACTCCAGCATCTCTTTCAGTTGATAACATAATTCTGGGTTATTTACAATGCGATTTGCGCATCTGTGGAGTACAATGGAGTGCAAAAAGAAATTATAAAGTACTCTAAGCATAGCTTGGCAAACCTATTTTGGACTTTTTCTTTCTGCAAGAATGAAGGCTAATAGCAATTCAGTAATGCTCTCTGTTCAACACAAAGGTCAGTGTCTTAATTAAAGTGGGCTCCAGTCCTAGATTTATGGATTATATTTAAACGTGCTGGAATAAAATACACATCTCTCCTTTCACAAAGTTACTGCTGTAAACTATTTTTTCTTAATTGAACATGAAATATGATTGCTGTGTGATGCATGATGTGCTGTGAGGCATTAATTGCCTTGAAAAATACAAATTCGAGTGAGCAACAACTGAAGGACAGCAGTTGGATAAGATACTGTTATTGTGTTTCTTGTCTCTGGTTTGCATTGCGGTGCTGAAAGGACAGCTCCCTTAAAGTGCACTTCCCACTGTCACTGAGGTGGTTTTTATTGCCATATTACTGTAGCTATAAGTGAAAGTTTGAGAAGGGCCAAAGTTGTGTCATTGTCCATTGTTAAAGATCCCTTCCAAACATGTATAAAGACACATAAAATACTCTGCTTGGTTCAATAATGTATGTTCTGATATGGTTTTTCCACAAAAAATGTATAATTGCCTCGTTAAAATCCTTAAAATGGCATTACTCCTTCTCTGTCATTAAAAATTCCAGAATCTATGAATATGCAAATATATTTCATTTCAGAAGTTTAACTGCTGAATACAGGATGTCTCCTACTTCACTGAAAAGGCTATTTTCAGTGTTTGTGTGCTGGAGGCTTCCACATCACACTTGTTTAAGTTGCATACTGGACCAGGATTGGCTGCAAACTAGTTGTGATTGTCACAAATCATGCTTGTAGGCCCACCTCTTAAAATCTGATTTTCATTGAGAAACTTTCCAATTTCAGCAGATTAATGCGGAAAAAGTCCTTCAGTGTCAAACTCTGCACATACATCATTCTGTAGGAACAAGAAGAAAAACTATTTTGTGAGTGGTGGGGGACATTAAACAACTTTATTTGGTGCATTAGAATTTAAAGAAGCACCACAAATCTTTAATTAACCAATAGAGGGCAAATTTATTTTACTCCAGTCTGATCAGGAATTTTGCAAATCATGTTATGAAAATGATCTACCACTACTTACAGTCACCATCCTTGGAAACTTAACAGAAGAACAATTCCCTGCTCTGGGCAAAACTCTTAATGAATGATATAAATACTTTTTTCCACCTAATTTTGTTCCTGAATTGACAAAAGAAGCAGTTTTGCAGTTTTCAAACAACTATTACAAAAGCTCATCAGAAACACTGAAATCTGAAAAATGACAGGCGAATTTCCAATCTTGAACCCATTTACTTTCTCTATATCTATCACCTCCATGAATCTGCCTCAGACTGCAGTGTACAGTAGCATTGAGACAGGTCTAATGAAAGTAACAAATGACCTGCTACTTTGACCAGGGCTCTGCATTAGTCCTTGTTTTCTGGGACTCAAGTGTAGCCTTTGATGCTGTTGGTCTCAGTACAACAATCTTATTGGCATCTCCCGTCTTGTTCTCAGCTGGTTTTGCTAATACCTGAGTAATAAATCATTCAGATGGTTTTCAGCAACTCCGAAAGTATAGATTTATTCACTTGTCCAAGATGGTCCCCTTCAGTCACATACAGTATATAACATCACATTAAAAGTTGGTGCAACAGTTTTCTAACAACATTACCCCAAAGGTTGAGAGTATGCCAGCTGCACCAAGGCGTTATCCGAAAAAGTCTATTTACATCTTAAATAGTGTCTGGATTACTTGTTCTCTCATTTTCTTCAGCAGCTGAGAAAAACAGAATCCAATTGAAGCAACTGCTACAATGCAAAGGCTTCCTCAACTGCAATCTTTCACACAAATCAATCATCCACAAATATGTCCGCAAAAATCACAAACATAATCCAGTCTTCCTTAGTCTCTCTTCACCATCTTTTTGCAAATGCCCATATCGATTATGGCTTTGCAGAATTACTCATGCATACATTTGAAAGAGGACACATTGGGAACAAAAACCTTTGACAATAGGAACCCCTCTGTGTGGACAAGCTTCCCACCATTGTTAGGAAACCAGACGATGTCTCAGTATTTAAGTCCAGACTCCATTTATTCAACACATCACACATCCCACCTTACCTCCCACCTTGTCAGCCAGTCTCTTTTATCTACTGCCATGCAGTGTATCTTTCACTTCCCTCTACAGATGGTCCTAGTATTGCACAGTGCAGTGCACACATACAGTTTCCATGGTTATATGCACAGACAACCATTCACACCTACAGGCAATTTAGAGTCAGCAATTAACCTAACCTGCATATTTTTGGTCCGTGGGAGGAAGCTGGAGTACTTGAAGGGAACCCACGCATGCATGGAGAGAACATGCATCTCCACACAGAAATTCTCCAGCTGGCTAGTGGGTTCAAACCCAGAACCCTCCTGCTGTGAGGCGACGTGCTAACTGCACCACTGTGCCACCTGTTATACATTTATCACTTAACTACTTTTTCATGCACACATGACAGTCATTCTCATTACAAGATAAAGGTGAATTCACACATCAGGAATAGGTTCACAGTTTTTCAAGTCTGTCTTAATAATCAGGTGCCCATATGAGCATGGAAACAGTTCCTCCAGTTCATACTGGTTGTAAAGAGATTCCATCCTAATCTGCTTCCACAGTCCTTGTTCAGGTTGAAAAGTCATTGTTAAGTTTATTGAAGCCAATCTGAGGCTTCAGCAGTCTGAATTAGACAAATCAAGTGAATATCTTCCAAAGTTACAGCCGTTTTCAGTGCAAAGTATAGTGCTCAACAAAGAAACTGTCTGGGGAAACACAAAGCAGGTAATTTTGAAATAAAAAGACTGCAACCTTGGAAGATACCAGCTTGATTTGATTATGTCAGACTGCAGGAGCCTCATATTAAATTGAGATAAATGAGGACTGTGGATTTTATCCCACATCGCTCACATTAGAAGCACATCAGGAAGATTTCTCTGAATGGTCAGTATGAACAGGAGGGATGATTGCAGCAAGCACAACCTGCTTTGATGTTCATATAGGCAACTAACTATCTTTTTAAGACAGAAAAATGGTCCTTTAAGAGTTAAAAAGAAGAGGAAAAATAAGTCTGTTCTCATTGTCACATTATGTAGTTTAGCAACATATGAATGTGCAAATGAGCTAAAGTGATGAAAACACAGTCAAGAGCTATGTCTTAAAATACACTGATGAGACAGAGATGTGAAACAAATTAACAGTAACTGCAGGTGAGATAACTGATGCACAGTTTATTTCTAAAAGCACCTTAGCCTCTGCAGTCTAAAGAGTCTAATAAATCTATATTACAATAAAAGCTGAATTGGATAACATAATCTAATTAGTGGTATTAATAGCATTAAAATGAACATGAGCGTGATGTGTTTTGCGTATGTGTGTTGGCTATGTGCAGCATTTGTAGTATGTTTCATATGTGTCTATGACTGTAACCCCTGTTACATATATGCTAACACTTGTTTTTCCATCATGGAGGTGAATATAGGGTGAAAAGTTCAAAATATTTGGAAGAACCTCCATGATGCCATGATTGGCTAAAATGTTATTGCGATGACTTTAACCCACATGAAAGCAAAATACCTTTTCAAATTCACCATACACTGGGAGAAGTGACTCTGTTGGATCAGGAAATGAAAATCAACAGGAAGGCATTCAAAACATTAAACTGACAGCAGTTACGCCTCTTACTGTATGAAAGCGCAATCTCTGAGATGAGATGAGGCAGAAAGGAAACGAAGAGAGGGAAACAAGAATAAAGTGGAAAATCACTTAATGCTATTTATTACAAGGTGGGGTGAGTTCATTTTAGGCTGCACAGTGTTTTTCGTAGGCTATGAAGCTACTTCAAATGTCGGCAGTGTGCTGTTTCTGTTTAATGTTGTTTGTAGTTCATTTTCACAAAGCCAGAACATCAGTTGCATGTGACTTTCTGAACAGCATGTAAGGGGGGATGATGCAGTGTGATGAGTAATAATAAGATCTTTGAAGCATGAATTTCCTCAAGGATGATATGAGTCACACCAGCAATTAGATTTGTCACCTGTGTCAAATTAACAACATGAAATATATTTAAATATATTAAATATTAAAGCCTGTAATCAACATATTTACAGTAAACTTTGAAACACTATACTGAACAAAATGTCAGCTTATTGTCAGAAATACAAGTATCAGAAATCACGTATGTTATAATAAAACAAGTTGTGCTTTTATGTAGTTTTAACTTTTATTTTAATCAGATTCTATTGCAGAAAATCAAATTCCAGAGCACCATATGCTACTATATGTGCATAATTAGCATCTACTTCTCTTTGGCGGTTCATTAAGACCTTGAAGTCTTGTGAAGGGAATTTAATGTATTTCTATTACTCATGGGCAGTGTGCAAGTGTTTTGTATCTTTTTATGGAAAATTATTGTGTACTATCAGTCAAGTTGATTAAAGAGCCCCATATCCTCTCTTCTAATTCTAGTAAAAGAAGTGAAGGAACATTTTTAATACTTTGGATCAACCCAGCCAGAGAAAAAATGGCACAAGTTGCTCCTGGTCATCATATAATGCAATCGAATGCAACAGCCATGCAATAAACAGCACTTTTATGAAGCTTATAATGTTCAAAGGATGTGACTCTTTTGAGAGTCGATTCAACTGTGTATTGATTTTTGAGGCTTTGGTTTGTGGTGTGCATTATCAAAAGTGAGAAGCAGCTTACAATGTAATGCAATACATCAAACAACACCACAATAATAAACATATACAGCATAAGGTTGTTTTTTTCTCATGAGTATTACCTATACTTTTGTTGAACTGCCTTACAGATTGCAAATGTTGATGAAAGTGTGTCCTTCATTGAAAAAATATTAACTAACTTATATTATAGATTTGAAATAATTATTTTTCACAGTTAAACACAAGTAAATTCTTACACTATACACTCCAATCAATTCCTCATTAGTGTCTAATATTAATTCATATGGATTTATAAATTTATCATTAGCTCACCTGGTCAGCGCACATATTGACCACTGTAGTTTGGACCTGTACTCACAAAGATTATATCTATCCCCACAGCACATAGCCATACAACAATATGGTCATGTGCCATAAAGAGGTTTGATTATCATGTAGCACATATACAATATGAATATACTGTACAAGTCAGCATATTATGTTCTCTTGGCCTCATGGTTACTTTTTGCAGAGCCAAAAATGCTCATAATAATGTATTTTAGCAACAATGGAGGGACCAAACAAAAAACAACTGACAATTGTCAGTGCTACTAAAAAAGATTAAGCATACTGTTTGCACATTATGGTTACTTAAAGTGAATTAAAAGGCAATAAACTAATGAAATGAGCTGAGAATGACACTTATATCACTGTGATGTGTTACTGCTGTGTTGCCTGTGGCATTCTGAATGTTGTGTGTGATGAATATTTGTATATCAGTAGTAAAGTATTTTAAACTTAAGAAAAGAGTATTTAAGTGTAACCATATATAGAAGTAAGAGTAAATTATGAAATGCAGTATAAATTATCTATCATCAATGTTTTTCCTCTCCTATGACTCATATATAACATTTAACTATCAGTGCTAATGATTTGCTAAATCAAATGTTATCCTAAGATAAGTATTGTATGATTGGTATTGATTATCTTTCTTAAAGCTTGTAAAGTCCCATTATTGTGAAGTGTTCCCATAGTAGCACTTCACTTGACTTGAAGGTAGATTGTAATCGGTCTGCCGTCAGAGGGGTGCTGATGATAGCAATCAGGAAAAGTGGCAAGACTGTGGATCAGTTTCAGGACCTCATCTGTGGAGAAACGAGATAGATAATTTAAACCAAAGTCACTAAGGTCAGCACAGGAAGTAGTGGGGGAATTGAGGACAGGGCGGGTGGGTAGTTAAGAGAAAGAGTTTCGAATATTGTCCAACTTCTCGTCAAGGCAGGTGACAGAACTCTCAGAGGGAAGAGAGTAGGGAGGCATGTGAGGATGAAGGTGAGGAGAGGAAATCCAGAGAATTATTTGCCGGGGTAAGGAGTGCAGAATTGGAATTAGACGAAGAGGGTTGAGGTAGCAGCTGAAATAAATGTCGATAAGAAGGTGTGGAGCAACTGAAAGTGAGAGAGGTCATCAGACAAGCCAGATTTGAGCCACTTTCTTCCAGCAACCTGAACTCGTGTTCGCTCAATTTGCAATGCCCCAGACAGCAAAGAGGCAGGCAGATTGACAGGGAAGTCTAGAAGAAAGCGAACAGAGAAGGTCAAAAGAG
Source organism: Thunnus maccoyii (assembly GCF_910596095.1). Taxonomy (NCBI): domain Eukaryota; kingdom Metazoa; phylum Chordata; class Actinopteri; order Scombriformes; family Scombridae; genus Thunnus; species Thunnus maccoyii. The sequence goes on from NC_056552.1 coordinate 14,160,937, forward strand.
GTGGAGAGGCAAATAGAAATATGGATTTAGTGTAGTCAGTTCAGGGAGAAAGGGTGTCAAGTGGAGGAAGTGAGAGTAGGATGGACATGAGGTAAGTGGAATGGAAAGATGCTACTGGCTATTTTGCCAGGTGGTGATAGTGTGAAGAATGATGTATATTGAAGTATCTTGGGAATTAAATTGAGCAAAAAATAGATGCTGCATTCAATGTTACAAGGCTGTGAAAGAGTCTGACAGAACAGTTTAGAGGAAGATTAAAATTTGCTACACCATCTTAATAGAAATCTATATCAGCCGACCGTTTAGCACCCTAGAAAGTCTACGAAAAATGAAGACTATCGATACCACAGCAGAAAAGGGGGGAATAGCCGTCAATTTAAGGATTCATATGTTATTTTTATGCTCAACTACAGTGCAATCAATGTTTGAGGTTCAAAGAATACTTTCAAACACAGTCAGCATCATCTGCAATGTTCTCATGTCCTGAAACTTCCTCTGCATTTTTACAATTTCTTATATATACTGTATATATTACTACATTTTCTCTTCGACAGACAGTTAACTGTCAAATAATAAATTGAACTGTGATAACTGTAAGGTCTAGCAAATCAGTCTGCGGATGAATAAAACTCAAATTAGTGCGACCGTTTGATTTTGATGGTTTATATATAAATTCATGAACCATATCTGTCTTCCTCACTCACTGCTCTGTCGACAGATTGACTGTACATACCCGTGCAGTATTTATATGTAACATATGTGTATTATGCATACTGAACATATGTTTCAATCAGATGTTGTCTTCTCACTGTGAGCTCCTGCAAATGTATGACTTTTATCAAAGCTCTCTTAGCATCCACTGTGACTCCATCCATCTAATGAGAGCACTAATTCTAACTCAGCTGTCACTCAACGTGATGAAATGCTTGTTACACAGGACCCTTCCTGTTAAGAACAAAACTTCAAGGACACCATCAGTTTTGGTCACACAAATATATGAATAGCTATAAACGTTGAATAATTGGAGATATCCTCTAACAAATTAGAGCTCTTGTACAATGAAATTCTGCACACCACAAGGTTAACAAGAAGCTTATAAATCTCAGAAATGCCGAGATAGAATTGAATCTCATTTTCTGCTTCTGTTGGATACATACTGTAAAACCAACACTTTGCTCACTACTTCCTGTTTAGAATGAATTTTGATATTTTCATATTCAGAGCTTACTCTACATCACCGAAAGAACTGTGACACATTTGCAACCCCACAAAAATTCACTTTCTAGTCTGTCTTAAAGGGCTGGTATTGTAGAAAACATGGAAAATGAGTTTTGGGTGGATTAGGGTGATGGTGGGGGCCCTTCTGTGCTGTAAAATTACTCAATTCTATCTCCTCTGTATTTTTAAGTTATTTGAATTTTTGAAATTTGTGGCTTAAGAAAAAGCAGTGTCAGCAGTACCTGAATGAGTGGACATCCAGATTTGGATGACATAATAGGCTAGTGAACTTTTTCACATCAACTTCCTTTCAGTCTCAGCCTTTTGTTAGCTAGCTAGCCTAGCCTACCCCAGTACCTGCATAATATACAGTATGCTAGCAAAGACAGCACCCAGGATTTGCAGTTAGGCAAACAAACACACAAACGACACACACACACACACACACACACACACACACACACACACACACAATTCATTATCAAATTTCACTTTGATTTCATCTGAATCACACAATGGTTGATTGGATTTAAAGGTCCCACAGGTTAGAGTGGGCTTACCATAATACCTGGCTTACCACTTTATTACCATAACACCTGAAAGTGAGGGGACAAAAAGACTTCTTGTCCCCACTATTCCAGCGCCAGCAAGCGGTGTTGAGGGGGAACCAGCGCGTTACTATGTCACACCATAAAGTCAAATCAAATATGCTGGGAAGCTTTAGCATGAGCCCACCCTTCAGTTTGCATTTCAGCTGGATGACGAACAAAACAGGACACTGGGAGCTGATGCTGGTTGTTCCGCAGCTAAAAAGTCATTACAGCCTTCCAGAGGATGGAAATTTATGGAATGGCTGAAATTCCTTTTTAGAGACACCTGATTGCCCTTCCTCAACGACTGGATGTGTGTCTCAATGAACTGAAATTGAATTGCAAGAACTGAATTTTAATTGCCAGAACTGAATGTGGAAATATATAGAGTTGAATTTTCAGTGAAGCTCAAAAACAAGTTTCAATTTCATAATATATAAAAATTCAGTTTCCAGCTGCAGCCGTTACTCCAGGTAAGATGTGGTGTAAGTGAAGTTGCATTATTCATTATGTAGTATTCCGATTGGCTAGGGGTAAAGGTGGGGGCTACACCAGCCAATCGGAGTAGGTGGTCATTAATAATGCAGATTTTATGTAAATAGCTTCCGAAACAGCTTGCTGGAGGACAGAGGGGAATATGGGCTGTAAGGAAAGATGGATTTAGAGAAATCTATACAACTTTTGGTGAATAAAATGTCACAGATATGTTTAAAATAGACTCATTATAAGATGATTAAAAAAAAAAAATCTGTAGCTGTGATGACACTTTTGCTAATGAGTCTCCTGACACATGCGTCTACCTGATGTGGTATAATTGTCCCTCAGTAATAACCTTGTGTCAATTCTCACACAATGTTTGTTGCAGTGTGTTTCTATACATGTTATCAGGTTTAAAGGCGCACTACACCAATTTTACAAGTGAATTTCTTTTTACTTGTCATCAGGAGTTAGAATCTCGATTCTTATCCCCTACAATTCTGAATCGATTCACAAATGTCAAAAAATGATTTTCTAAGTTAGTTAGTTTATAATGTTTGTTGTCGATATTTTGAGTGATGGTCAGCACTTCAGTGGAGAAAAGCGGACACGAGCCTTTGATGTCTTAAAGCTGAAAATGTTTATTGAAGCACTTGATCAAGCGGAGAACTGAAACAGTACACATCAAGGTGTTCTGGCCAAGAAGCTGTCTCTTTCCATTCTGCCCTCTGAAAGTCTGACTCTTAGTCTTTAACCTCAACAGATCAGCCTACAATATGAAAAAATAGTCTAATTGGTTCACTAGTTTCTAAACAAGGAACTGCATTTTACCTGTGTTAGTTCAGGTCACGTTGCATGTAAGTTCAGGTCGCTGTCAGCACATTCTGATTTGAATGTCTGATTGTGTCAATAAAATCTACGCATTCACCTATCTGTGTTGTCTAGGAAAGTCCCCTCCGACCTTGGTAACCATGGCAATTCTGATTTACCATTTAACAGAGAGGCTTCTGCTTCCCCAAAAAAACACATAGGGTGCTTGAGTCTCGAGGAGAGGAGAGAATGTCTCCTTTCTGCTTAAAAATTACAGTGTGACCTCAAGGCCCAGGCTTGACCCAATGTAACCCAATTTGTAACCTCTAAAGACGGAAAATTCCATAACAATGTTGACGGAACGAAAAAGGTGGAACTCAACTGTGAGAGAAGTGCAGCACTTAGACAGTCTACAACATGTACACACTAGAGTAATCTTGTCCAGTATACTGGAGCAAGAGACTGAAAATAGTGCCCCCTTTTCTATTCATTCAATAAAGAATTGGTTTTAAATCGACAATCAATTCTGAATCGAATCGGACACCCAAGAATCGGAATCGAATCGAATCATGAGATTCCCCCCCCTATCAGCAGTACTACTCAGCCTGTGAAAAACAGTTCAAAAGTGTCTCCTTTGGCTCTGGAGGGGAAGAAAGAGAAAAAATAACCCTAATGATGCCATCAGGGGTTATCTTGGCTTGAGCTTGAGACTTCAACTTTGTAACTAGAAGCCTGTGTTACAAACTGGGGATGTAGGGTTTGAAAGAAATTGGCATTCATGAAGCAGGTGGTGTCAAACACAAGATGCTATTGCAGTATCCAAAATCAACTTTTTGACTCACCTGCCAAGGGGACTGGTAGATGAAAAAATCCACCAGCCAAGGATAAAATAATAAATTGCCTTTTTTTTTTGGTCACATATACATTTAAATATAACTAAATATTGTTTTAAGAGCAGCAACAGTAAAGTAAGTCAGCAAAGTCACTATATAACCTCAATAATATCTCACTGGAAACAAATCTACAACAAAATAAATAATATTCCTGACATCAAAATACTGAGAGAAGTTTAGAAACCCTCTGCTGCTGGTAGAGAGAGGAGGGGCTGGTTAGGGAGGGCGGCTGCTGTTTCAACCAGTGGCTAAGTTAACAAGAATTTGCCACATTTTAAGATTTGTGGCAAACTGAGTGAGGCTACATACAGACAGCTTTTGTTTTAGCTTGTTCATAACAATGCGCTACAGACAAAGCAGTTAAAAATAGCGCTTTTCTACATGTTTATGCTTGTTGAAGAGGTGTTTTGATAATTTCTTATTGGCTTTTTTCTCTGGAAACTTTTATTGCACTTTCAATAATGACCTTAGTTGTCGTCGACTCGACTAAAGCTCGAGCTAAGCCCCGCCCTCGGTGAAACTCACAGACAGCAGAGGAAAGAAGCAGTGCGCCTATAAATGACAGCAAAACACATTAGAGACTCTCAGTATAATGTTTTTCTGTTCATTAAGCTAAAGTGCTCTCAAAAAACATATTTTTTTTATTATTTTGGTACAAACCTTTACCTGCCAGTGTGACGGATGGCCTTCTGAGATTTACTCGCCAAATGGACCCTGCTTTTGAGTTGCACTATGGGAAATGTAGGATCTGGTGTTTTTGGTGGTTGACACATACTGTAGGGACTAAAAGTCAGGATATCTCAGCCTCTGCTGCTTGAGTTTTGGTGATTCTTTTTTTTTTTTTTTGATCTTTCTCATGCAGGTTCACAACTTTATGAAAGTGACTTACTTACTAAATAGTTGGAGTACCCCTTTAAGTGTTTACGCTTCCATGGATTTTACATATTCAGTATATAGGACAGCCGAGGGTCACAGTGCTGATCAGCCAACTGGACAAATCAGAGTAGAGATGTCCTCGAGCAAGACTCAACCCCTGCAGCAAGAGAGTACATTTGAAATTTCATTGCTTCTGTAGCGATCAATAATTATCGCACTAGTATTTTGCAAGTAGCACATATGACGGGTGATAGTAAGTGAACTCTCACAAAAATAATATTTGGTAAAGACATTTTCAAATCAAACATTTTCCTGATTAAAGTGTTACAGTATACTGCTGGGCCTGTGAGCTGCACATGCTGTGGGTTTACTCTGACGGGAACAGATTTCTGAAATCTAATGGAAAAATCACATATCCTTTGGCACACAGTGTAATTGCAGAAAGTTACATGCATCCAAATGTGAAAGGTTAGAAGTAACAAAAAAGGCAATTAGCTTTCTTAAGCCATTTTACAAAAATCCCCCTGAGACATAGTAAACAAACAAAAAGGCCAGCTATTTTCCCCCACCAAGCTCTCAGTACATGCATATTTAAGGCTCAAGTGGAAAGCAACCACTGCATTGAGCTTACAGTCTCAGAAGACCATAAAAGACCCCCAAATTATACACTTTACATTTGTTGCTCTCAGTGGCGAAATGCTTTCTTATTGTCATCCACGCAACAAATCCAAAAAATTTGTGTTTATGGAGGGAGTATAAAAATGTAGACATCCTAATTGTTAGTCTTCTTGCTTCTGCAGCTCTTGTTGGCTGATATCAGTCTTTACAGTGATGCGCTGGCAAGTTGCTGCAGGTTTATAGTTACTTTATTACCTTCCATTAGCACCAGTGTCCTGCATTACAGCCATGTCAGCAACAGATCAATACGATGCAGGGGAGTTTGAATTGGCCACCTTGATTCTTGCTATAAAATTTGTGTGACGTGGAGAGGTTGACACTGTTCGCCGTGTCCTGTAAACCACTAAATAATATTTCAGACAACAAAATGAGCAACCAAACTGTGCCTTCAGTGGGCCACCTGCTGACCTGTTGTGCTCACAACAACTGTTGTAAACAGAAAATATCATTTAGATCACATTGGGGGTTTTTTTCTATTGAATGCTATCCACGCTACTGTTGTCATTCATATGTAGTTTTGAATAACCAAGACTGGAGATAAGATATTGTGATATTTATCATATTCACAATTGTTGGCCTGTTGTTGTTGTAGATATGGCTGTGTGCCTTTAGATATGCCTTTATTACTTTTTTCATGCCTTCCTGCACAATATCTTTACATTTATCATACCTGCATGTATATATATATATCATGCTAATCACAATGCCAGCTCGGCCACATTAATTTATGGTATCGACAGTGCAGTAAAACTGCAAGCAAAATCTGATTTTTATATGTCTAGATTTGTCAATGAAAGTATCCTGGCGTGACTGTGTGAGAACAAGTCATATTGAAAAGAACCACAGGGTAACCGCAGCCTTGCAAAAACACTTGCAGTCATCCTAATTATCCCCATCCTTTGTGAGATTATTCAGCAGGGTTTTCTGCTCTGTGCTTGAAAGTCTGGGATTGAGGTTAGGCTCAGCTGAGTCTGACCTGGGTCAAACTCATTGGAAATTCAGTGCCAGTTTGCTTAAGCAAGACGTATCACAGCCCAGCCTTTCTCTCGTCAGAATCAGGGGCACAGTTGGGGTTGTCATTTCATTGAATTTAGGACAGGAAGGGAGATGCTTATCTTAATCTGCTCCCAGAAAGTATTAAAGTAGAGCAGAGTTTCCGACTGCATTGAAAATTGACCCAAAAATCTATAGCTCCAAAGTCACATTTGTGGCAGGATCCCTTTGTAGTACAACTGAGCAGAATTACTCGGTGACACATCACTGCTACAATGATGCTCCGCTTATTTCCCATGACTGGTAATGATGTGAGATGGATCACAGGGACTTAGACACCAAAGTTAGGCTGGAGGGTGGTTTTTCAAAACAAGAAATCCTCCACATGTGCAGGAGAAAAAAAAATCATCAAGGTATGTCTTATCACATAATGTCCTTGTCAGAGTTCATCCTCCATTGTTATGTAATCTGATGGGAGCCTACCTCTTGGAACCGACTTGTCCTGTAGTCTGCCTCTCTCTGCCTCTGCCTGGGAAGACACTCTGCTGTTAATGTAGCATGGAGTGCAGACTGCAGTTGGAAGTGCTATATTCAGTCTTCTCTGTGTGTCACCTGAAAGATTTGTTGAGTTGTGAGGTTATCGTATTGCTCTGTTGTCCTTTTCAGCGGTAGTCATTTAGAGAATTTATCACACAAACGGCTAATTATGGCTTCGCAGTCATCTTAAAGTTGCAATGATTCATCTGCAACGATTCAATGAAGTTTGATTTTACCCTGTTTGCTTAATTACTCTTAAATATCTGTCTTCAAAATGGGCACAATATAAGACCTTCAATTAGCAGTAACACTGTATAATTTGCCTATTGCTTTGAAACATGAAGCCACAAGCCACCTCCGCTTGACGGCTGCCTAGAATTCATCTTACAAAATGTATCTCCACGACTTTTCCTCGACCCAGTTTCTGTAGAAACCAGAGTTGCTAGATTTTCAAAAATGACACAAAGAAATGGTACTTCTCATTATATTTACCCCCTTCAGTTGACAGCTTGTTGGCCCTCTCTAAGACTATCCAAACATGTTTTTGGACTATCTAGTGGGAAGCAGATGGCAGATCTCTGCACTTTCCAACTTAGTACTTATGCACACTGCAGTGGAGGCTGATTTACATTTAATTTGAATTTAAAGGTACTCAAAAATGTATTATTAACAAATGCAGCTGAACAAACATTTTGAATGCACTTCTTTGCTCATGAAAGATTTGCAAAGCTTTTTTTTTTAATATTTGGAAATCTGTATTGTTTACATCAGGTCATGGTCATCTTCTACTACTTTATTGGCACTTTGCTGCTTTTTACAGTGCTTTAATATCATCAACAGCTGATATGTACTAACACATCAATTAATTTGACATGGAAATCTAGCTAGCGATGAGGTTTTTCCAGCCAAAGTAAGAATTTCCTGAACACATTAAACATAAGAGCTTAATTGTACTTTTTTAGAAAAAGTCTTTATAAAATATTTAAGGTTCAGCATGTAACTCAGTATGGAGGCAGTCATATTGGCATGCTCAAATTGCCCAGTCTATTCAGAAGACAAATCCGAAAACAGAATTGATCATTAAATCTAGTCTGTTCATTCAATTGCTATATACACCATGATGCATTTGTAATGCCGTCTCTGCAGTCTGCAGAAATGTTCATCACATCACTGATTTTTGAGCACAAGATACAAACAATATGAGGAAACACTCATCAAAACCCCAACTATTCATCACTCAGTGCAGAGTGATGACTAATGTGCGACTTTGACTTGATAGCAAAGAAATAAACAATTTTTTTTTATCAAGACAATAGAAGCCCACAGAAGCAGCAGTATTAATCAAATGTTCAGTCTATGAACAATCTCTTTTATTGCATGCATTTGATACCAATATACTCTCAATAAACAAATAAACAAACCATGAACTTATCAAGACCCGAATGAAGAGACTCAATATTAAGAACAATAAAAACTTGAATAACTCATGGCCAGACCGTTACTCCAGCGAGACGGATGAGTACACTGTTGCACTGACATAATAATTGCTGTTTAAGTGTCACTTCAAGCTTTAGGCTCTGATCAATTCATTTGCTAAGTGGATTTTAAATTTTAAACAACAGTCTGTCTAAATGGTGGATTGATAGAAGGTCCTATTGTGCAACATTTACAGGTTGCAGCATTAATGATGTTATTGTTTTAAAATCATTCCCCAGAAATGAATCAGTTAAAACTAATTTCCTTTCAAATGAATTTTCCGTTTTACAAACAACAGGGTTGTGGACTGTCGCCGACTCAGATGCATCAGTGTACTTTACTTTATATCATACTACACTTCCTTCAGTGTAAATGTCATGCATGACTACACACAGCTTCATGTCCACATCAATGTCCTGAATCTTCCTGCAAACAGCAGATGGGCTTGTATTTGCAATCTTACCTTTAGTCATAAGGACCGTAATCAAACATCAGTTTGGCTCAGAGTAATTTGCTCAAAAAGCGTTTACCCTTCAAGTCAGGTCAGCCCAAATCATCATTCCTGACATGGTTTTACCAATTCAAGCGAAGAATGCTTGCTAATGATAATATTTCCCTTCTTATCTTTCACTATGCTACCAAAACATCATCAACGTGTCCTCCATTTGTGCCCATACGTGTTCCGCTTAGTTATGTTGAAGCTGTGAAAAGCAGAGACAGAAACCACTGCCTTAAAATGTGCAAGCAGAAATTTAAACACTAATAATCACTGCTATGCATAATTACAATATCTTGAGTCATTGAATATATTAAACACAAACACAACAGTTGTTTCATACATATGCTACCAAGCGATTGTGTATTTTACAGAGAAAGTTGCTATTTCAGTGATTTATAATAGTTAACTTGTTGCAGAATCAAAGCCAGAAAAACTATCATTGGGATGCTGTCTTATGATGAATATTTAAACTGAAACCAGACAGAATATAGACAAGAAATTAGTTTTTAGGAGGCGACCATGGTCAGACAAAATTATTTTCCATTATTGTCTGGACTAGACAGTAATACAGCACACATTGTTACAGCAGAAAATGTAATAATCTTTTGTACGGAGAGGCAAAATGATTTAATACAATTCTCCATCCATTGAATAATTATACCACAAACAAACCAGTGTCTGTATATTTATTTTTTGAAATATAATGATAAATACAAAGAAAAATAGAGGTGTAGCTATTAGACTGTATCAAAAGTTACTTACCAAAAACAGTACAGCGAGGAGAGTTGTTAAGCTACCAAGCAGTGGTGTGATAAAAGGTGACAAAAAGAATGTTTAAAAAGGAAAATAGATTTTCTGTAATCATGGTGAATTTAGCCCAAAGATTCTAATGTGCTTGTATGTAAGCAGCTCTTTCACATTTCTTCTTACACTCTGCAATATTAAACAATATTGAACAAAAGCAAATAACTAACTAGAATATCAAACTGTATAAAATGAGCTCTGTGACACTCTTGTTTCCCCCAGCAGAGGTTTCTTGAGGTTTTCCTGGGGTATGAAAAAAACAGAAGCACAGAGAAATACTGCACAATTAATACTGTTCAATATGCATGCCAGTAATCTTATGTTTGAAATTCATTTCAGAGTTTCAGTTGCACTCACTCAAGACAAAAACAGTGGGTGTGAATGAGACGGAGGAACACTCACACCTGGGCAGCGTAGCACTGTAGCTCTTTGTACTATACCAATAAAAGTTGGTCTCTGAGGTTAAGAGTGTTGAGAGGTTAAGAATATTTACTCTGAGCTTTTCATTGAACATGATTAAGCAGGGTTAAGGTTACTATTGGTGACAAAAATAAGATCAAACACTAGAATGAACTGGAGAAAATGTGAAATTGCACACAAAAGAGTAGGAAAAGCAGCATTTCAGCTATGAGATTAATATTTGAGGTACTGATAGAAACTTAATTCAAGGGCGCACTAATAAAGATAAAATATAAGTATATGAGAACAATCTATCTGTCTATATAATTGCTGCACATGTCACCCTTACATGATAGTGATGAGCAAGTGGAAGATGGCGAGTTTTGCTTTTTGTGTTGTGTTAGGTATTTTATTACTTACACATCACCACTAAAGTTGCCTTAAACACCAATTGCATGTATAGAGAGCATTTGTGGTCATAGTAAAAGTATAAGCTAAAATATGCAATGAAATGAACACAAACACTATTTAGTAAATAAAGTATGTAGTCCTCTGTTCCTCCTGCAGGAGTTTGAGCTTTTAAAGATGCTGTTAACCTTCTGTGAGTGGGTAGAAGGCAGTCATTAATCTATGAAGTCAAAAACACCTTGAAAATGTAAGAAGATGCACAGGGATTTATGATCATTTTAGCCTTAAGATGCTTTCAGGAAATGAAGCCTGGTTGCAGGGGTGCCGAATTCATTTCAGAAGTGCAGAGGCCAAAAAGTGTGTGTGTGTGTGTGTGTGTGTGTGTGTGTGTGTGTGTGTGTATGTGTAGCAGTAGATAGACCGGAGACTCTCACTTAACCTTTGCGGAGTTACTGTAGCTTGCTTGCACCACATGGTGGCGGTATAATTTCAAACACAAAGCAGCTAACTAGTGTCTGAGGAATTAGATACAAGATTTTTTGTTCAATTACCCAAAACTACAAGTTAACAGGACAGTAACACTTCTGCGGCTGAGTCACAGCAAGCAGGCAATAAAAATATTAAGTAAGCAGCCATGCCCCAAATCCATATTTAACGATCAAAGAAAGACATTATTGTCCTACTGCTTCACCTTCGCAAATTATCAACCTTGCCATGCTGTTGTGAAAATGTCAGTCATAGCCTACAATAGCCTAAATAAACCAATACACAGTTAACCAATACACATGAACTTTCAAAACGTGTGTTGACTGGCTGGTTGCCTGCATGTGCCAAATAGGTTTCGTCTGTAGAAATGTAGTTGTAGCAGCACATCAGCAGGTCCTCTCTCATAAAGAAGAAGAAAGAAAAAAACGTATTTAATTAATGTATTTAACAACAAACTTTATCTTGGAATAAACAAGCAAACAGATATAGCCCCATTTATTTCCTAACTGGATTAAAATGTAAATATTCTTCCCGTTTTATGTTTTCCTGCTTTTTTTTTTTACCTAATGTCTTGGACGGGAATGATTGAAATGTCTTTTTACCATAAGTGCAATATAGGGGCATTTGGAAGGACGGTAAAGTGAGGAGGCCAATGGCTCCTTGGACCCCCTACTTCCAGCGCCCTTGCCCGGTTGTAGTTTGGCATACTTTGTGGAAAAAGTCTATTTCTGTTCCTTTTTGTATTCTGAAGGAGAGCCCTAAAAGCTCAAATATTTGAAAAGAATCAGAGAAGGATGAGACTAAAGCTTTTGCAGTGATTGAGGAATGTTAGTTGAGACCCCATGGCTCCACTGTTGTTAACTAGAAAGGTTGGCTACACCAAAATACACAGACTTAGGTTAAGTGTAAAATGTCGCAACAGCTGCTGTGAGAGTAACAGCAAAGCACTTAAATGAGAGCTCTTCTCTTCTTAACGTTTAACCAGCTTGTAGCTCTTTCTTTCCCAGTCATTTGTGCACAAGGAACTTAATTTCTCATCTCAAATAAAATCTGATTTGTATAAAACTTCATTTTGCAATGAAAGGACCCATACGCTTTTGTATGAAAGCAGACAAAATGTGTGAAAAATGTTCATCATTAGAGAATCTTACACAGTATGTCAGCACAGAAGGCATTCCGAGAGATGCTTATTTTCTGATTTCATTTCTCATTTCATATAATTTTGATGTAAATACCCTGCACAGGACTGGGACAGAGATAAGAGTTTGTGTTTGTGTGCACATGCACAGTGTGGACATGTACAGTGAATCCTTGTATGCAGAGCTTACAGGGAATATCGCCAGAACATGCAGATACACTGCCAACAATGCTGAGAGGTGGCTTAAAATTCACCCGCCTACCTACCCCCACCCCACCCCCCCCAGATGACAGCAGCCTGGCATTTTGCACCAAAATGTAAAGTCTCTCACTCATTTGTTTCAGTCTGGAAAGGAATCAGCACAGTAACAAATGATTCCTCGCACCAAGTCAAATGATGATGTTGTTTTTTTTTTTTGTTTTTTTTTTCTGCTGAATTTGCATGGAACCTCATGCTGTTGCCTCAACCTTCTGATAGTAGTTTGGGCACAAATTAATGACACCAGCAAGGCCCCTCCAGACGCCACAGAGGTTCAGTGACTCGTCTTTAAACATTCATGTGTTCCCGAACAGTTTTCTCTGTCTAATCTGAGGACGTTAGCACAAGTGTAAATTATTCATTAGCAGGTTGTCTGCCAGTGAAAGGGAAGTTGTGAAAAAGGAAGAGATCAGTCATGATGGGCATGGGCACATAGCAATAAACATGCACAAAGGAACTGGTACGTATACAGTTTCAGCCAGGCAGAGCCAGATTCATGGTAAAGCTAGAAAACAGGGCTGCAACATCAAAAAATTATTACCTGGCCAGAAATGTTTGGATGATTTTCCAATGTGTGTATGTCACATGGTTTGGTTGACATGTAAAAATGAATGAATTATAAATCAGTCAATCATGTGTTAAATAATTATTCATTTGTTGATCTTTGTGCCATTAATAAATCATTTGTTTCATGCAGTTTATTATAATTATTCTTCTCATGTAAATATGATTTATTCAGTTTCATTTTGAATTCATTTTATCAGGGCTTAAAGAATAAGGCAGCCAATATTCTATATTTTTGTTACTGTCAACAAATCCCATGAAAAGACCAAAATCAATAATGTTTTAGCCTGTTTCTTAATGCTTTGTACCTTCCACACCCTGTTTGTGGCTCTCAACCCAAAACTATTGTTACCTATTGAAGATGTAAATCTTTAAAAACAGGTTTTTTAAAAAATAGTTTCATTCAACATCTGGGCACTGAAGTTTTTAGCAAACATTACTCAGACAGGTGTAAATTGTGTTTTTGCTAGGACTATTTTCAGCTGCGTATTTAAGCGTTTTGTAGCGAGTATTTATGGCACCAGGATTATATACAATACTGTATGTAGGATTGGCTCAAAATTAATGACAGTGCCCATGTTTATTGTAATGAAGGACTTGCTAGTAGAATCAATTTAAGATTGGTTTTGGTCTTTGTTGACATTAATAAGATATAGAGTATCACCAGACTTTTCTTTAAATTCACAAACTATGTTCTCCTTTTCTTCACTTTGCCCTCTTCTTTCATTTTTCCACTAATTTTTGGATTGTGCGATTTCCAAATGTAGAATATAGCATCACTTCATTATTTGAAAAATTTGCACTCTCTTTTTGTGTGAGTTCACATGTAGAAAAGAATTACATGTGGCATATCAAAGTGCAGTTTTTCCTTAAACCATTACACTTACAACATTGATCTGACCTTTTACACTGTACATTTATTAGTCAGTTGGCTTCTAGTTGTTGTTTTTCTCACAGAGATGAATGCTCCCCAGGTCATTCACTGACATTGTGGGCAGGGTGCCATGTGTGTTGAGGTGACTGAGGGGTTTGCATCCATAGTGGAGGCTGGCAAGGGGATGTGTTGGAGTGCTGATAAGAGCTACCTGGGACATCCTCTGCACATTGAGTTGATGGAGGAGGCATTTGTGTCGCCCGCAGGATAAGAGGAGTTATATCGAGGCTTACTTGTGTTCTCACAGCAGGAACAAAATTAGTCAAATAAACCATTACTTCAAAATATGGACATCACATCAATGCTATCACTCTAACAGGATAAAGCTAAACATTCACAAGCTTTGACCTGAAGACGCAGAGTAAATATTTTGCAGAGATTCCACGCAATCCCTTTACCAGCCCGTCCTCACTAGAAAAACAACAGTATAGGTCTAAAATTCAGGTGGCAAAAACGACGTAAAGTTACACAGTTCAGATGACGTCAATATAAGGTGACTTCCTTGGCTAGATAGATAGATGGCAAAAAGTGGATTTGGCTACAGGAAACCACTGTTCACTTCCTGTTTCGAACCATGAGTGTCATGTTTTGAACCGCGAGTCAGGACAGAGTTTTTTTAAAAACCGTAACAACTATTGTCGTGGTGTTTACTATTGCCATGATGACGAAGGTTGCGTAACTTTAGGGAAGTAGAAATCACGTTTCAAGTGATCATTTTAACCCAAACCAGGATCTTTCCCTAATCCTTACCAACTTGTTTTTGTGCCTTAACCTAACCGTTACAACATTGATTTGTAACGGTTTTGGAAAGCAGGATATTACGCTCCCATGGGTCGTTCTGAAAATGTTCTTATGGGTCATTCTGAAGTGCAGGTACAATTGACCTCTTTGGTTGTTTAATTATGAAGATGTGTTGCATTGACACTCTACTGGGGTTGCACTTAATGAGGTTTCTTCTTATTAATTTTCCTTCACATCCTCCAGCCCATATGTGGAGGGAGTGCTGATTGTCCTGCTTTCATTTTCACTGCTTTCTTCATCTTGCCTGTCAAAACAGACCCTGTTCAACTGTTTGTTTTTGTGTTTTAAATTGTATTTAATTTTTTTTTGCACTGGAGCAATATAACCTGTTATGCTCAATTTCAGTTGCCATGTTCCTGGCACCTGTTCTCACAAATGACTTTCTAGGCTAAGATTATTTCTCTCTACAGGTCTGTCATGGCCAGAATGCACTCCGCTTTGACTTAGTCAGGTGCATAGGCAATCAGTTCACTGAGTGTTAAATATGCAACACTGAACTTGCATAATTATTTCATCACCTGTGCTGTGCTGCTGAATAGAGATACCTCATGTGAGTCTCAGAGTTACCATGGTAACTTCACACATCAGTTTTAATTAACGGGTCACAGATTTTTCAAGATGGGATACTGTCTTAGTTGTGTTTACTAAATCCATCCTTTGTCATTAACTTTCACTTGGATAAGAGACATAGCAGCGTATTGTGTTCTAAAGGTCATGGCAAACACTGAGAAAGACACAAAGAATCATTTATTTATTAAGTAAAGCCACATCAATCTCTTTCTATTTGTTTATTTATTTGTTTTGGCCACTCATGGATCTCTACAGTAAGCTAAAAAATCATATTATCGCCTGTAAAGTTAGTATGGCTAATGAGTTAGCAAAACATTGCCTGTTTACACATCCAGCAGACAATATTAAAAAACGATGTTAGCATTTATTCAGAGTTGTGTTTTTTTATGACCCAATGAATGTTTGTGTCCAATATTAATTCTGCTTCAAGCTTTCTTTTAGTTTCCACCAACTCCTGAAAAATATATCTTATTCTTTAGTTTGCTAGATGCTCCACTATGTTTTATTAGCTTGTTGCTAACGCAGTCTGCTGTTTGGTGCTGGGCAGGTAGCGTACAGTGGGTTTATCAAGGCTTTTTACCTGAAAACAGCTGCATGTTGCATCAGGAAACAGGGTTGACAGGTGTGGCAGGTGGGACTGAACCAAGACAGTAAATTTGTGGACTGTAAAACCAAAACAATGAGATGGAAGATGCTAAAACACCAAGAGTAAGCCCTTTCAAATAGTCATTTTAGCCTTTGTTTGTATGAAAATATTGATTAGAATAATAACCAAACCAAACCAAAATGCCCAAAGACTATGGGATGTGTTGTCTGCATTTTGTAGCATGTTTGAATGGCTGCACAGGCAATGTACTGTCTTTGTGACTTTGAGACTTACCAGGGTGTGTTCTGCCCTTATTGTTTTCAGTGTAACCACACACACCTGATCATCACCAGGCTACCCAGTATTTTTAGTAACTGATTAATGGGCTGTGTCTGTGTTTGCCTTACAGGTTCATTAAACACAGGTAGAATGTCATCAATCAGGCTACTTCTCACTATATGAGGCCTCATTGAATATAACCAGAATTAACTCCACATGCTGTAGGCTGTTAATTATTTATTTAAAGAAGCACAATCGTCACATTTGAAATATGTTGTAAAACGTCAAAACTTTATGGCCTACAGTTTTGATTTAAAGAGTTTCCTTCTATGTTGTAATTAATATCAGTGATTATATTTGTTGACAGTCCGTGTAGAGAGGAGATTGGGGTGGATCGATGGGTAACCACAATCTAACCCCTAACCTCAACCCACATGGTTGTTATTGTAACCATGACAACCATAACTTTAAGGAAGTAGAAATTTTAACCTAATCCACAAAATTTTCACTAACCTTAACAAAGTATTTTTAACCTAAATCTAACCCATGATCTTTCCTAAATCTAACCAAATCGTAACCATAGTGTTGTCATATCATAAAACATATTTTTTCTTCAACAATGATTTGTAATTTTGGAAGCTGAAGACAGATGATGTCGCCTAGGGGCGGCAGATCAGAAAACGCCTGCGCTTGTATGTGTCATTCTGGAGTGCACAGACCAACAGCATATTTTGTTGTTTAATTTGGAGAACTGGTTGCACATATTAGTGATGAATATTTGCACATCACTGAAGTGAATCTGTAGGCTACTTTAGTCAAGTTTCTGGCAGGTTGACAGTGGGACTCCTGAGAGAATCTAACATTCAAGGATAGACACTTCCTTCAAAATTTGAGTCACCCTTCTGAAATAAATACGTAGACCTAAATAAGTGCTCTCTTGTATTACCTCAGCCAATATAAATTAAGTGCCAGGGTAAAATAGCTGTGTATTTTAATAGGACTGTGAATGTAGCCCTGCGACACACAATAAAAGATTGCTGTAGTTACATCTTGTCATAAAGTTTTTATTTTTTGGCAGTGTAATGTTACCCCAGTTTGTTTGAACTGTGTTATTCTCCTGTGAAAAGGAGGATATTTTGGATCACTAGAATTAGCTGAAAGTATAAGCATTATTTGCTTGCATTACATTAAGCTAAGTTAACCCATGAATTATCGACTTGCCGCTTAAATGAGGTCTAATCTACTTTCATGCCACCAATCCCTAGGTTTCAAACCATGCCAGAGGGATCCCCAGTTTGCCTCTGTTAATCTGATCATTAGCAGCTCAGAAAACTTAACATCGCTAATTTGCCCAAAGCTCATTTCCATTCACTGACATGTAATTTTGATCAAGCTTTTAAAGGACCAATGTGTAAGATTTAGGGGATCTATTGGCAGAAATATTGGCAGAAATGGAATATATTATTCATAAGTATGTTTTAATTGGTATATAATCACCCGAAAATAAGAATCATTGTGTTTTCGTTACCTTAGAATGAGCCTTTTATATCTACATAGGTCCTCTTTCATAGAGGCTGCCATGTTTCTACAGTAGCCCAGAATGGACAAACCAAACACCGGCCTTTCGTGTTTTTTGTGAGTTCGCAGCCACCGTAAGTTCTCCTACATGCTTGGAAGGGGAGGGGGAGGGGTATTCGGTTGGTTGCAATCTTCAACCTCACCACTAGATGCCACTAAATCCTACACACTGGTCCTTTAACTCTTTCCCATGACTAACCTGCTCATAATCTCTGACGTCTCTCTGATATGTAATTACTGTACATTTCAAGATGACTGTCAGCATCCAGAAATGCAATACTGACGTGTTAAAATGGATTGATGTACAAAATAATCCCAATAACATATCAACACAAAAATACTCATTTTGTCTTTCTAAGAAATTGTTTATATGAACATTGGTTTGATAGGCTTGTGAATATACATTAGAATACTGAACATGAAATTGAATGCCAAATAAAAGTATTAAATTCCTTTGTGAAGTCACTTGAGCCAACTGTTAAATAAATTATGTAATTAAGTCATGGAATTGTATTATTGATCAATTAAATAATCTGCAATCATCAGTTAATTACCATTGACCCATTTAATTACCATTGGTGATTGCATCTTTACATTGTCATTGCAGTTAATCAATCATTTTCACTTTCAGCTGTATTAATTAACCAAGGCTATATTTATTACAGTGGCACAGTCAAAGAAAAATACCTGCATTCATTACTCACCACAGATCTATTTTTGTTCACTGACCAATTAGGGTGTGTGTGTGTGTGTGTGTGTGTGTGTGTGTGTGTGTGTGTGCGTGTGCGTGCGCATATAGGCAACTTTGTTGGCTTACACCAAAGCAGCACAGTTAGACATATTGTCATTTCTTTTACCTTCAAATAAATAATTGCAACCCAGAATGTTTTTTTCCAGTAAAACATACACACTACATATTTAATAAGTTAACTCTCACTTCTTTGGTTTGAGAGAGAGATGTGCATATAGAGTGTTCTGGGGTATCTGTGATAACACAGTGGATATATGCTTCTGTATTTCAGTTCATGCTATTTCTCTCCTCTCTCAGTTTCCTTGGCTGGAAACACAATGATTAGAGAAACTTGTTCACACTATGAGGCTGCTGGCTCCAGTTGTACAACTTGGAAAATGTAGGTGGGAGATGTGAATGTGTGAGATTTCTTCTGTGCCTGAAAACCCAGCATGAGCAAAGCATTTATCCCCATCTGCTGCAGTCACTGTAGGCTGTTCACTGAAGACTGTGTTTGAACTGTTCATGCATACAGGTACAAATGATTACTTTTTCATTTATTTGCAAGAAATTTATACTATCCTAGTCTTCTACTACCTACTTATAATAGGTACTATGAGGATACAATGTAGTATATCCTGCTTTTACATCAAAGTTATATAGCATTTTACACAAATCACACAAGGATGGTGCACAGATTTTATAAAGACTAGAGAGCTCATTCAAAGGCAAAACTCAAAAACAGGGGAAGGTTGACTCATTTAGAGGTTCTGACGCAACATGCATGAATCACTGGGAAGGCTCAGATTACCAGACACCATCCTAAATGTGGTGGCTTTCATTTTCAAGACAGCAGCAGTCAAAGTAGTGACACGTAATATGATATATAGCACATCCTGTGAGTGTCGATGCAACCAACTGTATCTTAACACTGGTATTTTTAAAGCACTGCTGATTTTAAGGGGAAGACGTAAAGAATTGAGCCAAGTAGCTCACTTTGACCATGAACACTGAATTTGTTTCCAACAAAAGCTCTTACAAAGTTTCAAAGTCTTCATCCTTCAGTCATTTCATTAGACCTGGCTGAGGACGCACTACTTCATTAGGGCTGCTGCTTTGAGTTATGCCACCATGTAAAATCGATTTCAAAGACAAGGCATGCCAAATTGCCCCTTTTTGGCTTATCCTTTAAACAGCCCTCAGTCTTTTCTAAACTGGACATAAAGAAGACAGATTTTTGATCAGTGTCTCTGTGCTTGTGTATTAATTTTGATTCTACTCCAACATCTATGTCTAAGATGATTGATGTTGATGGTGAAATTCCTCATGTGGATGTCTTCTGGCAGGCTTAAAATTATATTTAGTATTTAGTCATGTTTCTGAGCAAATTTGCTCAAAATATGCTCAAGTGGGGGAAGTAGGCAGGATTCATCTTAAAAATGCGCTCACTGTAGGTCCACTGTGCTTTCTATATTTCATTTTCTGCATGTACTGTATTTGAAATGGAAACAGTGCTAAAACACAGCAAGTGCTCATGTACTTTTCAGTTCTGAGAACCCAGGTTAGATCGACCACCACGGAAATGTGAAAATAATGTTTTCAGGCTATAATCTAATAATAATACAGTGCTTGGTGCACACTGTATAGTATAAAAGCTGGAGAGAGTTCAAAATGTGGCATCTTCTGGCCCATGATCTTGTTTTGAATGTAGTAAAACTCTATAGGGAAAAAATATAAATAGTAATACATTTAAAACACATTTAATATCAGTGTGCTTGCCTTTAAAATCTACCATGGCCCTGTCTGTATAAGAAGTGACCACACGTCAGTCACCAGTCCACTCTGAGTGTGCATACAACCTTGTAACGATTATAATAACAGTTTTTAACAGATTATTACAAAATTACTTTGCACTCAGCTGTGTGTGACACTGTCACTTCATATTTAGTCTACCTATTCTCCAGAGCAGACACTGCACAATAGACCAGACATTTTGTTGAGTTTGGAACCTCAGTGAATTCAGCTCCTTTTGTGTAATTTCCACCTGTGTGCATACAGAATCTGCTCGAGTGGTGCTTATAACAGCTTTTTTGCATTGACTCAGGTGAAGCTAAGTGCTAATCTCTGTTCTTAATACAAACCTAATGGTGTAGAAATAAATCAGTTAGACTAGGGGAAATAGGTATACCAAAAGACTAAATGACTACATTTCGCCACAAATTAACTTCTGGAAAGCAGTGAACACAAATCACTAATTGGTGATACAGTGTATAACTGGGTAAATATCCGTTTTTTAATTAGTACCTGTTATTCACCTAATTAGCTTGCAGTATCCAAGCTTTTTTTTCTCAGGACCTGACCTTTCTGCAGAGCTAATGTGACAGTTGCGAGTCAGTTTGAAAAACTATGTCAATCTTCCACAGAGCACTGGAAAACTGTGGAATATAACCTCATTATATCAAATATTTCCCAAACCCCCACTTGAAAATACAGAGTGAGAGGATGCATGTTTATATAATCTCAGCACACCAACGCACGACTAAAGTTGTGTTGCACTCCCCTGTGTTTGTTTGTTGCACGCACAAGCTTGGATGTACTAGAAAAAAGTGTTTTGCACATTATTATCACACATTTTAAGATACTGTAGCTTAAATAATGGCACCATATAGTAGATCGAGAGTAAAAATCAATAATTTTGTCTGGGAACTATTGAAGACTACAATTTTTGAAGCTCATTTGTATTATAACTTAAAGCTGCAGAGCACTCTCTTTATTTTCATGGCAGCTGTTATAAATTATAGTAATTTGAAATCTGCCATGAACTTAACGTTCAATATATATAAAAAAAAGAGGAGAATATTGTTATCAGACAATACAAGCAGCGGAGGATCTAGCATCCACATGGCAAAGCCTGCAGTTCAATTCACCATACAAGGCGCATTTGCTCTTTTCTCTCAATTTGATGAGAACAGTAGTCATGATAGCAGCACTGAATGTCAACGAGCGGGGAAAACCATGTTCTTTAAGTTCCTGAGCAGAGGGCGCCGTCAGGGTACAGATCAGCCACGTGACAAGGTGCTGTGACTCATTTCCAGCTCACTGGCATTAACGAGCAGTGCCCTTTCTGCTGGCAAGCACAGTGTGGGAGCAGGCAAGCTGGCTTGACAATGCGATAAGAAGGAGGGAGTGAGAAGGCTCCTGCTGCTTTCATCAAAGAGAAGTCAAGAGTGGAATACATTCACTGGCGCAGTTCTGCTCACATAATTGCTTTGATAAAACTGATTCTTTGTTATTTTGCTAACTGAGGCTGTCATGCAAGGAATAACATAGTTGGATACTCCCAGATATAATCATGTGTTTCAGTGATAGAGATTTTTGTTTTTGTTGCTTTTTTTTTGAATATGGTCTTGTTTGGAATTCTGCTCAGTACTTCTACCTTTAATCTAATCTGTTTGGGATCCCTGAGGCCCACAGGGCTCAAAACACATACTTAACAATGTCAATCAGCTTGATACTTCATATCTTTTCCTAATTTTACAATGGCTTATAATCATTATTTTTAAACAACGACCTGTTTCAGAAGTCTGCTACAGAAAGTACCATAAGTGTTGGGGTCTCAGCACCATGGTGTAGAATAACAAACTATACATTTCTTTGTCTGTGAATCAATAGTACATACAGAACATAAAATATTTTCTGATTTAGTGTAATTATGGCTATTTCTGCAGTTTGTATTTTAATAAGTTTGGAATAAAAGCAGAGTATTTAAAGGGGAAAAAATGGGTAATATTGCTTTTTTTTAATGTTTTTTTTACACACACAGCAGTGGAGTCTGTGGGACCCCAAACATAGAGGATGTGAAGGCCATCTTAACAAAACACAAGGGTTCAATCTAAATGATTCTATAAGTGATTGTATAGTTTTCACCTAGGTGCACACACAAAAAAGAAAATATAAAAGGACAAAATAAAAAGGAAAGACACTGGTCCCTTCATGTTTCGCCCCTTTTAGCAGACAAAACTGCAGGAGCAGCTGGTGCCCAAACCAACACAGGTCTGAAATGAAGTTTCTGGGATTTGATTAAGTTTTGATTTCCGAACAAATATGTCAATTATTTTGCCTCAGGAAAAGTATTATTTGGCCGTCCTCCAAACAAGAAAGTTAGCCTACAAGGACATTGTAATCTGCTCGACTCTACTCACAAATTTAAATCTCATCGTGGCGTATGCACTGCCAGTTATAAAGCAGAGAGAGCTTTACTTAGTAACGCATCTGAAAAAAAAACATCGAACACAAACCAAGTGACAGAAAGCGATCCTCCTCTTAAAACCGTTTGCGCACTGATAAGCTTAGACATCTGGCAGTGTTCTCTTCCAGGCGAATATGTCAGTGCCAAAGATGTGGACAAACGGGTGGAGCTGTAGAGATAAAACACCGAAGGTTATCCTTGATCACGCCACAATGTAATCTTATCATCACCTCCACTTCAAAATGAGAGGAGAGAGTGAGGGATCTTGAGCCACCACATGCTAATTGAGCAGATGAGCGATCAGTTATCCCAAAATCACACGTGGTCATGCTCTAAGGATTGCCAGCTTTATGCAGTGGCTGATAGCAAACCTTGACTTTTCTTCATCTTCATGAAAAATGGTTATTTACTGGGTGCAATCAAATTGATTTTGCAGATGTGTTGTTATTTTAGTTACAACAGAAGTGATTAGGATCCTTGCATTTGTACACACACATAAACCCACGCACACACTAGGAGCTTTGGGCTCCAGGCAAAGCTAATCAGCAGTGTGTATGAAAGTAATTAGTGCTTACAGCAGCACCTCACATGCAAGATAAAATATGTGCATATAGTGCAATGACAGTTACAGGTGAAAAAAATAAAAATGCAAAGCACTTTTCTGCAAAGTCAACAATCAAACAAATATATGTGTGTCAATATAAGAAGAAAATCTCCTTTCCTCCTTATTTAGATTGTTTTAATTTAACCATTTCAGTGTCTTTGTTATTTTTATTGTCCTCATTATTGTCCCTATAAAGAGCTGGCCAAGTTACTGAATCACTGCTGCTGAATTGCAGCATTTTGGATTCCAAATGAAAATGCAGTCTGCCAAGAGGACTACAATTGAAGATTTTTTACCACTCCACCATGCAGTGCTACTGATTGGTTGGAAGGCAGTAAAAGAGGCTATAAGCAACGGCATGTGGTACATTCAACATGACAGATTATTACAGGCTTTAGAGCTCATTTTGAACCAAATTCCTTTTAAACATTTAAAACACTGTCTGCAGCATCAAGGTCAAACAAGGATGTGAGGAGTTGGCAATGAATCATTTAGGACAAACACCATCCATGTAGACAAACACCCAGACAGCCAGACAGCCACAGATAGATAGATAGATAGATAGATAGATAGATAGATAGATAGATAGATAGATAGAGGGGTGTTGCATTCAATTTATTTGAAGGAAACAGTTGCATTATGTTAATATTCACACCAAACCAGATTGTTACCAGCAATAGCTGCTTTGGCTTCTATGTTTATGATCAAAACCAAAACACCCCCCCCCCCCCCCCCCCTACCCAGTAACTATCAACTACAACACACTTATTAACACTATATTGCATTCTGTAGCAATATTGAACAAGAAAATGTTGGCAAAAAGGCTGTGAAGTCACGGCTAACGTTAGCTGGTTAGCTAGCCTCTAACCAAGTAGCCTAAACAGAGAGGGTGATCTGTGTGAAGACGGCAGAGTTAAATATGAATAAAAACATAGACAGATAGACAGATAGATCGATATTCTTTCCCCAAATAATTAATTTCCATGTGTGTCTCTGCATTTGCTTCTGCAAAAGATGCTAAATTGATTTTTATGTGGGTGTCTTGTCTGACACACAATCAAACCAGAAGTTCACTGACTCTACACTGAAACTCAGGTAATCAGGGGAAGCATTGTCAGCTTTTGCTGTGTGATTCTGCTGGCTTTGAAGTTTGTTTCGGGGAAGCTGTTTTGTTGTCAGCCAAGTAAAGCAATCAAGTAAGACATTGTTGAATGGCCTTCAACACCCACATACATGGGATTAAGAAAGCCTTGTTATTGTAGCAGGGAATCTACAGTAATGAGAATAGAAGAAAAGGGGAAAGAATCGTTGGTATAAATGATCAGTATGTTTACATGTATGATTGATTGTTAATTTCTGTTCATTTATTTGTAACATTTAGTTCTTATTCCTGTAGGTCATTTATTCATTTATTTCTATTTACGGATGCTGTTCTCCTCCACCTGTCACTGCATGTAAGCAGAACATGCATCTGTAATAACAACCCTAATTCTCCACTCGAACTATGTTTGCAGGCAGCACAGCTGACTCTGTTGACAATGCTATCAGTACATGTCAGCTGGCTATTGAGTTGCAAAATGTTTCTCCCTATCAGCATGATTTGTTGAGCATGGGAAAATCTAATTAGCCACCATCATTGGGGATGGAGCTTGACTGACATTGATGCACTCCACGTTGACGCTTTCCCGCTTATAATTCTCAGACTCACCCACCCTTCATTTTCATTTCTTTTGCCCATCGCTTTCATGTTCATCCTTTTAGCAGTGATTCAAAGTGTGACATAGATAGATATATTGAATTTAACCAAAGGCTAAATGTGGAAGCGTATCCGCTGACAACTGCATAGTTGGAGCTCTGCTCGCCTCAGACAGATGTATGATTTGGGTTTATTTTGTTTGCGTTTTTGGACAGTGACACAAATGAGGAGGGAATCATGGGATCTCACTGCAGTATTTTGCACTCCTCTGAAATGCTGTCATTTCACTGAAAACTGTCTCAAATCAGCTTGGAAACATCCACCAGGTGCTAAGTCTTATTTGTAGTATTTTTACTGAGGACAATAAAGACATTATACTGTTCAAATGTACAATTTCTCCACCCCATATACTAGTGAATGTAAATAATATAGTTCAACAAATCAAAAAAGACCACACTGACCAAGCTCCATGGGATCAAGGGTAATTAAAGCAACAGAGGTCATCTATTTCTGTGCTGGAGCTGCATTTGCGTAGACAGGTGGTACATCTCAGCCTCTGCTGGCAATAACAGGAAAAAAAAGGGGGGGAATTGAATTAGAATTTAATCAATAGCAATTCAAAGCTGTCCACAAGTTAAAAAATAGCCTTTACTCAAATGAAAAACTCACCAATAGGTAAATCATAAAATATTGGTGTATTTACAGAGTATATAGTAAATATAGATCACTGTCCATACAGAAAATCTATAGGGTTGACATCTGCTGTGAGACTGTGTGGTTATTTCTCCGGCTCAATTCTCTTCCAATTAGCATCCCAGCTATAACTTTGCTCTACCGCCTCATTTTTCATCTCCAAATGTGAAATCCATTCCTTAAATCTTTTAGGGGGGATTTTGTTTTCTCTACTGCCTAAGGACTATATTTGTTTTCTGTTCCTGTTGGATCTCACATTTGTGCTCTGTCAAAGTATTGACCTGCTTATAGTGTGGTTAATATTAACTCTTTGACTGCATAACTGTTAAGATTATAACTTAAAGGGGACATATCATGCTTTTTGTGATCTTCTGTTATTTTTATACCTTTATGATGTCAGATGTATATGTTAAAAATGGTCAATTGTCCAAAACCTGAGGTTAACATATGTAATAATGCTCCCTGCAAGTCAAAAGCCAGGGCTCTGAGCACTTCATTTGCAATGTTATCTCTACTTTCTTGTTGTGATAATGTCAAATTTTTCCCACGTGCCCACAAAAGGCCGTCCACTCTGTAGACTTTGTTGCTAATGTTGTTCCAGGGGTTGTTCACGTCGTCCACTTGCATATTTCAGATCAGATTTGGGCTTGAACATATATGGATGTATTTGAGAAATTTCCATTTCAAGTAAAGAATGAGAAAAAGAAGTGAAATCCTACTACTACTGTTTGTTCACATAACCTCCCGAGCCATCGGAAGTTGGCCGAGGGGCAGCTTCCAGGAGCTGGCCAATCAGAACAGAGTGGGCTCATCAGGGGCCTTAAAGAGATAGGAGCTAAAACAGCCTATTTCAGACAGAGGCTGAACTGAGGGGCTGCACAAGGAGCCAGTATTAGATAAATAAGGAGTTTTTTGAACTGTAAATCATGCAGAGATATTCCAGTAGAGATCCAAAATATAAATAAAGACTTAGAAATGTGCATGATACATCCCTTTTAAAGGTGACATAAAAGATATCAGAATGCTAAGAGGACTCATATAGTAGTATGATTTTCTGGTAAACAAAATAAAATGTTTAAAATTTACATTGTAAAATTTGGTTGTGCATTTTAACTCCTTAAGGATGTTAACATTTGTGACTTGACTAGATTCAGATTTGTACAATCAGATTGTAGGCACAGCATGGTTGCCATATTCAGATTGTTCAAATATTCTATTGGGAATCTGCAGTATTACTCCAGTTTTTTCTTTCTAACTTCTGTGATGCCCCTGAAAGCTTTCACTCTGCAATAACCACAGTGCTCTCTAAGTGGCTGCGGCAGTCAATTGTTTGAGTTTGACAGTGTTTTACATTTGCACATTATTAAGGTAACTGCAGGTGCAAGAAACTATGAAAATTTAGGTCTTATGAAAAAAAATGTCTACTTCACTTGTTCTGATTTATGATTGGAAGCATTTAGGATCTATTCAGCCAGTATTATACTGTGAGATATTGGATAGACATAATTATAAAGGCACCATGCACAATATGAGTTTAATGACAGATTTTAAGCTTGGCTAAGATGTCATTCATTGTGTATGACAGTGTACTGCGTAGCGTCTCTGCCTGCAGGGTAAAGAAATGTGACCATCTATTCAAGGCTGGCTGGCTGGCTGGCTGGCTATGGCAGTCAGATTGATCACAATGGGAGCAATCTCTTTTTTTTCCCCAGACACTTGTTTGGGTTCTGTTAGAGGCTAGTGTAAGCTGTTTTAGTCGTCTCTATCAGAGCACACTCCTCTAAACCTCTTGCACTTGTGGGCAGCCTGCAGAAGTAAACATACCACATTCGACGCACAGGAGGCACAGTAGCTTTGTGCAGCCAGTCACTTTAAGATGCCCTCTCCTCTCTCTCTGTCTCTGTCTCTGTCTCTCTCTCTCTCTCACACACACACACACACACACAATCACCTTATTACATTGTGCCTCAGTGTGAGAGTAGTTATAGAGGACCCTAATCCATCTTTTACAGCTGATACTGTAGCTGAGCCAGAGGGTTTGGCTTCAAGACAGTTCATCTACAGACAAAGCTCAGCCTCGACTGTGTTATACAATCTTGTGTGTGTTTGGGTATTTGTAAGTGTGTGTGTGTGTGTGTGTGTGTGTGTGCGTTTGTGTTTGTGGGTACGTATAGGTCCTTTGGAGTCCATTAGCATTTGCAATGATTTGAACTCAATCATGCTGAATGTAGCCGACAGGATTAAGGTTGTAGAGGCAGATGTCAACAGCATCCAAAACATTGGGCACAAAAGGCAGCAGTGTCCTCTTTCTTTTACAGAAAATCATTTTCAAAAAACTGCAGTGTCCCCACTCAACCGTGGGTGGGCCTGTGAGGATAAAAAAAAGAGCAACAGCTCAGCTATTTACAGACAGAAGACAGAACGTTAACCCGGTTCGACCTCTTTGATGAGCTGTATATGAATGCAGATCAGTGGAAACACCTGGAGCCACGTGGTGTTGTGGTTTTTGCACTCTGTTACGCATCACAAAGAGGAATGATCTCCCAGATACACACACACACACACAAAAGAGAGCCAGATTTGCACCATGTGGGAGAAGATGAGAAGCAGGGGAAATGGGCATAACTAATATCATTTATGTTTGTGGAGAAAACCACAACATAATCCTGCGCATATGATAATAGTATTTACTTGCAACTCTTGAGGGCATTCACATTGTCAGTGTTTTCTACCCAGTTTTGATGTAAACTTATTGAGCGTGGCACAATGTCATATGTTGGCCAATCACTGTGTTTGTTCTATTGACTGAAAGTGTTACTGTCAGTGTGAACATTCATGTGGAACAGTGGTTATTCACAAACAGGAAAGTTATAAAGTGGCATATTGAGTATGCTGCTTTCAACTATGATTATGCTGTTTGCCAACATTTTTACCAACAAATGCAATTACATATAACTTAATTATAACTTGCAAATATGTGTATATATAAAATGTGTGTGTATATTGCTATTTTACTAGTCCTTTTTCCTCACTTTTTTCATGCTATTTGATTTAAAATATTGATTTTTACTCGTTTTTTCGTGTTTTATTCTTGCTTTTTGTAAAAGCTGTCTGCATCTTTGCTGTCACTGCCTAATAATAATTTTAAAAAGCAAAATTGCAAAAACAATGTAATTCAGGCTGGGCAATAATATAATATTGTCTATCAAATGTCATGATCATATGATCATGATAGTTGTCCTTTGTTTTGTTTGACACACATAAACAATTTCACCTTATGTATTACATGCATTAAACAACAGTTTAATTGTTTTATGTTATTTTATATTTACTATATTGTCATATATATCAATAGTGAAAATATCCTTGCTACTATCGTGATAATGGTTTTAGCTAGGGCTGCAACTAACAATTATTTTCACCACAATTTCTTAAAGCCCAAGCAGATGTTCTCAAGTTGTTTGTTTTGTCCAACCAGCAGAAAACTCAAAAATATTCAATTGACACTGATGGGGCAGCACACCCTATGTTTCTTAGAATAAAGAAAAAGTAGCTGAACCAACCATAGGTTACTGTTTATCTCTCATAAAGCAAAGGTGAACTCAAAAACAAGGCGAAATGCCGGATGTTTTGGTTCCTGAGGAGACCGATAATGACAGTGTTTGAAAAAATTGGTGATACTCTATGTCAAGTGTTAGTAAAGTGTCCTGTAAAAGAGATCACATCTTACCTCCCCACAGTCTCTTATCCTATAATCACAGTATAATTATCTTTTAATGACAATGCCTTCTCCTTTAAGACCAAATTGCTAGTCTACAGAAAAACATCCCTCTCACCCTCATCTACATTTAATTCTACGCTTATTTACAAACTGAAGCACTTGTTTAGGTAAAGGTCATTTCTTCTCAGTTATCTCTCCACAGCACCATTACTGTTCTATGTACTTTCTATGTACTGAATACAAGGAAATGGAGATTAAAAGCTGTAACAGGGCGCATTCTTATGCAGCTACTGGCAGTGGGTTTTTCAGCATCCTATGTTTTATTTTTTAGTGAGTTTGTGCATGTTTTTTTATGCTTGATTGCCTATACCTATGAAGTGCTTTTATACATTTTACTATTGATCTGCAGTGATGGAGCTTTTAATTAACACTGCCTTGTGGATTTTAATCAACTTAAGTCTCGTCTGCATCAGGGTCACACTTCATTCTCTGAGGACACAGTATACTAGAGACATCCTGCTGCAATAGAATACACAGAATCAAATCGCCGGGCTAACGTTAGATCTTAAGTTGCCCGTCTTTATTCGGAGGGACTACAACAAAACTCTGATTTATGGTCATTCAAGTGGAGTTAAGAAGGAAGTGGAAAGCGGAGGTAAAATGGTTACAGAGATCGTCCAGTCCTTGTGGAATAAACTTGATGAGCTACAAGGAAATTAGCTTTCTGCAGGACTACAGAGACACCTGCGTCATGGTATTCTTGGCTCACCATGCAGGACTTGGATAACAATCTGTTCATAGACAGATTTGGTACTCGATATCACCTTGATCGGAAAGCAGAGGTGACAGGAAAATCTCATGGAGAGGGCGTGTGCCTCTATGTCAGAAAGCACTACTGTAGCTCTGTGACTGTCAGAGAAAGGCTCTGTTCCCCTGATGTTGAACTTCTATCAGTGTCTCTCCATCTACTCTATTTACCCCGTGAGTTCCCACAAATATTGATAACAACTGTGTATCCACTGCCACAAGTACTATATTTGATATGGCGCAAAAACTACAGTCCATTTCAACTGAAGCACCAAAACTCATATTTGGAGATTTTAATCATGTGTCCCTAAAAAAGTCTTTGACAGACTTCTACCAATATATATCCTGTCTAACCAGGCAGAATAAGACATTCGATCTCTGTTATGGTACAGTTAAAGGAGCATATAAATCAATCCCTGTGCTCTCCTTAGGTTCTGCCGACCACAACTGTGTGCTCCTTCTCCCCACATATTAAACTGTCCTAAAGGTATAATGTGTGAATTGGCCAGAATTTTAGTTAAAAACATTAACAAATTAACTAAATATGGGGTGATATGCCCACTATTTGTTTGGATCAGGTGACCAATTTTTACACATTATACCTTTAGGGAGAAAAAATCAAGGCCAAAGAGGGTCTGAGGAATTCACTGCTTGTCTTCAGGGCTGCTCTGACTGCACCGACTGGGGGGTGTTCAAAGACTCTTGCAAGGACATTGATGTTATGTTACCTTTTGTTAGAATATGATTATTCCTAGTGAAATGATTAAAGTTTATTCCAATAACAAACCTTGGATATCCAAGGCAGTTAAGTCTAGTCTACAGGAGAAGAAGCTGTTCTTCAGTAAAGGAGGAGCTTCTGAAACAGATGCAGCCAAAAGCGAGGTGAAAGTGGAAATACTAAGGTCTAAACAAAAGTATACAATCTTTGTCATCATGGCAACAGTACACACCACAACGTTACAGTTTTTAAAAAAATGTCCTGACTTATGATTAGAAATGGAAAGCAAACAGTGGTCTCCTGCAGTAAAGTCTACCTACCTATGGGGCATAATTACAACGGCTGCTAGATGGAGTAAATGTAACTATAGTAGACTACAGTCGTTTTTGTTGGCCTGAATTTTAGACCTATACTGTTGTTTTTCTTGTGAGGATGGGCTGCTTGATCAGTTTGACTTTAGAGATGAAGTTGAGGGACTTAGATGTAAACTTAAAGACAATCAGCACTTTGTCCTGGAGCTGAGAGAAGTTGAAAAGTTCTTCCTTTCTCTAAAGATAAAGAAGAGCCCTGATCCTGACAATATCAGTGGCAAATTACTGAAGTCTTGTGCGAGGCAATTAAGTTCTATCTTTTATGATATTTTCAACATGTTTCTGAACCTACAACGTGTACCTAACCTGAGGAAGCAGGCTCTGATCATCCCTGTTCCTAAAGGCAGCAGCCCCAAAGCTTTTAATGACTTTAGGCAGGTCACCCTCACTTCTATTGTAATGAAAACCTTTGAAAAGCTTATGAAGACAGAGTTTGCAAGGGAAACTGAGCATGTACTCGACCCCATGCACTTTGCCTACTGTACAGGACACACAGAGGAGTTGTGGATGCTACAGTCACCCTACTTAACCTTTTGTTTAAACACCTAGAGGGGAATAAAACCCATGCTAGATTGCTATTTGTTGATTTTTCTTCAGCCTTTAATACTGTACAATCCTACATTTTAGCCATGAGGCTGACAGAGCATTTTGAGTTGAGTCACAATCTGGTGGGTTGGATAATGGATTTTTTGACAAACAGAACACAAAGGGTGAATGTGAACGGCATTTTATCAGATTCATTATGTTCTTCCCCCCCCCCAGGGCTATGTTCTCTCACCTTTACTTAATATTCTGTACAAAAACATGTGCCAAAGTAAGCATGACAACAGGACTATACTGAAATTTGCAGATGATTCAGTCATTGTGAGTCTCCTACACGACAATGAGTCCAGGTCAAGTCATTGATGAGTTTGTCACCTGGTGTGATGAATTTTTCTTGGAGCCAAACATTTCCAAGACAATGGAAATGATCATAGATTTTAGAAGTCAGTCTTCAATCTATGAGACTATGATCATTGAAGACCAGCATTTGTTTTGTCTCAGAAAACTGTCCCATTTTCACATTGATAAAACCATGATGATTGTCTTTTATCAGGTTTTTATTGAGTCAATCTTGTCTTTTTCCCTTGTGTCATGGTTTGGTAGTCTGTCTCTGCAAATACAAAAATTCTCTAAACCAAATTGTCAGGTGGGCTAGTAAGCTAATAGGTAAGTCTAAACTCAACCCATCAATTCTTTACTCGTCACAGCTGCAGTGTAAGGCGAGCTCTATTCTTCAGGACTGTTCTCATCCCTTACATAGCGAATTCCAGCTCCTTCGCTCCGGCTGTTGGTTTGTGGCCCCTAGGTGGAGAAGAAAACAATACAGAAATGCTTTTGTACCTGCAGCCATTGCACTACCAGACAAAGCTAGCACAAAATGATGCACTTCACCCATGCATGGCACTTTAAGCTTCTGAGTGAGTGGGCGAGTGTTTATGTGTGTGTAGAAGCACTTTGTCATGACCTTCTTAGGAGTTCTTATACGCTGATACTATTTTTGATACTATGATGACACTTGTTTTAATGTATTTTGTTTTGATGTCTTCTGAATCTCTATTTCTGTTTACCCCTGGTTACTAATAAAGAAGCCTTGAACCTGATATTGTGGCAAAAGATTAAAGCAAATAATTTGCACCATTACATGCTTTCGCAAAGGACAAGTCTTTCTTTCTTTCACACTGTGAAATGATCACTCACAGAAAAGACCTATAGTTACAATACAGATTTGCTTTTTTATAAAAGATGATTTGTTCCTTATGTATATTTGAAAACATATAAAGGAAGTGCTTGTAAAAATGTACGTGAGTTCTCTCTCAGCTCTGTAGGACATCGCGTGTTTTAAATCCATTCAAGATTTAAATGCACTCGTCATGTTTCCTTAACATAACATGCAAGTGATCTGCATTACTCTGAGGATCACCTGCTAAATGACAAAAGGCCCCCCTTTTTACACTACGTGTCCGGACGAAAATATGATGTTACATACATCTCCACTTACCCATTACCAGGAGGAGGTGAATTATTCAGGTCACTCCTGCTCCTGCTATGCTGATGTCATCTGCCGCACCTAATACAACTCTTGCCACCTTTTGTTAAGTCAAGTGAAACAGGCTGTTAGCAAATAAAAATGGAGCTCAATCACTCAAGACTTGATTTTTCTATCTATTGTAAAGGTTCCAAACAACACAGTTGAATTTAATTACTTTTTTACTGGCACCAGTCCTAAAGGGGCATGTGAATGATATCAAAGAGGATAAGCTTTTACACACCTCGTTGACAAGCGTGGGCTCTAGAGGGTTTTTTCCCCTCTCTCTTGCCATCTTTCTTTATTACTGTTTAATAATCACATTATGTCCTCTCAAGGTATAGTTCAAACACCCCTGCTAAATTCGTAATGTAGCGCATCATAGTAGAGGCAGCCAACAGTCTGTGGTGTGGCTGTCTGGCAGTCACTTGCAAAATGGGAAGTCTAATGAATAATAAAGTCACAGAAATGTCTCTGGTGATTCATGAAGATATTGTTTTGATGGCTCTCATAAGCTCTTTGGTGTCTTTAAAATAGTCAGGATGATCTCAGGCAAAATATGTAGCCAGTTAACTTTCCTGCCACTGCAGAAATCCCATGGTAGGGTGTAAACAAATACATTTAACATCAACTGTTGGCAGTGGTTCAGCCTCAAACTAGGCCAAAGTCGACATTAGATTAACACATAACAAGTGACAAAACAAGTGCACTCTACTTATTTCCCCCGATTTGAGTTACAGCAGGTAAAATGTAGAGATTGACTCAATTTGCCATTTAACAAAACGTTATTAACCTATATCTGTTTCCCCCATACTCAAATGGCCATGTTGTGGCATTTTTAGTTTGCAGTATTTTATATAGAACAAAGTTGGTAGGTGAATTATTGGATAATTCAGTTTGATATAGTGTAATTTGTTACTCTTATTTATAGGTATCTCATCTTGTCCTTGTGTCTCTTTAGCATGTCCATTGAGCATGTAAGAATTATGTAAAAACGTACTTCCCTGCAGGCAAAATAAACAACAAACCTAAACCAGAAACAACACAGTACTTCATTTTTTTCTTTAAAAACCGGCCAAAACTGGAATATGAGCTGTTGGTTCTTTTGCTTTGGCGTTTCTAAACACATTAATTGATGATGTTTAGCAAACACTCCAGATGATCAACATAAATACAGCTGATGGATGATAACATTATCTCCCCCCCTCCCCATGTGCTGTGTTAGGCTTGCTCTGTGCTTATATTCACATATGAAGTAATTAGAAATGTCTTGTTCCAAATAGCAAAGAGAGTGGTTTTGTTTTCTATTTGTCCATCATGGAAACTTCTAGATGATCAATTACTACAAGTGGGAAAGCAAGTTCCTAGCAGAGGTTAATAGTACACAATGCAGATGTCTACTGTAGTATTATACAGGGTTGGGAGTGTAAATGTTATAAATATTTAACCTATGTGGACTGCTGGTAAAATTCATCCTTACTGTTCAAGAGTGTAGCTTTAAGTATTATTCTCTTCAAAACAGAATAGAATTTCCCAGTCTGTCAGTATTTTTTTTTTGTGTGTGTATGTGATTGTGTGCACATGCTCGCGTGCACACACATACACATCTAGAAAGAGAAAGCGAAAAGAAATCTCTGAAGATGAAGAGGAATACATCCCCTTCAGCAGCAACCCCCCTCTCTCACTGTGTCCATCTCCCCTCACCCTTTTCTTCCCCTCTGTTATCTCTAGTCCTTTGAAACAGCACCTGTTACCGACTCGCAGCTTGGGAGCTCTGTCGTGATGTAGTGTGCACTCCTACGTGATACAGTGCCAGCTCCCAGTTTCACATTCAGCCCTGCTGATGTGTGAGGCAAACAAGCCGGACGTCTTCATCCTCCAAGAGCCTAATGACTTTTTGGAGCATTTTGGATAGGGTGCACTAGACCAGAACATCTTGTGCTGTGTTGTTCTTTGTACCCATAGACTGTATAAAAATAATGGATGTAACCACCTTGACGTCACCCACTGGTTTATGGAATTATTTTGAAGCCTTGAATTTGGCATTTTGACCGTCGCCATCTTGGATTTTTGGAGCCAGAAGTGATGAGAAGTGACCATATTTGGATGAGAGGGTGGAGCTGACCGTAACGCTAGCTGCTAGCCTGGTTTGCACGGTGCATTTACAGTCTATGGTTAAGTATGATAACACTATTGCTAATGCTAATTTTCTCTAGCTTAAAACCATTAAAACAAAATGTACTTACTGAAAAAACTGAACATTCGACTCCTTAGAGGGTGATTTTCCCATAGACTGCTATACAATCAGACTTGTTTTTAGAGCCAGT
The DNA here is from genome assembly GCF_910596095.1 of Thunnus maccoyii. NCBI lineage: Eukaryota > Metazoa > Chordata > Actinopteri > Scombriformes > Scombridae > Thunnus > Thunnus maccoyii. The sequence goes on from NC_056552.1 coordinate 14,196,773, forward strand.
GGAGTCGTCCCTAATGACCATTAGTGAGAATGCAGGTTTAAAGCATTTCCACATTGGCTTCACTTTTCAGACTCGGAACTACCCGCTTGTTTGTGACTATTGAAATATTTTTTTCTGCTAGTTAGCTCGGATGACATTTGATAGTAAATTTGCATAAGTGTGTGTATACGTTGATAAATGAAATGGCTGCAGCAGCCTTGTTTACTGTGTTAGCTGATGAAAATGTAATGATCCCTGCAGCAACATGAGGACATTGCTGCAGCAATTACACCAGGGTACAGCTCAAGAAAATGCAATATACTGTAAAAATTATATAGCGGGGACACAAAATGTATTCAGGATCCAAAAAGTTGTGAAATATTATTAATGGAATCAGGACAGTATAACTTTACTTAACTTTATCCACCATGTATTTATTACAACAGTAAAGAGGCCCATTAGTCAAAACCCTAAGACTACAGTTGTTTGACTGACAGTCTTGATTTTAATCACAGCATTATAGCACTAAAACTCATACATCATACTTTTCATGTCTTCAACTTTATTAATATGTTTTGTCATCACAGTAATTAAGTCTACTTAAATTTATGATGCCAATTATTTACTGTAACTGCTGTGGCCGCGTTATGTTTCTATCCACATATTTTCAGCAAGTTCCTCGGTGACAGCTATCTTTCTAGCTTTACCTCTTTTTTGGCCCCTTCTTGGTATAACATTAAAGTTTTGAACACAGACACAGCCTGGCAGCTGCATATCACTCTTGCATGTAAACAGCTCACACATAGTAATAGACATCCATCAAATTCGCTTAAGGTATAAATCATGTCTAACCTACCTTCTCCGCTGCACTGCTGCAAAAGACAGATAGGAATATGTATGGCTTATGCGATAAAGGCAGAAGACTGTCTTTATTGGAGGCATTTTGGCCTTGTATTGTGTTTTTTTTTTTTTACTATAGAACAATTTTGGCAGATTGCAGCCAACTCATAGCCTATTCTTCCCTCATAGCCCATCAATAACAATGAGAGAAGTGTCAGCCACTGATTAGGCTTTGATATTGAGAGTGAAGCAGGGATGGCTGTGTGCATGTGTGTGTATGCATGTGTGTGTGTGATGGATGTGATATATTTATGTGTGTATTTTTCTTATTATAAAAGAAACAAGATCTCTGGAGGTCTACTTATTTTTCTGCTCATAAAAAATGTATTTTAGTCAGTCATTCCGACCTTCCCAGTGGTAAAAATTAGGCAGTGGTGGAAATCAAATTCAGCGTAAATGGACTGCATGCCCTCCACCTTCTCCTATGCTGTATTTATACACTTGATAGAATAGGTGTGCATCGCGGAATGCAGCATGGGCAGTATATCTCAGAAATGAGCAAATTAAAATATCACAGTAGTCACCAAGCCTACATAGTGAATGGAATTTAAATAATTTATTTCAATATTTAGCAATTAACATAATGCCATATTGCATCTGTGCTGTCTATGCATATGCAAATCTTGATTTTATTATGCATGACTTGTAGGTCAAGTTATGGAAATTAGGGGTAACGCCCAATTCAGTAATACTTAACAACATCAACTGCGCCAGTTGGTGTGCCATATGAAACATGGCAGTGAGTCAAAAGACTTGGTGCAGTGTGATAAATGTGTCTATTGAGTGTGTCGAGAACCCCTGCTGCCAAATAATGATTGCCTTTGATGGTGAGACTGAAGAAAAGTCATTTCCAAGAAGTCAGGTAATTAAGGGAATCGGATTCAGTCGAACGTTATCTGTGTTTCAATTTATTTGTAGATTCTTCATGTTAACTTCCCAATCATCATGCTGATGATTGGATCAAGTGCCAAGTTTTGCAAGCATGCAGTGTTTCTTCCTCTCACTGTAGGTTTACTTGGTTTCTTTTCAGTCATATGTTAATGCCAGCTTGACTAAGAAGTTATTCATTTCATTTTGGCACATACAGCTAACGTGTAAAAGCTGGTGATATTAATGTCTTGCAGTTCAGGGATACACCGATTTGTCAGATTGAGGCTGTGACTGTGCTGAACCTTATCTTCTTACATGGCATAACCAAAATATTGACCCCTACAGGATTCCAAATGTTCTAATCGCTAATTAAATTTCCAATGCAGCTACTTGTGTCCTTAGAAAAGCATTTGCATTTAACTATCTCAGAATATAGGCACCATAAAAGAGATGAATTGCTTTATTTAATTTTTAGCAGTATATAATCTACAAAGCTACAAAAAATGAACTTAATTAAGTACTTTTAATGATATATCATCCCAATTCTTACTATTGGAATAGCAATGATAGAAAAAAAATCATGAATTATTAATTAGTGCCTCTTTATTTAATGCTTCATGATAGATCCAGATGAGAGAATACATCTGAGAAAACTACAGCACAAGGTCTAATTAATAGCTGCTCTGGAGCTTTCTATCAAATCACATGCTCTTCATGTGAAGAGCTCTTCATGTGTCATTTGAGCACCATCAGCAGAGGGATTTTTTCAGGAAATTGTGGATTTTTCAGAGCAGTTTCTGAGGTCAAGAATGAACTTTGAACCTCAGATTTGGGAAGTTTTTAAAGGACTAGTTCAACCTTTTGCTAGATAGGCTCATTTGCTTTCTATAGATGGTTTGCTTAGCTTAGCATAAAGAATGGGAGAAACAGAGGGAAACAGCTGGCCTTGCCCTGATCAAAGGTGACAAAATCCGGGACTATTTCTTGGCTTGGCACAGTTTTTGCATGTCTACACTCTTAATGCTAAGCTAAGCTAACTAGCTGCCGGCTGTAGCTTCATTTTTGGCTGGACTGGCCACAGACCAGCCATATAACCCTGTATGTCTGTCCATCACTAACTCACTGACTGAGTGATGAAGTTACACCATTGGTTGGCCAGCCCAGTGTTGGAATTTTCCCATTTGCCATTGCTCTTTCAAAATGAATTGGCGCAAGCAATTTCTACAGGATTGCCAACTTGGCTGCCTGGCTGGAGTGGGATTTATATGCCATGGGTTTAATCACACGTATGCACATGCGCACTTAATCACATGCACCTATTTGGACTCAATTCACCATCAGGGTTTAAAGCAGTATACAGTTTACACATGTGTCTCTCTCTCTCTCTCTCACTCACTCACTTAGCCAAATATATACATGAACGCTCATTCACTCACTTCAGGCATGGATTAACACAGTGTGGTGCCCTAGGGTGACCACACTTAAAGTGCCCCCCTCTTCCCACTTTACACATAAAAAAGTGAAATTTACTGTGAGAATATTGACCATAGACTAACATAAACTTATTGCTGAAGTACATGCTCAAAACACATACTGCAGAAAAATGTAAGCCACAACCATAAACTTGACACCATAGATAGACATGCCATACCAACCCTTACAATGATGCTCCAATCTGAATGCAACTCACATCCCAATGCAACACATTATGTTAAATATTATTATCTCCATCATAAATGGCCTGTATGAGGTCTACATGCAAAACCATAACAGAGTTTGTCTAAAAAAATCATTACACGCATATAACGAACAATGAAAGCCTGATAACACCTGTTGCAAGCAATGATCATAGAGCGCCAGGTAATGTGATGGTTGTTTTGTTGTTCTATCGTTTTCAGAAACTAAAGAAATTAAAGGAATGAAAACAGAATATTGATTTAATTTTCATTTCAAGATCCACAAACAAAAAGGCATTTTTTTTTTCCTTGTCAGAAACGGCAGATACAACATTTATAGCAGGCTTGATTTTCCTTCTTGCCTTTGTGAAACAGAAAATAAAATAGTTAACTAATGTATGAACCGTAGCACTCCTGAATACAAAGGTGTGCTCGCTCCACACAGGAGGGTGGAGTAGTAAAATGGTCTTTGAAATATTTTCTTTCAGCAATAAAATGTACCACTGTTATTGAAATAAACAGAGTCTCTCTCTCCTCACCGCTCTCCACGCCTCCGTGGTGCTGAAAGGCACACAGCAGAGGCTATTTTCAACTGTTTTCTTATTATTGTTATTCATATTCTTATTAATTAGGATAATGATGAATAAAAGCTAAATCAATTGCTTTATAAATGTTGCTGCTGTGTCTGACCACAAAACTATTTACGTTTTTCGGTTTTTTCACATTGGTGTCCCCCAGCACGGCAAATTGGCTGGTGCCTTCAGGCACTCACTGGATGAGATGTATGGATAATCCGGCCCAGCTAACTTACACATTTACACACACACACACAGGGGTCTATTCGGGCCTAGTTCAACTATAAGCAGCAGATTTGGACTTGATTATCATTTCTACCGGCGGCTCGTATTTGTAGCAGCATGGTTCGATCCGATTACTTTTGATGCACAAAATGGATGACAGTGTCCCATCTAGTGCAAGTCTTTATAACAAACACCCTTGGTTTGTTAATTAATTAATCCACATCACTTACCTTGGTTCATGTCAGGTTAGTTGGAGTGTGGTTGGCTTTCTTGAACACCTTCTGGGCTCCTGGCTGTGAACTTGAGCAGCTGTCCAATCAACATGGAGATAAGCATTGTGGATGCAGCTCCATAGAAACACCAAAATGAAACACCCGGTTTTCGAATGCTAGGAGGACTTTGACCATAATACTTTTGTCTGTTCATCTCTGTTGCTGTCACAGAGTTTTAGCGTGAAAATTGTTTGGTCAGCGTGAGAGCGTGAGACTGACGGTGAACGTGCGTGTCACATGCCAGTAGCATGAGAGTTGGCAACCCTGGTTTCTATTAAGTCCTCAGGGGGCATTCACAGCGGATTCTCGAGTGACAGAGTGAGCGAAGTCCCAAAATAAGTTTTAAAGGTGCAGTGTGTAGGATTTAGTGGCATCTAGCGTTCAGGTTGCAGATTGCAACAAACTGAATACACCCGCCCCCCTCCCCTTCCATGCATGTAGGATAACCAATGGTGGCCACGAAAAAACGCAAAAGGCCCTCACTAAACCCAATGTTTGGTTTGTCCATTCTGGGCTAATGTTGAAACATGGCTGTGCAACATAGCGGGTTCCATGGAGGAGGACCTACTCCATCTGTAGATATAAACAGCTCAATAAACATACTTATAAATATTATATTCCATTTCTGCCAAGTCCGTTCCACAAGTTGCTACTAAAATCTACACCCTGCACCTTTAAAAACACACATTTACCAGGAGGCTCTGACACTGACAGGAGCACCAACCCGCGGATAATAAGATGTAGCCGTTGCGGTGTTTGTGTGCTCTGAAAGACGTCCCGGCGCAGATATGAAGTCACATAGCTGACAGACTATTAGCCTAGCAAGCCAATCCTATGTAAACATATGGATGAGACCATATGTTCACAGACATCCGCAGATAGAAACAGATGTAAGAGCAGGGAGAGTTAACAGATAATTACAATAGTTATAACTAAAAATAAAATAAGTTCTCTTTTAAATCAAACATCCAAAGACATGAGTTCTTGCAACTGCATTTATAACCTTTTTTTTTGACTCAGATGTTTGTGATATGATACCTCTGTACACATTAACAACAAATATTACTGGGACCACTACAGAAAGTTGCCGATGAACATTTAATATTCAGGAATTCACATAATAGACACTACAACTGACTATCCTTGTAACAAATAGGCCACAATTTCACACACTGACCATACACGGTCCAGCCATATACTAGGTTTTGACCTAGTCTTGTTACCGTACAGACATGAAAGTGGCATCTAACTGTCAATAAAAGAGCAAATAAGCATATTTCCAAAAATGTTGAACTATTCCTTTAAAGCACTCAGAAAAATTGGAAACTGGAACTATTTCCAAGGTTCAGAAAGGACTTTGAAACCCAGCTAAATTAAAATAGTAAAGATTTGGCTGTATTACATCAGTCAAAGGCCAACAGGCTCATTGCAATTGGTGGTCAACAGATGTCAGAAAGTGAGGGATACTTAATACCCCTTTACTTTTTATATGTTTAAATATATTTTATTTAAACCATCAGTGACATCCAGATATCTTACATCCAAAAGTAAGTTGCAACTTAGTTATTCCAGGCAGCAAGTGCTCAATTCTCTGAAGCTATATGGTTCCTCCCTTGTGCCTCATCAGTTATAGCTCATATGGAGTAATTTCATAAGACATGTGGGAGCTAATATGCATGGGCGTCAGGAGGTAAATGAAAAGTTTGGTTGACATGATCACATTCCCTTCCCTTCTCTCCTCCTTGAACCTCCTTTCCCTCCCCTTGCACTCAAACTATCCTCCATTTTTCTTCACACTAATTAACAGGCAGGATGGTGATTAGTTATGAGGCAGCACTCCCCACCCCTCCGTCATCCTCCAGACTCTGAGGTGTGTTTTCTCTGTGACTGGAACATGTGTTAAAAGCAGCTGGGTAATCACAGAAAGCTCTGGAGCAGTGGGGGGAAAACATGCTCGGAGTCCATAGCTGCTGTTCATATGTATGTTGGTTATAGGATATAAACACACAGACTCCAGAAAGCTGTCATATGTGCTCCAATCCACACACACAAATCTGGGTTCACTTTGAAATATTTCCCCCTTTTGAACGTACACATGCATAAATACAGTCCTTTGTTCTCCTATTTCCCTCATTGGAGACACACACCCAAACGTACTCAAAGCTCGTCATTATCTCACATTGTTTATCATCCATTCAGGCATTCGACTTCATGTTCACACAAACACATTTACAAAGCATTGTTTGCATCTTATTGAAGGATGGCTGAGCTTGTTTCACAGTGCTACAAAGATGGTAGGAGGGGAGAGATGGAGACATAGACAAACAGAAAGCAAGCCCAGACGTAAACAGATAGCCAGACAGGCATTCTGCCTTTGGGTTTGTGATTCAGAATACTAACAAGGCGTCTCAGCTCACACCCAGGCATTGAAAGTGTGATGTAGGGCAGAGCCAAGTAATAGGAGGGGAGGGATGATTTACCCTTGAAATCTGACTGGTCGCCTTGGGTGCCTCTCTAAATTTTGCGGCGCATCATTGGCTGTTTGGCTCACATTGGCACGCTGACAAAAAAAGAGACAGTCAAAGCTGTTTCCTGTGACATGCATTTGCATGATGACAACTTTTCAAGCAAAAGGTTAAAACAAACATGCCATTTTAATATTGTGTGAAAGATGAATATTTCTGTCAAAACTCCAGCTTCTCCTGGGATTCTGTCTTATTTTATACCCCTCTCCCACTGTTGCCTGACTTAATTTCTCCCATACAAAAGCAGCTCTAATTTGGTAATTAATCTGATATCTTTGCATTAGTCATTTGGACTGGTACTATACGCATCATATGGCATGTTCTTTTGCATATTCAATTTCACTCTAAAATGTTCGGTCTGATTTAATGGTCTGTCTCCATGGGGATTAATGATAATTTTCAAATCTGTTTCTTTTTTTTCTGAAACTCTATATTTCAGAGCATTTAAATCATGCTGGCTTTTGCCTAATTTTTTTGGTAAAATGGAAACTGAGTGCACTATGAATAATGAACATAAGAATCCAAGTCATGCTATTCATCATAGAAATTATTATTGTGCTATTTACTGTGTGATGCAAATAATTAATTAAACCCAGCCTCACAAATATACAATGGTCAAGATACAACATTGATATCTTAATATGGCAAAATCATTTCTTTTTTTCTTTTTTTCTTTTATTTTTAGCAGGAAAAACAGTTGTGGGCCTGACTCAGTTTAGAAACAGGTTTCCTGCTGTCCCACAGTGAGGATAAAAGCAATAAAATTGTATAAAAACAAGACCAGCAGAGAATAAAAGCTGACAAGTTAGACAAAAAGTATTTTTTATATATATGGGCTAAAAACATACCAATTTTAAGAGTGAGTTCTCAGTGAAAGAATATGGCATTTGGCAAGAAAATAGCAAAACAGACTGAACTAATTTTAAACATAAACAAATTATACAGAATTCAAAGGGAACAATAAGACTGATTATTGAGACATTAGTGGTTACAATTCTGATTCAGAAGAACACAGATATTTACAATATTATAATAACAACTTAAGATTTTCTGAGCTTATGTCACTGTTTTAGCTCAGTGTTACAATCAGTGACTACTTCTATCGGTTTGATCATCATATTCATATTCATTTACACAAAATATCTCCGGGACACACCAGTAGTCAGCCACAAAATGTTGCCATTTTATTGATATTATAGTTTTTGGTTCAGAATATTGTCGTATTTGATATTTGGCAGTGTTCAGTTGTCAGTCTATTGGTAACTCTGTGTGCTGCTCTGTAGGACAACATAACACAACATAATTGTGTGTGTGTCTGAAAGAGAGAGAGTTTGGAGAATACCAGTGTATTGCATTAGTCATTTGTTTTCAGGCTGATTAAGAGGTAGAAGTCTGGCTGTGTGAGAGAGAACGGCAGGAGAGAATCAAGTTCTTTATCCCTTCTTGCCTGAGCAGAGAAACTATAAAGGTTTTGCTTATTACTGTGGATGTGAAATGACACAAAGAGTTTGAGGTTTAAGATTTAGAGGGGGTTTATTCAAGGATATTTTTCACACTTCATCTGAGCAGTAATGAGCCCCACTGTTTAAAGGTGCAGTTAGAGAGATTTTTACTGCCACATAACGCTAAATGAACATCTCAACGATCACGCCCTGCAGCTTAACAGGGGTGCTGATCACTATGAAATGCAATGCGGTTTCAAAAGCTTTAAAAACTCACTTTCTATCCTTCTCATCATCGGTGATGTTGTTTACATGTAATTTTATTTAAAGCAGCTACAATCAATATTCTTATAGTAAATATGGATGAAATTTGTAATGTGAAAGGGGTCAGACTTTTCTCCTGCCTCTGCAGTTCCCCTCGGCTGCTGAGATTCATAACCTTCTTCAGCTTTTTGTTTTGGTTTTCCAGCTAGTACCATTACCATTTTGGTCCCAGTGTCATAAGTCATGTTTCCATTAATCTATTTTTATGCGCATTTTGAAGTATACTGCCATTTTCTGATGAAACTATGTGCTGCGCAGCCTAGTTTATTAGCTTCAAACCAGTTGAAGGAAATGCACCTATTTCGCACTTTCCTTTTTGCAATATTTCAAAAGTTTGCTTAAAATTCTCTTGCAAATCTAATGAAAACATGGCTATTTTCGACTACAGCAGGCAGCCTTTTTCAGTGAAAAAGCTCTAAAAACTGACTGTAGACTACATGTCAAAAAAGCAGAGTGACTATCAGATTTATGTTTGCCAGGTGACCGGAAACACAACTCTAAATTAATGCTAATATTGCTCAGTGTGTGCAGTACTGGTTGCTAACAACCTAGCCATATCACCAACCAACGCAGTTATCCAGTGCACCTCTGCCTATGTTTACTACATGGGACTAAAAAAGTCATTCTGTACGTCAGGTGATTTGTTAAACACAAACTCACCTGTGCCACTCCATCTACCTTTGGTAAGAGCAGGTTTCTTTTGAGCCTCAAAATCACCAAACAGGTGCAAACTGAAAAAATAGACACCTTACAAAAATGGCATTGTATCTGCATTGGCACAATAATTAACTCTGAGTGAGATTAGAAGACAGTGTTTGATTTTCATCAATTGTGCAGTTCCATACTGAAATATAGACAAAATATTAGATATCAGAACTACATATGTTGAGCTGAGACAAACTGAACAAATGGACTTGAAACTGTAGTTTGAGATGTAAAAACAAAGATGACTACGGAGACAATCTCTCAGTATTCACTCTGGTCCAACTCAACAGTGATCTAAATTGCTCAATTAGTTTATAATGCTTTAGCTCAGTTGTATTTTTTTTTTTGTTTGTTTGTTTGTTTTTCCAAGCTATCAGGTCAAGCCAAGCTGTGTAAGACTGAATGGTCCATTGGAGTCATGTCACTCATCCAATACATTATACTGTATATGGTATCTGTGACACTGGTGGAAATGTGGTGAACAGATATTGATGGATAATGTTAGAGTGCAAATCCCCCCAGTTTACCCACAATATGTCATCGACTGATGGAATAGAGAAAATGCAGACAACTCTGACATATCGCTCACTCATGTAGAAGTTTATGTTGAAGCAGACACATCAAAGCAAATCCCCAATTGTCTTCTCTAAGCCTTGAAAGAGCAGAGGGATGGATCAGCCCACTGAATGTGCTCACAGTATGGCCACTATTGAAGATAGGAGAAATAATGCCGAAGTTCTGTCTGAGACAAAAACTATTCAAGATTGTGCCAAATTGGAGGAACTACACAGAATTTTATATTTCTGTCCTGGATTTTTGTATTACTTCAAGTATTCTTACAGTAACAGTGTTTTTGTTAATTTGCCCATTTGGAAGAGTCGATTTCTGTCTTTCATTCAGTCAGTTATATGGACCAGATTAGAAAAATAGCTGATCATTAACAAGAATTATATGTGTGTTATAATGTTCTTGCATAAAGGGTATTTCTAAAACACTGGAACATACACAGCCAGATCTCATTCTTTCTGTGGTAATATTCATGACCGTTGCAGAGGGATCTGCAGGCATCAACAGTGCAGAGATATGTATTTGATGATGAAGGCAAATATCTGGACTTTGACAGGACTCTGTGTATATGGGTGTTCCAACTATGGCTGCTTTCCGTCCACTGTAGATCTTGCGTCACTTGCATCAAGCCAAGTCCTCTCCATCCCAGTATCCCATTTCTTCCACTGGGACTTGGCATTCCTGTCAGTCATGTGCTATCAGCGCGGCTGCAGGCGCTGCTTAGGCCTGCCCAACTATCTTCCGCCTTCCCCTCTTTCTTCTCACCCCACCCCTCTCGACAGTTTCTGTGTATCTCCCTCCACCACCTCAGTCCTCAGTGAGCACTCCAATTTTTACCATCCATTTCTCCTTTTTCTTAACTTTCCTTATCTGAAAGCCTCTTCACCTGATAGTTCATGCTGTACTTTGCTACTTTTTGCTTGGTTTGTCTTACTTCTAATCTCAAATCTTGCTCTTTTTCCCCCTCTCTCACAGGTGTAAGGAGGGCTACCATGGACTACGCTGTGACCAGTTTGTACCCAAGACAGATGCTATCTTGTCAGACCCAAGTACGCTCTCTTTTCTATTTTTCATCCTACAGCTTTGGTGTATTGATCTGCAACATGAAAATGAATTCATAACAAATGTGTGTTACAAGCCCTTGAGCGAATCTCTGACTGCACTGTATCAGTCAACAAGATAAATATAAATCAAGTGAGATCAGCCTTAAATTAACTCAGGCAGTGCAGGATTGTAAAGTCCTGTGGGTCCTTGCAATGCGTAAATCTAGTAAAGAGACAACAGGATTTCTCTAACCTGTAATGAGTACACAGAGCCACATAGTTACAGTATACAGTGTATGATTTGTAAAACATAGATGTTTTCAGTTGGTGCATTATCTACTGTAGGATTTCCATACTTCGTCCATTTTTTTCGTAAAAGGTGGTCCAACATTGATCAATACTGTCATAATGATTTTCATTTAAATCTGAATTTGAGCAATTATTAAAGCAATAAATGAACATGATTTAGTTTCTAGACAAAGTAAAAATGTATCATGAGACTGCATTCCTTTATTAGCCTACATAGGTACTACTGTGCAGCTATGCTATTAGAATTAAACCTGTGTATAAAACCTCCGATATCTTTTATTACGGTCTTCAATCCTGCTTTGCTTTAGTCTAGCTAAAAGGAAAGGAAGTCTTCACTTTCCTGTTGTTCATGAAAAACAGTTCCCCTGGAGTCTTTGAATCCCCACGACAGCTCTGTAGTGTAGTTAAAAAATAAAGCAAAAGTCAGAGGTACAAGAAAGAGAAATTGGAGGGCCCCGAGCCTTTCCCACGAGACTGCGGCTTTACAAATTTACACTATTTTATGGAGTGACTTGGCTCTTCTGCACCAAGAGTCAGAGAGAAAACTTAACTCCTATTGCCTTCTGTTTGATGCCACCAGGCCCACTGAGAGTCCGTTAATGGGGTCCAAAGCCAATGTCAGGAAGTATGTTTCATGGTCCCTCATGGCACCCAGTTTTCACTATGGGATTTATTTTACCTTCTATAGGCAGACATCAATTTTCCTGTGTGTCCAGCCCAGGAGATTGGTTTGGTGTTATTTGAGATAAGCGGAATCCTGTGTTTTTCAAAAAAATGGACACTTGAGGAAACAAATGGATTACAGCACATTCACAATACATTTTTCTTATTAAAAATGTACAGTATAAGACAATAAGCCTTGAAGGCAAAATGTAAAAGAGGGTTTGTTTAATGTGTTATATGCATTTCTTATGTTATTTTGTGCACTTCTATATATTTTTTAGACTCCGCAATAAAATATACTGTATATCATTTGTTAGTATTTACAGCTTTAAAAACTACATTTCTTGCAATGTAAAGCAAAACTGCTACAGTATACCTTTCAGAGGACTAAAAACTGTGATTCAGCATCTTCACAGTAGCTAAACGTAAGCCTATAAAACAATTTATTCAACACTGGGTAAACACAACTCTTAAGAAATAGAAGATGTGAATGTATTTAGAGTCCAGATAGTAAGTGGGAATGAAAATGTGTACAAATAAATATATGGAATAACATTTTCACATGCCGTAGTTATACAGAATGTGTATACACTACTGTATATACAATAGTCCAGTACTGCTTGGAAAGAGAACACATGCTGTAGGTGGAAAACCTGTGGATGCTACATTATATAAAAAGAAGATGGGCGAATGTTGGTGTGTCAAAGATCTGCAAGACACCTCCCATCACAGGTGTTTCATTAAATTAGGCTCCAGACATTTCTAGAAGGCTCCATAGTGAACTCTGGTTGCCCAGAGTTATCCCCATCCTCCCCCACTATATATATATATATACATATATACAGCCTGCATACAGTATGAGCAGACATCTTAAGCACAGCCTTGCCAGACCTGCCATGAATATAAAATATCATACAACATTCAGTATATATTTTTGTAGTCAGTTCTCTTTGAATTATATAATGTCTCACTAATGTTAATATTATATAAGTATATACAAGAATAAATGGGTGCATGGAATACATGCATGAATCAATGGGTGACATATACTTTACACAAATGTATTTATAGTAATAAAAAACACTATAAAAGACCTTGTTATAACTTTGTCAAAACATATTTTCAGAAATCTTCAGTAGTAATTTTGTGCTGTAAAGTCATCCATCTCCTCTTTCATAGGAAAAAAATAAATATTGACAGCTGGAATACAGAGCTGCATACAAATTATCTTGTATCAAAACTCTACAGATGCACCTGTTCACTACAAAAAACTGTGTTATGGCCACAAATGTTAACCACCATAAGAGATGCGCACCCTGGATGATTTTAGAGAGGAACGAAGCCTATTTTGATCTCTGTTGATACAGAGTAATCTAAAATTTACCCAGATTACCAAGGGTTTTGAGGATTATCCTGCTTTCAAAAGCCAAATCATGTACTAACATACACACATACATGCACACACTAACAACAACTACAAGTGAGACAAGCTCCAGTGAAATTCATTTCATTGTTGGTGTGTGTGTGTGTGTGTTTGTGTGTGTGTGTGTGTGTGTGTGTGTGTGTGTGTGTGTGTGTGTGTGTGTGTGAGCGAGTTATTGTTTGTTTTTCACTTGCATGTTTGCATGCCGAGTTTAATTCTATATCTTCATTCATTGAGCAGGCAGCATTACACACAGATGACACCCTGGGGTTAGAAAAAGTTTTATCTGTGATGCACACTTTTCTCCTTTCAGCTTTTTCTTTTTTTTTCTGAAAACAATCTCTGTGCACTTTGCAATCACAAATAATCCGTCGCCCCTCATCCTTTGTCTCGGTATTGACCGGCCACAAAGCGGCCACTCAAGAGAGCAGTCTGCACTGGCTTGCACTCAGCACCGCTCCATCATACACACATCCTCACAGAGGAAGAAAGAGAAGTGGAGACTGTTGTGCACATCTCAAAAGCTCAGCAACAAAAGGTAAAAGAGACACCCCGCCAGGTGCTCCAGCTATACTGCTGTGAACTCAGCTTTGGAAATGAGATGGGGAGAAGGTGCTGGGCTCTTACATATTGGTGCACAGTGGGGAAGCGGTGAGGTCTTTAATTGGAGGCATGGAAGTGTAGGAAGACTGCAATTTAGTTTACCTGGTAAAGAACCTGGACAAGTTACTTTCTTAACTGTGAGAGAGTTAAGGGCATGCCACTAATGGTGTTCGCTTGGGCCAGTTGCACCTTTGAGACTATGGAGATAATGTCTGGTGGAAGATTGAGGAGGGAGGGAAAGCAAGCTTTTGGTTTTACCCAGCTAAATTACAAAGAGGAAGAAAACAAGCCTCTAATTTGAACTGTTTATCTCGGATAGATATTAAGCCCGGAGTAAGTAGCTACAAAGGATATTGGGTTCAATAACACACACACAGGCAAACACTCGCACACATTGACTCCCCAGTTCCCTGCTCACCCAAGTGAAGGAGGGGATTAAGGATTTGATTCACTTCTGCCATTGTCTCTCCCACCTGCCAGATTTCTGCCTCTTAATCAGGCCAAAAGCATCTGACATGATGCACAGGTATTCTCCAAGCTTGCTCAAGGCTCCCACAAGACGCCGTAAATGATTCCCCGGGGTGCTTTGAGTTGCCAGTGCGGAGGATTGGGAGCCTGCACATATTATGATTGGTGAATGTCTCCAGACAAGGCGATGCCAGAGGAAGGGATGTGTATCAGTGTTGTAATGACATCATCTGCACAGGCTGTGACAGTCAGGGCGATTTAGAGTGGAAAAGTGTTGGCTGTTGCCATGGGCAATCACAGGGAAAGGCTTGAATGGATAATACAGATCAGGCAACATCAGTAAGATGCTGCATTCACTTCCTCGGCCTTGCCAAGTGATTGCCACGGTGACAGTAAGCGCCTAGTAACAAAAGTGTGAGCCCTATCTTAATCACGCCGTTATATCTAGAAACTCCTCATGGCAAAAATCATAATGTCCGCCGGCCAGAATTGATTGGCTCTTAACTGTTTTAATCATTAGTTTGTGAGTTGCAATGAGACTGACTATGAATCAGCGGGAGCGTATAATAAATGCTGACACTTGTTTATTAATCCTTGAGGCTGCAGGAGATAAATCTGGAAATGATGAACTTACTGTACATTGTGTTCAATAAAAGCATGATGACACCTGCTTCCTTTCTAAACACAAGCATAAAGGAATGAGTTGATTGATTAAATTGGGGATTTCAGACCTGCTTTCAGGCTTTTTTTTCTCTTTTTTCTCGTTATCACTGTTATGATGAAAATCCCCTTGCCTCATTAAGAATCTGTCAGCGAAGTCTTATAGTAAATGGCTTCATATAAAGTAAGTTATTTTAATATTTTCCAGGTTAAATTCTCTCTAAAACTTTCCCTAAATGGCATAAGTTTGCTTTCTGTATTTAAAATTTGATCATTAAAAAGACATATTTCCTCAAATTGCTCCCTTAATTGAGTGAGATAACCCCGTACAATTATCATAATCCATTCATTCTAATGTTCATTTGTCTTGTGCCTATCTGGATCTCAGTCCGCTATATGTTCTCAAACCTTTAAAGCCAAAGCACTGACAGATTCTCCCATGGCACAATCAAAATGCATCCAGAAACAGATTTTTTATTTTTTGTGGGGGTTTTTTTGCCGTTTTTTGACCACCACATAATCTGTCGAGAGCTTGGCAAGCCGCATTCTATTTAAAACTCAGACCACCTCTGTCAGAAAAGCAATTACTAGTGAGGGTTTCATTTTAATTTAAATGAGATTACATTACAGTGACATGAAAAAGGGGCACTGTCAGGGTGGAAAGAATACGAGAGCTCCTTTTTATCTGTTTCCCCAGCACTGGGATTGGGGGAAAAAGACTTGCATGAAGAAAGACTGTGTAGTATGTATGTGAGAGAGAGTGCATGTCAAAGAGTGTGTGTGTGAGACAGAGAGAGACAAAGAAATACAGACAAGAGTGTAATGTACTGTATGCCTATGGGTGCGCAAGCATGTGTGTGCATGCGTGTGTTAGCGTGGCGCATCTTTAAGCGACCAGCTTGTGAATATTGAAACGCTCGCTATGCTTGGAGACAGAGGAGAACAATTACTGCAATGCCGCGGGCTCAAATCAATATAAAAGCCCTGTGCAAAGCAACATCAGTGACATAAAGCTATATGATATGTCATTTTCAACTTTTATTTTCATGATCCTTCCTCTAATCCTCTCAGCCCACATATCTTTGTTGTTTTCTTTCTTCATTCGAAGCCTCTGCAGGCTGTGTGCATTCAGAGTGTATCACGGAAAGGCATTACCAAGCATCCGGGGTTGGCTTGCTCATTACCTGGTGCACAAGGGAGAGTCATGTCACAGGAAGCCGTCAAACCAAATTTATGGTCAAGTTGCAGCATGTGTCTCTGCCTAAAGTGAATTCTGAGTAAGACAGAGGCGCATCATGTTCTAACTGCTTTATACTCTTCTCCCTCTCCCTCTCACCCTCTCTGTTTATCCATTCCCTCCCTTTTCTCATGCTATCCGGCCTCGAATGGAACAGCGGATGAACTTGGGATCGAGTTCATGGGTAAGACAACTTTTCATTGAATGTGTGGAGTGTTCGATCTTTCATGTGCCTTGTGTCTGTGAAATACCATACAAAACACACAATCCATCACAACAAGGCCGCTCACCTTGGAAAATTAATGTGGGCCAGTCGCCATGGAAACACAGTGGTGGTGAATTAGGTGTGTTCTGTCTGCATGAAGAAGAGTACCGTAAGAGAGGAGTGATGTAATGAGGATAGAGCAATAAAGACAGATCGCATGCGTGAATGTGTGTCTACCTTCCTGCTACATGTATGTACAGTCATTCTAGCAGCACTTTATGAAAATGTTACAGCATATATGATGCGAGAAATGTCATCCAGTTAACAAAACAAAGCCATTTTTATCTGTTTGTGTTTAATGGTGTGTGTACTTCATCTGGATTTGCAAAAAGAATTCATCTAAAATAATGCAAAAATGAGCAAAAAGTCCACCAGTAGCAATAGAAATACAATATAAAACTCTTTGGAATTGCGTTGATATTATTTTAGGTGCCTTTACACCTTGCAGGTGGTTAACAAATCTTTAAAAACCAAATTATCAGCCTCTCTTCCTTTAATAATGACCCACTGTTCTTTGTCCAGAGGGAATATACAATCATACCCCTCCTAACACACACACACACACACACACACACGGGCTCCACCACATTCATACTGCTTTTCATTTTCTCTTTTTTGCCATCTCTCCCTTGCTCTCTGCCTCCCTTTTGTGCATATAAAAAACCAACATTGCGTGTTGTGAAGTTTTCCATTAACACGGCTCCATACGCCGCCGTCGTATCACACGCTTGCTTCAGGAAATAGGAAGAAGGAGAAGAGAGTCTGAAAGAGAAGCCTGCGCACAACATTCCTCAGTTGAGTGACTTTAATCTGGGGACTAAATTAGTTCAGAATGCTACTGCAGGTGGGTGGATGCATTAGAGAAAATGAGAACAGAATTGATCGATTGATAGCTGGAAAGATGACAGACAGAAGCACAGATAGTTGTTGTTTTTTTGGTTTTTTGGGGGGCTTTGAGGTAAGCACTATGCATACTCACCTGCTTATTCATTGTGTTCCATTATGACTTCTTCTTCAGCTTTAGCAGCGAATCTTTCGATAGTTGTTATATAAGTCCAATATGTGACAGTCTGCGTCTGAGACAGTCAGAATACAGTAAAGCTGTCTTTTGATTCTCTTACATTCTGTGTGTATCTCACTAGTTTGCTCTGATGTATTTCAGTCTGAATACCCCATTTTGTCATGGCTACTTTAGCATGGTCTTCATTAGAGCGTTTTTCTTGTCATGTGTGAAGTGGTTGCTATACGGCATAGCTGGCCATATGGGATTGTCTTGTCCTTGTGTCAATACGACATGGCTCAGTCAGTATAGCTGAGGCTGTTCGGTTCGTTCCATTTTCAAACATGCTCATGCATCTAATTTCAAGAATGCCTCGTAGGCATCGGGCATGAAAGGCCTGTAATGGTTTTATGTACAGACTGCATGTTGGTTTTTCCTTGCAGCCATTCAGCAGAGCTTTGTAGACAGCTGTTTTTATGTTCTGATTTTAAAAAAACCCTATTTCATCTATCCAAAAAAGGCAGAGGCTTGTCTCAGGTTGTGCTCCACATGAACGCTGATGATGTGGCAGCAGGGGAAGATATTCCCCATATATTTCAAAGATGCAACTGTTGAGAGGTCATTTCACTGATGGTAAAGGCTGGAGGGTTTTCAGGGGCACCAATATACAAGTGACACATTACTTATAAACAAAGAACAGAGGCAACTTATCTGGTTCATTTGTAAAGTGCAGCTTGAAGACATTCCACTGCTGTGTTCCTGACAAATTACAGGACAGGTCAAGAATCTGCGAGTCAACAACTTCTGGGCATCTCCACCACTCAGACATATTATATTAGCATCAAATGTGCGATCGGTTACACAATGCACAGTAGAACCTGACAGGTAAATCACAGAGCTGATATTGGCTTATCATACATGCTGTATACATCATCTTATATGCTGGCACATATAGAAAGACAGAAATATTAATGAAGGTAAAATAGCACCATAAAAATATATTTGATCATTTTATGTAATTGGAGTTTAATATATTTTTTGTTTTATCAGTGCTTTAGACATAAATTGTATTTAATATACAGTATATACAGTTTATGGTATTGCTGTAATTTAATTTCCCATAAAAAATAATTATATAAAATGTTCTCATATCTTATGTTTTTGCAAAAAGTTTTTCCACAAACCTACAAATCCTTTGTGTACATACCATTATCACAACTCTTGATAAACAAATTAATGATATTTGAAGGATATTGCTAGCCTAAATGTGTATTATATGTTTATGAAAAAACATGACTATAGGCAGATTTATTAAGTTTTGTAATATTCTCAAATACTGATATTGTCAACCTCAAAAAGTACCAGTCAGGCTCGAATGCACATTAAGTCTTAAACTAGTAAATCACAGTCTCTTTTCAAGATGATAAAATACCGGCAAAAACAAATAACTATAATATTAATCCTAATCTCCAACCGTATTTGTCGTAACAAAAGCAAAACCCAATATATTGATGGCCAAAGAGCAAAACCTCCTATCTGAAAAATGCACTTTTTTGAGAAAACTTGTTTTAAAAAAACTTGTTTTCTTGCAGAATGTTATCTGTTAAGGATACCCAATACATAATACACTGTTTTTGGACAATATTATTATATTATGTGGTATTGTTTACGGTATGTTTGTATGGTTATTACGATATTCTTGACACATAATATACTAATATAGTCCAAAAACAGTGTATTATGCATTGGGTATCCTTCACAAATAGCATTCTGCAAGAAAACAATAAAGGTTTTTTTATTTTTCTCAAAAAAGTGCATTTTTCAGATAGAAGGTTTTGCTCTTCGGCCATCAATATGATCATATGCATATGTATTACAGCCATTTTTGATTCATCAATTCAAAATACCATATTGCTACATGGATACTAATTTGTCATTTAGCCAGCATTAAATGTGCAATTGTATGTCACAGCTGGCAACTGCTACAGCATTTCTTCAGACTTGCTCTATTTTTTTTTAAGTATATCCTGCCTCCTTCTCACAAGAGCTGAGTGGGCAGTTTGAACCTCTGATATATATATTTATCCACATATTGTATCCCCGGGATGTGTTCTGATGTTATCTTTATCTTATGCCAGAAGCATTCTAATATTATAAAGGTTTCCCTCGGGTTTGAACTCAGTTACACCATACTATCTTTTAAATGTATTGATACAGCACTGACGTAACGCAGAGGAGGAAAATGGAACGAAATGCTTGGTTGCACCCCTGTGTGAGCTTTGAACACAGGAAGCTCTCTAACAGTCCACTCTGCCCCTAAAACAAGAGTTGCAGGAAGTTGATAAACCTGGGCAGACAAGCATGGATGAAGAAGACCTCCCAGGACAGTTCTCTGTTGACAGCACAAAAAGCCACAGACAAGCCCTCAAAGGTCATGAACAGGTTGCGGCGATGTTTTCTGCACTTTTCCTGCAGTTGTCAAGGTGGCGAGATCAGACTCGGGGGAATTATTGTTTTTGAGTGATTGAGTCATGTCACAGGAGGTTGTGTTCAAGGTCATGAGTGACAGTGGGACAGAGAAGTCTCTCTAACTCAGTGGATGTCAGTGGATTAGTTACATACCATGTTGCAGTGTTTGGACGGACAGCTTTATCGTGCTCATCCTGTCCACTACACAGTTTGTTGTGAGAGTTTTTTTTTTTTTCTCTCAATAAGCCAGTGCATGCACCGCCTTCACCCCCCCGCATCATGCACTATGGTAAGTAGTGCAGCTCCACAATCCAGCTGCTCAGCCAGACAGATATCTGCTGGGATCAACTGCTACTTGTCCCAGCTGCTTGTGACCTTAAGCCTCTGTTGCTGATGTGCAGGGGTCTGACAAGAAGCTCCGGGAGCATTCATTTGCTGCTAATTCCCTGTCGCCATCAGTCTCCCAATGCTGACACACATACAGTATAGGCACGCACACACACTCAGCGCGGCCCCTGCTGTGCAGACAGTCCATCGGTGCGCCTGCTGGGTTTGTCTGAACGAAATGATTATCACACTTCAGTTAGCACATGTCACTGAGCCCTGCCTGTGTCTGCCATGCCCCTATCCTGTGCTCAAACACTGACATTTACTGACAGCAGCAATGGTCGCTTTATGCTAATGCACATTGTGGGTGGATGTCTGTGTGTGTTCGTCCGCCCGTGTTTTTGTGTGTTCGGTATGTTAATTCGTGATACATCTCTCCCTCTCCGCTCAATCACAGCCGCAGCCATATCCTTTGTGTCACAGTAGAATTTCAATGGCCTTAACTGTATTCTCTCCTCCACAGAGAGCGGTGACACCTACCAGAGGCAGGTGCTGTCCATCTTCAGCATTGCCTCAGGGATCTGTCTTCTTGGAGTGGCATGTATGGCTCTCTACCGCCGCAACAAGTAAGCGATGCCAGCCAGCACCACATTAGTGGAGTATCCCCCCCCAGCTGTGCAGAAAGAGCACTTTACTATCATGGCATGGAGCCCAATGAAATTCTGAGTCAGCTAGAGGATGTTTTAAGCAAGGCATCAAATCTAAATTGTGCAGGATGCATTTGGGACAGATACTCATGTAAGAAAAAGAAGTAATGGCAGAGTGTAAAGGGGGCGTTAATGTAGGTTGTGTTGATTGAATGGGACTTTATAAACAAAATCAGGGGTTTATTTTCGGTAGTGTAGAGTAGAGCTCTTAAGAAGTGCAGCATCTGTCAGCGTGACCAGAGAGCTCTGGCTCACTGGTAGTATGAGTGCACCGGAAATGATCCAAACCCAGAGTCCTCGTTAAATTTAATCTCTTTTTCCTCCAAATGTAGTTTGACAGTGTCGCTCAGATAGATGGTTTCTCTTTGCTAATGCTTAGGTTTATTCCGCTCCCTAGTAAAGACCCAAAATTTCCTTTGTATCAGTGCTTCACAGAGACAATTAGCGCAGTTGCATTCCCCATATTGTTTGAAGACTATACAGAGGAGTTAGAGATAAGACAGCTACTTCTACATTTTTAAAGACCCAAAGAAATGAAAATCAAAGCCTAGTTAATTATATGTGGTTGTTACATTTAGTAATCAAGCAGGATATGGAAGAGGGACTACATATCACAATAGTGCTGATGCTTGCCTAATATCCACCAGCAGTCGCTGATTATCTTAGATTGGACTATGAAATTAACTTAATTAGATAATATGTATTGTACCATATTATACAGTATTATTGAACAGGTTCTTTGAAGTTGTAATTGAGTTAATTGTGCTCTCAGAGAAGCAGGTGTTCAGTAATCACTCAATCTAGATTTTTGTTCTTTTGTACCAGTTTTGCTTCCCACATTTCAACTCCTCGCTTTGTCTTTCACTCAGGAAAAACTCGACAGGGCTCGGCTGCAGAGAGAGAGTTTAGCAACCTAGTGTTAAAAAATGAACATTTAATGGCGAATTAACATTTAATCCAAAAGTCTTAAGCATCAATTAATTTTTAATCCAATCAAAGTTTAATCCAAAAATGAAGGAACACTCTCATATTTAGCATAGCTAAAAGATGCCATTTTGCTTTTTCTGTCTCACATTTTGCTTTTTTATCATTAAGGGAAAAGATCAGTAGCAATTATATGATGTAGGTGAAATAAATGATATTATGCTAAATAACTGGAAACTCTGCTTTAGTTGATAAATTAACACCACTTAACCATCCAAGCAAAATGTTCCCTTCGTAGTCTGAACTAATCATACGTACATCATCCATACATTAAATCACCGTTACAAGCTCTGGTTTTCTTTATAGTTTTAAAGTAAAGATCTGGACTCTGTTGTCTCTGGTGACATTTCCTGGAAATCTTTGTCTTTCTTTCTTTTCCCTGAATATTATCACAAGAGCATGTAATGTTCGTTTCACGGTACATTGCCTGGATTCAATTTTCACTTGTGCAAAGACATCTTCTCTCCTAATGCTATTTTTGTAGCCCTTTTTCAGCACTTTTCATCACCATCAAGCTTTCAGTTACACCTCTGAAAGATACAAATTGACTGGTGCTGATTTTGTCACCCTGACCTTTCAAGGCTCTCATACATTTACGTTTGACAAATGTTGTCAGATCTCGCAGTTTCACCGTTAAGACAAATCAAAAATTGCTTTTTAAAAATCGGAGTAATAAAAATGTGCATTTGTACATTGTCACATTTTCAATACACATGCCTACAATGTATAGTTTTAAATCCTTCCTGGCATACAGTAGACAACTGTGACAGTTTTATTGGCAGTTCTCATCTCAAGGCTCATGTACTGTATTTGATGTATGTGCCTGTTTTTACACACATACAGTAAAGTGGGTGTCAGGAATAAAAGGTAACAGGTCAATAAAAATTATCACCTACCATTTCTGTTAGATGTGTGTGTGTGTGTGTGTGTGTGTGTGTGAGAAGAGATGGCTAAGAGAGTCGTAGAAATCAATGACTAGACTAAAAACAGTTATCGGAGGGTGTTATCATTAGAGAGAAGGTTTCGACCGCTACAAATAGAAAATACTGCCAGACATTTTATAGCCAACTGTACCACCATGGTCATCTTTTGTATTCCAGCCCATTTCTGTCTCATGGAAATATTGTTGCTTTTTAATTACTTTTTAATTAATCTGTATTTATGAGAGACTTGAAAAATTGCGAACCTATCCTTTAAGTCTAGAAATTATAGCTGTAATATTGTAATTTCTATTTCCTTCAGGAGACACAGGGAAAAACTCCAGGCTCATTTCTCCGATGGCCGCAGCCTGAGGGACTGCAGCATCAACGCCTCTGGCCTCATGTCCAAATCTGCACCTCGGCCTCAATACAGCCTTCAGCTCCAAAAGGCAAGTCTTAACCTATAATTGATTTATTTCCAATCATTATCATCTTTAGAATATCATTTTTAGAGCACTGAAAACAGAGTGCTTGACAGGATGATGTATAATGTATGTCTTAATAATCTCTGTACTGGCTCAAGCCTTTTGTTCACGCTCATATCTGACAAGGCTCGAGAGACAGTGGGGTATTATGGTTTAAAATAAATGCATCATGTGTTATATAGGAAAAATCTACTTGTCATGTTCACAATGACAGATTCCCTTGACGAACTGCAGATTGGAAATTCTAATCTGTAGCGTGTCAGGGATCCTGTATTCACTGTGCAAGCACAGCAGCAGTACTATATAGTAGAGAAATAATGTTAAGTGGCACTTTTCTCGTGGCCCTTTCACTACTCAGAACGCCAAAACTGTATTTTCAGACTGCCTTCCAGTCACTTTTTTTTTGTATTTTTTCGTAACAGAGTTAAAAAACAATTAGGAACCCTCAAAGAGCTTTTGAATGAAAAGAAAAATGAAGTTATGTGATTGAATTATTGATTAATGAAGAGACATAATACCAAGACATTCTGGAGTGAAACCCAATGAGCCAAAGGAGAGAAAATCTAATTTGGGCAACTCTTTCCAACAGTAAAAAAAAAAAAGAAAAAGCATGAAAGAGAGAGGACAGGGTGTAGACACAAAAGAAAAAGTTGCTGGAAAAACGACTTACAAGCCACCACATCCTGCGGCAGATGCTGCAGGAGAGAGAGCTGACCCCGACATCCATGGAAGAGCAAGTGTAGGATGTAGGTGTCACCGATAAGGCTGATGGTCTCTACAGAATCCCAGGGTAATTGCAGCCTAATGCACACTTGTAAAGGTCTCATCAAGAGAGTGCAATCGCCACAGCGCATTAGCACTTCCCTGAATGCATCCTCTTTGTATGGAGTTAGAAAATGGTCACATATTGTGTTCATTTATAATTTGCTCCTCAACTTCTTTGTCTTTTTGATAACGTTATTTTTGGTGAGGAATTTGCTCAGCGTGCAGCTTTCTGTCATTGTTAGATGATGTTATATCCAACTCTACTTTCTTATAATGTGCTCCAACTGTTTATACTGCAGATGTGGAAATTTCCTGGTATAACTGACCCTTACAAACTGTAAGGAGATAAATAAATAAATCCTGTAGTACATGTCAGTCAGCCACGATCACAGTTGTTCATATTGTCTGCCATTTGCATGATCTTCTTTGTCTTTTTTTGTTTTTTCCTCTTTCTTTTTTTTCTTCTTTTTTATTCATGTCCTGATTTAAAATAATCTCATCTGTTCTTACTGGAGATTGCAATATGATCCTTTTCTTCCTCAGTAAGATAGAAGGCTTTTTGGCCTCTTCAAACACCAAGAAAAGCCAGAGTGATTTACTGCAGTGCCTTCAAGCCTTCAACTCAATCAGTATTGTGTACTGCATGTGTTTGTGTGTGTCTGTGAATGTCTGTGTACATGCTTGTCTTTCCAGATAACCTTTTCTTTTTTCTTTTTAATTTTGTGTAAGACAAGTGATTACAAACAAACAAAACCCATATATGACACAGGACAGTACAAACGGGAGAAGCAACAGGACCAGACTATAACCCAGACAAAACAACATGAACAAAAATAAATAAATACAATTTTGGCTTAATACTAGATGCATGTGTGTAGGTGTGTCTGTGACTGTGTCTGTGTGTTAATGTGGGTAGGTGATAAGTAAGGTGTAAGGATATAGAGGGGAGAGAGTGCAGAAGGGACAGAAGAAGAAGAAGAAGAAGAAGAAAGCTACAGTGCTGTTGGGAGGGTATTTCTGGTTGGGGTGCCAGGGTGACACTAGGATGGGTCAGGCGAGCTGGGGCAACTCTCTAATAACATTTTGTGACAATAATAGTGACGGTGATAATGATATCACCATTACAACAACAACGGCCATAATATTAATATCAATAATAATAATAATAATAAACAATAACAATAGTAACATAATAATAACATCACAATGAGGATGTTAGTAATAATCATTGATAGCAGTAATAGTACTGGTGATAGTACTGACGATCATAGCAACAGCAACAACAGTGATATAATAATATAGTGTTAATGTCATAATCAGAAATAAATATTGAAAAAAAAAATTACACATATCAATAATTATACAAACAAGAGTATTAATAATAATGACACTGTCATTGATAGTAACAATAATAAACCGCGACAGCACTAATAATAATAAAATAATAACATAATGGCAATAATAATAATAGATACCTGCAATACCAACAGGCAGTTGTGGCTCAGGAGGTAGAGCGAGTCATCCACTAATCGGACAATGTCGAATGCCTCATGTCGAAGTGTCCTTGGGCAAGATACTGATGCTAAATTGCTCCCGAAGGCTGTGCTATCAGTGTGTGTGTGACTCCTGATGTGCAGGCACCCTGCATGGCAGCCTCTGCCATCAGTGTATGAATGTATGTTTGAATGGGTGAATTTTGGCATGTAGTGTAAAACGCTTTGAGTGGTCTAGAAGACTAGAAAGGCGTTGTGTAAATGCAGTCCATTTACCATAATAATCAATACTAAGAATATTAATAAAACCATTGCTACTAATCACTACTACCACCACATTAATAATAACAATAATAATAACGATACTAGTAACAAAACCTGAATAAAAGAAAAAAGATATAATATTCCTAATATAGTTTAATTTGCTAGTTTGCCTGCCTTTTCCTCTTTTTTTTTCTTTTTTCATTTGCATGATTTTCCCTTAAATATGTGTGTGTAAAGGTAGGGAACACACTTCACTGATTACAAATAAGATGCAGCTCAGATTACATGAAAATGTATCTCTCGGGCTGGTGTTTTAGACACGGTTGCATTTTGTTGTCTGAAATTCTTAGTTCAGGTTCAGCCTTATTCTGTCTTTTTTTTTCTGTGTTAGTACTTTGCCAAATGTAGCCTCTGCTGAGGCTCTTTAATAATGCAACAGTGTCTAGTGTCACCCACTGAAACAAACACCCCTCGAGCTACTGGCCCCACCCACGGAACTGCAGTTGGCACAATCTCAAAGCTTTTTGAGGGTGTCATTTGAAATTATGGCTTTGAGCTGTTGACAGTTGAAAAGTGGTGGAACATTAAATATAAATGTCGGAGCTGTTAAATTGAAATAAGCAAGAACAAATTCAAATGTGCAAAACTCAAAATGCAAGAAGCAGCAAATAATTTCACTCTTGCACATACAACTCAAAAACCTGAAGTGTTGCAACTGTAACGAGTCCGCAAAGTTCTACCGACACCAAACCAGTTTCAGCGCATCAAAGCCCAGTTTAATGTATTTTAGTCAGATACAGGTCCATTGTCCCATAGCACAAACACAGGCTATTATATTAACACCATGACTGAGCGAATGTGGCGACAGCAATGTATGAGGGCTCAGCATGCAGTGAAGCTGTGTTTCCAGCCACAAAATGCTTTCAGAGGTGGACACAGGGAGGAAGCCAACGGGAAGGAAAAGACAAAAGTAAAAGACAGTAATAATAACACCACAACACAGAAACACAAGCTATAATAGAACAGCATGAGGGAAGCTTAAGGTGGGATGTGAAAGATCACCGGCTATAAGCACCCAGGAGGGGGCATGAGCTGCACAGGCCAAGGAAAGATTAACAAGTGAAACCTATTTTTCCACAGATTTGACACAGCGACCCCAGACCACTGCTTCTCTCCACCCACTCCCTCAGCTTGCGACCATCTAGGGAGAGGACATGTGCTGTGGGTGGTGCAGCCCTACAAGTCTTCTGGTGTTTCTATCAAGGATAAGTTAGACTGACAAAATGGAAACACTGTACAAGGAAGAACAGAGCAGAGTGTTCTTAAGGAGGCTCAAAACATTTCGGTGTATGCATCAGAACACAGCGGGTTTGTGCGTGTGTGTGTGTGCGTGTGTGTGAGTGTGCGTGTGTGTTTTTGAGGCAATAAGGTGGAGGATGAGCGCAGTGAGCTGGAAACGAAAGGCTGGCTGTGTTGAGGCAGGTGCAGAAGGGAGGATGAAACTGAAGTCCATTTTGGTCACTGTCTTCCATACCATCCCTGTGATAAACTGATGCATCGCTAGCGTGTCTGTAATGTCCCAAACAATATGTCAGCTCTCTGGACCAAGGCATTACAGCCTAAGACACTTACCCTTAAGGTGCACTGAGCCGCAATGGAAGGACTTACACTGTATATGCTGACATCATTGTTACACAATGATTTCTGCAGCAATGCTCCAAGGCTGAGCCTACTAAAAGGTTACAAAAGCATATATCTTTTCAAAATAGCCACATGCTCCCGGTACCTATATGTACTTTACAGCTCTGAACTATTATCTCTGACTTCTTTGTGCACCTGCCCTGCCACACGCTGCATTTGTACATATTTCTGCGCGTATGTTCCATCTGCGATTGTGAATACCTATGAATACTTGCGCATCTGGAAACATTCCTTGTGCATATGCTCCCTCCATCTGTGTTTGAATAGCGGTTTGAATTGCACACACTACTCATACAGTAGTGTTTGCGCCTGCACTTAACTATAAAAGCACAGACATTTGAACAGTTGAAAGTCATATATGATAGTGTGAATCCCTTTGAGGCACTTTTTAAGGAAGGGAAAACCAAGGAAGAAATGTAATTGCATAGTTAAACACCTTTCACCACCTTGGAGAATTAAATTAACACCTCTGTTGGGATAAAATTGTGTCTCAAATAAAAAGAGGGAGGGTATACACCCATGAGACACATTGCAATGAAACGGAAGTGCACCAACATGAAGGAATAGGGGCACCCAGACTGGGAAGACAAAGATACAAAAACTCATTTCCTATCAGCAGAAAGCTGATTTGGTGGTAACTAACTAGTCCAGCCTTGTTCTAAGAAGAGACTGAGCCAACCTCAGGAATGATTTAGAGGTAGAGGTGAGCATACTGTATGAATACTTCATGGGAATAGAGAATTTTGAAGGCTGCAGAACAGACCAAAATCCAGACGTCAGAATATTGTAATGAAATATCTGATGATGTTTTATTACAACAAAGTCAGTTTATGTTTTCAAAGTATCACAAAGTACATAGTATCTTAGATAAGACTTGAACCAAGAAAGCACCTACCTCAGATGATTTTCAGATTATTCCATCAAATGTATGAAAAAGTTGAAGCAGAATCATTTAAGTAGAGGATCATTAACTATTTTTGAGTGCAGTTTGTGGAATTAAAATATCCAAAAACCCCCGACTGAAATGTTTAAATAAACAGGATTAGGGCAGGTAATCAGTGAATTTACTGCCTACTTTCCTTTTGAGTATTTTCAAATGAAGGGGAGGTTTGAAACAGTCTGATGTTCTTGTGGATGAAAGTACGTCTCTTGAAGTTGAGATATACAAAACAGATGCCATCAGAGAATTACCCAGCGTGCTAGTATGAACGGGAAATGTAGGAGGAATATTAGCCACTTGTATAGCAAGTGTTGTGACAGCAGAGGGGATGATATGAAAGCTTCGGTAGGTATCTCCATGATTAATAAAATGACAGGCCAGTGCTGCTTGAAAATTAATAATGCTGTCAAGTGTTACAAACTCTACACTTATGTGCATGTCGGTGCATAATTTTAAAATAGCTTTTTTTTTTAAACATTTTTCTATCAGGTACAGCCTAAATTGTCTCATCTTGGCACAGAGACATGGCTCAGTTTAAGCGGTGAACTACATCTGGCGGCGGCTTGTGCTGCCAGCCAATGGACTGTCCTTCTTGAAGATTGGTCAAATATCCCATTACGCACAGTTCAGGACCTTTGATTTGATAGTAATCCAAGTAGGATTAATGCTGCTCTGAATGCATTGGTTTGCCTTTCTCCTTGTTATGTAGCTGATAGTCAACATATTGATAGATTTTCTCTACAGGCTCCTGTATTCTCCCTTTGTCTCCCCTTGAAATAAATCCACATTGCATTGTGTTTATCCAAGTTGTTCACAAGTGGCATAAAACAAGGTAAAAGTGAGATAGGAAGGAACAAGTGAAATGGGTTGCACCATGCAGGGTTGCCATTGTCTGCCACAAGCTATTTATTTTATCCCCTGACACAGATATCAACCTCCAGGAAAGTTTGCCATGGCAATTGTTCCAGAAAGTGAGACGTTCTGCACCCGCGGGGTATATGAGAGGGTGGCCAAAATTATCCTATTTTCTTGCACAACTAGTGAACAGCAGTAACAGCTCCCTCTGGGAGTCAAGGGTGTAAGGGAGAAAAAGAGGCTTATCAGGCATGAGAACCCTGAGCCAGCTCTAAGTCACATGCAATTGCTTTAATGATGTACAATCAGACAGAGAGAAAGGGCAGCGCAGGAAGTACTGTAAGAGGAATAACAGAATTATCTCATGATTTAGTATTTCACAGGGGGGTTCTTGGGGCATTCATGGTCGCTGTGCCAAAGCAATGTCTGGGGCTTGTTGTAAGATAATGGTGTTAATTTTGATAAGAATAAAGGGAAAGAATTGAGGGGGGAAATTCTTTAGGAAACCATTAATGTAATCTTGTGTGGGATTAATTCTTGAGTGCAGCGGGAGTGCTGTGAGGGCCAGTGTGGAGTTTATTCACAAAGCGTCCCCTCCTAATCTGCAGTTTAAAATGTAAAGTGTAATTAAAGACACTGTCTGACTATGGGGGGATACATCAGTGAGAGAACATCCTCAACCTGACAGGGGACTTTAACCTGAGTGGGCACTGCTGCTACTAAGCCACGTATTCCTGCCATTATGTATTATACTCTGAGCATTTTTCCTGTTGTGCCTTACATGCTGTAACTCCTTGCACTTGCACACTCTTTATTTTTGATTTTGATCAACAGTGATAGAAATTAAGCTGTATCCTGAAGCCACAGATACCATGTATATTTATTTGTATATTTCACCACTTACCACATGCTCTACTCTTCTTCATTTTTGCAGAGCTGCAGTTCCCATGGATCGTCTGTCAAAGGCGGCAATGTGGCACCAGGCGCATCAACAGTAGCCCCACCTATTCTCAGCAGAGCGCTGTCTAAAGGGAAACGCTTCAGGTGAAAATGTGGCATCCTCTTATTTCCTGTTTCATATCTTTCACTCAGCCCAGATCCAGATATAAGAGGCAGCCAAGTAAGAAATTTAATCATCCCGCAATATGGTAAAATATTAGACTTCAAAAATAAAAAAACAGATCATTTATAAACATTTATAAAAAGATTTATGGTGATTATAAGTGGGAACAACTATTATATAGTATATTGGGTACCTTGCCTGTGAGCATATCCTTAGTCAGAATCAGACATTTTATAGGAGGATTATTGGTTTATCTAATTTAATAAAATGAAAAGACTGCCTCAAAATAGTTGGGAGAGTAGATTCTTAGGGTAGATAGAGTCTTTATTTACATGCATGTCCAGTAAATTGTGCAAAGTGATAAAATGTGTACTCAGGCAGATCCTGAAATTACTACTTGCTCTCGGATCAGGAAAAGCATATTGAAAAAAGGGATAAAAAAGGGAATTTTAATGTGCGGAGTTAAACATTGATTTAGCCAAATTCTTTTCACGCTATCCTTCAAATGACAGAAGATTCAAACAAAATTAACATTTTTGCTACAAGGGATTTCTGAAGTGGTTGTGCTTTGTGATCACAGCAGTCAGTATCAAATGCTGCCATATAAAACCCTTCAGAAGAACACAGGGGTGTGAATATAGAGCATGCAACAATAGCCCCATCTGGGATGTTTGCAGAAAAGCTTCATTTCCTCTGATGATGTGGATGCAGGCACGCTTTGACAATTAATGACACTCACACCACGCAAAACGCAGAAAACTCACTCTCATGGCAAAACTTAATTTCCCTGAGCACCCTTTGCATTTATTGTTGGTAAATCACTAGAATTGTTTGATTGCTGTTAGATGTCTACTTTTCACTTGATCTGATGGTGTTGTCTTAATCACAAGCAACACTGAAAGAGTTTTTTTTAACTGTACTGTATAATAGGATACAAATGAGACCAGGTCATCTGTGCATAAAGCTCCAGACATTTATTTTAAGTTTTGTTGCTATGTGTGTTAGACAAGCTTTCAGCATTATATACTGTAGCAAGGACACACTGTGAAGCACATGAAGTAAAGTGATTAAAGGCGGCTATGTTTGGGGAGATAATGGGGAACTCACAGGTTTTGTCTATACAGGCAGTCTTTGGATGCCTGGTTGACTATGATGACAACTTTAGTGAAACCCCCGCTGAGGCGGCAGTTGTTCTTTGTTTTAATGGACCGCTGCTGTGTCACAGAGGAACGTTTTTTTTTTCCTCCAAAAGCTTGTCTATGTGTGGCTGCAGGGACGCTGCCAACTCGTCCTGGCTTTTTATTCTCCACGGTGTCATGCAGGTGCTTCATGGAGGGCAGCTGACAGTCAATCATCTGTTCAGCTTGTTCTCAGAGTAAGGGGGAGGCGGGGGGAGAACTAGACTGTGATGGATGATGTTGAGATGCTTTCGGCTATTGACCTGAGAAACTGGACCACATTGCGAGCTATAAAGAGAAATGCCCCATAAAAACATGTCAATATGCGCCATCAATATTGCCTCAGAAGGTAACCTGTGCATCATGGGCCTTATCATAGGGTATGGGTATGTGCAGATTGATTTACCTGCTTGAATGCTTATTTTATCTGCTGAACAGATATTTTGCTAGAACAGTAAAGAAAATATAGACCTCATAAATTAGAAAAACACATACCCTGCTCTTCAGCCAAAAGCTATATTGTGAGTTTACTTTCAAAGTATAGGATTCTGTTTTTCCCTTTACATTTCATAATGCTTGCTATACATAACCAAGTAGAGAAAGTGCACAAATCAATCATTTTGAATCAGTCCTTTTTACGTTTGATACATACTGAATAGACTGACCAGCATGGCTCACTCTGTTCACTCGCTTTTCCTTGTTGCTTTGCCAGCAAATTCTGACAGAAATAACACTTTCCAAATCAATGTGTCATCACACAGCCAGTGGTCAATCATTGTTTTCATAGGTGCTATTGTGGAATTTGATCAATCACCAAGATTTCATCGTTGTCATTGGATTATGAGGAAATTGGAGTATTGAAGGCCAATCGATAATGTGCTCAAGTCGAGTGGGCATGAGTTTTTCTTTTCATGCTGAGTGGGAGTGCTTGGAGTACCCTGCTGGTTCAGTGGAGGAAAGTATCTGCTCTGTTGACATACCCAGTACCTCTGTAACCTGTCATCACCCTCGGGCTCTCTCTGGTTTTGCCCAATTAAAGCAGAAACAGTGCAAAACTGATTAAAATATGTGCAGGACTATTCTCACAGTAGGACATTCCTGTTAAAATCAGACATATTTTTGGTGAATTGTGGATATAAGCAGCTGCCTTTCAGTTAGACCTTTGACATTCAACAACGATTTGTCAATGATTTGTCATTTTCAGCTAATCCTAATTAAAAAAGCACGCTAATAGCCAACAAAACAGGCATAATTCAGCTTTATTCATATCAACCTTTTACAACATCAGTCGATACAAGAGCTAATGCTGGAAAAAACTAGAGCCAACATTAGCCATGCTAATTGTTCCACAGCCATGAACATTGGGAAATTGTTATAGCTGAGTATTTTTGCACTGTTTCAGTCGGCTATTAATTAATAACCAAACGTCTACTAGACTAGTTTACGGCATGAAATAAAGAGAGAGTTCAGTTTAAGGACAAGCTAGGTCATTACCACTACACTTGCCTGAATGCACCACAGTTTAATCATACAAGCCATATACATCATCAGAGGTAATGTTACAGGCACCAAGATGAACATTAACAGCATCGCATAGCCTGGCATGGCGGCCACATATTCACACACATACACACAGCTGACAGACATAACAGCATCATTGATCAAGTGTATGGATAGAGGTACACCGGCACTAACACGCTCAGTAACGTTAAAAATGACAGTTGAACATAGCCTGGCACAGTGGCCACATAAACCACACACATGCACGCACACATGCACACACACACATACACACACACACAGATGGCAGACACAGCAA
Organism: Thunnus maccoyii; assembly: GCF_910596095.1. Classification (NCBI taxonomy): domain Eukaryota; kingdom Metazoa; phylum Chordata; class Actinopteri; order Scombriformes; family Scombridae; genus Thunnus; species Thunnus maccoyii. Next base: position 14,230,474 of record NC_056552.1, read on the forward strand.
CATCAGCATAAAATCCAATTGGCTGCAGGTACCTGTGCTTTGGCATGGAGGGATGGATGTCATCGTTGGAGGATCAAGTGCTAAGTCACATGCTGCTGCTGTCAGGGAAAGGGCTGAATTAGCAGACACGTACGTGTCGTTTCTACTTGGCACTTGTTAAGTAGAAATTGGCGCAGGAGGAGGTGTCTGGGTTGAGAATGATGGCTGAACTTGAGCTGAATTCTCTTCCTCCTGCTCCTCATGACGTCTTTTTGTGACTAACTTAAGCAAACTGATTTGTGTCACCATGGTTTTTATCTAAACCTACATTAAAAGCAGCTGGATAGTGGAAAGTAGGCTTCTGTTCCTCTGTGTAATGCGGCAATCTGGCCCATCTAGGCCCACCCACAGCTACGTGCCTAGGACTACGGGATGGATTGTCATGAAATTTTGTACAGACATTCATGGTTCCCAGAGGATGAATCAAACTGATTTTGGTGATCTCCTGACTTTTCCTCTATTGCCACCACAAGGTTAACATTTGTGGTTCAGACTGAAATATCTTAACAACTGTTGCTGCCCTGAAAAGATAGAAGTTCAATAAGGAGAGATCAATTGGAAGTGTATAGGAATATTTATTGATGTCAGCAACACAAAGATTCTTGGCGACTAGCAATGTGAAGCATCTTCATAAAGCATAGGCCCTTATGAAGATAGGAGATAGGACAGGATCCCCCCGGAGTGATGGTTGAGTCAAGCCAGCAGATGGTTGATGGAAACCTTTAGCGTTTCCATGGATATCATGGAGGTTATGGGGAGGAGGTGTGTTGCGCAATAGGTCTGAAAGACAGGATGGCAGATTTGCTGCGATATTAAAAGAATGGCATCTAGGGACTGAATGGCTTGAGGAATGCGGGCAGAAAGATCATTGGTCAGGTATGGTGATGTTAGAATTGTGAATGAAAGGATTTTGACAGCATGGGAAAGCTGACATGATGGAGAGAAATAGAACAGGAGGAAATAGCAGACATTCACTCATAGTGGAATAAAGGAGGAACATGAGGGAAGAGATCTTCCTTCTTGAACTTTCACCAAAGCTTTGCATTATTTCTAATACTTTTCCTGTAGCACCACAAGCAGGTCAAAGTTTACACAATACTTTGGTTTATGACCAAATACCTGCAAAGGTAATGACATTTCTATAAACGATGATGATGTATTTCACTGACTTGTCCTCTAGCGCCACAAGGTTGACATTTGTGATTTTGAGTGAAATTGCTCAACAACTATTGGATGAAATTTGGGACATTCATGTTCCCTTCAGGATGAATTGTGATCCCTTTGGTGATCCCTTGACTTCTAGCCAAAATAGATCAAACATCAACATTTTAGTTTGTTCAATACTTTGGTTATTACCTGCTAATCATCAGCATATTAGCATTGTGACTGTGAGCATGTTAGCATTTAGCTAAAAGCACCACTGTGCCTAAGTACAGCCTCACAGAGCCATTAGCAGGACTGTAGACTCTTGGTCTTCTACCTCAGTTCCTTCTCTCCTCTCTTTGATTCAGCCATAACAAACTAATGATTATGTAAATTGTATTGCTTACTGGTAAATTACTATTCTTTTCATATGAATATGATACCCCAGCCTGATGCTTTGAACACAATATCAAGGTCATTTATGTATGCACGGGTTAAATTTATGCTTTTTTCCCTCAAACGTTGAACAGAAAGGTCAACCCATTACAGTCCATTTTACATGAATGAGCACAAAAGATGAGACAGAGATGTTACAGTGGATTAGTAAGCACTGTGTGGAGTGTTGTGTTAAATCACTGATATTCATTCCCATTGTTGTTTTCCCCTCTGATTATAGGAGTAGTTCCCTTTCGCTCAGTCCTGCCCAACAACGGAGGGAGAACAATTACTTCAGGACCCCACCAATTTCCAGAGGAAAACACAAAATATCGACAAATCTCATCGATGGATCCAGAGTGGCTGGCCATGTATACAAACACTTACAGGAGGATGAGTCAACAGATATGGAGTCCATAGGAAGGTGAAACTTTTTCTGTTTTTCTTTTTTGTTTTGTTTTGTCATGCTTATCTGAGCCTCAAAGAGGAAATTCTCTGCACACTGAGGTCAAATAGATGGTTCAGTGATACAGCCCCCCGGACTAACTGAGGTTAAGTAGGAGTGGCAGAGGGATAATTTTGGGAGAAATGAGTTTATGACTGAAATGCGCTCAGTTCAAATCCGTGAACTGGCTTATGAAATCTGATCCAGACAAATAAATGAAATCTGCTGTGCCCTCCTTCAACTGGGACTGTCACAATTAATTTGGAGAACACACTTGATCCCAACCGTATCCTGATACTGGGATAGAGCAAGATATGAGTCTGTGTGTAATCCTCCCTTCACTTGCCACTGGGCTGCTGCTGTGAATGAAAATGTGTTTTTATCTGCAATGGTTTTATCAGGGTTAGAAATACAACGACAGCGCCAAAGCTAATTAACAGATGATACACGAGTTCACATGATTTTCAAGATGTCCGGAATGGTTTGATTTTGGCAAATGCTCCAGCGTTATGTGAAAGCTTCATGGTTTATACAGTATATCAAAGAAATTATTTAATTTTCTCTTACAAACTGAACACAAACCCACATTGGGCAGCTTTAAAGAACAAGACTACAAATTCCAAAGCATTAATTTCAGGCATTTACACATTTTGAATTCTCATGCTTGGCCTGATGTCGAGGAAGGCCAGCAAGTTGCCCTATTTTCATGGCTATCATGAGTGAAGTACAGCTACTGGCGCTGTTTCAGGAGGCATTAAAAGCAGGAAGGACTTTTGGCAGAGCCACCTCTCACCAGTTGGCTATCTGGGGGCTTAAAATAACTTCAACATTTTAAAAGTACAGTCTGATGCTCTCCGCTGGCATGAGTTCAAAAAAGTAGCCTGATGTGAAATCTTCTCTGACACATTTGTTATCAAAGAGGAGCATTCATCCGGTGTCCTCAAGGAGGGAAGAGATGTGAAGACAAAGTTGCGCATTATTTCACATCCGTTAAAACTTTTCTTTTTGCCCGAAAGACTTGGAGATTATAAATAAGACTGGTGGTTGCTTAACATCTACCAGAGCTGGAAAATATTTATCTTACACTGCTCATTGAGGTACTTGTTTTCCTAAGTAGAATAACGCATAATGTCAAGCAGCTCCACAGGCATTTCCACTTAAAAAAGTAACACTGAAAACACTGAATAATTTTAGGTTTTATTTACAGATGCAGACGAGAGCGTCTTTAAGCCTGAGTAAGGCAGTCCTATTTAGCATATGACTCAGAAACAGCCTAATTTGCTGTCAGTGTGTGCAACTTGAGCGATGGCACTGTTATCAAAAACGCCTGTCATTAAAGCAGTAGTGTCCCTCGTGCATTCCACACACTTAAAAGTGCCTAGCAATGTTCCTATTAGCATGCCAACCTGATTGAGCGTTACAGTGACTTGTAAGATACACTGCAAGCTGCCAAACTCTTTATGTGACCTATTTCCATAATTTACATTTTTAAACAAAGCTCCATGGAGCTCAGCAGTTCTTTCAAATGCTTGTGCAGAGAGATCCTCCAGGAGCATAACAGTTTCCCTCCTTCATACACACACACACACACACACACACATTCATTCATGTGCTCAAGCACACACGCAGAATAACAAACAAACTAACTAACTAATGAAGAAACTAATGAGAATTCTTTTTTAAAATCACAAAGGCAAAATCTGTAAGCTATAGGCAATTAAATCTAACACAGCATTTTCAAGTGTTTAGGAGAAGAGATGAAATAAGAGGGCTTCTCATCTTCTTGGGGATAAGATTGCATTTGTATAGTTAAACAGTTTCAGATCTCATTAGTCATTGATAATTCCCTTACAGATCCATCAGTCGAGTATGGCTTTCGCTGGCCTCCAGGAGGCTGAAATGACCTATTTCTAGACTTACCAGACATACAACACCATGCTACCAAGCTCACAGCCCCCTCCTCCTCCTCCTCCTTCCCCTCCTCCTCTTCTTCCTCCAGCCCCCACCTCTCCCTTGTTGCCATGGATACATCCTCTCATCTCTGGAAATGAGAAATGGGAGGTGGATGGGAGAGTGAGAGAACGAGAGAGGGAAAGTGAGGAAAGAAGGAAGATTGTGCAGAGATGATGAGAGTGCAGTGGAGGAAAGATGGAGGCGCAGAGTGATGCGCGCCATAGAGAGTGTAAAAAAAAAAAGAAAGAGGCGAGAACAGCAAACAAACACGAGAATAACCCTTCCATGTTTTCCATTTTGTGACAACAAATCCCCAGCAGAGTATTGTCAGTTTCATTATCCGCTGTCAAAACATATATTTACCCATCGAAGATAAGTGCAGAATTGAAGGCAAATTTGCTATGGAAGTTATTTTTAGATATGTTTTAATCTGCCGGATTTACCTCCAGCTTGCATCTCCCCTCTTCTAATACCGAGGGAGGAGTGGGAAAGTAATTCAATTATTTAAACTTGGTTATGCTACAACCAGTCTCTGAAGGCTGACAATAAAACTGGCTGTCTCCTAAGGCTAAGGTGATTCTAAATGTGAATTGAGTCTTCAATAACAATATTAGCTCTAGTGCACAATTCTGCACATATACAAACATACCCACTTAGCTCTGGATAAGTTCCCTCTGCTTTCCTGTGTTATTTTCATACTGAAAATGATGTGTTTCAATCTTGTCGCCACTGTAATACTCCACTCTTTTGAGATCTTTGACTGCAGCAACGTATTATCATGCAAATATACATGCAGAGACTCTCACACCCATTAGCACACCTACATTCACCCCAATTGTCACATTACAGTATGAGCCTGTCAGACAAGGCGTGTTCAGTGAGACTGCACAATAAGTTTCATGTCAAAAAATCAAAATTAAAATACACATATAAGTCCAAAAAGGCTTTTTTTGCCCGCATACTCACACTGGCCAGGGTCAGGAATCCAGCAGCTGTTTTGCTAAAGCCATAAATCTCCGATAAGGCATTCATGAGAGAAGGGATTTTTCAGTTAAACATTCATGCAGCAATAATACAGGCTGCTCATGCTGAGGATTATAAATAATTACACAAAGATTATGAAGGAACAATACCTAAATAATAATCATTTTGGTACAAGAAGGTTGCTTTTGTGGAAGTGGTGCATGGAATGATGAGAGGAATGAAATGGGTGAAAGCACAAAAGCAGCTTTATCACCACATTCTATATTACTCACTCTCTTTTATTCATCTTAGGAAATGAGTGTCTAGAACGAAAAGGTCACAGCATAAATGACTTGCTCTCTAATTCTCACCCTGCCATTTCTATTCTTTCTTCTGCCTGAAGGTGTGATTCTGCCAGCGGAAGGGTCGGCACCCTCCTCAGCAGGACCTCACTCTCTCACTTTGCAGCCAGGAAGGGATGGACTGAGGTCCCTTGCACCCGCCTGGATAAGGGAACAACCTTCCTTCCACCCTCCCTGCGCACCCGCTCTGTGCCCATCATCCCCTCGCTCCAGGCATGTGACCGCGAGGCAGGGCATGCGGACACAAGTGACCGGAACCAAGGGGGACTTCTCAAGTGGCACCCCATGTTGGCTGGAAAGACAGCGGTGCCAATTAGCAACCCTCCCTCTACCCCCCGTGAGACTGTTGTGCTGGCGCCTGGTGTTATGCCCAGCAGTGTTAGCCCTCCTGCCACCACCGCTGCTCCAAGCTCCACACAAACACCCTCCTCCATTGAAATTACAGTGGAACTCACGCCGGAATTAAAACAGAAAAGCCTTTCCAACCCCATGAAAATGTCTGGGTCTCACAGCGAGATTCATTGCGGTGGCACAAACACTCTGGAGGCTGGGACTGTGCTGGAGTCAGAAGGGAAAAGTGTCCAATATTCAGCCAGAGTTCTCCACACAGGCAGTGGTACCAGAGGTTTGAAGGCAGCAGGCCAAAGAGAAGCCCAGGGACCGAGCCAAGGTCAGACATCCCTTGTGTACGGAAGAGCAAACATCTCCTTGGCCACCAAAGGACCCAGCTGCAGAGGAACTGGAAATGCTTATGCAAGGCCTTCTGCAAGCTGATTGGATTAACTCTGTAAAGCTTCAAAGACACTGTTTTCAATAACTATATACCTTTGCTGGTGTCACAGGATGGTTAGCAGGTGGGACCATCTGTGTGGCCACATGGACCAACAACAGATGGCTTTCAATTTCTGAAGGAACGCAAACAGATTGAACTGCAGAGGAAAGAATATTGACACAACAAAAGACATCCAATTCTAAAGAAAAAGAGACAAACAAGCACACATTGTGAATAAATGTGACTCAATAAGGAAAACAAAACCGTGACTTGGGTGGGAGCTTGACTTAAACAGTGTATTGAAAAAATGCCACTATTTAAAGGGAGCTTCTACTTAGAAACCAAAATAGTGTGTCATCTCTATGTTGTTTCTCTATTGTAAAGAAATGAAATTATAAATGTCATATAATATATGTCATATAGACGTATATATATTTGACATACAATTGTGACAAAATAAAGACTAAGATAACAGTGTTAAGTAAGGGCTTTGTTCACCTCGATCCATTTTCACTTCATGACCCTGAGAATGTCTGTGCTTGTTTTCAACTTATTGTCTTTAATATACAAAAGAATCAATATAAATATACAAAAAAAAAAATCCAGAGATGTTCACGTCACTTCTCACACAAAATATTCCAAGGTTAGGATAAATATCATCTGAATTATGGCCTGTACAGTATCGCCATGGCAACTGACACCTGTAGCATGCACTTCTTTCTTTTTCAGGGTGGATTTAATCAGACTACACCCAACCTAAAAACCTAAAAACAGCTACACTAATTAAGTATAGCTCATTATTTTTGCCGCAGATATTTACCAGATGTTTTTAGATAGCTGAACCTCAGCTCAGGTGTTTATGTGTGTACGTATACTGGTGGGGGGTCCACGGGGGTAAAGAAGGTGCAAAAGAGGAAAATAAATCATTTCCTCTCTTTAATTCTCATGTTTAGGAAGAAAATTCTTCAAGCAACTCACAATGAAGGTAAAAAAGGAGTGGACGATAAGGGTTAAATATTTGGTGATGTGTACTGCATGTCAAGAAAAGGGTTTTTCAGACACTGAATCATAAGAGCACCTCAGAGATTTTCCATGTTCACTGAGTGCAGACTATACTCCATTATTTACCATGATGCACTTAATGCTGTATGTACAGGCTAACAAACACAAAGAAAGATCCACTTCGCTGTTTGAATTTCAACAATGGCCATGAGGTTTGTGGATGGAAATGAATCATAGCCGCATACAAGTCGAATACAAATCTTTATTTATGCCTCATTTATGTCAAATTCTGAATATCCGAGTTTTTCTTCCATTCAGATTTGCAGTGGCTGCTGGCAACACAAGGTAAGTTGTACAGGACTTACAAATGGGTATTAGTGAGACTTCTTCATCACTGCTCTGCAGAATAAAACTATCTTGAGTCTATAAGAAGGTTTCTATGAAGATTAAAGTGAACCTCATTGATCCCCGAGGGGAAATTGAGCCAAGCCAGCTGCAAAGGAAAGATAAAGTTGCCATAAATAGAAAATATTTAGGATTCTAAATACATACAGTTCCTGATGGTTGACAGAACTCACCATGTATTTTGCTAAATTCTCAGATTTGCATACTGTATTTGCCCTGCAGTGCAAGACCACAAATAGAAGGTGTGCAAATAAAGACGAATTATTATTAAAAATTAACAGGAAAAGCTGAATAAATTAATGGAAACAAATGCAGATGGACATGACGACCACCGATGAGAGCACTGTCCACCACTATTATTAAGTGTTAACTAAGGAAATCAAAAATAAGATAAGAAGGAGATTTTTTAGAAGAGTGGTGTTCAATTACTCCAGTAGAGAGACAGAGACTTGAAGAATCTATGACACGGTGCGTTGAACCTATTCTGGAGGCTCATGGTAGCCAAACCTCTTATGAAAACATCTATCTCTATGCATCACTGGCTATTTACAGCATTATTGGCTATCCCTGATGTTATTGGTGTAAATGTAAGCAATATGTGCAGAAATCTGCACAGGAAGTTAGTCAGAATGAAGGAGAGTGAGGCACAGCAATTACCAGCAGTATCTGTGGTGACACCTACAGTAAGTGACTTTGCACACATCATTAGCTGGAGATGAAATGTAAATATTTGTAGCACACCTGAAAACCTGTCAAATATAAAAAGAACTGCCTCAAGGATATGTCTAGTGTCATGGAAAACTGCCTTAAATTCTCCAAGTTGTTGGGAAAATTAATATGTTGTACAATATGGAGATTACAGGAATCTTTTAGCATCTCAAAGATGAAACACAACAGGTGTGGTTTTTTTAATAAAAAACTAGATAAAAGAAGCTCTTATCCATTGATCAGCCATCACACCAACCAATGAGTTAAACCTATAGGAGTCTTTAAACATATTGCTATGACAACAAAGCATCCTGACAATTTAATAAGAACACATCACAAGATTCGGAGCTGTCGAAAAATAAACGACATGGCCTACATTTACAATGACCAAGCATATTTTGAAAGTACTGTACATCTAATTAAAAGAATATATAGACAAATGATAATTATGAAATGATTAACATAGAAATAAATGATAACTTAAGCATGCAAATGAGTTTTCTTTCACACTTTTAGTTTAATATTTGAACAGCAGTTCTTCATCTTACATTATGCCATCAGAAAATTTAAAAAAAAACTGTTTACCTTAACTTATTGTAACACTACAGGAAGCTAAATGTGCTTGCATACTGTACTGTATATGAAATTTGCACATTGCACATTTCCTTTGTTTCGTTCTAAAAAACAAATGTTTGATCCAAATATGTTTGCTCCTGACAAAAACAGCTTTCCAAAGATAATGTTTACTTGGTTTATTTAAAAAGAGACCAAGAAAATTCAGATTCATATTAATCATATTCATATTTTTGATTTATAGACATATACAGTCTTGTTAATAACAAGACTTGTTAGCATGCTACTAATGCCTCTAAGCAGCAGGTGACCATAATGTACAGATGTCATCCCACCATTAGATTTTTGAGCCAGACACTCTATAACACTGGACCCTGAAACTCCAAAAATCTCAAAACCCACCTTGTGGAAAATTGCTAGTTGAGATGCCATGTTGCACTCCCTAACTTCTTTATTGATCTTTTTTAGTTGTACATTCACTTCATAGCCAGTGTGAAAGGACACCATAAAGTGTGAAACATTTATCCTAAACAGCACAATATAGAAGTTAAAAAAAAAGATTTTATAATGGAATCCTGTCAGAGAAGTTTCTCCCCGGTGTGGCACTAATAAGAGGCCATATGGATTTGAAAAGTAAGTTCAGTCTTTTATCACAGTTGACACCAAGAGCTGGAGAAACGACTAAGAAGAGTCGCCATTCTCACTGTCTGCTGATTTAGGACCTCCTACTAAAAAAGAAAAAGACGGCGCTGAGAAACCAGGGAAGACCCATCTGAAGTTATGTGACTTGGTGAACTGTAGCCGTTACTGTAATCAAGACACGGAACACTGAATAAGCTGCAGCCAAGGTTTAGAGAAAAAATATGACTTTGATGTCATATTGTCTCACATCCCTTAGGCCTTTATTAGGGATTATATTAGACATTTCACAAAAGATGATATTTTTTGAAGAACATAAAAAGAAGTATGCTTTTTTCTGTCAGTTTTACTAAAACATCTTAGCACACACTTAACAAAGGCACCACTCTTGGGTCCATTTGTGAACAACATGAGAGTACGCTGACTTTGTGAGGGGGGCTGGGACGCACATAAGCATGGACAACAGCGCAGAGGATTAAAAAGTAAGTGTTCTCATTACCTGAAATGAGCCAGGTTTGTTGGAGGTGGGCCCTGTAGCCGTTCGATTAATCCTCATTGGTGTTGGCTCTTTTATGTTTCAGAGGAATGTCGCACACACATTGGTCTCCCTCGCCGGGTGTGAGAGGAATACTAATGTGCCTGAGGTGCAAGGGGACAGTGAGGTTCCCCACCAGATGGCATGGAGATTATGAGGACAGCAGGCCAGCATGTGTAATGCAGCACAACTAGTGTGGATGTCTGCTAACATCTCTCACCAGCTCGCCTCGACGTGGGATACCAGGTGATATTTAACATATCAAGTGGCAATGTTAGATACAAGTGGCAATTTTTTCTCCTGAAATGAAATATCATTTGTTTGTTTTAAGTGACAGCTGCTGTACTCAGCTGACATGCAGCAGATTCAGTAGCTCAATTGTCTGACCTCCCATTGTACAACAAACACACCAAAACAAGTCAATAGAAGGATATTCTGTCAATATTTAGGTGTAGCTTCTGTCTAACAGTGATTGTTTAATGTGGTACAAGTAATAAAGTTTTTTATTTAGTTTTTCTTGCCATCTGCCTTGTCCACTATGTCTCATCTTGAACAAAAAGATTCTCAAAAATAGAAAGTTGCACCACCAGCTTTACTGTCCAGTGTGGGAGGAAAGGTGGGATTCTACCATATACAGAATATTTGTAGCTCTCATAAAGCTTGGATCCTCTAACATTAAATATTCTTAAAATAAAGGCAAAAAAGAACAGTGGTTCTAATATTTTTAGCCATGCTAGGGATGGAAATGTCAGTCTGTTTTTTTGGTCACTGTGATGGTTAGTTGGTCTACCACTTTGGTCCAGATTGAAATATCTCAACAACTATCAAGTGGATTGCCATGGAATTTTGTACAGATGTTGATGGTTCGCAGAGGATGAAGCCTACAGACTTAGGTTATCTTTTTCTCTAGCACCATCATGAGGTTGAAATTTGTGGTTTTGAGTGAAATGTCTCAACAACTATCAATGAATTGCCAAGAAATTTGGTACAGACATTCATGCCCCCCTCAGGATGAATTGTAATAATTATGGTGATCCAATGACTTTTCATCCACTTCCACCATCAGGTCAAAATTTTAATTTGTCCAATACTTTGGTTTATGACCAAATATCTGCAAAACTAATAACATTCCTATCTGTCTCAGCTGCATTTTGTGTTTAGTGCTAATTAACAAATGTTAGCATGCTAACATGCTACACTAATGGCAATTTTAATGCTAAATATCAGGATGTTAGCATTGTTACTGTCACCATGTTAGCATTCTGGTGTTGGTGTTGTCTCTACGATATCATAATTAATGTTGCTCCAGGACCATCGCAACTGACCAATCACGTTGTTGTGATCTCACAGCTTTGCAACTTGAGGAAAAAGACAGAAAAAATACAGAAGGGCCGCTCGTTGCCCGCTCACACGCATACTGTTTTCAGAAGGGAACAGAAGGTAAGCATTAAAAATACTTTCTTTCATAATATGATAGGACATTTTAATCCCGAGATTGATCTTTTGACATATTTCCTGTACACTTTTCCCGTGGATGCATGAAGCTCAAGCTTAACCTAGTTAGTCTTGTGTGGCCAACCTTTGGTAAGACCAACTCATTTATCTTTATTTAAGGGTAATTTACTGCGTAGCCGCTCCCGCTGCTGTCAGGCTGTTTGTTCCAACAGTTTGAGGCACTGACAGCCACTGTATGGACATCACAACACCATGCATTTCCAATGGCTAACGGAGCTAACAGAGCTAACAGCTAACAGAGCTAACAAGTTAACACAGAGCTGCCAACTCGCATTGACTGTGAAACTCACGCAATAGACACTTTTCACATACTTTCACACCACACGTCAATTTTCTCATGCAGTGAAAAACAAATTATAATTTATAACATTGTAATGCGAAAAGAGGATACTGACATGGCACGGACAGACAAAACAGAGCAGCGCAACAGCAGCAACGTGCAGCAGCAAATTATTCAGATCATCAGGGGGAAAGCAAGAAATACACAAATATGTTATATTGTAATTTATTCCCATGCATGCTGCTGAGTAATCTCAGTCAGCAGCTGTTCTGGCAGCAACAAAGCGTCTTTCTATCTACTCTCGTGCCGTGCACATGCAGGCAGGAGTGAGAGTGAGTTATTATGGTTATGGGACGCTCTGTGTCTCTACTACCATTTTAGGCTACATAATGTTTATATAAATATAATTTCAAATATGAAATAACCTTCTTCTGATAACCATTTCCTGTCCTGGTCCACCTAGTTATATACTGTTCTTGATGCAGTCTTGGTTTTCATTGCACCCTCAATCTAACTTATGAAGACTAGTGCAGATGGCTGTTTCTTGACTTAATCCAAGAGGTTAGGTGGTGTAGAAATGCAAGAAATTTGTCTTAAATTACAATTACAAATACAACACTCCAGTAAATTAGCCAGCTTAGTTTAACATCAAGTGCTGGCTAGCAACTGAAATGTGGTTGTGATGCGTTGCTTAGCTATATAAAATATGGCCTGCGAGGTGTCATGTTATTATTATTATGTTTAATAATGACTTGAGATATAGGGAACAGGATAAAGTCAAAGAAGAAGAAGTGCAATTTATTTCCCCAATTTTACCCGACAGCACGAGAACAGCTGTCATTAACATGACCATTACACACAGCTGCACACTGTAAATAAGGAGTGATAAAAATTCATCACTCATAAATAATTTATAAGTTTATAAATGCACCTTTGATTGACATTTTACCAGAACACAGTTGAGGCTGCAAAAATAATAACACAAAAAAATGCTGACACCAGGAGATGTGAACAAAAAAAAACTGAAACCTTTTAAAAACAGATGTAATAACAGAGCATTTTATTTTAAAATATTGCAGTCATTTTGTGCATTTGAACTTGTCAAAAACACCTGTCTTTTAAGGGGGCTGCAGTAAGTAGATGAGATTGATGTACACATTGAACTGAATGTTATGTTAAACTATGAAGCTGCATGGTGTTTAAAATAAAATTAAGTGTTCAGAACTTCTAATGTGGACCAGAGTGAGTCAATGAAGTGTTGTGAGTTACTGAAAAAAAGTTATTAAACTATATTTATTATGTAGAATGAAAAAAAAGAACTTCAATTGGGGAAAATGGTTGTTAACTATCTGGGACAATTGAAAGTAGAATTTGGGACAGTTGTGGGACACTGAGGAAAAAAGTTAACTTTGTTAATTTTGTTAGTGAAATTCTCATCCACTTACATAGCAGTCACTACTTTAGTGTTTTGTGATTTGGCCATCCCATAGATAGTGACAAAGGGAATGTCCTGATATAGTTTTATGATATTTGAGGAATTTTAAACAGTTAATATAATCTTCAACCTTTGATTGGATGTAAGGCTTAAAATGTTGTTTCCAAAACTCTGCTTTGTTTCACATAATCATGAAGTGTGCGTACTTACTGCATTACTCATTGAGTTGAAAGATGCCTTTATTGATGATGTCAGGCATATTATGAAGTGACCAACTAATACTGGCAATCTTAACCTGATTCTTCAAGATTCATTACAGTAAGATGTTCTGGTAGAAGGTTAAGGCTGGCAATAGTTAATTTACTGGAAGTAAAATGTGGCAGAAGAGCCCAAATTCAGACTTGCTTAACCCTATCTGGGTTTCACCAGACCCATATATACTGTCAAGAGAATTATTGCAAGTTCAAAGCCTTCCTAATGGAGCATGAGTAGCATTTTAGAAAACAAATTTAACCAACAGATCAAATATTATTAAATGTATCATAGATCATAGGCCTCATGCTGGAAACATTCCTCGTTTTCTAATGAATTCTTTCTCATCTCCCCTCCTCTACAGGGGATCAACAAGAAGGGGCTAAGTATAATACAACTACAACATTTACATAAAAGTTTAAACCAGTTTGTCATATAAATCAATTCATCATCTTTTTACAAATCTGTTGTGATCAAACATTGTTTAAACTCACAGTACTCAAATCACAAAGTTTCCAGTTATGCATACAACTGTATAGCATGTTGGATTTTTGTGTCATTAAGACTCAGTGATGCTATCATACAGTTTGGATGTTTTTTTTGTGCTGTGTTCAGTGGACTCACCATAAACTCAAAAATTAGAATGTAAATTGATAACCTACAGTTCCTTTACAAGACAGTTTAAAAATGCCTTAATGTGTTACTGAGTTAATTCATTGAAAATTCCAAATTACAATAAATTATTTGTGCACTTATTGCAGAGATGTATTACATTTAATTACCACCCATGATTCATAACAATACACATCTTTTATTTGATTTTAAGGGGGGAAAACACCATTCAACACATTATTTCTCTAAGTTAGCAGGTATTTATAACTCCCTCCACTTATTTATGACATTTAGCATTTTAATAGGCTTTTAACAATGGCAGGAGGGAGCACAATACACGACTAAAATTAACTTTATTTCATAAATTGTTGCATTTTCTTACTGACAGAATTAGACCATGTTGTGTACACCACTGATGAATGATGAATACAAATCCAACACAATACCACAAGGATTTATGATGAAAAATTCATTTTATGGGACCAGTATGAGCTACTGTACATGTTTCATGTGTGCACTGTACAAATATTAACCATCTAAGTGCTTTAATCCAAAATTAAATCATGTACTCTTACACATTACAGCATTCAAAAAATGTAGCCTATTTAATACACTCAGGACTCAAAGTGTCTTGGATTTCTTACTTCTTGTTTACAATTGTTTGTACTGATATATAATGATATCTTGTCATACTTTGATAAGACGTCTGGCATTAAACTATGGTGCTTCTCTGGATCTCTGCATGCGAGTAAGCTTCCTTGTTTTCTTTTTGACATATCTGTATGATGACTACAAAACAGAGAAATTAGTAATGGCTATTTGGAGAAATGTGGAGTAATGCACTGACTGAGTGGGACTAAGAAAGTTTTATTTCTGATATTTGAGTTAAAGTGAGTTAAGTTTATGATATTTTGCCACCACGCTTTGATAGTGATGGCAAGAATAGCATGCTTGCCGGTATCATTATTAAAGTGAATTAGTGATGAATCACCTTCATGCATGAATCATACATCAATAACACCTAATTAACACATGATCCATGATGATGAAGATACAGAAAAATAGAAATGCATGGCAAAAATAGCATATTGTCAATATTTTAGAGACCCCCCAAAATTTCACAAATCATGTTTTGAGGGGAGCTCATGTGTTATTAAGAGGAGCAGAGCTCCCCCTGGCTCCCCTGTAGTTAGCACCCTGATCACAACACTTAACCATCCTTGTGTCTACATTGTCTGGCCTTTTGTGACCGCTACTTTTAACATAATAGGTCTCTCTTTGTATTACTCTTGAACAATGGTGCGAAATGGTGAGTAGAAAGACCTTCCTTGTTGAGTCTGAGGAACTGACAAGACCTGACATATACCAATGGCATTTTTGACAGCAGATTTTTTCCCAATTAAACTCTAATGTAGCTGTCCTGGAAATACCTCACAGTGACATCCCATCAAACTAGTCAATTATCTATGGGAGACAAAGGTTCATTTTTCTGTTAAGGACACTTGCAATATATCGTCTCATGTTGTATTTAGATTCAGGAGGATTAGTAGAATAATATACAACAGTTTACATTTAGTTAGGTTATCAGTGGAGCACTTCTTATCAACTAAACTCCATCTGCTCCCCTTTGATGTAATGCTGTTCAGACATTGTGGGCTAGAATCAATAAACAAATGTTTACTATCAACAAAGAATATAAATTGCACACAGTGCTGGCATCATTGGCAACAGTCTCCAGGGCAACACAGCAAAAATACACATTAATTTAATTTATCTGATCAAGACATTATTCTTATCAATGCAGTCAGCTCTATCAAGCATTATGTTCCTGACAGAATACTAAGATTTTAGGCAGAAATCGCTCACGGCATCCAGTTGTGTGTCAAAGTTATTTGACGTCTGAGCTCGGAGCTTATTTAAAAAGTGTCAGTAATAAACCAGCATGCCTGTTCTTCATGAGGTTTCTGAAGCTACAGTGAATAAGCCCTATGCATCTTGCAACATACTCAGGTCATTAAGCACACCATTGGGAATCATAATTCCATTTTTTTTTAACAAAGTTTGACATCATGCTCGCTTAATGACCAGCCCAGACATATGGACGAGGGGGAACTAATTAAAACATCCAAAAATACCATGTAAGATTATTTGGTTGGGCGATGCTACTTCCTTAAGGTTGACAGTTTGAATTTCCTGCTTTCAATGTACTGAAACATAATACTTCAAAGATATCAAAAACAACACAGTGTCCACTGTGTTTGGGCTGTTTCTGAATCATCGGAATCCACTGATGGCTACATGATCAAGTGATAATCAATCCAAGCAGCCCATATTTTAATCAGTTCTTAATCTATTTTTGTTACTGCTTGGCTTGTGGCTACACACATGTTTAATGACTCAGTAGGTTACAGGTATAAGCCACACTAGTGCAATGTAATGCAAAAAAAAGTAAAATTATGGGTGGGCAATATGGCAAAAAAAATATCATGTTTTTTTTTTCAGGCTGGATCACAATCTTATCACGATTCTTTTTTATTTTGGTTTTTAAGACAGTTTTACAAGTTACTGAACAGTACTCAGTACTTCTATCATATAATGATAGAAATTTGTCTTAGGTTATGGGCTCACAAACAACATAAAAACAGAACCATGAAAGACTAATAAAATTACATTAAAAGACAAACAATTCCATAAATAAATAAGAGCAGGTGTGCAAAGCTGCATTAAAAAGTAGTGACAGTCTATTTGGCCTTGTTTAAAATGGATATTGCAGTGGGAAACCAAACTGAAAGTACAACCACAGCTGAAAAACAAACAGTTGATGTGTAGAAGTGTGTTGTTTCGGATAACTAGCAGAATGTGTTCCATTAAAAAAAAAGGCACCAACACAGTACACCACAGCTGAATCATGCTAGCAGTATACAGTATATGCAGTATACAGTGCAGTCAAAGGGACTCTGTCTGGTATGCAGAAATAATACTGGTATGTCTGCTGGTGGACCAAATAGGTGCAAAGTACGTCAGAGGCCATAACACCTCCAACGGTGTCACATAATGCCTTGACAGTGTTGAAAGTAGAGAGGAAGACAGACAGTAGAAAGACTGCAGAAATGAGGGAAGATGTACATTTGATCTGCAGGTCAACCCTGACATTAAGGAAATGGCGGATCAATAATCAGATCAATCTTCTCCTCTATAGCATAGATTTTGTTGTTGTTGTTTCATTAGCATAGTTACATGTACATAGAAGAAAGCAGTGTACTACTTTAAAGGGGATGTATCATGCACATTTCCAGGTCTATATTTATATTCTGGGGCTCTACTGGAATATCTTTGCATGATTTACAGTTAAAAAAAACTCCTTATTCATCTTATACTGGCTCTTTATGCAGCCCCTCAGTTCAGCCTTGTTTTAATTCCTGCCCCTTTAAGGCCCCCTTCCCAATGAGCCTACTCTATCCTGATTGGTTAGCTTCCGGAAGCTGCCCCTCGGCTGACTTCCGGCAGCTCCGGAGGCTATGTCAACAAATAATAGTTGTAGGATTTCATTTCTTTTTCCTGTTCTTTACTCAACATGTTAACTTCTCAAATACATCCATGCATGTTCAATCCTGAATATGTTAGTGGACAATACAAACAACCCATGCAACAACCTTAGCCACAAAGGCTACGTAACAAACAGCCATTTGTGGGCATGCATGAACAACTTGATGTGAAGAGGAGGAGGAAGTAGAGGTAACATTGCATTTAGATCATTCTGAAGCCTGGAATTTTGACTTTCAGCGAGCATTTTACATACGTTCACCTCAGGTTTTGGACCTTTGTCCATGTTTAACATTTTTTCATTTCATTCATACTATATAATATGCTTCATTGATATTGTGTTGGCACCAAAGAGTACTTTATTCAAAAATTCCCAGTAGCCAATGGTTAAGATAGCACCAAGGTGATCATCTCAGTGGTAGAGGAATTATGAGGTACATTCAGTATTTATTGTCGTTTTTAATGAAGCACAATTCTGTTCCAACCCTGTAATAATTGAGTTTAGACTACATGTGTTTGACACAAGTAAGCGTACTCTATGATCTCACCAACAACAGATAGCCAGTCTTCTGTATAGTGAAGCAAAAAACTGTCAACAGAAATCCTTCAAGACTCCCAGAAAAAATGTCTCTCCTCGCAGAACAATCCCCTAAACTCTACTAAACTGCTGACATGTGGAAATGACAAGCATGCTGCATGTTTTTATAAGGATTTCCTACAACACATATAAACCCTTCGGGGTGGTTATGATTGCTGGGGCATCCACAGGCCAAGGCCCCCCTGATCCTCTGGGACTCTCAAGTCATCCTGCAAGACAGATTGTGGTCATGACCTCAGACTCTGTTTTGGTCTCTGCTATAATTAGGATGTTCCCTATGCACAGGCTGTCAAGATACACACTTTGGTATTCTGCTGAGCTCAAAGTGGGAAAATCTGGGGGTGTGGAGTTAGAAAGAAGTGAGATTACCAGTTTTCTGTAGCCTGCTCCTCATCTCTGCTTGAGGGTAGCAGCTTGTGGCTTCATTGGCTGCTACTAGCATACATCCAAATCTATACAGTCAAGTTATTTGAGTTGAGTTGCATTGTAGGAGGCAGATTTCAACAAGGAAGAAGAATGGATGGAATAAAAAAGATATTTCTGATCCTGCTACATCGATTTTGATCCTTTTATTAAAATTGTCTATCATGAGTGTGAAAAGAGTGCAATGCTTAATCTGTGGAGTACTGTTTTAAGATTTTATTAGCAATCATGTTAATGTCAAGGGTGCTTGAATTAAATTAGTGTACGTTATGAAATTTAAATACATTTTGGGGAGAATTATTGAATTGAATCGGTTAGAGCGAATTATGACCATGACACCTCAGAACAACAATATTGTGACTGTACACCGTTTATAAAGATGAACATAGTGAGGTGTGATGTCACATTGGTTTGCAATGGAGCTGGTTTGAAGCCCAGAGTTGCTGCATATGGTCAGCCACATTTATTGTGGGGTGTTGCCTTTCACGCTCTGGAAACACCACAGACCAATGAAAACTTATTGGGAACACCAGGCGGTGCACACTAATGTTAGCTACTTTGGCTAAATTGTGCTAACAGGGCAGGTGTATCATAATCAAGTAACATTTAAGTTAAAGAAATATTGATCGAACTCTCAATCACAGCTGTCAATCAACGCCCACACAGCAGACATCAAAGCCTACGATAAGTCCTCAAATATTATTAACAGAGCAATAATTTGACCACCAGAACACTTATTAGACAGCCAGAATTTAGCGATTGCAACTATGACGACTCGTTGAAAAAAATGATTGACTTGGTGTTTCTAGAGAGAAGTTGACACTTTTTGAATGGGAATCAGTTATCAAGCAAGAGTATTGTGAATCTTCTGTTCTATTTCTGATAATCAGCCTGCAACCTGGCCTTATCTCCAGGTTACAACCTCAATTCAATCCGCTTCACTACCAATTGCATTCTCTTATCGCTTACCTAGCCAGTTTTCTCCAGTCCCCAGTCAAGGGTCAACTGTTCTCACTTGCAGTTAACCAGCACTTCCAATCTCTTCTGTCCATCCTCCACTGCTGTCTGTTGATCTTCAGTGCTCCAGCACTCTCATCTGTCTTAAAGCCTTTGTAAGACTTTAACATTTCTAACTTTGGTGACTCCTAGTGATAGTATCAAAAGACACTGTGGTAGAAAGCAATACATGCTGCTACACCTCCTCTCATTCCACCAATTTGACCCAGGAACCAGGAGAAAGTCTGGGCTGAAGGCAACACACACTGCATGAGTTTTCATCATGATTGCCATCAGAATACTCTGAAAGATGCTATAATCACTTAAACATAAACTTTGTCATTATTGTATTTTGGTTTGATTGAGGTGCAAACAACAGAAGTGAGGTCTTTACTGCTGTGCTGATGGCAGGAGACAGATGGCTATTGATTGAAAGTTTTATTCATAAGAGGGGGATGACAGCTGGCCTGCATTCATTTCAGGTGTTCAATTACAGTATAGTAACCTGTTTTCTACACACTTTAGCACTGTACGAGAAGTGACTGACTTCCAAATCATGGAAGGAAGATAAATTTAGTATATTGTGAATTTTTTGTTGATCTAATCCAGATCAACTTTAATCAGTGTTGTGGCCAGACCTATTTTTTTTAGATATTTGATTTAATGTAACCCATTAATGAATAACCTATTTACTCTTCCTGACTGTGTATATACTGCTTATGATAATGTGAATTTTGGTAAATTTGTACATCCTTTTCTTCATCAAATAAATGATGCAATTTCCATTTGAACTGAGAGTGTACTTCAGTAAACTCTAGAAACATTCACAGTAGAAGTTAAAGTATCAGAGGTAAAAGTAATAATAATGAGAAAATAAATCATTTCAAAGTGTTTCATTATTATTGCATTAAGCCATTATCACATTAAAGTCTCTTTTGAATGAAGATTTACCTCTGCTGCAAAAAAAGATTCTGCACTGCAGTTCAGCAGTGATGACCAGATTTTCAAGCACTTTCGGAAAAATACAGTATGGACTCAGCTGAAAATGGGTTTTATGTGGCTGAGTGGTCGATTACGCTCAGTCGTTCATGATGCTTAATGTAGGTCAGACAAAGGTCTAGAGAGATCTAACAAGGGGTCATCTCATTCCCACTGTGGAACTTAAAAAACAGGGGGAAAAAGTGTGTGAAAGAACATGTTGGTCACCTTTTGGCTTTGTGGAGTGGCGTATGTTACACTGGGCCAAGCCCCCTGCTTCATCGATTTTGATCCTTTTTTTTAAATTGTCCATCGTGAGTGTGAAAAAATTGCAGTGCTAAATCTGTGGAGTACTGTTTTAAGATTTTATTAGCATTGGGTTTCTTGAGTTTAATTAGTGTAGTGTATGACATTTATATACATTTTGGGGAGAATTGTTGAATTATTGATTAGAGTGAATTATGACCATGACACCCCCCAGAAGATTTCCACAATTGTGGCATCTCAGAACAAAAATATCCTGACTGTAGACTGTTTATAAAGATGAAAGTAGTGAGGTGTGATGCCACATTGGCTTGCAATGGAGCTGGTCTGAAGCCCAGAGTTGCTGCTTATGGCCAGCGGCATTTATTCTGTTTCGAGCCAGGAGTGCCATGTGTTACACTGGGCCAAGCCCCAAAAAAGCTGAAAAGGAAAAATCATGTAGGATGAGTGTGTAAAAAGAAAATAAAGTGTTGAAAGTTCTCCATTCTTATTACTGTAGGTCATCCAGGCGGGAAAGACCCTATGACCACTTTTCAACTCCTTTTATGAGCTCTACGTGTGTGTCAACACAGCAACCCCTCTCTCAACAGGTATTTGTGACAGCTTTCCATTGGATAAGCCGGTTCACTCAACCCCTTCTCAAGAAGATCAATATGACGGATGTTCGTGTAGATCAGGTAATATTAGTGAAGGTGAATGGTAGGATCACTTCCCAGAGGACAGAGAAGCAAAGTGGACAACAATCAAGAGATAAAGGGTTTAAAGTGCTGGTCATCCCCTGGACTCCCGTCCTCACCATAGTTGTATAAAGCAAATGCTACTGTGAGCCACCCTGACAGTTTACCACGTCGGACAGTGATGTTACAAGTAAGGCACACAATAAATTGCTGTTTGTGTTGGAGAGGGAAATTACATCCTGTGTCACTCATTTTCACAAGAGAGCATCGTCTGCACTCTCTCACGGAGCCATGTGTCAAAAGTCCTCAAATAGCCCCCTGAATTGACCGATAGCCACATGAGAGAAGTGACATGCAAATGGAGTCTGACTCCACGTTAGAGGATGACGAGAAATCAAGATGTTCATGTGTCAGCCGGGTATGTTGCCTTCATAAATAAAGCAGGAACCATACTCAGAGCATGTAGTGCAAACTACCTGAGCTGTTTTTTCTTCAGACTTACAAAGCCACTGCCACAGCAAATCAATCAGTCCAGGAGAGTGAACAGGAGATGCCACTGTGCATGAACTGAGGGCAATCAGATATAACCCAGATGGAACAATGAAATACAAGCTGCAGTATTGTCTCCCACAGAGTCCTCTCCTTTACTGTGGGATGAGGCACGCACACACCCAGCAGCACAAGTCACGCCACTTTGTACGGTTGATAATAAGACATGCACAACACTTGCAAGCAGCTACTATAGCAGTTTTAAGACCCATTATCTGGCGGAACGTTTGAATGTGATTTATGATTTCAAGGAAACTCTACAAAAAGTTGTCTGCATAACTGTCTGTTTCCTTCAGTCAGAAATTGGTTCAATTTTTCGAATCATGGTGAAAATGATGACTATAAAATTACTGCAATTGTTTCTATTGTAACTCTCAGAAACCGAGAAACTGGAGCTTCTATGCTGAATATTTGGGTGTTTCTGGCGCTTTTGTCCTCATCATTTTATGACTTAAATGTTCTATTTGAGTCTTACTTTTTTGACATTAATTAGAAGCCTTTACTCTTATCCACTTAAGTCTTCTGAGTGTATCTGGTTTCTGAATTTCAGTACAAATATTAGAAAAGAGCTCTAAAAAATATAGTCAGTGTCAACCCACCTGATTACAGTTTGGCATGCTGTTTCTGTACCTTTATGTTGACAGTAAACTTTGTAAGTTTACTGGTCTCTTTAATCTTTCTCCAGCCATTCACTGATTCCTGGTCGATAACTTTGACCCAAAATTTTAATACTACAGTTCTGACCATACCCAGACCTGATTCGGTCCAATTTACACCCTAAACTCACACTGTATTTAGATTAGACAGCTCACAAGTGACATCAGATTAGATAAAGTACAAAAGCTTCTTTTTCTCATATAACCGCTTCCACACCATCTTTTCCACATAACAATTATAGCAAATGTAGATTATTTATAGCATTCAGTAATTAGAAACAGGACTGTATGCTTTATTCTAGCTGAAACTGATGATGTAGCAGTAAAGGCACCCTGGTAAGATTCACATTTCATGTTCTGGATAAAGTGAAATCACCAGAGACCTTCTGCTGTCTTTGAAGTAGTCTGACTACTGGCTCAGACTTTGACATAAATAAATGGGTAACACTAGGGAAAAAAAAACTTCCCTTAGAATCATTTCCTGGTGTACAGAGTCAGAATTGCAGCTTTAAAGCCTGTTAAGTCAATGCACAGACATGTGACATGAGAAACTTGCCCATTTCATTCTATGTATTTCTTTTAGTAGAAGAAACAGAGGAGAGGTTCAATCTCTGGATATAGCTTTAAGTTTTTAAGTGTTATGGTACATTGCATTTTGGAGGATAAACTGGGTGTGCCCTTTATTGGTAAGATCAGCACAACATTTAAGAGTCCAGACCAGTTTCTGAAAAAAATGTCACCTGTAATTTAAAATGAACAGTATAAAGGTTTTAAATGTAGCAACTCTGCAAGAGCCAGCAGCAAAAGATGGCAGCCAGGAAAGACACAGAAAATATGTGCATAATGTTTTTATTCACACATTTATTTTCCATTTTTGTATTTTTATTCATACGTTTGTGTTAAGATATTGAAATGTGTCCAACCTTTAGAAATGTATCAATCCTTTCCAGTTGAGGATGTATTCTGATTCTGAATATATTACATTTTTGAGTACTGTGATGAAATAAGTTACTGATCACATTTGGGGCGAAATATTTAATATTGAGGCACAAAATCCTTTTTTAAAAGTATTCTGCCCAACACTGGCAGTATTATGCCATTGCAATATCTGTGGGGGTTGTTGACAAACATGAAAGTGAGCAGCATGTGTCTATTTTCCAGAGGAAACTCAATTCCTGTCCTGCAGTGATACAGATGAGAAGGACATCAAAGCATGTGTGGTATGCAAAATGACTGCCAATACTATATTTCACCTAGGTAGCGTGGTTAATCGCGATTCAGGGAGAAATTAGGAGGGCCGAACTGATACCGAGTGAGTTGCAGAACACTAAATTGTGCTTAGCTGTGTCAGCTGACAGCAGCTAGCCTGCCACACCCATCTCATCTGGCTGCACTGATTTGGCAGTCAATTAAAGGGCCTTCATGCTCACATGCTGAAAGTTGATCTGCTTTACTGCTGTTGCTGCATACTAGGTGGAGAGCTGTGCACCGTATACATGTATATTTTATCCATTAGGACATTGCTTATCAGAAGAAAGGCCACAAATAGATTCCACTTGATAGTATGTTGTTGCATTTAATGGGCACAGGGGAATGGCCACATGATGGCCCACACATAGAAAATTCAATGTGATGTTAGAGTGACCTTGCTTTATCCTCCGTGAATGGCTTGCATTTGGGATATCAGCAAGGCCACATGGTGGACGCTCATAGAAAATAGGAAAGCTGGGGCAGCTTCTGGGGTTGAGTTTGTTATAAATATTCTCCAGAGTCAACCAAGATGAAAGCACTTCAAATTTCATAGTTAAGACTGCATGATGTTCATTTTACTTATTTATTTATTTCTCAGGTCATCAATTAACTTGTCCATAATCAAGTTAATTGATAGTAGTAGAGTTGTATAAGTGTGCATTATTCAACATTGTCTACATTCAATTGTTCCATAGCTTAAAGGCAGGCTAAATGCTCACAGGGAGTGACAGGTTCAGAGCCTACACACTAAATATAAACACTGTACTTACTGGCCTTCACTATCAGTGCATTTGCTTACATGTCTTACAACAGCATGACTAATACATACTCAGTATTCAACACGAGTAGATCCACTGAGTGAAGTATGTGATCTGGACAAAAAATAGTATTGGTGTGTCTCTTAAGCTGAGCTTTAAATCGTATGTTTGCGAGGATGTTAAAATCCTGAATACCAAATGTTGTCTGACACCTTTTAGATGTGGTGGTGGTGGTGATACAGATCACCATGGCAACAAGTGGATGGTATGAAGATTTAACATCCAACAAGAGGTGGAAAGTAATTGTACACAAAAAAATATATATAGGTAAAATATTTAAGGTATTTTACTTGAGTAATTCTTTTTGTGAAATTACATGTATCCGATCAGTTTTTTATATGATCATATATTATGCATTGCTGCAAGTTAAACTGACCAACAGCATATGAAATTGTTACATTTATTTTAATCTAAACCAGCTACGACATTAAAATTCTGGTTACACTTTAATTTATCAATACTTTACAGACTGAAAGGGGTCACTCTTTAGAATTAAGTATTTTTTCTTTTTATACTTAAATTCTGCTACTAATAATTACATAATTTAACAAGTAAAATTTCAAAGCAATAATTCAACATTTTGGGGAAATACACATTCAACTCAATCGATTAACACTCTCATATCTTTCCATGAAGTATAAAGCTACAGCCAGCAGCCAGTTAGCATAATTTAGCATAAAAACTGGAAATGGGGACACAGCTAGCTCTGTCCAAAGATAAAAACAAAAAGAAAACCACCTACCAGCACCTCTAAAGCTCACTAACTGACATATCTTGTTTGGCTAGCTAGTTTCCCGCTGCTTTGAGTCTTTATGCTATGGTAAGCTAAACGGATGCTGAGCGGAGATACCAGACAGATATAAGAGTGGTAACGCTCCTCTCATCTAACGCACGGCAAGAAAGTGAAAAAATTTATTTCCCCATAATGTCAAACTATTCCTTTAAATACTTAACTTTTACTTTCAGTGGAGCACTGTGCAATTGAATGGGTTAATGGTCTGATCATTTCTTCCATCAATGCCCTATATTTGTGTGACAGATCATACACTACTTACACTATCAAATGGATTATGTCAATGAAAATTATGTAAAAGTTAATTTAAACATCCCAAAACACAACTAGGACTTGGTATTCTACATGTAGGAGATGCTTTTGTGGCTGATTCTTTACTGCTAAAATTCCTACACTGGCCTTATGCCTAATACAAGACTCTGAAGATATTCATAAAAATGGTTTTAACTAATTTGCCTGAATACATAATAGGTTTAATAAAAAAAAAGATTAAAAGACAACTGAAGAACATTTGGAGGTAAACCTCACAGCATGGCCTATAGTGTAGTATCTCTATTTAGGCTGAAGTCCCTTTTCTGTGTCAGGTGTTGAAATGCCCTCGTCACATTAAGTGGCAGATCTCAGGACACTTAACATTCCTCCCCACCCCCCTCGGCAGATGCAGTGTGTTTTTAATGACATTGTCTGCTTCCTGTCAAGTCAGCTGGGGGCTGATACGTGGAAAGTCACCTGTGGAAGGACAGGGGAAAGAAAATGTCTTGAAGGGTAGAACAGGAACTCAGCTGCGGTCTGACTTTAGCGAATGTTGCACTTACTATACAGGGGAATCAAGGCTGAATTAAACTGCACTGCAGAGCTGGGCGGCCCTATAAACTCACTGCACAAATTGCGTAGAGCCCTGCAAATTACATAAGGGTTCCACCTCCCCCTCATATCAAAGCGGGTGTCAGTGTTTACATCTTCGATGTGAGGATGAAGGGGAACTATCCTTCTGGTCACAAAAAAGAGAAAAAAAAAACACCATGAGAGTGATTTGTGGGAACAGCAATCAGGTAAACTTGTGTTCTCTCCTCTCCAAGTTTGATGTCAGCAAATAACAGTAACGTTAAGTTGATGTGCTAGCTTGCAGTGCATCTCTCTCTAGTCTGTCTGTCTTGCTAACTTAGTTGGGCAGTGCATCTCTTGGTCTCTCTGTGTCTTGCTTGCTTGCCAGCCATTTACAGGGCTGTGTTCTGTGACTTTGTGCCTGACAAAAGTGAGAGTGAAATACAACTATTTGTTATGTTTGATAAATTCCAACAGGCAATAGTGTTGAGCTCAGAAAACATAACCGTGTCGCGTATGAACATGCGTTCATATGCGTGTGCACAAAATGAAACTCACGCTTTCCAGCAGCAGTGGTGACCAGTCCAGCCAATATATGGGCGTGATGGCACTCCTCGTAAGCACACATAATTTTTAAAACAACACAATGATTATCTAGTCTCTGGACTAATGCAAGATGGAAAGCATTGGATTGACATTAACTATTGATTAAATATTGAATTTAAAATGTTGATTAGCAGGACATACTGGGCAATATTGATGCATATCTCTCAGTAAATAATAACCATCAAGTATTCACCCAAACCCTAGTATAATAGTATTTTATATTTGAAAATGTATAAAAGGAAGTCTGCGGGAGCCAGTTTGAATGGGCCTTATGCAGTTGATAAAATTAATAACAGTATTGTTATCTATAATTTACAGGTGCTATGCTTAAGTTTGTCAGAAGAGGAGATGCTGGATCATCAGCCAGTACAAGCACAGACTCAGTTGATCCACATCCAGCCTCAGCCAGTACTAACACAGACCCAGTGCAGCCAGCTTAAGCAAATACTAACACAGATGCAGTACTGGCAGCTTCAGCAAATACTAACACAGACCAAGGTGAAGTACAGGCAGCCTCAGCCAGTACTAGCACAACCAGATGTGTATAGTCAGCATTAGATACAAGCAGCTCATACCCTAACAGAACAGTTGCTGCTCCCCCAAATGACCCAGCACATTGGCCCCCAGTCTTAACACAGTTAAGTTATAGTTATAGTTATAGTGCTGTGTCAATCATTTACGATTCATTCAAAAGAACGAATCTTTTAGGTGAACAAACTGAACTGAATCACTTCCTGAAATGATCCGTTCATTTCCCAATCAGTTCAGTTGAGTTCTCAGTCAGTTGTGAGCAAACGTGATTCATGCGCAGGGATACACTCATTCACTGAGTGAGTGATTCAGGTCATTCATTCGCAGGAGGAATGGGGTGTGATCAAGACAACAAATACACAGCTGATTCAGGTTGCAACATTTAGCTGCAATGATTCAACAACACTGGTCGTGGACTGCAATCCAGATATATGACTAGATTGATATATGCATAGGCTAACATTTAATATTACTGTGCGTAGTGCCACACACACATACACACATACATAACATTACTGTTTTGAAAAGAGGACAGCTATAAGGATACATTCACTGAACAGAGCGTGTGTGTGCGTGCACGGATTACATTAATTAATGTAGCAACATTAAAAATAAACAAATAAATGAAGGCCTACATAGAACACTAATGCAAAACTGGTTTTCTTTCAACCATTTTTTAATGCAAGATTTAAAGTTTTTAAATGTACTGTACTGCTCTGATACTAATCAGCAAGGTGTTCTCACCACCTTTTGTAGATTACAATGTATGGTGAAACAGGTGGCTGAGACTGTGTCAGATCCTTTCACTGTGAGGGAATGGTGCATGTTCAGTGATTCGTTCTATGATCGTACACAGGGAACATGAGCCCTGAGTTATAGATAACCGCTGAGTCACTCAAGCCTGCCCCTCTCCCTCCCTCTCATGTCTGGAAGTCTCGAAGTAGGAAGTAGTACCAAATATTTATATATATATATATTTAAATGAACGCCCGCTACATTCAAGCCCTTGCCAAATGAGCTCACACAATGCTGATTAAGCCTATCACCGCCAGGTAAATCTCTCTGTATTTCACAGTATACAGAGTTTTTAAATCTGGTGTTGGTGGCGACATTCCTACGCTGGCCGGATGAATGCATACTGCACATGCTCTATGGCCAGAGCATGCGTACCAGAGACTTCTGCTGGCCAAGCAGCTAACTTCCAGTTAGCCCTCTGCTAACTTGAATGGTGATAAAATAATTTAATCATGCGGCTCTTCTAGGCTTTCCAAATGTTATCAGACCAAATGGATCAAATTCCGATAGTGAAACGAGTCATTTCGCAGGCGTCATATGATGCTCAAACCAATTTATCTACTGTTTTACAGCTGCAACAGTAGCAACAGAGTAGGCTATGGCAAAGCCTATGATGTCAGTACATCAACAATGTTTTTGTAATTACTCTCACTGCCAGAGGGGGGAGACAAATGTCCTGCACTCCAGCTTTAATAATTATACCTGCTGTGCACAACAGGATAGGACTTTTTTATAGCAGCTTTTAGTTTGCAAACAGTATCTTTATCCAACTAAATTCTCAGTTCACTGGCTTATCCTTCACGAATGACCGTTCTCAGTTCATTAGTTAGGCAAGCCGTGTTTCAGTTCAGTGAATGAGACTACACACTCAGAGCTCTGGTCAAGCACTGAACGATTCAGTGAACAAATCTTTTGAACAAATCTTTTTAATGTACTGATTCTAATGATTAGGAAAACTGAAAAGAACTGCTTTGCCCATCACTACTGAGTTAGTGCACAGAGGTTCATTCAAACCAGTACTGGATTTTTCTTACCCTAAAGACAAGTCTAGAAGAGAAGAAGTTTCTATTCAGGCTTATTACAGAGACAGCTGTGAAATGGGGAAAAGATTACCAGGAGCCGGCTTTCATACTTAATCAAAAACAATGCTGTATTGTTTTTGCTGTTAGCTCTTTTCTACAAAAGACTACAAAATAATAAAGGAAGGTGTGAATGACTGGTCGAATATCAATACCATTCTGAAATACCATGAAGGTAGTCACACAATATGATGATATGGTGGAGAGAACTTGAACTGCACCTAAATCGGGGACAGACTCTTGGCCAGATACAAATGACAAACAAATGCAAATGCAAAACAATACAAATGAGAGGATAAAAGAAAGAGATGGTGGGATGTGCTTACACGTTTCATAAGTATCACCCAGTCTCTGGCTGAAAGAAACCTAGCATTCAGGGGTTCATCAGACAAACTCTGAAAACCACATAATGAAAACTTCCTAAAAGAGGTTGAATTACTGGCAAAATTTGACCCCCTTATGGAAAATCATCTCAGCAAAATTAAGTTGAGACACATACAAAATCAATTGTGACACATACTCATTACCTTAGGAAGCACACACAGAATGAGCTGATACAGATTGTGGGTGACAATATTCTGGAAGCAATAGTGACTCAAGTAAGAGACTCAAAGTACTTCTCCATTACCTTGAACTGTACACCTGACATTAGTCACCAGGAGCAAATGTCCATTGTTCTGAAAAGTGTGGCTTTACAGGGAAAGCCAGAGATCAAGGGTTTGTGAATGTTGAGTTACAATAGGCTTGACTCTGTCTACTGTCATCTTAGATAAGCTGAATGAGCTGAAGATTCCATTTGAAGATTGCAGAGGGCAAGCTTATGATAATGGAGCCAACATGAAGGGCAAGCACCGAGGAGTACAAGCCAGACTGCTCAAACAAAATCCCAGAGCCGTATTTATCCCATGTGGAGCGCATACTCTAAACCTTGTCATTGCAGATGTTGCCAAATCTACAAAGGATGCAGTTGGGTTTTTTGGGCATGTGCAAAAGCTCTTCACCCTTATTTCAGCAGGCACACAGAGATGGAGTGTTTTGAAGAAATGTGAACATAACTGTGAAGTCATGGAGTGACACAAGATGGGAGAGTAGGCTCCGAAGTGTTCATGCAATCAGGTATCAGGCTTTTGAGGTTCGGGAGCCATTACTGGAAGATAGACAGACAATCAACAATCCTGTGGACAAAGTGGGGGCACGAGCACTTGCAGATGAAGTTGGGTCCTACCGCTTCTTGATTTGCTGTGTCGTATGGTGTGAGATACTGACAATGACAAACAAGGTGAAAAAGCCTCTCCAATCTGCCTCAATGCAGCTGGATATAGTAGTGAATTTAATCTCAAATGCAAAGGCCTCCCTCACTACATACCGGGATTCTCTGAGTCCCAGACAACAGCCAAAAGCATTTGTGAAGAAATGAATGTGGAGGCTGTTCTGAAAGAGAAGAGACTGAGAGGCAGCAAGAGGCATTTCAGCTATGATGCTCCTGATGAACCAGTAACTGATGCACTGAAAAACCTTGAGGTCGACTCTGCTGTGAGATCCATGGAAGAAAGATTTGAAACACTCAACCAGGTGAGAACCAAAAATGGAGTGCTGCTGAACTTCAGCACTGCTTCTCAGATAACCAGTGAATCTTTAAAGGCTCACTGCATGGAAGCTGAAAGCACTCTAACCTTTGGATAGCCCTAAGAATTGCAGTCACCCTACCAGTAACAGTACATTGGCAGAGAGGAGCTTTTAAAAGTAAAGCTCATCAAAAGCTACCTGAGGTCTTCCATGTCATGGTAACATTTGAGTGGTCTGGCCATCATGAGCATAAATCATGATGATGTCAATGATGACATCATTGATGATTTTGCCTCAAGAAAGTACAGAAGAGGAATATTTTGATGGTAAGATTTTAATTTAAATATTCAAATGTTTACACAGTTTTACTCACATTTAAGTTTGAATGGCAGAGGTGCATTTGTGTAAATGACTCCTTAACTAACTATGTGAAATACTCTCTCAATTTCTTCCAGGCAGTCCAGATAGACTGTATAGGTTTTATTTGACAATTTTGAGACATATAACTGCAGCCATAGCCTATAGGCTTATGTTTACATTGTATAGCTATTGCTAATTGTATAATATAGTGAGGACTGGACTAATTACCAGGCAGCAGAGCCAAAGCTCAGCATTATATTTTATTATTTTCTACAATTTCTTATTTATGTTAATGTTAATGTTATCTTAAGATTCTATACAAAATAGTCTATTCAATAAATATTGTTTGTTTATATCTCATTGTGTTCTGTATACTACTTATTTTTAGACCGACAGATGGAACAAACTGTTTAAAGACGGGAGGATTGTAGTGGGAGTACTGAGTTGTCAGGTGTGACTGTGTGGCAAGGGTAAATGGTTTACATGGTTCAAGGGTCAGGTAGGAGGGCCCCTACGCAGAATTTTGCTCAGGGCCCCAGGGAAGTCAGGACCAGCTCTGCTGCACTGCACCTTCACAGACACCTAACCATAAAAATTAAGGCTGTGTGTTTTTCCATCGCTGTGTTTTCTCAAATGTTCGTTCAGTGTTGTTTTAACTGGGCTCATGAGAATTATTCCATCACATGATTGAATAGTTTATGAAAATGTCCAAAGGGAAATGTAAAAATCTTTTCATCTTAGAAATAAAAGTAGAGAATGTTCAGATAGAAGGTACTTTACTAGAAAATTGGCAAGAAAGACACAGAGGGTTGGGATGAATAGTGAATGTGTGTGTCTGCTTGCATAGCTGTTTGCACATAGTGTATACTTCCCAATTCAGGTGTGCTCTGCTTGCTTAAACTCTGGTCAGCTTAATTTTCAATTCAAATGAATCTGCTCCCCCTCAGGCACTTGTCTCACCTCTTCCTGTCATTTCTTTTTCTCTTTAATTTC
Organism: Thunnus maccoyii; assembly: GCF_910596095.1. Lineage (NCBI taxonomy): Eukaryota > Metazoa > Chordata > Actinopteri > Scombriformes > Scombridae > Thunnus > Thunnus maccoyii. The sequence continues at coordinate 14,262,843 of NC_056552.1, forward strand.
CTCTTGCTGGTCATTTTTCACAGAGAATTTTCCACAGGCTTGAAAAATGCTTGCCAAGGTAAGGCTGAAATCTGGGCAGGAGGGATGACAAGATGAGAGAACAGTCGGTGGTGAAAATCCCCAAAAGAGCTGACATGTCTGCCTTGGATTTCTCTGCAGGTGAATGTATGGTTTCCATGTATGGGTACTAATGATTTAAGGTTGCATTGAGGTAGTGCCCCTTTGTGGTAAAATGGAAGAATTGTGTTCTAAAATGAAGTTGTAGAGAAAACTGGGAAGGACGTGACATGTTTCGTATTCATCTATGTGGAGCCTTTCCCCTGCTTGTTAACTTGACACAACTGAACAGAGCTTCGTGTGAGCAGTGATGAAACGATTGCACATTTTAACATTCTCAGGAGTGTTTCATTTTGAGAGCAGTTACAAAATGCCACCACCTTCCCTTTTTCTTTCCTTTCGTCTCATCTTGAGCCAGTAAGACACCAAAAAAAAAAAAAAAAGGTCAGGAGCCAGCTGCTCCATCTGTTCGTAAGCTCAAACTTAGCCTAGTGATAACATAAGTGTTTACAAAGTGGAGATTTACTGTGGAGATCACTACTTTAAAACTGGTTGCACCACGCAAACTAGTTCTTACATAGAGATTAGTTGTAACTAAATATTTTCACCTACCAACTGTCCAGTGTCGCTGTTATGCTACTTAACTGACAAACTGACAAAGCGTTACGTTAGCTTGCTAATATCCGACTAGTTGAAATTAAAAGTAAAGAAGTTATATGGAATATGGTTACATTTCACAGAAAAAACACAATATACATCAAATTACAAAACCAATGTTAGACTTCATTACCAAATAACGTTGGTTAGCTTAGCATAATCAGATGTTTACATGGTTGGTAGCCTCTTATTGGATAGCGCAACAGATGTTTCCTAGCAACCAATTTACACAATACTAAAATGTTTAGCAACCCAACTAGTGACTCACTAGTTTGAAAATGACTAGTAGTTACTAAGAACTTTGGATTTGGCCCATTGACTGTTTTACTCGACACTGTTTGAGTTGCTTTGGCTGTAAGTTTAGAATCATTTCCTGCTCTATTGTCCTAAAATTGGGCATGTAATGTATAAACACTTCCGCAATCCCTACACTGTTCACCCAGTTTGGAGAATCCCTCAAGTTTTTTGGCCACTAGGGTTCAGCAGAAACAAACCGTAAACACAACAATGACATATTATCAGTTTTCAGTGATATGGTGAACTTTTTAGCATAGAGTTCCCTATTTACACAACTGACAGCCACAGAGCAAGAGTAGTATTCATATGGAGTTGTTTCTGTGTCCACCTAAAATGTAAGTCCAACATTCCATCTCCTTCTTAGCTCTGTTTTGCTATCAAAACCCCAAGGGAAATACTGGGCTCTTCAGCTGCTATGTTCACCAGGTAGTCGCTAACTTTGTCTGTCTGCTGTTTGGTGCTGGGCAGGTAGGATACAATGTGTGTTTAGAGCTTCCTTGCAGAAAACATATGCCTGCTGTGACAAAAACAATGCAGATAAAAGCAGAGAGAGTGAACCAGAACAGTCAGCCCTGTAGAGCAGACGGGAACTGCAGGCCAGTGACAGCAAGGAAGGTATCACAATGGATTTTGTCTGTGATGCTTGGGGACAAGAGTTCTCCAGTAAATAAAATGACTTAATGTTAGATATATCTTTAAGTTGGTAGAAAATTTGTTCATCAAAGTGACAGACTCCTAAAACACAAACAGAATCAGATGATTTCAGATTCATTATTAGGTCATTTTAACATGTTAGGAGACAGTCAACCTTTGCAAGGCATCTAAGTACACTAACTATTCACAGTGAGGTAGAACTGTATATCATCAGCATAATAGTGAATACTCATGTTATAATGTAACCAAAAGCAAATATATACAGGGAGAATTAGAAAGATTTTGAAAAAATACTATAATAACACCTAGTCCACCATGCAAACTGGAAAAAGATGAATCATGATTAAAAAAAGAAGTTACATTTAGTTGTGCCATCATGTTGTATTAAAATGTATTTATTCTGAATGTATTTTTTTTTTTCAAATTTTATCTCCATACAGTCTTCCATGATTTTTGTTGAATAAATGATTAGAACCTACAGTATTATATATGTTATGTAATACTATTTGTCCAGTTAGATTACCTTAAAAACTGTCAACTAAAGGTGTTATGTTGAGCATAGCTTTGCATTTTCAGATTGACTCATTCATCAGTGGATTAGTGGCTCCACCTTATGTGCTAAGGTAAGTATGGTTGATTTTAACAAAAATGTAAAGCTTATGTATGTGTTTATTTTAGGTCAAGTTCTACCACCTTGTTTCTGCTTGGATTCATTGAAAGTTCCCTGCTGTTTGCTATAAATAGTCTCTTCCTTGATGTAGGCATCTCTGACTGAAATGTAAATTTAATTCTTTCATCTGTTATTGTATGAGATCAGATTCTGACAGTAAATTTCAGGTTATTAATCAAAAGAAAAAAAAAAACGGTACCATAGGGGATCTTGTTACTGAGTCTGAAAATGGCAGTCTTAACAAACTATTTTCAGTATTTAAGAGAAACAATACCATTCTTTAGATTCTTCACTGCTCAATTCAGGAATTATGGTGGCTGGTAATTCCTTTCATTTCTGTAGCTGGAATGAGGCTTCCTATACTGAGACAAGAAATACTGACAAATTTAAAGGATGAAATCAATCCAAAAGAATCCAATTTTTATATTCACAACAGAAATGCTTTCACAAAATCTGTAGCGATAATCTTTCTGATGATCTTTTCCACTCTGACATGGTTCAGCATCGACAAATATGAATTTTAAAATGATACTGAAAGAATTGGAAAGTCATGCTGCGGAAGAATAGGCCAATGGTAAGGTGAGGTGGAAGTAAACCCTGCCAGAAGGAGTGTTAATGATGAAAATACACTACCTTGTTCAGGATTTGATACTGATTCTTCACTGGATCAGAGATAACACTGGCATATTGTGTAGTTAGGCACGATTTAACACCATGTTCTGTGGGAGAATGTAAAACTCTCAAGTGCTGTTCTGCCAAGTAATGACTCTTTAACCAGTCTGTTCACCTTTCCAGTGTTTCAAAGTTTCACTTTTTAAGCAAAGTGTCTCAGGCATTTCTTATAAAAAGGGGGTGGGGGGTGTTAAACAGTGTATAATTAGACATTTAACCCACAAGAGAATTTTAAAGCTTTCCAAGTCTTTCTCCATATAACCTGATTAGAGACACCCAGGAAGAGGATTTTGCTGTTTAAGTCAAAGATGCAGAGAGCGATTAGGGAAACAGAGAAATGTACCAAATTGTACTGATTTAGCAAGTGATTAAGTAGTAGAGCTCTGGAGCCATGGTGGTGCTCCCACAACTCATCTTCAGACTCATAATGGCCAAACAGGTGTGTAATCAATGTAATCTCACCCTATGTTTGATTTGGGAGTAAAACAGTGGAAAATGTTCAAGGAGAAATGTTCATGCATCCAGAGACAGAAACAAAGACAAGTGTCAAAAGTTTTTCCTGCAAGCTAGTAGTGTGTCCATGTGACTGAGACTGTTAAATGATGCATGTGGTTGAGAATAGCATTAACGGATAATTAATTAATTAATCAATTAATTAACGGATTAATCGATGAGTCAGCTGATAGAAAATGAACAGACAACAATTTAGATTTAATTGTCATTGATTTTAATTGTCATCAAGAAAAAATGATGATCATTTGCGGATTCCAGCTTTTCAAATGAGAGGATTTCCTGTTTTTCTCTCTATTTTACATCACTGCAAATGGAATATCGTTGAGTTTTTGAGTTTTGGTTCAGACAAAACAAGCATCTTGGACTCTGCTTTTACTCTTCTAATATTTGATCAACTAAATGATTTATTAGACAAAATAATCAACAGGTTGATTGATACTAAAATAGTTGTTGCAGCTCTGGTTGGGAGGCCTGTAACTGGGTGAAAAGCACAAGAAAATTGGTAATACACCTCTGAGGAAAAATAAAGAACTCATGTCATGGTTGTGGGGACACTCCCCTCACAAATAAGACTGGTAGTAAATATACAGTAAATTAACATTTTGGCTCACGTTGGTCAGTCTACAGGCTAACACATTAATAATATACAACATATAAGACTTTTTCAGGGAGTTTAGTTAATATTCTGCTCCTAGCAGTTCAACTTTATTGATTTTTACATTTATATTTTGCTTGTTTTTCAAAAATGGTGAATTTTTATCTAAAATTTGAATACAAAAATGTCCAAATTCTGGTCTTTTATGTATAATAGTTGCTGACTCTGTTAGTGGAGACAAGTGCCTAGACCAGCTGTTGACTGATTGCTATGGAAATGTGTTAAATGACTCTTAGTGATTCAAACCTGTGCTTTCAGACTAATTCATCATATCATGGTACAAGTTAGTTGTGTTTTTCTGGTGTACAGCCGTAACAGTGTTGATTATACTGTATGTTAAAATGTCATTGTTTCAGTATTGCTGTCCCTTACGTCCAAGTAACAAACTACATTGTGCTTTTTTAGGATTTTCTCTTTGTGCAAAAAATAGAGGAAAAAAAGTCTAAAGCCTAGAGACCATATGTCCCAAGGCCATAAAATTTAATGGATGTGTTTAAATTCACATCCACTACTGTGCCTCCTAAAAATTTAAACATCCAGATGGAAGAAGTATAACAAGCAATTTCACATGTCAGCCAGTAACTCCAGCCAGTGACTCCAGCCCACACTGGATTGTGCCTTTTTATGCCACTAATAGGTACGCTTTTTCCTTGATACCAGACATATTTGTGTAACTTAAGACACATAAATAAAGTTGACAGCAAGGATGCAAAACCATCAACATTTACTCCTGTGAGCAGTGAAATTTGAGTTTGAAAGTGTATCAGCAGAGAGTACTTCCATAATGTTTTAAACATGTCCTGTGCACCAGAGGAGACTTACTGTACCCGAGAAGGTATAGTATAATTAGCAAAACTGCATAATTAGCAAAACTGTCTGTCTGTATATTGAATCACTTTGGACTGTCTCCAGGACAGGCAGTCTGGGCTGTTTTAATGCTAGCTGTATTGGTGTTACAAATGCAACATTAAGCAGCTACTCTGGCAGTTCATCCAAGTCTCATCAATAAGTGAGCAAGATGTTGCAGCTTTTCACATTTAGTTTGCACAGATATTTGTTGTCTTTACCATAATCATCAGAAGACTATGATATAATAGACTTTATAACCAATGGTAGATACAGTAGCCCTTGCCCAAAGAAAACCAAGCTCAAGTTCATGTGGATGCAGCTGTACTGTACAATCTTGGCAGTTGTTCAATTAGTAAGTAAGAGATAATTATTCCTCTCATTACATGGCTATTTACTAAAGAAAACAATAATTTGACACACAATATTGATTTAAAAATGATTTTATTGATTTAAAAATAATTTTATTGCTTCTCCAAAAAAAAAAAAGTCTGTTAGATTCTACAGTTGGAACTGCGTCAATGGCAATGTAAACTCTGTAGCCTTCTTAAAATTAGCCTATTTAGCATTATAATTCATGTTTAATTGAACATTTACATTGATGGTGAAGTGAGACAAAGTGAATGAGACTTCTTTGGGAATATTGATGTTGACATTTCTGTCCTCATTCATCTCTATGTTTCCTTCTTGCTGGGGCTTTGCAGCTGACACACCTGGAAACACAATTGTTGCTAATGTTACAACTAGTAACAATATTACCATTATCGCTACCACTTATTGCTTAAGTTAGTATGAAGCAATAGGCAACAAGGAGAGGCACTGACCAGATTTTTCCCTTTCTATAATGGTTGGAGCACAGTTTTTAGGGGTTTTTTTTGTGTCTACGATCATAACTGTGTCCATAGCAACGGTGTGTTATTCATAGCAGCAGTCTGCTATTCAGAAATAACAGACCATAGAATGCCATAATTGACCAATCAGAATCAAGTATTCACCAAAGCCGTGTAATAATGGTAAGTCAGCACACACTGCCTCAGATGAAACTACAATTCAAGGTTACAAAGATTTACAACCATAGCAAATTCAGCTGGCCTGATGGAAGATATAGAGAGGTGTAGTTATATCTACATACTGATTTCCATGAGTCGATGAGACATCAGGTAATTTACAGCCTGCCGCTCAGGTTAAATCAGGATTCGAGGTGCTGAAGTAAACATTATAATGGCTGCAGAGAGACTGCAGTGAGTGCAGTTTCTTTGTTTGATGTAGCCTGTGTATAGTTGTGTCTGCTTAAGAGCAGGAAGCTGGTAAAGTTTAATGAATTTGTATTATAAATTTGAGAGGGTAGGATAGACACCAGGCAGTCAAAGATTTAAAAGGAAAACATCACAAGCAACAATTTAACATGAAGTCGACCAGCCCTGACGTGAAGGACTGAACTCTTCTTTGGTTGTTTTTATGCCTTGCACGATGATCCGTCTTTGTTCTTCCATTTAATGAGGTGTTTTGGGCACAATCCAGGCCTCAGAGAGCATCAAAATTGCAACAACCTTATTTGCATGACAGGTGTTGGTAATTGTGTCTCTTCATAGTGGTTTGTTTTAGTCCATGCAAAGCTAGGGGTTCAGTTTCTGTGGATAAATGGATGACCAAGATTTTTGCAGCACTTTTCACAGTGGGAGAGGTTTGGCACAGGAGAGAGAGCTTGGAGACTTCAGTGATTGTGGAAGGAGGCAAAGACTCAAAAGAAGTGACATTCTGACGTAGATGATGTTCATTCTTACACTAATGATGTCGCCTGCTTAAGCTCTCTCTTGACTAGGGCAAGAATCTTACAATAATCTTTCATCCTCTTAAGAGAGGAAAAACTTTGCCTCGGAGACTTCCTAAGATGGATCACCATTCATATGATGTAAGATTATCCACCGCAACTTCGCAGAGAAAAAAACTGAAAGATTTCAAGGCAAGTTGTTACAAAGAAAAGGGGGAAAAAAAGGGAAATGAAAAAGCCGCCTTAGTTCAGCTTTCACAGAATGTAAGTTGACTCACTTCAGATTGCAAAATTAAAAGAAATAAAACATGGAGGTGAAAGAAAAACCTTGTGATTATGATCTTTGTAGCAAAAAAGTATTTTACTTTTTTTAATATGACATATTTCAAGGTATTTAACTCCAATTTGTGTGAGCAAGAAGTGTGATTGTCTGTGTAAGGCTACAGAAGTAAGAATACACTTCTCAGTAGTAAGGCTGAGCCAATTGTGCCAATATGAACCCCTCTTTTCTGACTGCTGACAGGACTGCTGTTCACAGATGCCAGTCACTTGACTCTCAGCTTCACATTTGCCAGATAATCTGGAGAACTGTTGAGGAGTAGTAGAAACCATACAGCAACCAGACCAGCACTAGGCCGGATCAAGTTTGGTTGGTCGAGTCAGAATCCACATCAGAGTTTTGAATTTTAAGAATGTGAGCATTTTAATTTACTCTTAGACAAAACAACACATGTATTTTTTATCTGTCAATATTTTAGATATGTAACAGAACCAGTTTTCATTGTTTGTTAAAAAAAAGGTTAAAAATGAACTTTGAACAATCTCTCTGATATGTTGTTGTAACATCTATGTGGTTGGGCGGATTTCAAGATCCCAATATACTAAATATGTGGGTGCAAATACATGATACTGTAAGCTTGGCAACTACAGCTATGGTTTTTGTTTTGTTTTGCTTTTTTTGTTGTTGTTGTTGTTTTTAATTATTTGTTTTTTTCTCTCTGCAGCCATGAGGTATAGGGTATAAGATGTGGGTGGGTACAGGCTTTTTTCTTGTTGTTGTGTTATTTCAGTAATGTAAAAACCCTGGACAGAGATACTGACACATCTGTTGTGTTAAACCACATAGGAAAAACAAATTTTAATAGTTGGTCAAAGTGTCCTCAAAGTGTTCTGAAAAAAAATTAATTTTAAAATGTACAATGTGATAACAACAGAGCAAGGTCTTCTCACCTGGTGAAGATCATGTGAATAATTTGGTGAGATTGTTTTCTCAACAGTTCAATTTTTACTTGTTAATGTTTGAATAGTTTTTGCCACCAGCAGTTGGTTTCCAACAATTAAAAGACAAACAAACAAAAGACATTGTTGGTCCATGCCCTCAACAACACATATAGACGTCACTATTGACAGGATGACTTTGCTGTTTTAAAAATAAAAACATTTTCTCATCATTGCATTGGTATGGTTACTGGTATGGTTAAGGTCTAAATAGGTTTAGTCACAAAAATGGCGTGGTTAGGGAAAGATTACGATTTGGGTTAAAATTACTACTTTGTTTAAATCTGCCTCCACTGAAAAATGTCTTTTGCTTATTATTACTTCAGTTGGATGTTTGAGCTTCACTGTGCAGAATGATGTATGTGCAGAGTTTGACACGAGAAAACATCCATTTGCTGAAAAAGGAAAGTTTCTCTATGCTCACTGAACATGATCTGTGACATCACAACTAGTTTGGAGCCAGTCATGGTCCAGTATGAAACTTACACTGAGAATGGACTTTACAGTGAAATAGGAGACATCTTGTATCCTGCAGTTCAACTTTGGAAATGGAAAATATTTGCATATTCATAGATTTTGGATTTTTCAATGAGGGAGGAGGAGAGGATGTCATTTTAGGGATTTTGACAAAGTAATTTAACTTTTTGGGTGGAAAAACCATATCAGACTTGGACTGGGCTCAACTACGGCAGGGAACACACACACACACACACACACACACACACACACACACAAAGGGACACAATATAAGTTACTTTAATTCATTCTCCAGCTGTTGAAACTGTAATAAACTCTCAAAGAGTGTGTGATTGTTTTTTTTTTTTTTCTGTGGTAGAAAAGCAGAGCAGTTCATTAGCCTTATCTCTGTTAAATTTGCCCACCATGGAACAGCATGGGGAAATCAAGCCTGCAATCAGTCTGAGTTGGGCTTGGCAGGATTTGGTTATTCATTAATTAGATTTTGTAATGAGTATTTTCTGTTGAACATTATTATTACACTGGTGGGATAATGGCTGTTTATTTTATAGCAACACAAAAATATCCATCCCAGTTCTTTCCTAATGTCATCGGGTGGAACATTTAATCAAGCTTTCAGGGTCTTGAAAATAAGTTTTTCTTTCTCCTTGAAACACAGAGGCCCAGGGAATATCTATTAGGCCCTTAATTGATTGCAAACTCACGGTCTGAGTCACATCTCAATCTTTCCTGCTTTCTCTCTCTCTCTGCTCACTTCCTCTCCGGCTCATTGGTGTGTACAGTGGGTCATAACATGCATGGCTGTGGCTGGTTTTGTGGAGGGTGAAGAGCAATAATTCAATCATTAGACCAAGAGGGTTTGAAATAAAACCAGTTGATTCACAAGGGCAAACACAAAATGAGGAGGCGGGGATGCATGTGTTTCTTAGGCAAGGATAAACTAAGATCATACAGCCGTTTGCAGAGAGGAAAAAAAAGGTTTAATATTTCACAGAACTGACATAAATGGTGTTTAACTCAGTGCTGAAAAAAGATTGTATAATATCTATATCTCATGGAAACAGTTTCAATCCTTGTGGTGTTTTTGTAGTCAATATTGCCCAGCAGTGAGCAGCAGTGACCTGATTAGCCAGTCAAAAATCATTAAGGCATCATTGGAGAGACAGATGGAGGAAAGTGGAAGATGTGAGATTAAACTGGTTGACAAGTGAGAATAAAGAGAGGGAGCGAGTGTGAGATGATTATGGCAGAAAGTGAGTGAGGAAGAAGAAGGAAGAAAATAATAACAAATACTTTTTTTTATTTAAACCTGCATTTCTAGCTTTTATTTGTAGACATATTTCTGTCCACCTCCGTTTTTGGTCTCAACCGACTCCTGGGGGGAAATATCAGGCTCTTTAGCTGCTAAATGCTCCAATATGTTGACCAGCTAGTCTGTCTGTCTGCCATTTGGTGCTAGACAGGGAGCGTGGTGTGTTCATCAAAGCTTTTTTTTAGCAGAAAACACCTGATGGAAATAGGGTTGATGAGAGTGGTGAGACTGAACCAAAACAACGAGCTGACAGACGTGAAAACTGAAGGGGGGGGGGGTTACTGAGTCAGGTGTCAATTCTCTGCGGGTGGGTTCATCACTGCAAGTGATACTTTTCACATTGTACACAGTCATTTTTTAGGTTGTTAATATAAAAACATTGAGTGAAGTGAAGCTTTAATGAAAACATTTTTAGTATTCCTTATTAGTGATGCTATAAAATTGATACCAGCTGCATACAAAATGTAGAAATCAAATAACTTATTTAAAAAAAACAGTGTAGTTCAAAGTCTAACAGATTTTAAATGGTAGATTTGACCCTACACTGAAGTGTGTAAGATCATTGACTTAGATGAAAGAATGCAGTTGTCAATATCATGTCTTCTAGCTATAAATTTAAACCCTTCTGTAAGTCAAAAAGCTGTTAATTACAGCATTACAGCAATGAGATCATTGAATCACAGAAGACGTACAAAAACCAATCAGCAAAAAGTAGATGTTACAATATTATGATATACTGTATGTTTGCTGTATGTTTGTGTTTATGCTCAGCCTCTAACATCATCTAACATCAGAAGGTTATGAAACATATATGCAAACAGCAAACCAATGGGAAGAGCAGAAACAAAACATCTCAGATTAAATATCTCATGTGAGACAAATAAAACTGCTATAACTTGGAAAATTGTGTGTGTATGTTGGATCTCATCATTCTTAGTAAGAAGGTGGTTAAAAACTTTGCTATTAACACAAAATAGTGTGAAAATTACAATCCCTGCATCCATCATCACTATTATCATCTTTCTTTCCTGTAACTCACTCATGCAGTGATATTCATCCATCACATCAGGTGACTTCCCCATCAGAAAGAACTATAAAGAAGGTTCCTGGTCAAGCTGGTTAACAAATGAAATAAATTAAAAATTGTGAGATGTTTAGGATGCTCAGTCATGCAGACAGGAAATGTCAGCCATTTAATTGAATTGTGCTGCTGCGAAATGTTAGATGCTCTTTCATTTTCAGTCTAGGAAGGCAGATTGTTGATTTGTAGGTGGATTTTCCTGTGACAAAATGAACCTGAAACGTGTCAAAGTCTTTCACAGTTGCACCAATGTCACAGTCAATATAGTCAGCGAAGTCTTCATTTCCAGAACAATGACCTGATGTCTGTCGTCTCATTCTTTTATTTAAGTGAAAAAACATGATGTAGTTTTTTTTTTGTTGTTCAGACACACTCATACATGTTGTGTTGTCTGCATGTATTTACTGAGAGCACTAGTTGATGTGCCACTTCAAAGTGTTTGTAAATGTTTGAAAAAAATGTAATGAATCATTATTAAATATTCATGGTTTTATGTAGTTTTGCTGCTATGAATACTGCTACTGCGGGTTTGCACATGCTGTTAATGCTGAAATCTATATGTTTTGCACATTATTTAATATTTCCAAGTTGAAGTTGTAAGAATACTTTTTTGACCCTTACTTTTCCAAATCCTTTTCAGGGTCACATGGGGCATCAGCCTCTCCTGGCATACAATGGGCAGGAGACTGGAAGGCTGTGCACAGACTACCTGTCTAGACTGATATTCACATTCATAACTAGGAGCAATTTAGAGTCTCCAACCCAGCTGACCCCCTAGTGTTTTGAATGCAGGAGAAAACTAGAGCATCCACAGAAAACCCATATGAACCCAAGAATATGCAAACTCCACACTGCTCACTCACTGCTGAAGCAGCCCAGTTTCATTAAAGTTGTATATGATCTAATCTAATCAAGGTGATTTCACTCATACATTATGGCTCTCTGTGGGGCACAAAGTCTCTTGCACTGACAGACTGTGTGCTTTTCTGGCACAGTGGTGGAAGCCAGGACAGAAGTGTGCCTCTCACAGGTCAGTGACCCAACCCCAGGCAATAGGAGCAAGGCCAGTCATTGATGCCGGTCAGCATGTGGTCTCTTGCAAAGTGGTGGAGCTGTTTGTGCTCTGCTGATGATACAGACATGGCTCACCAGGAGACTGATCCATGAGCCAAGCTCCCTCCTAGCCCTGGTGAGAAAACCTGGAGCCAGACTGAGAGTCTGGCAGCTCTGTGAATCAACGAAAAGATGGATGGTGACAACGAAGAAACACTTTTAATGTCATACTGTCCAGATAAATTACAGTCTGTTTACAGATTTCACCCTAATTCAGATTGGTGACATGTTACTTGTCATGCTGTTGTCTAGCCGCAATTTTTAATTAGCTAGCTGGACAAACCTGGAGGGAAGACGTTTCTAGCCACAGTATATCATGTCAAAGCTGACTCTGGAACTTCGGCGCTCCACATATTGAAGTATTCTCCATCTCTCTCCAGGGAGCAGAGCTAGAGATACCTTGCTTCGATGGTACAAGAACAAAATGCATCTTGGGATCGAAGCAGACCATTATTGGCTCAGCCATGGAAAAGCCTCACACTGATCCATGTTGTTGTTTCAGAGAACATGGCCAACCAAAATGAGTATAATAACTGTAGAATGATAATTTTATTAATGTAAACATACTTCCAAGTTCAATAAAATGTGAGAAACCATATCAAACAAAGGTAATGTCTAGTTTTATGAAATAGTTAGCTGGTAGAGGTTTAAAACTGCAATTATGGAACATATTGACAGATTGGACACCAGTAAAATCAATCTATGAAATCCATCAGAGGTACAAAAGCAGCTTGATATACTGTAGGTTTTAAGAAGTATACTCTGTAAACTGTAGATTTGCTCATCAGAAAATGACATTTTTGATTACTGTAACCCATTTTCCCACAAACATATAAAGAGTTTTGCATAGTCCCCCATAATGCTAATTTACAGGGAAATTAGAAAAGCATTGTGTATACAACAAATAACACAATACATTCAACTCTGAGGGGAGATATGTTGATGAGTTGTTTTCAGTGGCAATCTGAAAAGGCTGAAAGAAGTCAAAGTTTATTTGAGCAACTTAAAGCCAATTCTTGCATTTGATATGAGTTGCAATTCTGAATGTGATAATATTGTGTAGATTAGAGTACACATACTGTAGTTCACAGTTGTCAACAACTATGTCCACCAAGGCTACTGACAGGAACACTCTGCTGACTATGAGTGGTTTTCATTCAAGGTAAATTATACAAGGTCTACCTTTTCAGCCAGTTTTTACAAGTTAAGAAGAATTTGTTCCTCAGCTAAAGATTTCGAGGCAGAGTCAGAAGAACTAAAACTTAAAGGTTTCTATCAAGGGGTTACTATGATACAACGGATTGATTGTGCTATAGCAACAACAAAGCCTGAGAGAGGTCTGAAGAATATCTAATGCGGCTAGTGGGTAAGTCAAATAAAAGTCACTCATGTGTATTTATTTCACTTTTTTCACCTTCTGTCAAATCAAATCAGATCCATAATATGTAAACACTGGTCTCTGATGTAAGAGAGAACAGTATTTTCAACACCATAATTTCTTTGCACATGAACAAAACCTTTTGAGGGCTTTTGAGTTTTATTTGCAATGCTTTTTCACACTCCATAACGCCTTCAATTCGCCTTATTACTCATGTGTCCACTGAAATAAGATTTTCGACATAAAGGAACTGGAGTAATGCATTCAGGAGCAGCATTTGGTGTAAAAATGCATTACTCGTGCCCCTGTTGGAGTTATTTATGCTTAAATACCCCTGTGGCATGAGTGTGATGTATATGGGAAAAACAAGGCGACAACTGAAAATTTGGATCTCAGAGCACAAAAGCTCACAGAAGAAGACAAGCTCTTGCTTCCCCTGTTGTCAAACATTGTCTGAACCATAAGCACCCTATCTGTAGCCTAGATTTTCAAGACAGAAAGTAAATTGCAGAAAGTGAGGCGGCAATCCGGGTTCACTGCTTTTGGAAAGAAAATTATTTTGGATGAATCATTTTCCTTGCACTGACTCTTGTTTTTTATGAATTGATCTTTAATTGTGATTCAGGAATTCAACAGTATGGAGTAGATAATTAAGAGATTATACTGAGTTATTGGACAGATGATATTGGTTTGTGGGCATGAGCCCACTGAGTTTTAATTCAGTGTCTTGCTAATGTTTGAATAAGAAGGTTTATACTGGGGGTTGAACTGCAACTTCATTTTACAGTCTGTGTAAACATGTTTGGTGTTTTTTATTTTTTAAATATTATACTAGTGACAACTGGCATATTTGACCTGACTTACAAAGCATAAGTATTACATAACATGTAATTATTATGCAGTGATAGAAAAAAGACCCAAATATCCTCAGTTTTTTGCCCCAAGGTCATGTCTCCCTGGCATTTCTCACACAAAGATTCATTTAGGGAGAGATTGGTCATTGGTTTTTCAATTGTAAGAAATAATGAAATTCCGAAGCCTGCAGTCTGTATTCTGTATTATTCAAATGTAAGCCAGTGTAGCTCATGGAAAGTATAGATACAAAATTCATCATAATTAGGCTACTAAATAAAAGGGGGGAAAATCACACACCAGGCATACAGCTCCTCCCTTTACCACCAGTGAGTCTCTTCACCTTTGCATTTTTTAAGCTTTTTACACACCTGGATGATTTATAGGCTGCACACACACTGACAGTCAGTCTCTAACTCACAGTGCTATAAGCATGTTGCAAAATTACTGGTGATGCTCTGATGTAGCTACACTTTCACATTTTGCACCACTGTTAAAACACAGAGGTTAGAAAAGCAGACTGTCTGACTCTGACCTAGAAAACCTGATTGGTGCAATATTCCTCACGTTCCTCAACATATCTTTAAATGGCATTTCACAGTTGCAGACATACAAGAGACTACTATAAATGGGTCCACGGTGGTTAATTTCCTGTTGTAGCCCATAGCTGCAGTCTGTTATGATGCTCCTTGATAGATGCAGCGTTTACTATTATCAAATACCAGACAGGAAATACTTGCATTCAAGCTGTTTCCTGGCAGCGCAATCTCCGTAAAATGTATATTAGAATGAGGTGTCTATAAAGGTTACGGGAGAGACACCATGGCCAGGAAACTAATACAATATACTGCTGTTAAAAACAGCCAGCAGACACACGACGAACCAGTTTGGGTGGGCAATCTAGCGCTCCTCTGTCCGTTCGCTTCATCCGTTGCAACGGGCAGCCCGGAACAACGGATTAGCGCACGGTGTAACACCACAAACAGATGAAAAATGCAACTTCCTGACTCACTTGATTGTAAAAATTATTAAAGGGAATGCTATAAAATCATAGTAGTTTAAATTAACGTTTAATATAACCTTTAAAAATCGCTCTCTTCTGCATTGCACCGCCTAACCATGTCACGTTTTGAGACACCCCGGAATACGTAAACACACGCACCCCGCTGAACGTTACGGACATGACGTCAACGCGCCGCAATTCAAACTTCAGGAAACGAAAGCGTTTGGTTCGGTTTGTAAACGGTCTTCTCGTCACAAACAGGATATTTTCAGAGGATATCTCGAGTTCTCTTCGTCTGTGAGTGTTAAATGTTTTTTGTTTGTGTCTTTTAATAGTCGTTGTTTTCATAGTTAGGTTTAAAAGTGGTCAGCTGGCAATTAAGACAATGTAACGTTAGTTAATGTTAGCAAGCAACTAAAAGACAGGTGCAAGGTAATCTCCAGTGAAACGTTAGTGAGCTTTATTGTGCACATATCTATTTAATATATGTTTATATTGAAATAACCGGCCACGGTAAGGTATGTGAGGGATGTATGATGGTGAAATTAGAAATGTATTGAGCACAGATTGTTAAATTTACACAGACTGGGAAGATTTAATGTATGATATACCGGCAAATC
This sequence comes from Thunnus maccoyii, assembly GCF_910596095.1. Classification (NCBI taxonomy): domain Eukaryota; kingdom Metazoa; phylum Chordata; class Actinopteri; order Scombriformes; family Scombridae; genus Thunnus; species Thunnus maccoyii. Next base: position 14,278,749 of record NC_056552.1, read on the forward strand.
TGATTATTTTGCATTAACTTGCACCAATAAAGTATAAGACCTATCGAATAATGTAATATTAATATTCATTATCACTTCTGTATTCTGTGTAAATGTTTTTAATTTCTCTTTCAGCTGGGGTGTTTCATAGCTAAGGGTGTGTTTTGAACTTCCCCTCAGTTTGAGTTTTTTTTTTTCAAATCATATCAGATTGAATGACTATCTTAAAAGCCCTCTTTAACAATAACAGTCAGTCAGTCTGTGAAATTACTTTTCTCTCTTTTTTTTTTGTCCAGATTACCACACCCGCACCAACAAAGCAGCTATGACATCTAAAGGTGCAAAAGAGACCATCGTCACCAAGTTGGGTTTCAAATCTAGCAGCTCTGCCTCCAAGGCCGAGGCGGAGCTCGAGAAATTCAGGAAGGAGAACGCTCACCTCAGGAAGAAGATAGATGAACTGGCCAAACGACACATCAAACCACCTGACTCAGACAAAAGCAAGCTGCTGGAGGTAAATAAAATGTTTGTTTGTTTGTCAGGTACACCAACAAGTTTAGGGTTAGCTTCAAATGTCCTGCCTGTCTGTCTGTCTTCTATATCTTATGTTGATGGTTTCAGAGGATTCTCTCCCTGGAGACGCTGCGAGAAAGGAATAGTCAACAGTTGCTGGTGAAAGAGCAAGAACTGGAAACTGTGAGACAGCAGCTGTCAGCTAGAGGAGGAGAGGTATGTGTGCACATATTTGATACATCTCTGCAGAAACATACACATAAATGTTATTACAGTAGACTTGTACAGAGACATCCACCAGGAAGCCGTCTGTAAATGTGCACACACATACACATATTTGGACACCCTGAGGCAGCAGCTTTCTGCTCAGGGTAAAGAGATATACTGTACCTATAGCTATGCCTTTTGTGAGTACTCCTGAACTTGTTCAGATTTGTTGCACTTTTGGCATCGTATATGTGGCATATGTATTGCTGGCAGCAGACAACTGTCAGAAAGGAAGAAAAAAAAAATCACACTAGAATTCCTCTGAGCTGCCACAAAAACAGTTGGGGGGGAAATAGCTTCTATCCTATTTTGACAGCAGCTCAGCTAAGTGAACTTTAGACAGCCAGTAAAAACTGCATAACAACACATGGTCTGTATGCGGTTCACTTGATATTTATAAACCAACGATGTTTTCCGGTGGTGGGTCTGTGTGCATATTAGCATTCATGACTTGCGAGTGTTTATGACACTGCTGTAGAAATTGATGCTGTCTATTGGAGGTTGCTGCTTATTCTACTGAAATCTCTTCTATTGTTGCAAAAATTGTTTTCTAACTGAGGCTAGTCAGAATGGCATCAGGCTAAAAGTTGGAGATGACAGGCTGTTAAATGGAATATCAGCTATTTTTTTTTCGAGACTGTGTGTGTGTGTGTGTGTGTGTGTGTGTGTGAGATGTGATTTAATCACACTTGCCTCTTCCTCATTAGCTTTTATCAACAGATGTGCTAAAACCAGTGCTGCTCAGTGGGCAAAGCCAGCCAGCCATGTAATGTTATTTTTGTGAAGTAGATAATTGCATGGAAAGGAGCAAATATATTTAGCAAACAGTCTCTACTTCAATAAAGGTTAAACAATCAGGTTTACAAGGTTGTTGTGGTGACGAGGTAGTCGCGTTATCATTTCGTATTGTGTATTTCAGGTGGTGGCATCACTGCAGGCCCAGCTGGAGCAGCGGAAGAAGGATGCAGAGCAGAGAGACATGTTGTTCCAGAGCTTGTCACAGGAGACTGAGAACCTGAAAAACAAGCTGGTGACTGTTTCTGCCCGGTGTCAGTCCCTGGAAACACAGGTGGTAGGTTGACCACCTTTACAGCTCCTATACTTGTCTAGAGGACCTCATGGGAAGTTAGCACTGCCATTAGAGTTTCTTGCCTCTTCTACATAACCAGTACATCCTGTACTCTCCAAATAATGTAGTTGGCTTTTCATAGTAGTAATAATAACAATAACTTTATTTATATAGCACTTTTTAAAACTACTGTTACAAAGTGCTTCACAAACAAGGACAAATAAAATAAAGTAGGAAAACAATCAAATACAAAATCACAGTCAACAAACAAAATAACAAAACAGTTAAAAGTAAAGATAAAGAAATGGATAAAAGTAACAAATGAAAGTAACAGATAAGATAATTAAGAAAAAGTCATACAGTAAGCTATTCCAAAGGGTTGGAGCCCTTACAGCAAAAGCTCTGTCAGCCTTGACTGGGGAATAGCTAACAGGGCCTTAACAGAGGATCTCAAGCTACGGTCTGGTGAGTAATGATTTAGAGGCTCAACCAGGTAGCTCGGTGCCATACCATGCAGGCCCTTAAAAGTCAAGATAAAATTTTAAAATCAATCCTAAAAAGACAGGCAGCCAGTGAAGGGAAGCTAAAACAGGGGAGGTATGATCATGCTTTTGTGAGTTGGTTAAAGTCTGGCAGCTGTGTTTTGGACACCCTGAAGCGGTGCATTCATTTTTTGGCCAAAGCATTTGAACACAGCATTACAATAATCCAGATGAGAAGTGATAAAAACATGAATAACTCTTTGAAGATCATTCAAAGCAATAAAAGATCTAATTCTGGAGATATTTCTCAAGTGTAAAAACATGACTGAGCTAGCCTTTTAACATCTTAAATAACTCCTGATCTTAAATAACTCCAAGGTTCTTAGCAGTGGGTACCACATGCTGAGCGAGATTGCCAAGAGCAGGCAAAACTTAGGCATAAGTGTGCTCAGAGTCTATAATAAGGATTTCCATTTCAGAGGAGTTAAGCTGAAGATAATTTTCTGCCATCCAATCCTTAATCGCAGGTAGGCAATTATGCAGGGAAGATAGCTTGGCTGATTCAGATGGTTTGCAGGACAAGTACAGCTGAGTATCATCTGCGTAGTAATGAAATTAAATATCATGCTGTTTTGATAATGAGGCCCAAAGGGAGTAAAAAAAGAGGAAATAAAACTGGTCATATAATGGAGCCTTGCAGCACCACATAAATAGACAATGCTTGAGAGGAGCTAAAGCCATCAACAAACTCAATGAGTTTTTAAAAGCAGAATCTAAGTAAAATCTGTTAGAAAAGTGTGAAGTGAACCACCGGAGGGCATTCCCAGAGATACTAACCCATGTTCTTTCAATAATACTATGATCCACTGTGTCAAAAGCAGCTCTAAGATCAAGCAGAGCCAGCACTGAGCATTCACCTGCATCAGCCTTCATCAAGATATCACTGATAACTCTTACAAGGGCAGTCTCTCTGCTGTGTTGCCTCCCGGAAACCTGATTGAAATTTCCCAAAATGTTCTTACCGATCAAGACTTCCAACAATTGATTTGAGACCATTGTCTGTAGGATTTTTTATAGAAAGGAAAGCTTAGAAATTGGTCTATAGCTGCTGTGGTCAGAAGGACTATCTGACTATTACTAACTATTTTTGCTGGTACATTGATAATTTAAGTGCTTATTGTGTAACTTGTCTTGAGCTATTGATGACTAGCCCTAGGACATTATAAATTATTTTACTTCATACTGTTGGTGACAAAATTATAACAAGATGGAAAAAAAACATGCAGATCAAAGTTAGAATTCATGAGAAAAAAGTTATAATTTTGTGGTCAGAAATCACTAATGAACAGAGATCTCTTCTGACAGCATATTTTTTATCCCCCCTGGCATAGGATTAAATCCTGCCAGTTTTCTGTCCTCTGCCTCCCATTCTAATATCCTACATCTCCAAAATTATTTTCTTATCTACAGTGCTGATGCAGTAGACATATTTCTGTTAAATTGTAATTTGACTAAATCAAATGGCATTTTGGTGAGTAATTTACTTGAGTTCTGGTGCACTTTTTGAAGAAAAAAATCTATATGTATAACTTAATCAGAATTGATATGATATATGCCACTGGTCCGGATCTTCCGTCTGCAGATGAATAGTCATGGCAGCCTGTTTGGATCCGAAGCTACTGCACCTTAGATTTACATAATGTTCATTTCAGTGACTGAAGTGCATGAAGAGAACTGTTGGAAAATGCAGATGCAGTTGTTCCTTCGTCCACTAGGTGGCACTGTGTGACCTCTGATCGTCTTCCTCGGCTGCTGACATAATCTTCACTGTGGAGCTGCTTTACAAATCTGGAGTGATAAAAAGGCACAAGCAATACACGGCTCAAAATGAAACATGGTGAAACTAAATACATGTGTTCCCATGCTATTATTTACTCAATCACCTCAACTGTGAAAGATTAAATAACAACTTGTGCTGAATTCAAAGTAACATTTTTCCCATAATATTTTATATCATCAGTGCAAGAGTCCTTGGTGAACATGGTTGCCACTCAGGTTCCTCACATTCGTAGGCTGTTATTCCTTATCAAAAAGCAGCTCTGATTCATGGCCAGCCCTTTGATGCTTTGAGCACAGCAGGTCCTCACTGCAATGCTCCTGTTAGAGAGCAGTCAGCAGGATTCTCCCTGGCTTCTAGAGAGGCTTAGGTGGCAAAATCAGGAGTAAGGGCTTCAGGAATGGGATAGCTGAAGACTCAGAGATCACATGCCTGCTTTTATAGAACAAAAGTCTTTTCAGACCCATAGTTAATCTCGACTGAAATAAAATCGAACTTAGAGCCAAGAAGAGAGAAAAATAACACCTTATTTTCCTGGAAGCTTCCATCTAAGTTCACTTGATTTTCTTCAATCTTAATTAAACTTCAAAAGCTGTCAATTTGGTGTGTTAATGTGTCCCATTACCACATTGACACATAACTATGGTTACATCATATTGGTCATGGCTGGAGCCAAAATAATTGGAAAGTTTCTGAGAAAGTAAAGTGGGGATTTGCAGAAAGATATGGATTCTGCTTTTTTAAATTCTTTTTGTTTTGTTACTTGTAAAGGTCACCAGAACGCTGGAAATACTGTCTATGAATCTAAATGTTCTCAGATTGTTTCCCTAACTCCTGCTTTGGTTTTCAATTCTACTTGTACACTCATGTTTAAAGAATATTAAAATAGAGTATGTATACAAATGCATAGGAATACTTAATACTTGTAGACATTTCGCTCTTTTTGATTTAAGTGTCTTTGAATGCAAGTGCATTTCCTTATTGTTCCGTCTTCACGGTAATTTTCCTGGAATGCTCGTCACCTTCAAGGCCCTTGGCTTAGCCCCTGTCGCATTACTAGAAAATAATCTGACCAGTAGACCCACTACCCGTTCCCTCATCCTTCCTGGAGTCACAAAAGCTAATAATGGGCTTAGCATATGGGACGTACGTTTAAATCCATCTGGAAAAAGTTGACAAGCTCACGATGCTTGCTTGGTAGCTCACAGAGCCTTAGCACAGAGATCATCTAGATGCTTACTCTAGCGACAGTGCTCTGGAGGGTTTGTCTAGGCTTAAACATTAGGTGGGATCAGACATGAGGACCTCAGGGTCAGTGTGACAGAATTATGAGATGACTGACTGTCTTCTAGGGATGGGTGTCGAGGAATCCGCCCCAGGGACGGTGTCCTAGGTCATGAAAAATCTGTGCATACTGTGATCACTTGCTAGAGTGTTTTTTCTTGCATTATTAAAAATTGAAGGGATAAATAATTTAAACAAGCCAGCTTCTGAGTGTGTTCAGATTTTGTTCAGAAAAGTGATGGACACAAAAATCATTTCAAGTACTGCACAAGGATTAGGACAATCCTTTTTATAACATGTCGGATAGCAGTGCACGCTGTTTGTTTTTTTAGTACATAACACAGATTTTTGATTATTGGGACTTATCCAGTTTGTTTTATTTAGAAACCAGTGCGACTGAAAATACACAATAATTATAAACTTTATTTAAAAAGCACTTCTACTTACAGTTATGAAATGCTTTACAGATAAAGAAGAAAGAATCAGCTGCCAGCAAATAAAAACAGACACAGAAATCATAAAACACCAGGAGAAATATAAAATGGCAAGAAAGAGTGGGATGATAAAACACAAAAACATATTAAATATTTATAAATGCTTCTCTGTAGAAGAATTTTTTAAGATTTTTAAAAGACGCTAAAGATGTCTCCCGTCTGGGGGCTCGAACAGCAAAGGCCCAGTCACCTTTGGTCATTAGCCTAGACCTCGGAATAACTGTAATAATAAAATGTTTGTGACAGATTGATCTGATGATCATTATTGACACCAATATATGTCAGAAACTACAGTAGATGCAGTATAACGCAAAAATGTGTTCTTCTCTCATCAGAATGGACAGGCACCTCCCGCAGACTTGGCAGTGGTGCAGGATCAGCTTAGAGATGTGAGTCCAGTCAATTATTTTCTCTCTGTTTGTGTGTGTTACTGTGTGCCAATTTAAGTACATACTTTCTAAATATTGAAAAATATGTTTTAGCTGTGCTATAGCTTTGGCACTGAACAATCTTGACAGTCTGCCATCTATTTGAAGTATTTCATTACACTCCATTTTTAGAGGAATGAAGTTATTAGTTCAATGTTCTATATTTCTAAACTATCCAGGACCCAATCTTTAGCAGCAACATGTGCTGTCAACAAAGGACACACTCTGTAATCCTTTTTAAAGGGGAAACAGCATTTTATTTGTAAGCAGTGTTTCTTTTGTATTCACTTAATAGCTGTAAGGAGTCTCTGATTTAACAAAGATAGGGAACAGATACAGAAAAATATCAGATGGTTCTAATGTCCAAATACACCAAATACAGTATGTCAGCGTAGGGATTGTGAATGTCACCCCCAGGCTCTTGAAAAGAACCAGCAGTGGCTGGTGTACGATCAGCAGAGAGAGGCCTACGTCCAGTCCATCCTCGCCCGCGCACACGATCTGGAGCAACAGCTGAGCCAGGCAAAGCAGCAACAAACGAAACAAGAGGCCAGTTCAGATGGTGAGAAAAGGAATGTAGGAGGAATTGAATTAGCTATTTCTGACCTCCTCAACTCATTCTCTCACTACAAAATGTATGCTAAGTACATGAAATGTTAAAGTAATTAAAATAAACAAAACAATCTAAGCACCACCTTGTAACACCACTGCATTAGCTGTTTTCATGTATATGAAACATAACTGGTGTCTGTTATACTATTGTTGTCTGATTTCAACTTACAGTTAGTCTGATGCATATGGAATGTGAAAAAGGGAAATAAGGGAAATAAATGCAGTTTTGATTCAGATATTAGGTTTTTAGCCACAACATTAAACATTAAAAAGGCAACAGGCTTAAAGTGAGAAAAGATAAGATGGTCTATAATAATCCTGAAATGTAATGTATTTGCAACAACAGAAGCACTGAGGACCTCAGTCAAAAATTGTACATTTTTATTGCAATGAAAGCTTTAAATTGGCTTCGTAATTTCCCTACTAACACTTCTTATCTCAGCTCCTTCCACCTCAGCAGGTCCAGAAAAGGACACTCAACTTAAGAGTCACTATGACCAGTTGCTGTCGGGGGTACAGAGAGAACTGGAGAGCCAAAAAGATAAAGTTAGCAGATCCCAGCAGGAGCTCCATTTGCAGAAGGGACTGGTAAATACGATAAGTACTATATTTTTATACTAATTTCTCCTGAGTTGTTGTTTCTTTTCCCAAGCCTTACAATTCTTGTTTCTGTCTTATACAGATTTACCTTCTTATTCATCCTTATAAGAAAGTTTTCTTGACTTGTGCTGCTCACATTCCTGAGAAACTTTGCAGTGTTCACATAAAACTATGTACAAATTAATTGATGTTCACTCCGTTCAAAAGTTTGGGTTGATGCTGTGTATTCATGCATCTAGACTTTTCTTAAATTCTGACATCTTTGTAATTGCTCTGAAGAACGCTATTGGAGAAATGAAGTATACAGAATTCTGACATTTGCGGGAACAATTATTTTTCTTTGGCTCTGCAGACCTTGAAAGCACAATCTGAGCTGCAGTCTCAGAAGGAACACGTCACCAGGCTTCAGGACGAGATGTCAGCGCTGCAGAGGAGGTATGAGGGGAAGAGAAGAGAGTTGGACGAGGCCAAGATGCACCTGCAAGCAGAGCAACTCAGCAAAAGGTAAAGCAAGTCTGCCCTTGTTGGAAAAAGTCAAATACAGATGGCTCTTACATCAACTCAGTTTCTGAAAACACTTTTAGTGATGCAAAGAAATGAAATATGCCTAGAAAACACAGAACTGCATATTAAGTAGGAAGTTGACCTTAAAAATATCACTTGACTTTAAGTATTGGGCTGAGACTCAAAGTGTCAAAATATTAGGTCACTTTACACCATTGCCTCAGATAAAATGTATGTGAATTACATAAACGTTGCATCCAGATATGCAGTGTGTGAGGAGAGAAAGGTGTCATCTGAGCAAGCAGACAGGATGAGAGTTGAACTGGAGAGTATGGATATCAGACTGGAGGAGGAGAGGAAGAGATCTGCTGAACTTCTACTGCAGGTGACACTCATTTACTCTCTCATGTTACATTTAGTCACTAATGTTTATCATTTGTTCAATCACATTCATAAATTAAATGCATATCTGTATAATAGATGAACATATTTAAATAAAACTTTATCCCAGGTTTACTTAAATTGACACATACCGTTGTATGTTACTGATTACTTTGGGGTTTATAGGTAAATATGCTGCAGAAGTCTCTTCTCAGCCAAAATGAAGAACAGAGCAGAATTGCAGCACTGGAGCAACAGGTAACACATAACATGTGTTTTGCAAAAACTACCCAGCAGTTACAGAACAAAAATCATCAAACGGTGTAAAATCTTCAAAGCAAACGATATGATCAGTTGCACATTTTGGAAGCTCAGTCTGTCCTATTATATAGTTGTTATTAAAGGTGCAGTGTGTAGAATTTAATGGCATCTAGCAGAATGGACTTGGCACTGGAATATAATATTCATGAGTATGTCTTAATTGGTGTATAATCACCTGAAAATAAGAACTGTTGTGTTTTCGTTGCCTTAGTACGAGCCCTTTATATCTACATATGGAACAGGTCCTCTTCCACAGAGGCCGCCATGTTTCTACCGTAGCCCACAATGGACAAACCAGACACTGGCTCTAGAGAGGGCCTTTTGTGTTTTTCGCGAGTTTCGCAGCCACCATAGCTTCTCCAACACGCTTGGAAGGGAGGGGGAGGTGAGGGGAGTGTATTCAGTTGGTTGCAATCTGCAACCTCGCAGCTAAATGCCACTAAATCTTACCCACTGGTCCTTTAAGTGACTATCATTTCTTAAACATAGTGAATGATTCCCTATGTGGAATTTAAGTACAGTAAGTTCTTGTCTCTCTCCTTCATATTTTTCTGCCTTTTTCTAAGATCAAACTCTCTGCCAAGGACTCTGAGAATGAAAGGATTGATCGTCAAAGCATGCAGCACCAATTACATAAGGTGTTGAAAGAGCTTCGCAAGGCCCGTGATCAGATTACTAAACTGGAGTCTGCTGTAAGTTTTACTGAACATTACAACCAAATGTCCATTCCCAAGTCTTTCAGAAAATGCAACTTTAGTCAAATAAGTCTGACTTAAGTTTCTACTTTGTAAGCCGAGATCTAAACATTTTCTGTGTTCGTGTATTTCAGAAACAGCCAAATGCCCGTTTCTCAGAGCCCAGCTCCTACAATCAGCTCGAGTTTGAGCGTCTTACTATTGACGACACCTTTGGCCCCACATCCCCATCTAAAGTCACCAACCTCCTGGATGACAGTTTCCTGGAGTGCCCAAAGTGTCGGGCTCACTATCCCACGAGCCGCCACAGGGAGCTCCTGGCACACATTGACTACTGCTTTGCCTGAGCTGGTCTAAAACAGTGGTTCCCCACCAGAGTGCTTCTTATTCAGACATATTTTTTTGTAATCTTTGCTCCTTTTCTTGTGAATCGCTGAATATTTTTATCTCAGGCCTCTAAAACTCAAATAAAAAAATAATCTGGTTCTGTATACATGTAACCGGTGACAATGGGTAACACGGAGACATTTCCTCTTTTTAATGGCTCACAAACCAAAAGGGTTGGGAACCACTAGACTAGTTTGTGAGATCCAATAAGGAAACTCAACCTTTACAATGTATTTAAAACCCCTGTCTGGGTCAAAGGGAAAATCTGAAAGCCATGACATTGCATTTTTAGACTATTTGATATATTACAGTTTGGAAAAAGAATCACCATAAAACTATATAAAACTGTTTCATGCTAAAAGAGTGACAGGCTTTTTTTGTAAAATTGCATGATTCACCTGTTTACACTTTCATGGCTTGTAAGTCCAATTCTTTTTTGTCTTTAGAATACCATTTGGCCAAAGATTGATCCGATCATTTATTAAGAAAATAATAATTCTTCCAAGATGATTATTTTCAGGGTCTTGCTGCCTTTTTTTTTGTTTTTTTTTTTTTGAGTGCAGTCATATTTTTTGCAGTTGTTGATTTTATGAAGCTCTTATTGAATTCTTATGTTTTATTTCTGTGTGTATTGATAAATATATTTATTCTTTGGTTGTTTTACAGTTGAGCTACTGTCTTTTCAGATAATAAAAGTTTTTATTTTCCTCCAGGTAATGTAAGCAATGATGATTTATTTAGGCTTTTCATATCATCTTGGGATATACCTTATTGTATTTGTATAAAAGTTTACAAACCTGCTAATATGCTCCATTGATAAATCTGCTGTAAACACACTGTTCCTGCACTCCTACCTTCAGTAATTAACACCATCGGTGGTTTCGCATAACATTTTCCTCAGCTTGTTTAATATTGATGATGGCATATTTGCATTGTTCTGCAGAAAGATACATTACCCCTAAGCAGCAGGGGTAATTAGCCATTTTGACAGTATTTAAGGTAAAGGACTAAATGATAGGGAAAAATATTTGCATCTTATTTTGTGTTCTTGACTACATTCATAGTCGGTTATAACTGTCAAAACTACCCAATTCTTCTTCCTTGTGTTATCTATTATGTCCCTAGTGGATGTGTTCCAGTACAATGTGTTGCTGTGTTTCTGTCCAGCATCCAAACAAAGTGAACAGCTGGGTAAAAGTCACGGAAACATATGTCACCATGACCAAGATCTTCCCATAACTTCAACCACATAGTTTGATTTACCTAAACTTAACCAGACCTTAAACATGCTACTTATACGGTCACACGGTGGCAGGTTGTCCGTGTATTCTTTCTTATCTGAGTAAAGATCACTCCCATTTCCACCTTGACTTTTCAAGCCTGCAGACCTGTAAATCTGGAATGAGATTGCATGAGTTAATTCCTTGTGCTAAACTATTTAAGGCAGGGGATTAGTGAAGGTCCTTTCGGTAGAGGAAAGGGGTTAAGGTGCAGCCTTGGCAATGTGACTAGATGGACTTACAACAGACAGACACTGCTATATCGTAATCTTTTAGATAGAGGGTGTTCTGTTTCAACTTTGGCTGTGTGTCTTTTAAGCATGTCACAGAATCACATTGTTCTGACCAACTTTTGTCCATTTTGCTGTTTTTTGTTTTGTTCTAATCATGTGCTCCAAATGTTTTTTTTGCCATACACTGTACTGTACAAAAATGTGCAATAAAGATATGAATCTCCTTCCAATACAACAGTCCTTTGTGTGCTTTTTGTCACATCAAAGTTTTGAACTTTAGTTAAACTGATGGAAAATCAGTCGACATTGTTGCTGAACATTTACAGCAAGTTAATAAAATGTGGCTACATTCTGAAATGTAGTTTTCTACTGTAGATGATCCACAGTGGGAAAGTGATGGTTGAGATTTGTGTGTCTTAATATTGTGTTGTGTTGTTCACTTCTCTGTACTTTGATACTAAAAGGATTGGACATCCCAGCCTGGTCTTTTTACTATCTGATGTAATACATGCTGATATTCCACTCTATAATTATTATTTTTTTCTGCTTAATCTACAGTCTTGAGGTAAACATGTCATCAATCTCTAAGGTTCTGTGACGCTGAAGGATCACCTATGAGAAGAAAATCGAAATGTAAACCAGCTGTTGAAAGGTGAGGTGGAAGACCTAAACAGACAGATGTATATATGTTTATTTTGAAACAATGTATCACAAGTGTTGTATGCCTAATTACTTGAGTTTTTTGTTTTGTTAAACTTATTTGCACAATGATAAAAGATAAAATTCCTCGTGTATTTTGAGTGACTAAATCCAAAAGAAACAACATCAATTGACTATTTGCAATCCAGGAATACAGATAAATATTTCAAGACAGTCAAAAAGTGAATGAGCCAACATGGTATGAATGTTTTATTTGAAAAACTGGATCAAGTATACATCATAAAATCAAGAAACAACCAAACTGCTATGTCTGTATAGCACATGACTTAATATGTATGTATTAAGGTTTATTAACAATATCTACTTTTGTGCTACAAAATACTGTATCTTCAGTGTAAAGGCAAAGCCAGTGACATGGGAATCTGTTTTTTTTTTTTAGTAAACATGGTGGTTACACTCCAGAGCTGCAGCACTGCTGAAAGTTTAGCTTCATCTTCACAACTGATTACTTGTCATGTTGGCCTAAAGTTTTTCAGTGATCTGATATGTCTTGTTTCCTCGATGAAACCAGAGAGCAAGTTCCACTAGTTTCCATCAGGAATTGTAAAATGGTGAGAAGTTGTTTTACTCTACACTGAAGCTCCTATTAGAAAACACAATACATGACAGTTGTTTAGGATAAGACTAACATATTAACCCACTTCACTAATGGAAGAATTTAGAAACATAAACAGTCAGCTTTCCCTTCTATTTACAGTATAGTCATATGAATGTGAGTCTACAGATTGCCATTTTTTGTTTATTTCTAAAGAAGAATGGGCTGCTTTCTCTGTTTAGACAGACAGAGACAGAAGGGGAGACAAAGAAGAAGGAGCTCTGGACCAAGACCAGCAGAGGGGCACAGAGTCCTGTTGGTGGGTGCCACACAAAGAAAGTTCCTGAGTGTAAATAGATCAACTGGTCTCGCAGAAGCCTGCAATGAAAAGAGAACAGACATGAGCATGACAACACAAACATATGATGATCCTGACACATGTAAAATCTATAAAAACTACAATATTTTACTGTTTTAGTGATATAAGTTCAAATGTAAACAGTTGTATTAAGGTTTCATTGCTGATCGGCATGTCTGATTGATGTCTATCTTATCAGTCAGATCACAAGGACTTACACAACTTAATTCAGTCAATCATTCACTTGGTCTTACTGAACGACACGAACCCACAAAATGAGCAGATCAATACATCATGAACTCTCAGCTGAACTCAACTCACCGTTGTGTGCGACGCGTCTGTATTTGCCCAGCAGGCAGAGATCCATCTTCTTCTGGGTGACAATGCGCTGGTCCTCCGCCCTCAGACCGGTCGGATGACGGGAGAAGATAAAGGAGTAGCTGTCCAGGCAAGTGCCATCAGCATCTATTAGTCTGCAGGAGTAGTGGATGGCGTAGTTATCGTAGTCGGTGTCAATCACCCAGTGGTCATCATCTGAGAGCGGAAAGAGAAGAGAGAAGGGGAGGTGTGAGGTGGGAGAGTTTTCCAAACCATCCTTGGACTATTTGTGAACCATTTAAAACTGGAGTGGGCTACAAATAGTCACTGAGTCACTTTATGTCTCAGAATCAAGCAAGAGTGGATATTATGGTCAATACTACTTTTAATACCTAAAATCTAGGTGCACTTAAGTACACAACAGTTTGGATCAGCTCTGGGATCATAGTGGTATTTTAGAGATTACATGCCAACCTATGAATTATTTGCTTTGCCCTTAAATTTGATGAAACTACAATAATTTACCACTACACTTAACCTTAATGTTATATCATAAAGAGATTAGCTTAAAAGGACACTTTGACCCCCCCTCCTAGTGAACATCTGGGTCGATTGATTTTCCAGGGGCAGGGTCACAGAGGACCGAGTGCTGCAGTTGATGATTCAGTTAAATCAACAGACATCTGACAGTCAACTACAGAGGTGAGGCAGGGAAAAAAATACTGACGTAGAAATCTGTGTACACAGATTTATAAACCGAGGGAACGGATTGACAAACAAAAGAGAGGTTTAACAGGCTGTCTCTGATGTATCAAATAATATACATATTTGGGTATAATAGCAGTGACTCCAGACTGACAATACCAAAAGCTGCTTAGAAGGTGCCTGTTCACACAGTGTGTTTGGCTTGACTTTCTTGTCTGGTCCATTTAAATGGTTTGATAGTTCCCCAACTTACTTCCAGTTTGCAGGTAGGATGAAACTCCCCAGTACTTCATCCTGAACTTGGCAGGGTCAGGGGTCTCTTCAAAGGTGGCAAGCATGTCAGCACACATTTCCCAGTTGCTAGAGGTCAAAGAGAGAGGAGGACGTTATGAAAGATGTGGGACAAAATGGAGGGGACAAAGAGAATATGGATTAAAAGTGCACAAGTGGAGGAAAGGTGAGCCTTCGCAAGGACAGAACTGAACTCACTTGAGAATGATGACTCTGCCCTTAGCTGTGGCGGTCATTTTGCCATCTTCTCCGACAATAAACTGAGCCACGATGTTGTCAATTAAGAACAAACCCTCTGGGTCCTTCTTTGCTACGGCATACCATGTCCCTGCATACTATGAGAGAGAAGTCCACATCAGTCCACTGAACACATCACTGTTTTTCATCATAAGTGAAAGCACAAAATATTTTCAAGTGGAAGCAGGACTACAGAGATTTTTCTTTCTGAAAAAGCTTGTGAGAAATCTTAGACCTGCAGTCTAGTTAGTATTACACAAAGATAATACCACACAGCAAATATAGATATGATCATAGAATGTAATACACTGCTTTATACTCACCCTGGACCTGTCAAAGTCCTGCATGACCTGGAAGTTGGCCACCTGGCAGTCCTGTGCCCAGGCCAAAGCCAGGAGACAGAGGGCTACAACGTACCGCAGCATTCTGCCTCAGAGGAAAGAAGGAATAAAGGAGGGAAAAGTCACACTGCAAGTTAATTTCCACTCAAGTCAACTGAGGCGGAGTGTAATAAAATTCCTTAAAATATTTCCCTATGTGGTTACTAACTAATGACTCAATATAAAAAAAGTACTCAGTGGTACCAAAAACTAGTCGATTAAAGGAATAAAAACAGTTTAAATAAAAAGTTATCTTTTACAAAAGCACCAGTCATTCGCTTCAAATGCTCAGTTTCAAAATTAAAACACAAAAACACAGTCCCGCTGTCAATGCATACCTTGTTACCAAAAAGAAGTGGGCAGCTCACAGAGATCCTTTCTGTCAGGTTTGGCCTTATATACAGTTGGCTGCTGTTGCATAATGACTTCTGGAGACCTGAACCTCCCCTGCTCTCCCCACAGCTAGCTTGCCTTCCATTGGACAAACATTTACATAACTGCAGGCCCCAGTCCTATTGATTTGTGTGTTCTGCACATTTGGCCGACCACCCCTCCATCCCCCCCTTAAGAAATGTGTTTGTCATGTTGGAACTTCTGAGACTTTCTTGGTCTTATGAAAGCAACCACTAGCGATGCCAAATGCACCATCTGGAATAAGCTATACAATTAATGTGTAGATACAAAAACACGTGTCACTTTACATGATATAAACACACATACAGGCAGAGGTATTGAGTTGTACTCTTTGTCTGCAAAAAAAGTTACAGCCTGAGTGCCAAAAGTTATAACTCAACATTTTTTACTCAGTGTGCACAGGAACAAACCTACACTTTAAGATCGTAAATCTACATGAAATGTTTTTGCCTTCATGGACTGAACCCCCTTTTCCATGTGGCTGGATTCCACTAAATGCATGTTTTAGCAAAACAAACGTTAAAGTGTGTTTCCTGGCAGCTTCCATATTATTTCACCTGATTGTGCTGTCAAGAGACTCCCAGTACTGTTTTTGTATAAACGGTGGACAGAGTGTTAAAGTCCACTCTCGACAGAAAACAATCAATGTGAAAGAGAGGTAATCACATCTTTTCTGGGCACAAAGTCTAGTGTTTCAAACATCAGTCAATGATGACAAGATAATGTGTGAGTTTAGCATGGAATGCTTGTGTGTGGATGCAGTTTTGTATGTGTGTTGACAAAAGCCCAGCCAAGGAGAGGCTCGGGGAGGGAGGGAGAGAGAGCATTCAGACTCAGAACATGAAATAATGTTGCATGAAACCTGCACACATCTTTTAAATCATTAACATGAATCAATAAACACGAGTTTATCTGGCATGGATATTCTTTTATATTATAAATCTGGGACTAATCCATGTCAGTCAAGTTAATTCCTGAATTCTGGATACTAAGTTAAAGCAAATGGCTCCCATATTGATCTAATCTCATGTATTAAACTGCCTTTTTATTTACTATTGGAAAAAAAAAAAAAAATTAAAAAACGTGACCAGATTCAAATAGTTTTTTGTCAGTTTTCTGATTTGTTTCATCTCGCTGTTGCAGGCACAATTCAAATTAACACCACTCACTGTGCAAGCAAGTCAAAAGAAATACCAACACACTACTCCCTGACACAGGTCTGTATTTCATCTAACTTAAATCTACTGTGGCAGATTTTTATAAATCAATGCAGTTGTTTTGCACTGAGATCATGTAACCAGTCCTCCGAGGCCTCGGCTGAATAAAAGAGCCACTGCCAAACATCTGCAGCTTACATAACCAAAGGCCTGGCCAGTTGAAAAAACAGCGCAATCACTCATTTCATCAGTAGAAATAATAGTGGCTGGAATTTGGCCAGAGGCAGTGCAACATTTCATAATCATGAGGACTGGCCAAGTGGTGATATAAGTTACACTTTAAGGTTTTTCTATGCTACATTTCGGGCAGTATATTGGTAGATGGTAATGGCGTGCTTAAAGCAGTTTTTTGTTTTGGGGTATTGAAACTTAAGTAAGTCAAAATCCCAAATGATCCCCTGTAAAATTGGGGATTGGGCAAAAGACCTTCTAGCTAAATACACTGTTTCCATCCAAGTTTTGAGGAGGCTAAGAGGGCACAACATGGAAAAAAGTGCATTTAGCTGAGTTTTGGGTAAACTGAGTGTTTTGTCCACCCACATGAATATAATGCAATCCAATCCAACACCAACACCACCTCCAACCTAAAGTACCAAAAAGTTGAATCAACAAGCCTCACAAAGAGTATTTTATGAAGGTCAGTTGTATTGGATTGCAATAAAATGATATTGGATTAAGGTTTCGCATTGTGGAGGCTGCACCAAGTAAATTACATCACTTAAGGCCGTTTACTTGTGAATTAAGTTTTAAATTACTATTAAAAAGCAGATAAACTGTAAACAAGGTTAAATTTGAGAAGCTTGTCTCCGACCAGATGTTAAAGCGAGACTTTGCAACTATGCAAGACAAAATATCACATTGTTCCTCTTACGAATGAAAAGTTGAATTCATTATAAGCTCAGTTCAGACCACCGATGGGTTTTGGTGACACAGCTTTGCCTGGTCTGGTATGACCAGCAGCCTATGGTGGCTGCTATTATTTAATGTTAGCAAACTTTTTGAATATTGCTGTGTACCTGACATTACTGGGGCAGTTTTTCTGCTTTATGGTCCCATTCTGTCACTCTCAGTCAGATGGGTCACCTGATGATGGTCTTTAAAGCAGCTTTAATCATTTTTTTATATTAACAATGTATGAAATGGCTGTGTGTAATGTCAGAGGACTACGCTCATAGTGATGAACCTACTGAAAATTTTCACCCGACTGCGATTCTCCTCAGCTTTACGGAGCTTTATGGCAAGTTTCAGCTCATTGTTTAACTGTCTGACCTGCAACTTTGCTGTTTGGTTCCAGAGCAGGCAGCTGTTTTAAGAAAAAAAAGCTCTAAAAACCCCACTGCACGCTACCTGCTCAGCACCAAATGGCAAACAGACACAGTAAGCCACTATCTGGTGAACAAAGTGAAGCAGCTGAAGAGACAGATGTTTCCCTCAGGAGTTGATACGGACCAAAAACAGAGATAAAGAAGAGTGAATATTGGGCTTATGTTCACCAGTTGGACAGAAACAAGACTCCAAATAAATGATCTTGCTCCGTAATTGCTGGATGTGTAAATAAGCAACTGTTTGCTAACAAGTTTCTATATATCAACTTAAAAGATGATGATATGACAGTGTTGTGTTTGCAGCTTGTTTCCGCTAAACCCAAATGACCCAAAAAATATGTTAATGCAGGTTTAAGGCCACTACCCGAAAACACACAAAATGAACTAAAATCACTTTATTTTAGTGCATAGTTTTGTTAATGCCTTAAAAATAACACACTTGTTTAAATTAGTATCTCTTGAGAAGGACGTTATAAGCAACACCTTTCAGTTAGAAAGCAATATACTGGTGCAGTACATAATGTTATGTTACATTTGGCCTCCTCCTGCCTGTCTTTCCTCTCTCACACCCTACCAGTTTCTCCCACTGTGAAATAGAAGCTGCTCTAATTTTTCCACCACAATGCCTCACATCCATCCCTTGATAAGCTCGCCTTAATCCTCACAGCAGAAAATAGTGGGGAACTCCTTGTCTTGCCAGTCTGCCAGCAGCTAACCAAACAGTGCACTCAGTTAATAATAGCCAGCCATCTTTGTTTAGGGCCTTGTTCTCAGACATCCAAGCCCCACTAATTGGCCAATATCCAGTTCTGGGACTGATACCTACATAATGATGGCGATTTCATTAGAGAGCACAGGTAGGCTTGCCAGCTCATTTAGAGAGTCAGATAGACTATGGTTATGGCTCTGAACATGATCACTGAAGCCAACACTATTTAAGTACTTCCTTTGCTGTTGCAAACAACAAGGATAGAACAGAGGTAATGCCTCTGTAATGCAAGGCACTTAACCGGTTACTTAAGGCAAGGAAGGCTGATATCATGTCTCTAATTGGTTAATTAATGAGTTAAAACCAGAGATGACACATTAAATGTTAGGTTCTAAAATTAGGCTACTGGTGTGAGCCCATTTGACTGGCTTAGAGAAGACCTAGACCTGACAGACCCAAGGCTCTTGATTTGCCCTTTACCCGTACACAGACCTCCTCAGCTCCAGAGCTGTAGCCTACTTAGCAGCGAATGGCTGTATTGTCACAGTGTGTAGTTTCATGGATGAGGACAGGGACTATTTCTTCAGTTATTTCCTCCTTTTTGTCTTTCTTAATTCTTCACCTCTCCATTATTTCATCACTGTTCTGATCACATCCTTTTGCTGATTTTCAGCCCAGGCATCAAACCTGATATTTGACCTGACAGCAGTCTCACTCTCTCCTGAGTCCTCCCTCAGATGGGGAGGATTGCCCGATATAAAATGATCAGCGTTGGGATTTGCGGGTTAAGGGCGCTTAGAGCAGGGGTTTTAATGTCATGACGTCACATTAATTAGCGGCCACTTTGATCCTTTCAGCCTCTAAGCCGCACTCTGTCCTGTTTACCGTCGGGATGCGTTAGTGACTCCATCGGGGACCGTGGAGGAGAATGCGCGTCTGCACAACCGGATGCCACTGATCCAGCCGACCCTGTAGGCCACAGCGCATCTTCCCTCTCTGCTTTTTTTTATATATATAAATTTGCCCGCAGGTGATGCTTTTGTAAGGAAGACGACTGGAATACAAAAGTAGAGTTCAAAATGGCAGACAAGGATAGTGTGGAGAAATACCTGGAGAACAACCCACAGTTCGCCAAAGAATACTTTGATAAGAAGTTGCGCGCGGAAGCCTTGTCCGCCGCGTTTTCCGCACCTGTCGATGTCAAAGACACCGCTTCCTTCAAGGATATTAACTCGGTGCAAGAGGCCGCCATCATCTTCGAGCTGGTCCAGGAGATGCAGAAAGTGGATTGCATGGAGAAGTCCCTTCACAAAGTTTTGCAAAGAGTTGCCATGATCATACAGGCCGACAGGCTCAGTTATTACATGTCCCGGTCGAGAAACGGAATACCTGAGCTCTCCACTTGCCTCTTTGACGTGACTCCAACATCCAAATACGAGGCGAACTTGGTCGATCCGCAGAGTGAAATTGTGTTTCCATTAGACATGGGCGTTGTCGGTTTCACCGCGCAGTCCAAAAAGCCACAGAATGTCCCTGACATCACACAGGTGAGAAGTAAATGCCCGCGCGAAGCTGGAAAGTTGTGTGCGCGTGGCTCTGAAGCTGTCAAAAAGTAATATACAGAGGTGTCCCTGTCTCTGCACAGAAAATAGTTCAAATTACTATTTTAAAAACTTAAATTCCACATTTGTATATGTTTTTGAAAGTTATTGGCAAGTCTGTCCCTAAATCTGTCAGAAGTAGATCTATAGTTTATTTTCCTAAATGTGTGCACAGCGTTAGGTTTTCAAATTTGGTCAGACTAAGAAATTACCACCACATTTGTTAATATTCACTTGACTTAATAAAATGAACATAAAGTTACCAAACAATATAAAAATGATACACAATTTGTCAAAATAAATGATAACAGGAAATGGAACAATGTAGTTTAATATTCTTCTACATACTAATGGGGTGGGCATCAGTTAAATGCTGCAGATATCATAATTATGATAACTGTGATATTATTGTTGTCCAAATCCACCATCCCTATTAGATTTTGCAGCAATCGCTCAAAAATGTCATCAAAGAATATGATTATTACTGGCCCATCTTGTCCACTGACAAATGCTAATGTTGCCTGAATGTTATTAAATAGTGGAATGCTGATGACTTACTAAGCCACTATGCCTAATCATAGTTTATATATTAAAAACGAAGACCAGACTAACTTATTTGCAAGGAGATCAGTGTTAGATGCATTATGCATTGTAATCTTTAAATGTGACAGGCAGTTGATGAGTTTAGTATGTATGTATAACAACACTGAACTGCATCGTATTAAATTAATAGCGTAATTGTATGCGTGTGATGTTGTATATCCACCTTTAACCAGACCTGATGTGATGTTTTCTTTTTCTCTCGGCACAGAATAAAAAGTTCTGTGACTTTGTGGACAAACAGACCGGATACAAGACCAAATGCATGCTCACTTTTCCCATGATTGCTGAAAAAGAATGCATTGGAGTTGTCATGGCACTAAACAAAATAGGAGAAGCTAGTTTCACTCCAGAGGACGAGGCGGTAAGAATACACACATGTACATTTGACTTACTGAGTCAGCTGGGGAACAGGGTAGTGTTTTCCACAAGGCACAAGGATTTTGACCCTTATAGTATCAGAAATTGGGACTCTGAGTGTATTTACTATGTCTTTTTTGTCTCGAGTAACAGCTAAAATATAACTTCTCTTTGTAGCTCCTGATCAGATCCACAGTTAATTTTCTGCTAGTCTTTAGGAGCCTATTCTCTGTCATCTGAAAACTGCATCTAAATAAAGATTATTTCTGTAATTACATCTCACCAGTAGGGTGCAAGAAAAATCCCATTATGTCAGCAGGAGCCAATCAGACCTGACCGACTTAGTGTTGCTGCTTTTGAGCATGCGACTTAAAAAGAAGTCTAATGATTTAACTCTGAAAATGATCTCTGTAGACTATATCAGAGAAAAATCACCACTACTCACACTGAGGCACAGTTCCATATAGAATGAGCAGGCTCAGATGGAAATTATGCTTTTACAGCCACAATTGAGCTTGATTCTTATTTACAGCGTAATGTAGAGAAGAATATAAAGACATCTAAGTAGATGATTGGTGGAAATGATGCACAGGGCAAAGGCTTTATCTGCTAAAGATGCATTATAATGTCTGACATTGCTGTACTCTCTCTGTCATGTATATAAACAGCAAGATAATGACTTACTAGGTTGTTTACTTCTCTTTTTCTTTACATATTATCTCTATCAGATGCAAATCTTGCATCTGCAAGATGTAAACAGTTCAAGATCTAAGAAAAATAGACTCAGTTCTTACTCAACAGACACATATTTTTCACTTTACCTTATCTGGTTGTGAAAAGATTTGGTAATCCCCAGAGTAGTGAAATTGTACCAGCCTTTAAAGACTGAAAGATTGTATGAAATGTATATATATATGTAAATATATGTACAGAAAATGTGTAATCTATGTAAAGATGAACCAAATTTGGATTTAAATGACTTTATGAAGTTTAAAATAATTCAGTATTTACTGATGTGTCCGACACAAAACTAAATCTCATCATATCTGTGCAACATTCTGAGGTTACATACTCCATACTACTACATACACCTATCATATTATTCCTGAGTTCAGTTATAGGCTATTATATGACAAGTCACATATTTCCTGAGGGAAATTTAGCTGATCTGTACGTCTCAAAGAAAAGTTGTGCCACAGTCTTGAATCTCTTGTTGTGTATTGATGAAACCTCTAATCTGATTTGGTCCTCAGCTCTTCCACAAGTACATGAACTTTGCTCAAGTCATCACCCTGCAGTACCACACAGCCTACATGTTCAATGTGGAGTCCAGAAGGAGTCAGGTAAACTGAACTGATGCTATTTAAAAAAAAAAAAAAAAAAAAACAAGCTCTAATTATCATTTGAGTTTGGAAAGTGACATGAGAATGAGTCAGGTGTCTCTTCTGTCAGATACTTAGTTCAGGTACCAACAGAGCTCGTACTGTACACCATAACCCGACAAATAATTCCTTGCCTTCCCTCCTGTTTCTCTGGCTAGGTGCTGCTTTGGTCAGCCAGTAAAGTGTTTGAAGAGTTGACAGACATTGAGAGACAGTTCCACAAAGCTCTCTACACTGTAAGGATCTATCTAAATTGCGAACGATACTCAGTTGGCCTGCTGGACATGACCAAAGAGAAGGTTGGTCTTACAGAATATATTAGATTTTAGAGACAGGATTGAATCTATTACATTTATGACTGCAGGCATAAATAACCTAAAACTGTTATTATCTATGTTTTTTTTTCCTCAAGGAATTCTATGATGAATGGCCAGTGAAACTGGGAGATGTGGAACCCTATAAAGGACCAAAAACACCAGACGGCAGGGTAACACACCCATTTTTCTCATGAAACCATATTTGGTTACATGTGTCACTTTAAATGTTACTATCTTGACTTTTCTATATTCTTTCTATAGTGGGAAGGCGATCAATCATTTCTAACGGGCCTCTGCTTTTTATTTAGGAAGTCATCTTTTACAAGATCATTGACTACCTCCTGGAAGGCAAAGAAGAAATCAAAGTCATACCGTGAGCAGCATTATATATTATACATGCTATGAACAAAGCTACTCGAACAAATATGATACAAAACAAAATACAGCATACTGTAAAATAAATGACTTATTTCTGAATGAATGTCATAACTTAGGTTTTGATTTCACTTTCTGTCAAACAAACTACATTTAAAGTCCATTTATCATAGTTAAGAAAGTGTAGGCATTCTATATTTTTTAAAACACATAAGGAATTCATGCTTGTCCACCTTCATGCTTTAACTCTGCATTTATCCGCCATTTGTATCACAGACAATTCTGAGAGTCTGTAGAGTGTTATTTGGCTCTGGTACTAACATGAAGCACTGGCTTTGAATTGAAAGTGGAGTTTCTGTAGAGGGAACATCTGCATGAGATTCAGCACTGTTTAACATGCCTCTCAGGGAACAACCTGCTGACACAGCTCTGTATGTTCCTCTCTTTTTCACACTCTTTCAGTGGTCCACCCGCAGATCACTGGGCTCTAGTTAGTGGACTACCAACCTACGTTGCAGAAAATGGCTTTGTAAGTGTCTCACAGCTGCTGCAGGGCAATTCATTATCAGAAGCATTAGGACAGTAAAGGAATGAAAATGGAGGGGAACTGACTTGTGGAACAGCCACAGAGACATATCAACAATGAATGTAGAAACATACAGTAAGAATGTAATGAAACACAGGGTGAAGGACCACATTCAGTGCAATGTGATAGAGCTTGAAATACACATTCAGGCACCTCAGTGTACCTCAGTTTTTGTCCAAAAACTCATCCAACTGTATCTATATGCAGGTAACAGGATGGTATCTAGTGGACTGTATATACCGTAATGTGATATACCACATATCCTACGTGATACACCACATATCCTATGGGATGCCACATATCCTATGTGGTATATATATGTGGATAAAAAGCTTTACTATAATAATTTTCATCTATTATAACCTTATAACAATTTATGAATTTTACTGCACCGCAAACATGAACATACTGCAATGCAAAGTAATTTTAAACACAAGTTACAACAATAAAAGGGAGAAAACATATTTAGATTTTAAAAAATCATTAAGATTAATTAGAAATAGCAGTAATTTGTAAAATATACGAAGTAATGAATTTTCATGATGACCCACATTTATTTCCTGCGACTGTCTACAGATTTGCAACATGATGAACGTGGCTGCAGATGACTACTTCACTTTCCAGGTGAGCAGACTTTTACAGTCCATTAAATTTTCTGTCCACACATCAGACATGTACATACTGTGCATGGCCACCTTGGTATGCACTACATAGCCGATTCCACATATGCGCTCAGTGGAATACAAATCATACAATCTGTTATACAGATTTTGACATACAGGTATATTCCGATCTTCCCTGTACATTTTGAAGATTTTATATGATGCCATCTTGAAGCATTCGATTCTAATGTCTTTCAGAAAGAGCCTGTGGATGAGACGGGTTTTGTCATCAAGAATGTCTTGTCGCTGCCCATTGTCAACAAGAAGGAAGAAATTGTGGGCATTGCCACGTTCTTCAACAGAAAAGACGGCAAGCCATTTGATGAACATGATGAACAGATCACTGAGGTGAGCACCAAGTATTCTGTGTCTCACTGTTGTAGACGCACTCTTGTCAACACTCTGCACCACAGGTTTCCTCTATGAAGGCAAATATTTGTTCTGATTTTGGAGCATTTTGCAGCACAAATTTGCATATTAATGAAGAAAACGTCCATTAGACTTAAAAATACTGTATGTAGTTTGCTGGGGTGCCATCCATGTCTTAGGCGAAGACAAGTATCTATAAATAATTCCAAAAAATGTCCAACAGGAAATAAATTCACTGTTTGTTCTTTTGTGTCTTTCATCATCATCTCTCTCTCTCTTACTCTGTCTAAGTTTGTAAGTTATATTATTATTTCTTATCCAGTCACTCACTCATTCACTCACTGTGTATGCTCCAGGCCCTGACACAGTTCCTGGGATGGTCGGTGCTAGTTTGTGACACCCACGACAGGCTGAACCGTATGGAATGGAGGAAAGACATCGCTCAGGAGATGCTCATGTACCAGACCAGATGCACAAAAGATGAGCTGCAGTCCATTCTGGTCAGTATTTCCACCACATTTTTTTCTCAAGAAGCCTACCTTTGACTTTTGCTCAAGAGGCCACTCAAGCAGGAATTAAAAGCAATCAAAGGTTAATGCACTGTGAATAGCATATTGAATAGCAATCCTCTAAAAGCTATTAGCTAAACTATTAGAGGACTAATAGAAGGCCTGGTGGATCATTTAAGCACTTGACAACTAACAGTTTACAAGGTTGCTGCTTGGAGCAACCTTGTAAAGTTGAAGTGAAGTCTGAAAACACAATCAATATATAATCATGATGAACATATTATTGTATTTTCTGCTTTTTGTTTCCAATCCATAGGAATTCAAGCTGACTCAGTTGTTGTAAATTGCTCTTGATGATGGCAGCACATTCATGGGAAGAATGTAAATGTCATTACAAATATTCTGTTCTCTCTTTTCTAACCAGAACACCAAAGAGAAGTTTGACGCAGAACCTGAGGACTGTGACCAGAAAGAGATGTACAAACTATTGGTAAGCTTTGTTTGAACCATCAGGGCAAAAACTTGAAATAAAACGATACAAAGGATTATTACATTACTCACTCAGTCACAGGCAAACCAAATAAATGCATAAATAAATGAATAAGATTAGAAATTTGCATATTTAGTACTTAATTCATTTAATATCATTTGGGATATTGGGAGCCTAATTCCCAAATCAAATTAAATTCCCCTGAAAAATGTTAAATAGTGCTTTTTTAAAAATTCTTAAGCCTGTCACTTAATTCTCTGACATTTTAATCATGCATTCATCTGTGCTTTTTTAGTATTGATTGGTTCATGAATGTCTTCTTTGTGCTTTGTGTTTTTGTTCAGAGAGCAACCTGCCCGGTGGCCGATAATGTCGACGGAGAAAGCCTGTACCTGTTCTCCTTCAGCGACTTCCCCGTTTCAGAGCATGGCCTCATCAAGGCCGGCATTCGCATGTTCTTTGAGCTTGGAGTTGTGGAAAAGTTCAAAGTTCCCGCCGAGGTGAGTCACATACTCAGCATTCTGAGATTTCAGTGAGCCTGGCGGTGCAAACAGTCCATAGGATCTGGGGGAATATCTCCTTCATTCATTATTCCCCCCTAAAAATCTGTGATTTTATTCAGTATTTATTTTAATTATAAAAACAGGTTTATCAATATACCAATAATTTAAAATCACAGTGAAATCACATTTTTAATTGGCTCTTTATCATCTTCTGTCCTTGCCATAAGATAACCCTGCAGTGAATTACTTGTAAAAATCATTCGGAACCAGTTCTTTTTTGAAATGTGGGTGGTTTAAAATATGTGAGGAACAGAAAGAAACAATGCGCCTCAGGGATGCAGAAAGTTCATATCTGTGAATCAGTTGGGGTGATGGGTAAATTGCCATGGGTCTATTTTGTGTGGGAGAGAAGTAGATGTTTTCCTTAATTGGCCTCTCGAAGCATGCCGTGCTGTTGGTACAAATATGGGTGATACTCAGTGGTGGGTTTCCTTGGGCACTGGGACAAAAGCGCACTTTTTAAAAACATGGCCTCATCTGAACTCTCCTCATGATAAAATATTCTATTCGTCTCACTTCCTTTCCCATCCTCCCCTTCTGTCTCTGCTCTCTCACTTGTCCACTCAGACGCTAACCAGGTGGATGTACACGGTGAGGAAGGGTTACCGTGACATCACCTACCACAACTGGAGGCACGGCTTCAACGTAGGCCACACCATGTTCTGCCTGCTGCAGGTAATGCACTAACAACATCAGCTGTTTCTACTGTACAGCCCAACACCTACAGCTCACTACACAACACTGACCTAAAGCTTATAAATAAATCTTCCTAGCTGTGCTAGCTAAATTTCTCTCCTTTCATACACATATTTTTTCAGAGTGGTGACAGTTTAACAGACCATTGAGTCTTACGAGAATGTGTGTAAACCACTCATATAGGCCTATAACATGTTTTGTCCCTTCACAAAGCTAATTGAGAATTGCACCAATACAGTGGAATATAGTCCACATTAAGTATTTACAATGACAGCATAACAGAGCTTTAATATCCTTTAAATGAGTATTTAAGTATTTTAAAAAGGCTTCTAATGAGCACAACATTACATTGTGTACATTTTTATAGGTATAGGTCACAATCTACACCACACTAACACATGTCTGCACAAAATAATCCATGATTTGTCTCTTCTCCATATAGACAGGGAAGCTGAGGAAGTACTACTCTGATCTAGATGCCTTTGCCATGGTTGCTGCTGCTTTCTGCCATGATATCGACCACAGAGGAACCAACAATCTCTACCAGACAAAGTAAGTCAAAACGTTTCATTCTGTGTGTGCTTAAGTGTGACCTGCACGTAAATTGATCTTCCTCACTCTCCTCGTTTTTTGTCCGTAGGAGCGCACATCCTCTGGCCAAACTTCACGGCTCTTCCATCATGGAGAGGCACCACTTGGAGTACAGCAAGACGCTCATGGCTGAAGAGGTATGACACGTCATTGGTTGAGAAGTTAAATATTAGTCTTATTAAATACAAAGGAAACACATTTTGACCAGTTTTCATTGTCTCTTGCAGAGCCTGAACATCTTCTGCAACCTTCAGAAGCGTCAGTTTGAGAACGTGCAACACTTGTTTGATGTCTGCATCATCGCCACTGATCTGGCCCTTTACTTCAAGTGCGTTGTCTGAAATACTCTAACCACTCAATGTTTGTCTGTCCTTCTCTTGAGATGACTGACTCAGTGGGTCTCATGGAATCAATTTGTGTATTTGCTTATGAGTTATTTTGACTGACTGACTTTGGCTCACTGTCTGCCTGTTTGTGCCCACACAGAAAGAGAACCATGTTCCAGAACATTGTGAACGCCACAGAGCCGATGACAGATGAGAAGGAGGCCCAGTCCTATATTGCCAACAACCCCATCAGGAAGGAAATTGTCATGTATGTATCTCACGCTAGCAGAAAACAACACAGTGGTTCAAGAAATGCTGGTCTGGTTTATTTTAAAAATATATTTATACATATATATATAATATATATACATGACATTTTAGAAATTAAGAAATGACTGTATATACACCATGCTTCACTGTATGTATTTGATATATACAGGGCTTACATAATTGATATTCTATCACCAAATAACTATTTTAGTAGTCATACAGCAAGTACTGTCATACTGCAAATCATCAGCTTCAGTAGCATCTTCCCTTTCCTGACTGTCTGTCTCTCACCTCCAGGGCCATGATGATGACAGGTTGTGACCTGTCAGCTATCACCAAACCCTGGGAGGTACAGAGCAAGGTGGGTGGCCTTCACTGCCTTCACATGTGGTCATTTAGAAATATATGGGGAAGCTTGCAAGAAACAAAAACACAGTAAGCGCAGGAGCAAATATTACAGAGGTTGTGTTTTACAAATTGCATTTACAGTATCCTGTTTTTCCTCAGCTTGAAATACGCTTAATTCAAGCTACAGTCTGAAAAGACTTAGCTCAATAATTTAAATATATGTATAAGGCAGCAATATATATATATTTTTTTAAATAAAGTGGGTACAATAGGCAATTGTTTGCCATCACCTGAATGTGTTAGTAGTTTGTATTGTTACTTTAACAAAGGATCAGATTCCCCTCAGGTCAAAATGTTCAGCTTTACTGAATGTAAAAAACAAGCTTCATATTTATAACTGACAGGAGAGTTCCCAACCTGATCCTGCATAAATACTGAACATTGAGAGTAAAATGGGGTCAAGCTTATTTTTTGCTACTTATCTGCACTCATTACCTCCCTTTATTACACCTTAATTTCCTTGTCTCATTCTTTATTCCGCTGTCTGTGCATTTGTCTGTGTGTCTCCAGGTGGCTCTGATGGTTGCTGCTGAATTCTGGGAACAGGGAGATTTGGAGAGATCTGTTTTGGACCAACAACCAATTGTAAGGGTTCTTCTTCTCTTCCCTTCATGTAATTTTTCTCAGGAGTTTGGACAACTGTTTATCTTTATCTCAATTTAAAACTCTCCCCTCTCTCCGTCTCTCTCAGCCCATGATGGACAGAAACTGTGCTGAACAGCTGCCCAAGATGCAGTGCGGTTTCATTGACTTTGTGTGCTCATTTGTATACAAGGTAAGCTTTCACACCGTACTGTTGCGCCATTTTTCCTACGAAAAAACACTAGTACAGATATTATAAACAATGAAGGGGAAGTAATAGTTTAAAGACATTTGTTTATTAGTTTTTTTGCAAAGGGAGTCTGGCCTATGCTCCGTGTTGCAACAGTTCATCTGTATCTGTTGAAATTTAGGCACACCCACAGTCTGACAGGGGTGTAAGGATTGAAGAACCAGAGTTGTTGTTGTAGCTTCAACTATCTAAGGCTGGATATCAGGATGTTGAGAGATGAACCTGTTGAACCCAGCTGGCCCCCAACAGGAATGTCAGCAAGCTGTTTGTCAGTCAGGATGGTATTTGGACAAGAGGGCACACATAGGCTACATCCATAACAATGAACATATGTCAGGCAGTCTAAGAGAGATACCATGAAATCGCAATGACAGAAATCATCCTTCTTTTAAGTTTTTCATCTTTAAGTGCCCCCACAAATATGAGTAATAGATACATAAATTCAGTATGTTTTCCTTCATTTGTCAGGAGTTCTCCAGGTTCCACAAAGAGATCACACCCATGTTCGACGGCCTGAACAACAACAGGTCACACTGGAACGAGCTGGCTGAGGTATACAATGCAAAGATGAAGGCCATCGAGGATGAGAAGAAGAAACTGGAAGAAGAGGAAGCCAAAAAAGGTAGAAAACATGGTTGAATTGATCTATAGATCTGTGTATATCCCAGATGATGAAGTGTTCAGTGTTGAATCATCTCACATTAACATACCCTTCTTTCTTTTGTTTCTCCAGCTGGCGGAGGTGAAGTGGGGAAGTCAAAAACCTGCATCATCTGCTAAATTTCTTTGTTGCTTGGATCTGGGCGGGTGCAATCTGGTTACAACTAATCTAGGGTACTCTAGCCTTTTCCAGTCAGACGAATCATCTAGTTGGACCTTGACTAGGCTAGCTTGATCTGGTCTGATCTACACCAGTGTAGTTCTTTCTGGTTAGGTGCTTGTCCGCTCTGGTGCTGTCCAACCAGTCCCTGTTTGGTCCAGTCTAGCCTACTTTAGTCTAGTGTAGTTGTGTCTGGTCTGCAGTCCAGTCTGGATTAGGCCAGCCTAACCAGCATCCAAGGAGGGAAGAGTCAGAAACATCATCGAGAATAATGCGGGGACTCTGACTGCAAGAGAAGCCGACTCTGAAGATGTGATGTTTTTGAAACTTCCTCCTTCCTCTGCTTCTGACAACACAGCCATGGACATTTGAAAGCAATACATACATGGACAACAATATTTCCTTTCAGTATAGCAATAATATAAATACTGCTGATGTGTATGGTTTGAAAGAATGGTTGGATAAATATAAAAGCTGTAAGCAAAAGTAAAGTTGAAATACAGATACTAACATAGCTGAAAAAGGGTGCTGCATGTGCTGCAGGTGGGGTTTACACATGCCAAAGCAAAAGTTTTCAGACAGTGTTCCTATTGGCAGTCAGTTAGCACACATTATCTTGTACTGTAGGTTGCACAATGCACTTAGCTGCTGCTGTTTTGACGGTGGCAGGCCATGAATGGAGGGCAGGCAGGGACAATAACAACGTAACTTTGTACTTAATGACATCAAGCGGAAGAGGTTAAAAATGATGCTAAAGTAGCATGGGTACCACTTAGTGAGTTGAGAAATGAACTCCTTGAACCTGAAGGATATGTTAATGTCAAAAAAGAAACTTGAAGCCTAGATACTACAACGAGTGACAATGCTCAACCAACAAGGGCTGATGTTCTCTTACCTCAAAAGGCGCTGATCAGTTGTGTGAGGGTATATTTATTTTGATATGCAATCTATCTATTTACATATATATATTTTTTGGATTCTTTAAGAATTTTGTACTTGAGTCAGGATGGAGACAAGCTTTGAGAGAGGACGTTCTGAATCTGTGAGCAAACGCATGCTAAAATCACAGAAAATGTGTTGAATATGTGCAACCTGGAAAAATAACCTAAAAAATTGTATTATATATATATATACATATAATATTTACACCAATATTTAGAGCAAACTTACAATTCCATATCAATTCACAAAATGTACTTCTTTTAAATGTACACAATTTCACATGTATATAGTTTATGATATAGAAATTGTGAAATGTAAATTGTGTAAACTTATTGTAAGAATAACTAAAGCATAAAATGGATATAAAGGATGTCAAAGTAAGCTTTGCTTCTTTTGTGGAGGCAGGAGTTGCAGTCGGTCAGACAGTATACAGTAGATCTACCTCTCCTGTAAGAAGATTTGATTGTCAGCCAGCGCTTGAGATCCGCGCAGCTTTAGACTTTAAATACCCTTCTTACAGAGTAGGTAAAGCAGGCTACCAAAGCCTTATCATATGTATGTGCAGACGACGTGTGTTTGTAATGTGGCAGATGCAGCTGTAGCATCATTGATCATATGACTATACAGGCCAAAGTCCTCTGCTTCTCTCTTCACTGATGCAACAGTGAGATCAATCGTGCAATAACTGCTGACTGAATGATGTCAACTCAGTCTGAATATCCGCCACAATAGATCTCAATGTAAACCTGAACTAAATTTGATCTGATCAGGCATTTGAGTTGACAGTGCAACCCCTGCCCCCCCCACCCCCCCCTCAATTTCTGAAACACTTTAAGCATTGTCCCTCCCCTGGGCAAACTTCTCAACTTCCTGTTACACAATGTCATCTCCTCTAATCAATGGGGCATCAATCAAAGGCACATAATCCTATCAGAATGGCTTTAGGACTACCTGGCTACACCTTCTCTGCTTCTTGAGGTGAAGTGAGGAGGAGCTGTAGTGATCACTGCAGTCAGAACTGTGCAAATACATTGACTCAATCACCTCAAATGATATACTTAAATGATTTTACCATGAATTTACCACATTGTTAAAAGTCCTGCTGTGCACATTTTATATGAATGGTGACACCACTAGTTCTGACTTCAGTAAGAAAAAGGGCCCCTTGCTTTGTGAGATACCAAATAACGCACTGCATACTTTTTACTTACCCATCAACTGTCATTCAGACATTAGAAACCTATTATCTGACATATGAAATGACCTCTACTGTATGTACGTGTCATGAGATGTAATATGTTTAAGCAAATAAAGGAATTTATGGAGAGATTTCTTTCAATATGAATATAGTATAGCACACGCACAAAAATGGTACACCTTATCTCTTATTCACACTTGTTTTGTTTACATGAAGGTTAGACAGAGACAGAGAGTGAACTTATGAAACCTTGAGCTTAGCTGCGACAGTGCTCGTTCTTAGTCATATATCGTGCAGAGATCTTAGAGGCTCCAAAGCTGGATGAGCCTCTGGGGAAAGAGGATCAGTGGATTGGTTCTGATCCCTGCCCGATACAATGTTGTCTGGCTGTGTTGTTCAACATCCTGTGTTCTATAGTCCGCAGATTGTGCACGCAGAAAGCTTGAGGTGGCATGTCATTATGTCATCATTTTAAAATAAACGTGTGCAGTCATTTAAAAGAGTAGGAAAGAGTTAGAGAGTAGTTTGAGTGCAGATGCTGCTGCCTGACAAGATGGGATATTTGACACATGGTAACACAAGACAAGCCCTAAAATCTGTCTTTTTTTGGCACAGTTCAGCTCATCAATCCCTGAATCAACATGACCTTTCATTTCCCTCACTTGTGATTGATTGCCCCCTACATAAGCTGATCTCCCCCCCAACTCTCTTCACAGGGCCCAGCTTGAAAATTTGTAAGGTTACAAAAGTTTTTGTTAGTGGGGATTTCTAAATTCCTCCCAGGACCTTTGTAAGGGCCATGAATGTGTGCACATATACAGAAAATTGATTTTCAACCAATAAAACGGGTGTTGACAACACAATCGATCAACTATAAATACAACCAGGTGTACAAGTACAGCCAGGGGCCTAATCGCATCCCACCTCCACTTAAAAGCAACAGGCTGTTATTACTGAGTGTACCATTTACTACACTTAACCACCTGTTATCTTACTTTGTTAAGAATGACACAGAAAAATATGTCCCTTGAGAAAACAGAGAAGAAAGTTTAAAATGACAGATAGAGCAGTAAAGGGTAAAGTGTCTCTATCTAAGCCAAGGTCTATAATCTCCCAGCAATCTCATGCAGCTTCCTCCTCTGCAAGCCGAAGTCAAGGCAAGTGCTGCAATCTGTCCCCAGCAACAGGGATATCAAGCTAATCCTTGTTGTCTTTGTGTAAGAGCAGATGCTATCCAACACATTCACTCTTTTGTGTTACTACTCATTACTATTACTACAGTAATGGATTTTTACTCACATAAGATACAGTATGATATTCGATATTAGCACTAAACACAAAGTACAGCAGTAGATGAAAAGTTAAAGCATCACATATGTCATAATAATTCATCCTGAGGGAGACATAAATGTCTGTATCGAATTTCATGGCTGCTAGCATGGCTACAACAATTTTCGGTTATTTTCCGCAGCAACATTGGAGGGATTGAAACGGAGATGGTGATAGACGTGCAAATCAAAGACAGTTACAGGGTAAACATTGTGTTTATTTCGGTAGCACTCCTTGAACATACAGTCAGATACATCTACATGCACTCAAAAAGAAACTTGTTTAATGTCAGCGGAGCACAGAAGAAAGTGTAGTCACAGCAGGGATGCCGCTGATTCCAGCAGAGTCAAAGAAACATGTCTTCAAAGTACTCATCAAACTCCTCCTCCCTGAACAGATACAACAAACAAAAATTTAGAGATGTTAGTTCCTGTCATGCACAGTGTACACAAACTGACACAGACGGTTAAATGCTTTTGTAAAGTTAGCTCCTCCAAACAGTGTTATTACTTTGCTTTTATGTTTAATTTAAGCTCTAGACAATATGAAATAATGTGGAGTACAAACACTGGTACATAGCACAAGCAAATAAAAAGTGGCGGGCAGCAAAAAAAATCGTATTATGAGTATTTTGTTGTAACAAACATGATATTAATCTTCAATACAGTTATAATTACATAAATTATAGAAGCTGCTGCTCCCACATCCTTAATTCTTTTAGAATAAAACATGCTGTGTGACTGTTCAGATATAATTAGCTAATACTCTAAAGCCAGAGTGATGGATCATGTACTTGAATGAAAGCTGATGAACCACCGGCCTCCTACTATTGATCTTTTCAGGAATATTATATCTTTCTGAGAACAGAATTTAAAATGTCAGGAGAAGCGTGACAGGAGTAAGTTTAAGGTTTAGTGACTTTCAGGCCAGTTCAGGGCAGCTTTGTGCTGGGTATCTAAGTGGTCTCCATACTGTGCTATATAAAGATCAGTAACCTATATAGGCTAAGTGGTAAAGACTGACTGTGATGGTTTTACAGCAGCTTACTGGGTGTGGTTTAATATGAACATTGACTGTTAGCCTCACCTTGACTTTTCCTCGACCGCAGGGGCGGGCCCTCGCCAGTGGTCAGCTTCTGATTGGCCCTCTGGCTCATCCCCAACCTCGGAGTCTAGCAGGAGAGTTTCAGAGAGTAGACAGTCAGACTCGTAGAAGGAAAAACTATGTCAACCATTAACCTTTATTTATCATTTTCAATATCACAGTCTTTACTGTTAGCCTCGACAAGACTTAATTTCCTCAGTTCGGTCTTACAATTATAAGTCTGGGAAAAGTATGTACCAGATCAATCAGTAACTGTCACTGTGTTAAAGATGATTAAAGTTTGGAGTATATCTATGAATGAATGCAGCATGACTGCAACTGTAAGCCTCATTTCTCTCCACAAATGTAATCAAACAAGTTTTAGTGGATCATTTAAAGTGCAAAGAACTGATGTTTCCAGAACAGTGGCCATGTTTTTTTTCAATCTGAAAATCATAAACATATACCAATGACAACTCAGGGAGTGGTGCATTCGTTCAATTAGGTTATGGAAGGGTCCATTTGACATTTTGCTGAAGGCGAAAACCAACGATTTTTATACAACCTGATTCATGCATGGCCTGAATTACGAACTAGTCAAAGTAGGAAATTGACCTGGGGCCACAGACAAAAACCCCATGTTCACTGTTTTTATAGGTAATTTGCTCCTCTAAAGTACAATATCAAGTAAGGTGGATCCTCCCTCTTTATTTATTTATTTTATTAGTAAGGGATCATGTATAGTATTAAACCTAAATGTTACCATTTGATATACTGTACCAGAGTTAGCTTACAGCTAATTTTCATCTGTAGTCAAATGGCAGGTCACAATTTAAACATATGCACCTAGCTACTTACTTACTTACTAATTACTAACTACTAGCTTATTAATTAATCATATGATGCTACATTTTAGTCTTGCCTGTCAAAATCTACTTTCAAGGAATGTATTATTTTAGTTTGGGGGGTCAATAGGGGACCAGTTGCATATTTTGGCCCTGGGGCAGCCTAAAGGTTTAATCCAGCCATGGTCAAACCAGAAAAAATTATGGTTTGGTTTTCCTTTCCCTAAGCCTCACTGAACCCATCCATATTCTAGAAATCTTAAATTCATTAAAATCAAGATTATCCTTCAACAACTGCTTTAAATACGTGTGACTGAGACAGATTGTGAGAGTGTTTGTGTATAAATTCAGATGCATGTTGAACTCAATGCTATAACCTGTGGATGCAGAAAGTTGTTTTTTTGTGTACACCTCCATCAACCCACCCACCCATCCATCCATCCAGACCGTGAAATAAACAGAACAGGGGCACGGGGGCAAGGACATAAATTATTTTACACTGCTCACAGAGAAGGAAAAAAAGATGAGGGAGGAGAAAGACAAAGAAAAAAAGTCCAGAGGAATGGAGAGAGAGGCAGTTGAGAAAAAGCAGACCTGCTGTCGGTCTTCTACTATTATGCACAGGGCTAATGGATGGTGTTTCCAGGAGGGATTGTCAGTGTGTTTTCACTCCAAAAATTTGGAGGAGTGTCATGGCCCAGAGGCCTCGGGGAGTAGATCATAAACTGTCCAATGTGTGTGTCTTTTAAAATGGGGGAGGTGCTCTTATGTGTGTGTGTGTGTGTGTGTGTGTGTGTGTGTGTGTGTGTGTGTGTGTGTGTGTGTGTGTGTGTGTGTGTGTTTATGTGTGTGAGGGAGTTATGAACGCTACCTTTGTCCGAGTCCCGCGACTCCACCGAGCTGTTGGAAGAGGTGGATTGAGCTGTAGAGAAACAGGGTTGTAAAGTAAAATATGTTTTAATCAAAAGGGAGTTGTTAAAAAATAATAATGACAAGCACAAATGAAAAATGAAAATGATATAATTTCCAAGAAATTTATATCAGCAAGGGAGAAGAGACGAGTCATACCCCTGTGCCTCTTATGTTTGTCTTTGTGTTTGTGCTTCTTGGAATGCGAGGATGATCTCTTCCTCTTCTTCTTCTTCTTTTTCTTGTCTAATGGCTCCTGGTTCTCCTCTGAAACCCCTTTAGTCCTTGTCTTTGCCTTCACCTCCTTTCTCCTGGCGACAGAAACACAGGTTGATCAAACTGAATTCACAATATAAAGATCTCAACTATGGCACCATTTGAAATACAACTTGAAATCCTTTAAGGCCATGTTTCAGAGGTTCATGAAAGACTCTTGAATGGGCAAAGGCTTTCTATACATCTTGTAATAAAGTCTGCTGGAACATAAAACTGCTTAAAACCACCCACTGTGACCAAAAAGACAACATTTTTAATGTAAAAAAGGTGAAAAGTATGTTGCTTACTTGTGGTGGTAATTGAGTTTGAACGAGCATTCAGGGCATAGTCCTAGAACAGAACCAACATGGCATCATCATTTACAGTGTAATGGTCATAGAAACTGTTTCACTGGTATTAGTGTATTATTATTATTACAGCCATTATCAGTGTGATGTAACATTACAGGATAGCTTCACAATTTTTCTGTCCTAAAACAATAGTCAGGTTCCCAAATGAGCATTGACACGTTTCTCTTGCTGTGATGATTCCTCCTGTTCGTACAGGCAATTAAGAGGTCCCTTCATAATGCACTTTCAATGTAAGTGATAGTGGGCAAA
Source organism: Thunnus maccoyii (assembly GCF_910596095.1). Classification (NCBI taxonomy): domain Eukaryota; kingdom Metazoa; phylum Chordata; class Actinopteri; order Scombriformes; family Scombridae; genus Thunnus; species Thunnus maccoyii. The sequence goes on from NC_056552.1 coordinate 14,316,262, forward strand.
AATGTATTTCAAAGTTTATTTGAAGCTAATATGAAGCCTCAGCCATCCACATTAGTCAAATTAAGTCAATATCTTTCAAAGTTACAGTCTTTATAGTGCCATTTCCCTCTTTTTGTTACAATCCTTCGACTGCAGCTGAACAGGAAACCACTGTCCATTGAGACACAAAGAGGGAATTTTTTACTAAAAAGACTAACTGTGGAAGATATCCATTTTATTTGACTAACTCAGGCCCATATTATCTTCCTATAGAATTTTAAATACATTTTTGGTCATAACAAGGACTGTTGTTTTAAGACAGACTTGAAAAATTGTGAACCTGTCCTTTAATTCTTGTACTTCTTATGGCAACATAATTATGATGTTGGTGAGCTGGGACATTAAGGATGAAATATGTTAAAATGAAGATTTCATTTTATATTCAGAGTGAATAACCTATCACTTTCCCCCCATTTATTCATGTCCAGGTTGCAGTGGCAGCAGGCTAAACAAGATAACCCCTACTTCTTCCTCCCAAGCCATGTCCTCCAGCTCTTTCTGGGGGATCCCAGGGCATACCCATATGTTTATTGATTTATTATGAGAGACATTTTACCTAAGATACTTGTTCAACAGTTTATCCATTACCTTTTGAATTCTATTTATATATCATTATATATCTGGCAAGGGTTGCATATTCGTACTTCTTGTCATTAAACATTACTTTCAATTCATGCTGCTATAAAATATAACCATCACCGAAACTGTGTGTAAACTGAAAAAAATGTTTGTACCAGAAGCATACAGATGGGTGACAAATAAAAGGAAAAACTGGCACAGGTCTGAATGCTTGACCCCTACGGTGAGGGGATCTAGTCCCTCTGTTATGCTGTGGGGGGCATTTTGCTTGCATGGTTTGGGTCCACTTGTCCCCTTAGAGGGAAGGGTCACTGCAAATCAATACGAAGTTGTTCTGAGTGATCACCTTTATCCTATGATGAAACATTTCTATCCTGATGGGAGTGGTCTCTTTCAGGGTGACAATGCCCCCATCCATAACGAGGAGTCACTGAATGGTTTTATGAATATGAAAATAATGTGAATCATATGTTATGGTCTTCACAGTCACCAGATCTCAACCCAGTTGAACCCAATTGGATCATCAAAACACTAAATGAGGGAATATCTTATTGAAGAATTACAGAGGAGTTCCAGAGACTTGTATAATCCATGCCAAGGCGTATTGAAGCTGTTCTGGTGGCCCAACACCTTACTAAGACACTTTATGTTGGTTTTTCCTTTAATTTCTCACCCATCTGTATATGACAGTATCATCTGGAAACTCGCTCCATGATTCTGGTATATAATTTATATAAACTTATAATATATATAAAGAGAAGTGGACTAAGGACTGAACCCTGTGGAACTCCTTTTTTACTCTACAGGAAAGATGCTTTTCATTGTCATCATAACACAGTTTATGGGTTCATAAGTACAATTTGAAACTTTATCAGTTGTTGCTAATGTTTTGAGAAACGTATTTAATAATTCCTTTTCCTTCATGAGTCCATTGCAACATCATCACGATCCATTACATCTCTCCAGTGCGCCTTATCAAGTTCATGCTCCAGGGTCAACAAATCGTGTCTCATTACTGTCAAACCATTTAGGATTGTCAAAACATTGGATTTAGAAGTACAATAAACAGGAAAACATTTTTTGTTGATGAGGAGAAGCGACACGTCTGGATGTGACCTGTTGCACTAGCTTGTTAAAAGAGCCTGTCATTTCCTGCTTGACTGAGTTTACTACGACTGGTGGGTCCTCCAATTACGGTAATTATTATAACAGGATTTTCTGCAGTATGATACCTGAAGGAGGATTATTATGAGCCGGGTCTTAGACGGAAACCCCCACTAGGCCACAGCCTCACACACACACGCGCAAAGACACATGCACACTAACACATCTTTTTACTTAGAATGATGAGAGAAAATGAGAAAATAATTTGTCTTTTGGCTTACTGAGTTTGACCAATGCGTTTCTCTTCTCGCCCTGTTCTACATAGGCAAAATTCACTTCCCAGCTTTTTAGGCCTTCCTGCTTCTCACAGCGTTTGTTTCCACACTGGAATTGACCTGGAAGACAAGAGAGCACACGAGCTGAATACATCAATAATGTTTACATATATTTCATCCACCTATCTCAGATCCACAACAACTTACGATAAATGCAAAGAAACAACCTCAATTCCGCATTTATTGATTATCTATTAGTAAGGAGTGAAGATTAACTGAGCAACAGTGCCCTGGTGATGAATGTACAAATAATTATGTGTCAAGAATGATTATGTATAATATAGAAAGAACAAACAGGCAGAATTGACACAAGTAAAAGATGATTGTATATTTTAAAAAATTATTTTACAAATGAGAAATCCAGAATATAAATCTCACACTTTTTCTGATTTTTTCAGCACTCTCTCGCCCCCGTCCATCTATCACTACACCCCTTCCTCCATATCCCCCTGCTCCTTCTCATCTCCCTTTCTTCACCTCGCCTCATCCCCTCAGGCCTCCCTCAAGCTGCTGCACAGCATGCCTATTATCCCTAGAGGAGCTTAAGGTGGCATTGATCTGGTCCCCGGGAATCCTCCAGACGGTAACAGAGGGAGCGAATGCGTCAGAACAGGCCGTTCTAGGCACGGGGACGCTCCTTATTCTCCAAGAGGAAAGTGATGCCTGCCTGCACTTACTTTAGATCAAGACTCTCTAAACATTCAGGTGAGGTGACGCTGGCTGTCATGGCTTCGGGCCACTTGCGCCATAAGGCAGACTTTGCAGTCATGTGCTGTACTGGATTAAAGAGCTACGACATCAGGAAAAAAAGCACTTCTGGCCAGTGACTTTGACTTTTATTTTTCTGATACCCCTCTGATTCTTTTAACTTACTGTTTATCAAATTCTATTTCCCTAAATTATTCTTCAATAACAACCTAAAGTCAGATTTTACAGTTTGATGGCATCTCAAAGTTCAAATTAAAAAAAAATGAGAACATTTTTTGCAAAAGGTTCATTATAAAACTTAAAAGTAACTATAGTGAAACCAACCTCATTACATCAACTGAGGGGTGAAATTTTATAGTCTGTCAGTCATTTTTGCAGCAGGAGCGTGCAATCTGTCTAAACATAAAAATAACATTCATTAACGAATCAACCAATTCCTTATAAATGGGAAACAGTAAGAAAAGCTAGAAAGCTTAAACGGATAACTAACTAAAAAACCTGTCACGCTTTAGGATGCCAGACATATACTGTATGTTCACTTAGCTGCATTTTCAATTTTTCATAACTTGACAAGTACTTAGTGATGTGAAAATAAAAATGCCAGGATGTTCCTTTAAATCTTTGATGACCGGTCCTTTCTGACACTACATGGGTGTGACTTGAGACAGGGCCATCTCTTCACCTTGGTGCCAACATAATGCCACAAACAGTGACCAGTGCCCGCATACCTGAGAGAATCATGTGCTGTCTTCACCATCATCAGTGACGTCAAAGACAATCGCACTGGAGTTGTCCCATGACATCTTATTCTCTCCATCATGCAAACACAAATCAACAGATACATCTACTCTATGTGCAAACGAGGCATTTACTGTATTGGTAAAGAAAAAAGGAGAAAGGCCCTGCTTATCTTGAATAGGGTATTGAATCCCTCGCTGCTGCAGTGAAGCTGCTCAGTGTCGAATATAAAAGAATGTGATATATTCAAAGGTTACAACATGGAGAGTGTGAATATGTCTGACCCTGCAGCTACTTACAACCACAACCCTGGTAGAGTGGAGTCAATAGAAATCTGTTTCTAGGCAACTCCTTTGACAAAATAAATGTCAAAAACTAAATATAATCAAGGTCAGGAATACAATTCTTCTCTCTGACAGCTTTCAGCCCCTTTTTATACTCAAAAACATTATTGTACCCTCATGAAAGCTAATGAGCACAGTGTTAGTCGATAGTGCTGGGCTCAGGAGGCAGATTTTTAAAATAGTGCCACACAGAGCACCCTTTCTTTGATGATAGAAATAAAAGGATGTACAGTGTATTTTGTTGACAAGTGTTCAGTTATCCTCACACATCAGGTGAGCCTCACGTGCTTCATGAGAAGACCTGGCAAAAGGTTGGCTGAGTAAACCCGTTAAAGAGAGGAAACTCCTGTCCTTCTACGTCAAAGGATCCTAATTCCACCAGCCAGTGGTCTGAGATCAAGACGGATACACTGCGAGACAGATGGCTGCATGATTAACATTCACTGGATGGAGTTGCGGGGCTGTGACCCGAGCCGGCCCTCTTTCACTTTTTATGCACCCTTGGATAACCGTTAAAAGTTCACAAAGGACGCATTATCGTGAAATCGGGCCAGTTTGTTGAGAAAATATTCAGATTTAACATGTAGCACACTCTCTGAGTTTCACAGATTAAGCTGATTAAGGAGATAGGTAGTTGCAAAAACTTGCTTATTAGCACATGACTGTGGAGCCTGACTTAGAAAAAAGAAACACGTTTTATTGAAAGGAATAGTTTGACATTTTGGGAAAGACATTTTCATACCGACAGTTAGATGAGAAGATAGATTCCACTTTCATGTTTGCACAGTAAATATAATGCTACCGCCAGCAGTCAGTTAGTTTAGCTTAGCATGAAGACTGGAAACAGTGGAAAGCAGCTAGCCTGGCTCTGTCCGAAAGGAACAAAATCTGCCTTCCAGCACTTCAAAAGCTGAATAATAATATAATACAGTTTATATCTCGTTTGTTTAATCTGCACAACAAACAAAGTGTAAAAACGAGAAGTTGCAGGGTGTTGTATGACTATTTCTTGGCCGGGCATAGTGACTTCTTAGAATCTCCATCGGTGACCTGGCAACCTCACAGTGACAACAAGACTCCAAGATAGTAAATAAGTGTATTTTACAAAATGACACACAATCCCACCTCTAACTCTGGATCAGATTCTGCCTCTTAATGTATGTTTTTCACATTGACAAGAAGTCCAGGCTGCTGACCCAAAGTGCCACACTCACTATGTTTTGAAATTTGACTCCACACCATCCAGTTAACTAAGTAGACTGAAGGGCATTATATGCAACTAGGATTATGTTTTATACTGTTTAAGTCCCAAGAACTGCATTGGATCTGTCTCTCACGCTGTATACTATTGAAAAATACTCCTATTAATTTTAATGTACAACACCCTGCTATTCACTCACAGATAAACACTTAAAAACCATACTAGACTGGGAAAGCTTGGTGGGCTGTGGGTTTATTAGCTATAACTTCTAACACTAAAGATACACTCAGATACTTCTCCAGAGCTGATTTATTTTGCCTGGCCCAACAGAGCTCAGTAGGATATACTTCTAAAGTACAAACCCTGCCCACACTGGAACTCAGGCCAGCCTAAAGCACTCATTAAAACCAACAACCAACAGTAACACCTTTAAATTGGCCTGAAATGAAAGGACACTTTCATTTTACTAAAATACACCACAAATTAATCCAAACTGCCTGTATTTAATAGGAGGTGACAATATTAAAAAAAAAAAGTCAGATGGCCTAACACTTAACCTAACAGTGTCAGTTATACAGAGGCGCCAGAGGTGCATCGAACCTGATGCCAGCACTGTAGGTGAGAGAGTGTTAAAAACCTTTTTTTAAGTTACGTAAGCCAAGACCTTTGATACTCCATTTACCCTGACAGGAGGCCCACCAAAAATAAGCCTGGCCTCAACTAACTTTGGCCTTTCACCTCCTCCTGACAGCAAGACTAACGCTCAATTTGTACCAGAAGGGAAACACACAGAAAAACAAGAGTTGGAATGAAGCGGTTGCATACCTTACACCGCACATGTACATCTGCTCCAGTGTAAAAGACTCTCAGGACTCACATAATACTCACATATTGACATTTTATTGGAAGCAAAGATAATATTTGGCAAAATGCTTCAATCCTAGCTTCATGCACTCATGTGTATCATGTGCAAGGAAGAAATTACACTGACTATGGCTAGATTACTCAAAGGTATCCTGTGGAGTTTCTGCCCACTAGTAGTGCTATGGAGCAATATTTTTACGAGTTGGTCCCCAATTTTGTGAGAATGAATAAAAGGTGAATCTCATTCCTCAATAATCATTTAAGATGTAGGGAAACATAGGAGTCCTGGGGAGAGGATCACACATTATCCACCCCCAGGACACCTATACTTTCTCTTTAAAGGACCCATGTGTAAGATTTAGTGGCATCTAGCAGTGAGTTTGCAGATTGCAACCAACTGAATACCCCCCCCCCCTTCCAAGCATGTAGGAGAACCTATGGTGGCCGCGAAACTCGCAAAAAACCTCGAAAGGCCCTCTCTAGAGCCAGTGTTTGGTTTGTCCGTTCTGAGCTACTTGAGAAACATGGCGTTGCAACATGGCGGGCTCTGTGGAAGAGGGCCTGCTCCCTATGTAAATATTAAGGGCTCATTCTTAGGTAATGAAAACACAACAATTCTTATTTTCAGGTGATTATAAACACCTGAAAACATACCTATGAATATAATATACCATTTCTGCTAAGTCTGCTCTGCTAGATGCCACTAAAACCTACACATTGCACCTTTAATTTTTTAAAAGGAAAAATATTTCTGACCTACAAAAGAAGAGAGAATCAAACCATTCGGTACTTAACCGTTACAGCAAACTCCTTCATCCCATATCACACTGTGGCCATGAAAAGAAACATCAGTGCTCTTTGTAATCTACCTAATTAGGTGCGCAGTGGTCAGCATTACCTAATACCAACATAGCCTGAAGTGCACAGGGGGTGATAAGAGGACAGTGTCAAAAAGGTGTCCATGGCAAGGTGTAAATGCAGTGCCTCTTATAAGGAATTGCAAGTGCAAAAAAATACAAATTCATTCCTATATATTGCTATTCCTTATATCCCTATATAATCTGGCCATTTGATCTGGTAAACACAACTCCTGAGCCTGGATTAACAACATTCAATCCAGGTGTAACTAATTGAACTATAAACTCTTGAATAGAATCTTGCTGTTGACACATCTAAAGGTTGTACACATTTTGCATTAAACAATGAATAAGACACAAAAACTGTGAAGTGCCTGCATCTGAATATCAAATCAAGCTCTAGTTAAATTGTAACCATGATTAAGACTTTCTCCACCTTTCACCCAAACACTTTTAACTTTTACTTTGCACAAGCGCTTTCTCTACTTCTGAATAAGGATGGTGGGTCAACTTTACAGAATTAGATTAGTACTGATTTCATTGGAGAGTTTTAGCATCCCATGCTCTAAATAGTGCTTAAGAAGTATGTCTCTAGGAATCATTAATGTGCACAAATCACAGACGTGACAGCTGAAGTGAAGCGCCTCTGACCTGATCTAATTCCACTTCCTGTGCAGTATTGCTACAGGGGGTGAAGTGTCAGAGACCAGGATTACACAGTCTTAATCTGGAACAATATATTGGCTTATTCAGCTTTCTCAGGCATGCTGTGTTTGTGTATATTTGATGTAAACAACTAAAACAACTAATTATTCACAATGTGAAATGTGTGTGCATCTGCGTGCCTCAAAGCGTATCACTGAGCTGTGACGACGGGTTTACCCTCACAGAGTGGCTGATAATGTCCCTCCAGGTAAAACCTATAAATATCTGTGGCTGTCACACACAGGAAGTGTAGACAGAGAGGAGGTGTTGTACTAATCCTGAACAATTAATAGACAGTAACCATCAAAGCCCTGCCAAACTGTCGAGGTAAGCTCTTTGAATGAGGTATTGCTCTAAGTGTGAGACATAAATAGAAAAAAACAAATGTTAAAAAGGAGGGGGCGGGGGTTGTTTGTGTGAATAAACAGATCAATTGATTATTGAGTGGCACTAATAGTCACACAAGGTTGAGAGGCATGAGCACACAGGAAAACAAAAAGAAAGCTCAACTGAAAGGTCAAACATTTGAAAGGTTTTGTGTGTTCTTCTGTCAAGCCAATAAGTCAAAGTGAAGTAAAACAAGCATATTTTACATGAGGAGAGAATTGTAAAGACAAGTAGTCTACAGTATGTATTGTACTACTGTGTAAATCATCTTGTCTATGTCGCCACCTAGTGGAGAAAGTTGTCAACTTCTTTTGGCCGTGTTATGAGGAACCCTGTCCGAGGAAATGCCTTTATTAAGGAAAGATAATTCTCTAGCTAACAGGAATGTTTTCAGTGTTTCTCTGATTATAAATACAATAACAATAGAATGTATGATATTTATGTTATGAAACAGCAGTATATTCAAAACACACATACAGCAAGACAATGATGGGAGTTTGTTGTACCTTTGCCGGAGACAACTTCATTTTCAGTCCGCCAACGAAATCCAAACTGTTGGGCACGAATTGAAAGAATAAAATGAATGAATTGTGGCAGCATTTAATGTGTTTTCAGCATCTGAACACTGGGCCAAATGAAAAAAACATTCTGCAGATGTCAACAACTACTATCCTCATGTACACATAGTTTATTCATATTTTCAGTTTAGTTTTTTATGAAAGAATGCTGTATGATAGATGCAAGCATATTTAATTTAACGAAGCATCAGTGAACATGTCATTTGTAAGTTAGCCAGTTCCTGTATAGCACACTCTCCACTGTCTGTTGAGTCATCTGTGTGCTGTCACACCTCATTTGCCCAAAACCATAGATCAAAACTGGGAATGATGCAACACATCGCTATATTTGCAATCGTTAGGCACATCAGAATAATTTGTGGGCAAATTTGGATTCATGTAGGAAGTTTTGCGGCAACTTGAATTATGTTGTCAGAGCTGCGTTTTAAGTTTTGACTGTTTTATATAGTGCCGATTATTATATTTCAATCTGGGTATTGCGTATTATATATGTATGTTATCTGTCAGGTCCATCAACATCACAACAGTCTGAGATAGCACATGAGTTTAAAATATATATTTGAGTATAGCGTACTCAGTGGAGAAAACAGTGCAGTTATGGAGCTGAGCCATAAGCACACTGCCCTTGGGTTTAACATATTGTCAATTTTAAAGTCTGGATTGAGCCCAGAATGGCCTTGTGGTCAGTAGAGACAGAGCACAGTGCCAAAACACATCTTGCACACAACTTTCATCTTAAATAGACCAGTAGTGGCAGAAATAAGTGACTGAGTTATTAAATTTGAACCTTTGCTCATGGCACCACCACTGGGACAATTAGCGTAATTTCTTCTGACAGTGGAGCACAGTGCAAAAATGGATCATCCTGCCAAGTGCAGGTAGTGTTCTTTGAGTACATTCTGTAGGTGTGGTAACTTGTTTTTCACTTTTTCCTTTTCTTTGCTGTTCCGACAGCCCATTTTCTTTTAAATAATAATCCCAAACAGATACAAGAATATGTTTTCTGTGTCCAGAGGTCTTTTCTCATTACTAAACACAATATTTTATCAACAGCCAGCCAGAAAAGAACATTACATAGGCATATTCATAACAGTGCACACATAATTAATTAGATTGTGTCATACTGTTGTTAGTGTATCTGAATATTCCTATGACATTGTCTCAGCCTCTTAACAACGGCACAGATACGCAAAAACTATCCCTTCCTTCTTTCAGGATTTCACTGATGTTCAACGTGTTCAAAGCTGCTGCATTCAATATACTCACTAATCATTAGGTGGTTTGAGCCACCTGCTATGTGCTGTCACATTGTCTGACATTTACTAAACACCTTCTGCTGCTGCATGCTGTTTTAAACTGGGCAATAAATCAATTAATGAATACGTTCATGCATTTATTCTACCTTGTTTTCCTTGTATCTGCTGAGGTCAGCTATGCAGTACTCTTTAAACAGTTTGTCGTAATACTTCTTGGCCAAATCTTTCTCCCTGGGACACGACAAGGAAAAGAAAGAAGTTAGGCAACAGTGCGAAACATTTCTTGGTCACCAGGTGCAAGTTACTTGAGTTCAATCATACATGTTTTCAGAAAAGAACAAAATGACTGAAAACAGAAAGTGCATATTGAAGCAGCTTGTGTGAGTAGTTGATAATTACCATGTCATGTCATCCTCATCCTCATCCCTCCAGAGGAAGCGATGATTCTCACGCAGCACATCCACATCCGTTTTGTCTTTGGATCTGAGGGAAAGAAAAGCTTAAATGAGAAAGCTTACAGGCACAAGTACATGGATAAGGAGGATGAGTTAAAAAAAAATACTGCTACTTCAAATTCAAAGTAATTATATAAACGAATTACAGAAACGCATAGACAGTTGTCTGATATGGTTAACGCACTCTTCTTAGTTTTAGCAGCAAATGACTGATCCTTTAAGTTTGACAGTGAGACAGAACACTTACGCAGAACGTTTGAAGTCGGTCATCTGTCCTCCATAATAAAGTATGTAGTCACCGACAAACTTCTTATGTCGCTCAAACTGGAGACGTCTGCTTAAGGTCATTATCAATTTAAATGTTTTGCACAGTGAATGTTTGAGCCTTTAAATGAAGAGTAACTTAGCACTTGGACCAACATGTAATAAACATACAGGATTGTTATATGATGTTTTAAAATGTACTGTATGTATTAAATCTTTTTTTTTTTGCTTTAAGATATGACTTTTTGTCTTTTTTGAGGGATTATCAACCTGTTTCATCCTTTTATGTTGAAATCACAGACCAGTGAGACAGGTTGATAAAGAAAGGATACAGCATTCATCGATATCAGATGGGCTCTTCTGTTCCTGGCTTCCTCTCTGCAAAATATAAAACAATCATATTTATCTAAAAGATTAGCAAAGAGTTAGTTCATGTTGACAGCATATTTTGTTCATTTGTATCACTAAAGACTTCTTAAACATTTTCTGTATAAAAAAGTGAGGACAATGGAGTGAGAGGAAACTATCATAACATAGATGAATTATGCTCCCATTTGGTTTTATTTAAAGCATAAATTAATTAAAAAACACAAATCTTCTCTGAATGGTAATGTGAGGACCGTGGGTAAATTAATTTAATCTTGGCAGTAATGATGAGTTTTCAGACATGAAAATAAAAATGAAATTTTTCTCACTTTAATTGTGTCGTACATCATGTTCACACTAATTGCAAATAAGATTTGAATTTGATTGATTTAATTTTAATATATGCAGTCCCTCCATAGATATTCAGAACTGACATTAGCACATTGCTGTAGTATAAAACATAACGAAAAAAACATTATGATTCATGTATTTTAATGTGATAGATGGTACAGTACCTGTCCAGTTCACTGGAGTGAAAACTCCGGTGAGCCGCCTGGGAATACCGACCTTTTTTAAATGGTTTCTGTAAGATTTCCTCCTCATGTTTCCTGTCAACAAAGATACAAATAAACACAGAAAGCTTGTGTTAGTGGAAAAGGCTACTCGTATCAGTGTAAGTTTAAGCTACTGGAGGCAGAAGTAAAGGGGGGAGAATAAGAACTTAAGTTTATACAGAATACAGTAGCCTTTGTATGACCTCCTACACAGTTACACCTATTTCAGTGTTTAGTCTGCACAGAGCCCCTATGAATTTAGATAAACTAAATTTGACTAAACTGATCAATATTATTGAGCCAAATTCAAATATGGAATTCTAGAGTCTCTAATTTTACCTTTTAAGTCCTCTCTCTGAGGACTCTCCTTGTCCGTCGTCATCACTGAAATCGGAGTCATAGCCGCCACTTCCATGCACCTGAGGAAATACAAGAACTCATTTGTGTTGGTATAGCTGACCACACATTCATAACCAAATACACAAACACCTGCATTCACAGACACCAGCTTACAGAATAATGCATATTCAAAACATAATAGATAACATAGATAATATAACATTACGCAATACCATCAGAAAGGCATCTCATTGGCCCCATATTTATTCTGCAGCACGACAATGACAATGACCCCAAACATACAGTTAGAGTCGTAACGAACTATATTTAGCAACAAGAACAACAAGGAGTTATGCAACAGATGGTTTGGCCCCCTCAAGCCCTGATCTCAACATCATGGAGTCAGTCTGGGATCACATGAAGAGACAGAAGCAGCTGAGACGCCTAAATCCACAGAAGAACTGTGGCAACTTCTCCAAGATGCAGGAACAACCAACCTGCCAAGTACCTTGAAAAACTGTGTGCAAGTGTACCGAGGAAAACTGCTGCTGTTTTAAAGGCAAAGCGTGCTCACACCAAATATTGAGTTAATTTAGGTTTCTTCTGTTTAATGAACTTTGCATTAAGTTAACTGATAAATAAAAACTCTTCATGTTATTATGCATTGTTTGAATGCATCCTCACTTTACTTTTAGTGCCAAAAAACTTTGTAGATTTGCATTTTACAGAAAAAGTACTAGTTGCACAACGATCAGATTTAACAGTAAATATGACACTAGGTTAGAGTAAGATTATTTTCGAAATAATTTGCATCAAAAATCACCATTGTCATGTTGCACATGACTATGGAAAGTGTAGCCATTGTGAAAGGTGCACCGTATAAACTGAGATGCAATATAACAAACCCTGTAATATCCAGTACCAGGAACCACTAGTTTCTGGAGCTGCATCTTTAAGATATCACTGTGGGTTTTGTAATGTTGTGCTCTAATCTTTTTTGATGATTGAATGTTGTCCAAAGGCTCCTTCTCTGTAAGGGAAACAGGCTTAAGCACAAAAGGTTTAGCGTTATCTAAAAACTAAAATGGTACAAGAATGTTGCATTTTTTTCAAAACGCCTAATCATAACCAGCAAAGCATTTGGCAATTAAGCCACATTTACGTTACAACACCAGTTTACCTTGGCTAACTTCAGGCTAATGTTTTATGTTAACTGGCTTGTAACAAGTAGCAGCAAACGAAACGCTAACTAGTGAAACTGTTCGCCGAACTCGACTGCATAAAAAATATGATTTCGACTTTAACAGATACAAACCTTCACAAGACTATCCATCACATTAGAATCGCAGGAGGCATCCAAACTGACTACGAGTGTTTACAAAATGGCGTCGCCAGGTGATGATGTTGCGCGGCGAGTCGCGGTCTGATGACGTTTACACTAACTTCATAAATTACTCTGCCGAGAAAAGAGGAAATAATTCCTCTTATCCTTTAAAAATGGGAGGAATAATAATACAGGTGTATTAGAAGAGAACAAGCCATGACTTCAAAAACTGGTAAATGAAACAAATATTCTTCTTCTAATGAAAAACAAGAAGAGTAAAACACCAGACACACTGACATTAACACTGATTGATTCAGGTGATGTCTTTCATCCTCGCTGCAGGATGCATGTAGGCGTTTGAATGGGCTACTAGATGGGAAATAAAGAGGGTATTATGCCTTTTGAAAATGTTACAGTATAATTGAGTCCTTGGGTTATAAGAGGTGACAGGGGTGGAAGTTCGCCATAGTCTGTGAACAAAAGTCCAGTGTTTTATGCCGTTTCTACAGCCCACTGAACTCAACAAAGCAGTCAATGTTGGATTGAAAAAAGGACAGGAAGTGAGAAACAACTCCTACAGAGAGTATGAATGCCTGTCATCTTTTGTTGTCTTAAGAATAATAGAAATGTATATGAAATGAACTGCTGTCTTCCCATGTATGCCAGTCACTGCCTACAGCTTTATCTAAATTAATTACTATCTGAGCGAGGAGTTGATATTATAAATTTAAAAAAACACACTTAAATTAATGCTATTCATTCCTAGGGTGCTTGCCTAATCATAATCTTCTGGAGGTCATACTTTACTAACCATTTCTTATGCCACAATATCCCTGAAATGATATTCCGTGTTTATTTTTTAACTACGAGGTAAATTATCATCTTCTTTTCACGGTTAATGTCATTATTATGCCGAAACGGGGAAGAAAAGAGGCAGCATTTGAATGAGTGAGGCAGGTGCATTTGCACAGAGCCTCATGAATAGCCGCTTCCCATTAGCCATGCACGGCTCTGAAGCGCGCATAAATAATAGCTGGCACTGCTGATAAAAAAGCGCACCTTGGGGCCTCTCCCCCCTCTCTTTCCTCCATCTCTCTCTTTCTCTCTTTCTTCTCTTCTCTTTCTCTCTCTCACGGGCTTTTTTTCCCCTTTCATGGCAGCAGAATTTAGTCTACAAGACAACTTATTTGTAAGCAGATAACTAGTAAGAAATAGACCGTTTTTTTGTTGTTTTTTTTTAACAGTGAGTTTTGTTTAGAGGCTTGAAATAATTCCCTTTCATGACATGAATCTGAGCCTGCTTTCTGCTCTCATGCCCTGTCTGTCCCGCATTTGTAATCCTGCGCTTTGCAGAACGAATCCGCTGGACTGGTGCCTTCCTATTGAGACGCAAGAAGCATAGACACAAGCCTGCATCAGAGCGCAACAACACCAGGCTTTTATCATTAAAACAAACAAGACAGACAAATACTTTTTTGTAAAAATTAATTTTTGTCTTTTAGATCCTGTGATTCCGGGAAGTTGCATGTGCAGGAGTGGCAGAAGGAATGGGATACCCGGGCAGAACAGTGAGGGGATGGAGAGGATGGAAAGGGTGGACGCTCCTGGTTTGGGTCGCCGCTGTCAGCTTGATCTTAGCGGACGGACGGAGAGTGAGGCAGCCCAGATGCCCCTCTGGATGTACCTGCACCAAAGATAATGCCCTGTGTGAAAGTGTCCGATCTGTGCCTCACACTTTCCCCTCCGACGTCGTTTCACTGTAAGTATCCCTGCACCTGAATAAGACTCTTGGTTTATTGTGCAATGTCATGGACATATGGTGAATTGTCAAAAGGCTGGATAGCTGAATATGTCTTCTGTGTTGTTATATTTTCTAACAAAGTCACCTTTCAATATATTCTTCATCCATTCAGATCTTTTGTCAAGTCTGGATTTAATGAAATCACTGGAGGAAGCTTTGTTCACACACCTGCCCTGCAACTGCTGTGAGTAAAGGCTTTTCTTTCTATCTATCTATCTATCTATCTATCTATCTATCTATCTATCTATCTATCTAACTGTCCATCTATCCATCCATCCATCCATCCATCCATCCATCCATCCATTCATCCATCTACCTATCTGGTGTGTAAATCCATTTTCAGTGCTTTACAAAATCAAACAATGAGGCAGGGTCTCCCCAGAGGGCTTGTATAGAGGCTGATATGCAGATTTAAAGGGGGATTCTCTGTAATGGTGTCAGGATTATGCAATAGACCACATGGCTACAGCAACTAACAGCAGGGGTTGGGGGAGAGAGGATCTGTGTGTGTATATAGAGAGAGATAAATAATGAACAAGATAGCACTTGGGAAGACAGAATTCAGCTCACAAAAACCAGTAAAATTACAGCCACACAAATAACTATGCATCCATTATTGTAAATGTCCTGTTAGGACTAGAGTCTATTGAGCAATCTGTTAATGGAGACTGACAAATTAACAGAGAGGTCAGGTTCAACTCTGCTCTCTAATCGCACTTGGTTTGCTTTATTGCAAGTAATAGCACGCTGTCACCGTGTGAGGTTTTCTCTCTGCAAAACATTTTTCTTGGCATCAGTTCCTCTTTATGCTCACATGACGCTAAATCAGTCTGAATGTGCATGAACTTTAAAATGTGGGAGGTGGCTGATGTGAGAGCAAGCAGCTGTGACCGGAAGAAGTGTAAATGTAACTGGGGGTCATGAATGACTGGCATCGCCACTTTTTATCATTATTTACTGCCAAGGTGACCTGGAGTATCTTAACCTCCATTAGAGTTCTGACTAATCAATGGGGCTTCTCGGTGGCCAACGTGAGCAGACTGTGGGTGTAAAAGGCTGCCATCGCCGGTTTGCTGTACATGCAGTAAGAAATACATGAAGAGTTTCATTCCAAAATTAGATTTCCAGCACTTTGTGATCTTAAAGCCTCTTTTTTTTGAGGGACTTTTGGGGTTACATTGCTCAATGTTTTGTAATATTGATGAGATAAATGTTATTTTTAGGATAGACTTACCTCACAGTGGCCGGACATCTACATTTGATTTATAGTGCTTCAGAGTTGAACCTTTCAAATTCTCTTAATACGAATTTATGAGTAGATGATGGGGTGATGTGCACAAAATGTTTTTTGTCGGACACTATTCTTACATTACTGTTTAAAGGGTGACTCAGAAACATGTGGGAGGTGGCAACCATTTGTCTCTTTCCTTCATTTAATGAAAACGATGTAGGAGTGAGCTACCATGTCTCTGTTTTATTCATTTCATTCATTCTTTAACCATATAATGGGGGCAGAAATGCTGAATGAATATGTTGTCTGTTACTGTAACAGTAGCTCTCACACCCTGTCTTTGTCTTTGTTTTTGAGCTACTGACGTTGATGGTTTGCAATCACAGATTACAACATTATCTCAATATGATTAAACAGAGTTTAAAGAAACACTCCCAGATTTTGTCACATAGTACAACATCCCCAAACCTCAAAATTTTCTCTCAGCTCAGTTTTGGTGCATTGAAATGGGAGGATTTTTTGTGATGCTAACTAAATCTGAAACTTTAAATTAGTCTCATGTTTTGTTTTTTTTCCACAGATTGTTCACAGCAAATTCATTTGACCTAATTGATGAGGATGCGTTCCAAGGTTTACCACATCTTGAATATCTGTAAGTATTATCTATTTACTCTCTGGAAGAACTGTAATCGCTGTAAATTACTATATTGTACTAAACTGATACAAAATATACACAAATGAACATCAATCAAAGTATGGTCTGGGAACAATACTACAGCAAAAATGGTTTCCTAAAGATTTCTTTCTTTCTATTCATATATATATATTTTGGTTTTAGCTGTTGAGCATTGCATTGTGGGACAACAGTGTCCATCAACACCAAACTCAAAAATCTTTGTCTTTGTAAAATGAGATGATGTGCAGGAAGTTACAGATTTCAGCTTTTTGTGTCACAATAGATTTCATATTTGTTTGGTATGCCTTGTGTTAATATATCAAAATGCTAATGTGAAACTTGTCATTCACAGATTTATTGAAAATAACAAGATTGCATCAATATCCCCATATGCCTTCCGGGGCCTTAAAGCACTGATACATCTGTAAGTATTCTGTTTCTGTAATGGCCATATCTACTAAAGAGGAACTTACTGATTCTACTCCACCTTCCTAAACGTTATAATTTATTATGCCACTTTGGTGTTGCTGGTGCAGCACTTTGCACCTGCCACTTTTATAATCTCTATTTAAATAATTTCTCCAAAAAAATCACTGTGGGAAAGGGTAATGATATATTAGTGCTCATGGGTATTCCAACATAACCTGTGTATCAATTTCCTGTTTTCTCTCTCTGCATGACTCTCACTGTCAGAAGTGCAAAGCAGGCAGAAGTCCTGCAGCCAGTGGTGATGTCCAAGGTTACTGGCTGTCAGCTGGATCAGGTTGCTGAAGGGCAGATCAGGGTGTCTCTAGATGTAGTGGACCAACAGAGTTGCTGTTCTCATATTTTTGGTAGAAAATAATGAATGATTTTGTGACTATATCTGTCATTTAGCTTTTTTTCATTTAATGTTTTTGGGATAGATGTGTAGATGTGTTTAACAAATGCAAAAGAGGAAAAACTCGCTTGTGTATGAGATAAGTAATGTAGGGTTATATACAGTTAGGGTTAAAATGGCACCCCATTTAAAACAAATGATGATGATAGTTTCGTAACAATGTTTTTGTAAACACTATTTCACTTTCCTGAGCCATTAAGCCTGCCGAAACTAAAGATAGTTGAGAACGTGAGTGACCTGCAGGTTGAGACTAAATATAACTGTACTGTAACCTTAAACCAAGTGACCTATAATCTGTTCCTGAGTTTCTGACAGGCCTTCCCTAACACAATTTGAGTTTAGACAGTGCAGTGCAGCCAAATCTTTGCATATATATGCACCTCATTATGCATGGCTCTAAGTATGGATGGGTGACTTTTAATAGTCCCCCATTACATAGTATTGTCACATTTATAAGCTTTTGTAATGAGTGGTTTGGCAGTTTATCTACATTTATTTAGGCATCCTATCGGCGAGAGAAAATATTACTTTCATTACTGGAGTTGTAAATATTAATAGTTACAACATAAGTGATTCTGACCCATCTCAGATGTCTCAGTCTATCGACTATAGATATTATTGACAGTGACCCATTTGATAAAAGCTGTCAGAGTGCATGTAACAATCGCTCACAGCATTAGCGAGGGCAGAGCTCACTAATTAAGGCTCACTAAAGCTCACTAATTAACATGTAATTTGTTTTAATCCACATGAAAAACTGTAACAATGACTATCTGCAATGTATCTGCCAGAACAGATAAACCATAAAAAAACTGCTGTCACTGTGAGGCTGCCAGGCAATCAGCGGTAACTCCAGAAAGTCACTGCTCCTGGCCAAAAAATAGTCCCCGCTCATATCCAACCTGCATTTGAATTTCATTCATCTCATTGATCAATGGTTACCTTCCCTTGTTTTAGAGAAGAGTAGATAAACTTTCATACAAAAAATAGATGAATACATGTATTATTAGCTGCTATTTTGAATGCATTACATACAGTAAAAACAAATACAAATTACACAGGCAGGATTCCTGCTTGAATCCTGTCCACTCTGCTCTATCCCTGTCTGTTTAGAGAGTGCAGTCTTGCACAAATTCAAAGTAAAATGGCTTCCCTCCCTGGAAAAACCGACTCTCAAATAAATAATACATGACTTATGACTCATGACTTACGCTGACATTCCATTTCATTCACATCTCTTCCTGGTTTGGAGTTCAGTCTCTCACTCACAAGTGATGTGTTTTTGGAGCCTGTTGTTCTAGGTTGGTTTTAATCGGCTTGCAAAGTTATCATCCACTCGACAGCCTTGGAGCAGGGTCTTAAAACATGCAACAATGCTGCTGCTATTTAGTAAAGAGTATGACTAATATTAAGGGCATAATATTTTACCCACTACATCTCCACCTAATGGATAAGCTGGGTGTTTAAAGAACAGCAGGTCATCATTTTCCAAAAAGATGTTATTCCAACCCTCTACTCAATGTAATTGCACTCCCCTAATTAATTAATCACTAATTCTTTTATTCCCCTCCATTTCACTGCTAAACCTTTTTAACACTTGTTACACAATCATACTTTGTAACTGGAATATTGTCAAGTATTCAGGATTTGACCTTTGTGCTCCTTAGATTTGGTTGCTTGTAATTTTGTTTGTACATGATTTTGTTTATTCTACTGTTGCTCATGTCAATCTGGCAAAAAGAAACAATGGGAAGCCTGCAATACAGTATAATTAATCAATGAATATTATCTGTAGAAAGGCAGGAGACAGTCTACTTCTAATTCAATCACACTTGAGTGTATCATTTTTTTTTGTCTTTGTTCAATAGGAGTCTGGCTTACAACAACCTTGAGACGCTACCCAAAGATGTTTTCAAAGGCATGGACGCTTTGACTAAAGTGTGAGTTTGTCTTTTGTGCTGGATGGGTTTTTGAGACAGAACATTCACAGTGATTCATCCTTAAATGGACACACATATTAAAACTGACAACAACTAACAATTCCTAATCATTTTGTATGTGTTTATACTTTATATGTTTAGTCTTTTAATTAGTTTTCTGATGTCTGTGGGTTTATGTCTGTCTAAGAATAAAGTAAATATATGAACTAACTCTCAAGATAATTGAATTGGAGTATAGTTGGCTTGTTTATTGTTCATTCTAAAAATAAATAGATAAGATGATGGAATGATATAGATTCAGTTCAGTTCAATTCAGTAGGAAAGTGTTTGGAGAAGTCAGAGAAAGGATTGATGGCAATTTTTGAGAGAAATCTTCCTTTGTCTTCGTCCCCCTTTTCTTAAATGGTGGGACAAGGTATAGTAATATTATGAGGTAATTGAGCTAAAAAGGAAAGGAATTCCTGTTCAGACGATGAAGAAGTAAAAAGTCAGGGACACGATAAGAAGTAAAGAAGAAAGAAGAAACAGAGAAAGAAAACAAAAGATTGTAGAAGAAGCTAATCCCTGCTGCAGGGAAGAGAAAAAAAAAGAAGATAGAATATATGAAAGAGAGACGAGGAAAGCTTGAGCAGGGATGGCAGCATGTCAGGTTAAATGGTAAACAAGTCAATTACGGAAAAAAAGAATTGGATCCTGGATTTGGTCAGACTGCCGCAATCAGCCGGAATAATGTAGGCTCCAGTGTGTGTACGATTGTGTCTGGATTTGATACACACATCCAAGGTCAACAGCAATTCAGACTGAGAGTGGGCGATGAGTGGAGACTACTCGGGAGATAGGACACTTCTTGTTGTGGCTTTTCTGGATTAAAGCCAAAGTGCAGCCAAGTAGACAGAGGGCAGAACAGTAAGCAGAAAGAACAGTGATTGCAAATGAAAAGCCCTTGCTCAAAATATACATATGAAAGTTTTAAGAGATAGTGCGCCAAATACACTGATACAATACCTTTGAGCATAATTATGTTTTTGTCGATTATTATTGTACTATTCAGTATATCATGCACGCTAAAACTGTTATGCTATTATATAATATTATATCTGATACGTAGAGATCTGCGAGGCAACAACCTGGTATGTGACTGTAAGCTCAAGTGGCTGGTGGAGTGGATGCACCACACCAACGCCACCCTGGACCAGATCTACTGCAGTGGGCCACCTATTCACCAGGGGAAGAAAATCAACGACCTGCTGCCACATTCTTTTGACTGCATCACAGCAGGTATCATCTTCCTTTGACTGTCCCCCTGTCATAGAAGCATTACACCAACAATAACTCTCTAGTCCCCAGCTGACTGCCTCACCCTGTCTCTCTCATGTCTGCTTCCTGTCCTTATCAACACCTTCATTTCTGAGAATAAAGCTCTTGCTACGTGTTTATACTGCAAGAATCAAGAAATCAAGTCTGTGATATGTTTCATAAACATCCAAACATACATATTCACATGCATGTTGTAAATCTAAATGATTTTCTAAAGTTAAAAGACAGAGTTACAATAATTCTCATGTTTTTCAGAGTTTGCCTCCTATCAGTCGCTGAAGTTTGAGTCTATTTCGGTGGAGGCCTTCACCTTTGGTAAAGATCAGTATGTTGTGTTTGCCCAACCGTTTGCTGGAACATGCAGCTTCCTGGAATGGGATCACGTTGAGATGACCTTCAGAACCTACGACACCATTGAAAGTGAGTTAAAAAACAAACAAGTAAAGAGCAACATCAATGTAATCGGGGAATCCTGTGTAAATGTTTCCGCCTTATGCAGCAGCAGAAGCATGATTCAATGTGTAACTGTTAATGGAACCAGTAATGAGATGTAGAGCTTTGAAGTACATTAATTGTGTTGTGTAACTGTGGTTAGGTGGTCCTTAAGGTATACAAAACAGATGATAGCTCCCTTTCTGTTACTCTAGTATTCATAATTAACTCAGTATCTATCTATGTTTTTTTTCTCTATTTTTGTTCTCTTTCTCGTTCAGGCACCTCTACTGTGGTCTGCAAGCCCATGGTGATTGACAACCACCTCTTTGTCATTGTGGCCCAGTTGTTTGGCGGCTCCCACATTTACAAACGTGACACCTCCGCCAACAAGTTCATCAAGATCCAGGACATCGACATCCTGAAGATTCGCAAACCCAATGACATCGAGACCTTCATGGTCGACGGAGAGTCATTCTTTGTCATCGCCGACAGCTCTAAGGTTGGCTGCTTATTCCTTGTCCAGTTTTCAAAAGTAATGATTATTGTATTGAAGGGAGCAGTTTTGATGATTATTGTTACTCTTAACAACACCCTCAAAGTTGGAACTCCTGCCTCACACATTTGCAACAAAAAATTACTTTAGGGCTGAAAGGATTTTTGGAGTGCTACAGTATTATATTATATAGATGTTCTTGTTAGTGTGTCCACCCCTGTGTGCATACTGCTCATCTAATATACTCTTCTCACCATGTCAGCCATGCCTTCCCTCCCCCTAGTGTCTTTCTCTGTAGCACGTCGTTTTGCGTCTGCTCCTGCTGATTATCCTGGAGTTGCCAAATGATTCGCATATGCTCTCACATATGTTTGGGGAGACTCACACAAACACGCATACACACTCATCTTTGGCCTTTTTGAAATTAGCTTGTTCATTTTTTTTGTTTTTGTAGATCACTATTAAGCACTTAGTTACAAATCTTTTTGTGAGCTGTAAATTTCCAATAAAATTGACCTGAACTGACATTTGGTTCTTCTTCTAGGCCGGCTCCACAACAGTGTACAAATGGAACGGCAATGGGTTCTACTCCCACCAGTCACTCCACCCATGGTTCCGGGACACAGATGTTGAATATTTGGAGATCTCCAGCAAACCCCACCTGATCTTGTCCAGCAGCTCCCAGAGGCCAGTTGTGTACCAGTGGAACAGGAGCCAGAAACAGTTTGACCGCAGAACTGACATACCAGAGATGGAGGACGTCTTCTCCGTCAAACACTTTCAGGTTAAAGGTGAGAGGTTTATTTTTGCACAGACTAAAAGGACATTGTGCAAATTCATATCACATTATCAGCTGGTGTAACTGAGTTTGTCCTTGGGGCAGGATACCACATATTCAGTACATGGACTCTAGATGCCATTTTGCAGGTTTTAATACTAAGAGTGAGATGGTCAGGGGTATGTAATATGATTAACAGTGGACTTAAGTCTGAGGTCAAAATTTTCTTTGATCTGGTTAATTTATTAATACCATTTTGGCTCACACTCTTAGCTATAATGTATTACACTTTGGCTCTTCATTGCTCAGCATGTCATAGATGTTCACTTTGAAGGTATTGGTAGTATGAGGCAATGTCACTGTACTGCTATAAGACCTGCCCATGAATTATCACTGTATAATCTCTGAATTTTATTTTTAACACAAACTATAAATAATTTTAGAATTACATAAACTGTTGTTGTAAGAATTTCCAGATTGCCTGAATGCAAGTATTACCTAAACACCCCTTTGGATCTTTGTCCTTTTCAAAGGTGAACTGTTTATATGCTTGACAAGATTCATCGGGGACTCCAAGGTGATGCGCTGGGATGGTGCCATGTTCAAAGAGGTCCAGACATTTCCTTCCCGTGGCTCAATGGTGTTCCAGCCCGTCTCCATCGGCAACTGGCAGTATGCCATCTTGGGCAGCGATTATTCACTGACGCAGGTCTACCAATGGGACACCAAGAGGGGCCAGTTTGTCCCATCTCAGGAGCTGAATATCCAGTCGCCTCGAGCATTTTCTCTGGTATCTATTGACGACCGGGTGTTCCTGCTTGCATCCAGCTTCAAGGGAAAAACTCAGATATATGAGCACCTCATGATAGATCTGAGTAATTAAATCCACCATAAATTTGGGACAAACTATATACACTTTCATCCTTTTTTCTGTGATTTTGTTGAACTTTTCAACCCAGTAGAATCCACCAGCAGTTTCCACCTAAGTTTAAATGAAAGGAAGTTTCAAACAGAAGCTCAAATTATCTAAAAATATGTTTCAAATACAATTCAGTACTTTTGGGTCAGGTTAGGTTGAGGTTAAGTGGTTAAAATTATTTAATTGGATGATTATTTAGTTTATTTTGAGAAATCTTGACACTATACACCAGTTTTCATGACACTGAAAATATATTCTATAGTCCCTGATGCCTATGTCTGGCAACCTGCTGCAATTCATTTTTATAAAAATCTATGAGAATATTGTTTTCTTCCTTTTTGGGAATGCCTTATTCTCCATTTAAAAAACTCAATTCCACTTAAAGTGCGAACTGACTATCTTTCAGCTTAAAAAAAGCAAAGCATTGTCTGTTATACCACCCTGCAGGCCAACTTGCAGTATTTAGACAGCAGACATACACGCTTTTGTTATTCAACATACTTTGTTTTTATTTCTCTCGTAGGAATTTGATCGGAAAGATCAAAAATGTGGTAGTGCTAATGATCATACAATAACACATAAATATTTTTTGAGAAAAGGGGGCAAAATGTGTTCAGGATGATGAACAGTTTTATATATAAACACTACAGACACATGAGAGTTTTCTTTATTTTTAACAAGGGATTTCAGGCAAACTCCATGACTTCAATGTCATAACAAGAGACTATTCATGGAGTGTAACCTACTGTGAAGTATATGGATCTTGTACACAAGCCATGAGGCTGTCTGTGTAGGTTAGTTTAATCTATTATCTACTAAAGCTGTAGATTTTAAAACATTACACCAGGCTTCCTCAGTTCTGATGACTGGTGGTCAGTCGCAGGCATTCAAATCTCACTTCATCACTCTGTCACATGAGAGTTCTTGACACTTAGTTGATGTCTTGTAGAAGATAGATCGACAAAATGTCTCTTTGGGACAATCTCAAAAATGTACGAGAATCCTTTTCAAATTGAAATCCAATAAATGTTTGATGATAACACAACAGCAGCAACATTGTAGTTAGCACTGCCATACAGTATGTAGTTTATTACTATATGACAAGATCTTGGAAATAATACGATCTTCCAACAGTTCTGTTGGTGCAGTTTGGCAGCTAGTCAATCTGTGCTCCATCAGTCTTTTGTAATCACTTTACACTTATGGAAACGACTCTAACATGAAATGAAGAATCCACTCAGCTCTTCTGTCCTGTCTACTCTATGACCATCAGTTAAGCAAGACTGTATACATAATGCAGACACTCATAGCGTTGCTTCCCTAATGAAAGACTTGCTGGAAGCGTCCCACTGTGTCACCCAACCCTCTCTCTTTCACTGCACTCTTGCCCCTTTTCTCCCTCATTGACAAAACCTTTGTTGTCTTTACTCTGCAAACTAAAAGCCAACCACTGTGCAGCACCTAGTACCTGTGCTTTCACACGGTCCTCTTATTCTGACACAAAGGAGACAGAATTCTGATAACAATTAACAACTTCACTGACAACAACTTGCCAAATATAATGTTTACGTTTTTACAATACTGTGTAAAGTAATTTATATGATATTGATTTTGTATGTAGAGGGGACCACACTCAATGCTTTATTTTTAATAGATATAGAATTTAGTATAGATGTCAAAAAAAAAACAAGGATCACCTTAAACGCTGTGTAACATGCTACTTCTGCAAAACAGTATAGGCTTATTGTATTAGTGTTACCTAGCTAGGGAAGGATAGAGGATATTATCTATTCCTTTGTCATCTTGCTTAATGTATTTTATGTACAGTAGTAATAAAAAACTAAAATGCAAACTCAAAGATGCATTTCTTTTATTGCTGTTGTTGACTCATCTTCATTTCTCAAACAGTAGTTGTCAATTATCATTTAAGGCACTCAAATCAGTGATAGTCTTAATCATTACTGATTGCTTAGGCAGAGGATCCTCTTATCTACTGTATCCATTTTGGGTTCAAATGATTTTTCATCTTGAGCTGATATTTATAGTATTTAGTGACACTTTACTTTAGGTCCCCTATTAAGCATTTATAAGCAGTATATAAACATTAAATAAATGTTTACACACTATAATGTGTAAAAAGCAGAATATAAAACATGTTAAAGTGTATTTTAATGTTACTATTTGTCAGCAATTATAACATTTTCTATGAAGACATATTTTCTATTATTACAGCTGTGTTTTACTATATTGACATTCATTACAGTATCCGTTTTTATACACCAGCCTCCACTTTTGGGTGTCCGCAAAAGGATTTATAGTTGTTGACAAATACATTCATAAACACATATCTGCTTATAACTACATTGTAGTGTGTTATAAACCATTTATTAAGTGTTTATATAGCCTGTTGCTTATAAATGCTAAATAGAGGGACTTAAAGTTAAGTGTTAACCAGTGTTTTGCTAATACTGACAATACAGTATATTGACTTTGTATGTTAGTGCATTGTGGGCACCCACTGTGGTGGTGGTAAATAGAAAGGGTTTAACTATGACCTTGAATAGTGGAGCCATTAGGGGTAAAAAAAACAAAAAAAAAAACAACAACCCTCAAATACTTTCAGCCTCTAAACCCATACCAGCTAAGACATAAATATATGACAAATTAGGAAACATGTATCTCATAGTAATTATTTTTTCATCCTGTTTATAGCTCACAGTTATTATATGTCATATATATTACATTTACTTTGTTCTAAACTGAAAATAAAGATGTGTGATAGTCATAAGTTGTAATTTTGACTTACTATACGGTAGGGCATGGTTGTGACATATATATTAGGTCAAAATTAGGAACTATAATCATGGAGTCTACATAAACATATTTCATCGAGATGTTTTTCAGCCTTCAAACTTGAGTTTTGGTTGGCTAAAACCTCCACTAAGTTACCTCCCTGTGCGATCAATGGGCGTAAACGTTGGGTAATATTTTGGTTGTCCAGCAGAGTTGCTGCAGGTTCAGTTCTGCCCCCCTGTGGGTAAAGTAACCAACGCATGGGAGTTTGTATGCTGCTGCCAAGGTTAGTCATTAACCTTGTCTTCCCAGTCACTCAGGGCACCGAAGGCGGACAGTACTGTGTCCAAGGCATGCTGCCGCCCAGCCGACACATCTTACCATGGGCGACTGTAACCACTGGACACAAGAGCGGGCTTTAACCGTAACAGACGACATAACAGTAGTGTTTCACAAAGTTGACAGCCATGGCGAGAACAACGCCGACGACCTCGACGAGTGTGTCGATGATGAACGGACGGCAGAGAGGATTCACTTGCGAAGTAACCCTCGTCGTGTGTCGAGTGATTGTGAAGAAGATGCCGTGGAGAAAGAGGAGGCGACGGGAAGCGAAAATTCACCGGAAGGCAGCGAGAAGAAAACGCTTTGCCCGCCGGCGTTTTGCGTCAGAAGCGAGCCCGCATCCCGTGAAGGTAGAAGAGTGCACGCACTTAGTTAAACGGCATGTAATTAAAGCTGCCTCATCTTCACATCAGTGTCGGTTGTTAATTAACATTGTAATGGAAAGAAGATGCAAAAGTAAAGTGATAAGCGGCTGGAGAATCAGATTGATGACTTCCTGTTCACGTTATACAACTATGTAACGTCATGTATCAGTAACAATGACGTGTAGGCTATTAGCCTATAAAGAGGGAAAATACAGTTAAAGTCACTTTAAATTACACATTTTACAAGATTTACACGCATTTCCTGGTTCACATTAGGCCTACGTAAACTCAGAATATGCTTTACGTCGCAGTAAATGTGGGTCCCATAGTCTTACTGCAAAAAATGACAGAATTTCTACAGCATCATTATGAAATAACCTGTCTTTTAGTAAAGATCCTTTATTATTGTCGTATATTTCAGAATACAATATTTGCATTGATTGCGGTTGGCCTTGCCAAGAGTCCATATCTCTTAATTCCTTTAATTCCAAATAATAGTAAATATTATATCTCCCCCCTTTAATGTTTAAGCCTAACATATCAACAACTCCGTTGTTAGGTGTAGCCTAGGCCTATAGCCTACGGTCTGATAAGCCAGCTTAACATTTGCATCACCCTTGGAGAGACTTAATGACTGTGCACTTTTACAGTACCGGGGTTAGGCCTTTATCATCTATAAATAAGATATGATTTCATTTCGCAACTTTACAAGGAAGTGAGACATGCATTAAATCCCCCTACGTATCAGTATGGCATTATTTCCTTTTGTACCTGGTGTAAAATGACAATGAGCAATGCATTGTACTACTGCATGGATCCCCTTTGTAATTAACATGTTAGTGTACGAGTACACTAACTCCAAAAAATTATAATTAAGTTTGTTTTAAATCTTAGAATTTCAATGTCAATTCTATTTTTAATTTCAATGTATTACCTTAAATGACCTGCTAATAATTAATCCAGAAATTTTGAGTGCAAGCAAACTGTAATAAAAACTAACAGAAGTGAGCGTAAGACTGTAATACTAATGTACACTGTAACAATAAATGTCTATTAGGCATTATATATAGTAGAACTAAGAAAAAAATCACTATACACAAACAAAGCTGATAGCACTTCTCCAATATGACAATTGGAAGATTAGTGGAGGACAGATATTCATGTCTTCTGCCTGGCACAAGGTTAAAATGACAAATATGGTATATAATATACGGTATAGCAGACAGACACCGCATTGTGGACAAGTACAAAGAAAGATGCCTGGGTCACCTCAGGTTGAAATATAATCCAGGCAAGCATATCAGTTTTATTGTTCCACAGGCAGGGTTTGCAAACACTACACCTCTGTCTTGTGCAGATCTTTTGTTTGTGGTTTTTTGCAGCTGAATTTTTGCCCAGCCCACATGGAGTTCAGTAACACACTCTTGGTTTCACTGCAACCTACAGTTGCTGTATCAACATGACTTAAATGAAATATGGAATATGGTAAACATGGCACTCCTCCTATAGGGCCCCCTTCTCTCTTTTTCTTCTCTCATGTCTGCCTTTCTTTCCCTCACACTCAATCCTTGTGTTTTTCACTGTCTGCCTTTGTTTGTTTTGTTTTTTTCCACAGGCTCAGAGAAACCAAAGAAATGTCCAGGTCTCGGTTTGTTCTATGCTTTCCTGTCCACAGTTTTCTTCTCCATCATTGCCCTATTGGTGAAAACCATCCAGGGAATCCATGCCATAGAGATCAGCGCCATACGCTGCTTCTTCCAGATGCTCTTTATTATGCCGTTACTCATCTACCACAAGTAAGCATGATGGAGAAACTCAAACATTTCGATTTCCACAGTTAGACAGTTTAGGTTAAATACCAACACTAAGATTTACACATACTGTATATGCAATAGTAAGAGCTATAGTTACACTCTCAAACCAACAATTTACATATTGTGAGTACATTAGGTGCATATCCTTGCCAGTAATTTACCTCTCTGGATTCCTGCATTTGTGCTCATGCCTTACCACCCACTTCATGGACGAGGATTGTGGCTTAACATACACGTTGATAAAAACAAGTTTAAAGCTGGAGTGTGGGACTTTTACATATAAATGTCCATATAAACGTCTGTTACATTCAAGCCCTTGCGAAACGAGTTCACTTAATGCTGATTAAGCCTATCACCGCCAGATAAATTTCTCTGTATTTCACAGTATACAGAGTTTTTTAATCTAGTGTCTGGTGTGACATTACCGCGCTGGTGCACCG
This sequence comes from Thunnus maccoyii, assembly GCF_910596095.1. Classification (NCBI taxonomy): domain Eukaryota; kingdom Metazoa; phylum Chordata; class Actinopteri; order Scombriformes; family Scombridae; genus Thunnus; species Thunnus maccoyii. Next base: position 14,345,483 of record NC_056552.1, read on the forward strand.
GTAGTGATGCGTTTTATGTCAACCAGCAATGATTGGTTTCCCCTCAGATTTGCCAGGGAAATTACGTCATGTTCAGCATCCCGACCCATCCTGACAGGTGATCGGCCCTCGGGTATCTTTGTTGGACCGCAAGGCATACTGGGTATGCATGACTAAAAGCTACTGTAATTTTTGCTGTAGGACTGTTAATATGTCACTTTATTTAGTTTTAATATTTTTTCAGGCAAGAAAGTAACCATTTAGATTCCCAATATGTGGTCAGTTTGTCCAAATAACCCCTATTTGGAAATTTGCTCGAACGTTTTCACAGCTGTGAGGTATGTAGAGCCCTTTCATTCAAAACTCCACCCAAACTTCACACCACCTATCCAGTTACCAGACACCCACCACCTATCCAGTCATCCCGCGCTGCCACCCAGTGGACATGGCATGCAACCCAGTAGTCAGCGGAGTACGACCCAATGTGATATGGATTCCGGAGGAAAGGCTGCACTGGGAGTGAGCTCCTGATTACATTTCAAACTTGGACCCAAAAAAGTGGAACATTTTGCAAATTAACACTCAAAAATCTTCAGAAAGGACTTTATAGAAGAAGGAATAGCATTGATCAGCAAGAACAGAAAAGAAAACTTAATTTTTGGATATATTTTTCAAATCAAAACAACTAGCTAGCTGTCAACTGCTAACTGCTAGCTGCTGTTACCAATATTCCATTGGAGATACAGCACTAAAGAAGCTAACAGAAGAGTATTTTTTTGAAAACAAGAAGAAAACTTAGAGGATCCTTTCTGGTAATGTAATCCACGCATGCTGGAGCCTCTCTGCACACCCTGGACTCAAAAAATACTGTAAAATTAACAAATAAAAATTTGTGGAAACTGATGAAATCTAGAGATGCTGCACTAAGGAAGGCAATTAAAACTAGAAGAGACACTGACATGCTGATTTATAAAGGTTTAAGGAACAAAGTTATCCAAGAGCTCAGAGAAGCTAAATCTCGTTTTTATCTCAATATTTTGAATGAGGTAAAAGGCAACGGTAAATTGATCTGGAAAAACATTGATAATCTCACAAGGAGGGACCCAAAATTTTTAGGAGATTTTAAACTCAAAGTACGCCAGGTTTTTGAGCTGGTAGAAACTAATGAGTTACAAGTAAACAAAATCATCAGCTCCTAAAAAAGCTCCAAAAGTAGAGATGCTTTCTAATTTGACACCATGTTTGTCAAATCACATAAAGATATTTTAACTCCCCCTATTGCTCATTTAATTAACTTGTCTTTTAAACACAGCTCCTTTCCTGATGACTGGAAATGTACCATTGTCACGCCTATTTTTAAATCTAGAGACCGCCTTGAAGCCAGTAACTATAGACCAAGAAATATACCGCCAGTACAATCATTCAGCAAATCATTCCACCGAAACTGCTACCTTGCACTTAATAGAGCAAATTAAATCGAGACTTGACAAACAAGGAGCAGTTGGTGCTGTATTTTTAGATCTGTGTAAAGCATTCGACACAGTCAATCATGATCTTTTAATATCGAAACTCTCTAAATTAAACTTCTCATCTAGAGCACTGGCATGGATGTCATATTGTCACTGGCGTGGATGTCATTCATTTCTAATGAATTTAATAGAATACAGTGGGTTAAAGTTGGTGACACACTGTCCAGTAACATGAAGTGCACAATGGGTGTTCCTCAAGGGTCAGTGTTAGGTCCCCTATTATTTATCCTATATATTAATGATGTCCCTCAACAGTGTCATGATGCAGAGCTACAAATGTATGCAGATGACACCGTTGTGTACACACATGCAAAAACAGCTGAGTTAGCTGCTGCAAAGCTAACAATTGCATTGGAAAGGATCACACATTGGCTTGATCAATCATGTCTGAGTCTAAATGTAAACAAGACAAAGGGTATGTTTTTCTCTAAGACTATGGTACAACCTCCTAACACTGATATTTTCATCAAAGGTGAAAAAATTGACATAGTTACTGATTTTAAATATCTTGGTGTGACACTGGATCCAAATTTGAACTTTAAGAAACATGTTTAAAAAACAGTTAAAACCATTAAGTACAACTAAGCAAATTTTAGACATATTAGAAACTGTCTCTCTTTGGACGCAGCCAAGATATTTATGCATGCTATGATTCTTTCCCATATATCTTATTGCATCACATGTTGGGGGCAGGCTGGAGAAGCAGCCATAAGACCTCTTGAGTCCTTATATAAACAAACTTAAAACTCTGGACAAAAAGCCAATGCATTTCCATCACTGTAGGGTACTGGAGAAATACAGTTTACTGAGCTTTGAGAATTTTAGATTATCCTCAAATTTGTGTCTAGTTTATAAAATTTTAAATGGTTTGGCCCCTCCTCCACTATGTGACTTTGTGTACACTCGCTCAGTAACTTCTATTAGATCCTCCAGAATATCCTCTATACAAGATTGTACCATACCATTTCGTTGCACTGCATTTGGGCAGTCAGCTTTCTCTGTGAAAGCCACAACTCAGTGGAATGCCCTACCCGATGATATGAAGAACTGTAGTTCAATCAATACATTCAAGGCCAAATGAAAAAATCTACTAGAGACCAATCAGCTGTGTGACCATTGAGTCTAAACTCCATCTATGGTCTTGATTTAAATTTTACAAGTTCTAATTGACATTTTGGGTGTATGTGATGTGCTGTGTGTAGTTTTGTATTTTGTATTTTGTATGATGTGTTCTCTGTGTGTTTTTTTTGTTTTGTTTTGTTTTTTTGTATGTTTTTTGTTGGGGACTACAGATGCAGACTAGGTTCAAGCTAACTCTGGTGCAGTGCATCTTCAATGTTTCAAACTGCACACTGTCTCAATCAATCAATCAATCAATTAGACATTGCACGCCACCTAGTCGACAGCACACACCACTCAACCACCCAACCCAGCTGGATAGAGGGGGTTTGAGAAATTACATGGGTGTGGATAGTCTATTAAGTTTGATCAGGGAGATTACCCTGCATGTTGTAGGCAGACAACTGTTGTCTTGCATTTATTCTGTGCAGACCATTCTGTGCTTATTTATAAACTGGACACAGACTATGTATAACTGAACCGTCAGTGTTGTAGCTGTTGTTAATAATGTTGAAGGGTTAGGGTTAATATTAACCCTAGACAGGGGGCGTGTTATCAAGAAAAAAATTAAACTTGCGAATGAAATAACAGAATTTTGAGGCTTTTTCTATAAATTCTATTTCATGTCAGAAAATGCTTTGATACCCTTTTTTTCAAATTGAGTGACAAAACCATTTTTAAAAAAGTTTTTAATTCCCCAATTTTCGTTTGATGACTGGGTAGGTGGTGCGCAGTTTGGGTGGAGTTTTGAATGAAAGGGCTCTCCATAGTATGGAGCCAATCAATCCATCTATGCTTCCATCTATGCATTGACAGATGGAAAGTCAGATCATTTTAGTATCAATGTTCTTTTCCTCTAAAAATCTTTGATTATGAGTTGACAAATTTCCAAAAAAACATTCTTGTCTTTTGATAAGGTTATGGTTTTATTACTTGATTGAGAATTGGTTTTGAATAGAGGAATGATTTTGAATCGCATTGTGACCTCAGGAATCAAAACTATACCAAAAGACTACCACCTGTACTTATATCCATTCACCAACCTGTCCATCCATCTGTCCATTTGTCCATCGTCAATTCCTCTTTTTTACATGAATCGTCCACCAACAAATATGTTTCTGCTCACCTCTTTTCAGCCCCACCCATGCATGTATGCATCCATCCATCCATCTATACATTCATTTGTCATCTCTCTTTCTGAAATGCACATTGTCAGTCTAATCATCCATCCATCCATTCATCCATCATCCTCATATCTCTGCTCCTCCAGGACAGGTTTCCTTGGTCCCAGAGATAAACGTGTATATCTGGTGCTGCGGGGTTTCATTGGTTCCAATGCCATGATCCTGCTCTTCTATGCCGTTCAGCAGATGCCGCTAGCAGATGCCACTGTCATCATGTTCAGGTGAGAATAGGTAGGAATTTAATTGATTGTGGATAAGTAAAGATTATACTAACACTACAAACCATCAATCTCCCTCTCATGCTCATTCTTTCTTCTCCCTCCTCCAACATTTTCCTCATTACCCTTGATTATCACTCTCCCATATTCTTTGTCAGTAATTCATTAAAAAATCTTGGCTGTGTTCCTCATATGAGATAAATCTGTTAAGACAACAATCATCATTCCTCATCATTTTCTCCCAACTTCCCTCTATTCTTTATTTATTTCATTGTACCTACATATTGATCACTTTTTCAAATCACTCTCTTTTTATTAAACCCATTCTTCCATTGTCCATTGACCCCTCAGTAACCCAGTCTTTACCTCGCTTCTGGCCTGGATTTTCCTGAAGGAGAGATGTACAATCTGGGACTGTGTCTTCACTGTTTTTACCCTCTCTGGAGTCATCCTCATCGCCCGACCACCATTCCTCTTTGGCGAGGATGTCCATGGCATTGAGGGCAACTACACTAATCACATCAAGGGGACTATTGCTGCCTTTGCAGGTCAGAAGATGACTCTGAAAATGATATATTGTGTTTTTTAGACCATAATGAATCAGTTAAATTATTAGAGGAAGCTTAAAATTCTTGTTCTTGTCTGCCTCCACTAGCTTCTCCCCATGTCAGCTCCTTACAAAATCAAAGAGTGACATTAGCCACTCTGCTAGAAGTCTTATTATAGCTGCTTGCATTTGCAGCTTGTATTTTCCAACCAGCCGGATTCGCTAATTCAATGACGTGGTCATGATCCCTCACTGGCTTCCCATCCGCAGACACTGTCAATTATGTTAATCACCCAGCCGGGAATTGAACCCTGGTCCCTGGAGTGGTGGGAAGAAGCCTTTTCTTGTCCCTAAATCTGAAATGAAGATAGACGAGTAAATTATGAGCTTTGCTGTGTGGCTAACTTCTCCTCACTGCTACAGTCTTATTTATTATCTTTCGAGAACATTACCGCAAATAATGGACCTCACTGGTGGTTAGTATCTGTTGGTGTAACAGGGTTATTCAGATTAATTTTGGTTATCAGAATTAATTAATTAATTAATAATTGGTTATTAAGAATAGGATTTCATTCACATTAAATCCACCCGGGTGCACCACTCTGGAAAACAAGGAACTGATAACCAACTTACTGATTCAGGCTCATAACATGTCATAACATTGTTGTTACTGAGCCCGTAGCATCAATGAAATAACAACACAATGAAGGCAATTTGGAGTGCTTTGTGTGGCAGAGGTTGACTTTAACAATATTCAAGCAATATTCAAGTGCTTGGAATGGTTTCTCCAGAATCCTGGATGAAAGCAACTCGGTCATCTGAAGCCTGATGACTGCTTCCTAGACTGTCTGGTTTCAGGGTTGTGCCCAGATATGCTCATGGTGGCAGTCAATCAGCGGGGCCAGCTGGTCCATCAAGTCTTGGCCAATGAGTTGTTCTGTGTCAAAGGCACAGATGTAAATGGGATGAATGAGAGTCATCTCCTGGAAGGTGAGATCAAGCCAAGCATGTTTTATTATGGGAGCCTTATTTTGTGTGTAGCTGATGAGGCTCACATCACAGGTTATGGTCTGCAGTGGTTTTCTGATGGAAATCACCGCTCCAGCAACCTCTGAAAAGGTGTCTGTGCATATTAGGCCGTATTCAGACCAAATCAGGTGGTGCTGCGTTCAGCCGCAGGGTCGAGCGGAGGTGTGTGGGGTTGTGGGCATGTTTATTTGTGCTCTAGAGCTCTGATGTGCTCTGATTCACCGGCTTTCTCGCAGTGCTCCCTCTCTTCATTCATTCTCTAGCTTGCTCGACCATAGCTGCGCTCTCTCTCTCTCACTGGTGCTCTCAGCTCTCTCTCTCTCTTTCTCTTGTCTTTTTTTAAAATGAGTTGGGAAGCCGACGGCAGAGTCTAACTCTTAACTTTTAATGTTATCACACGAAGAGAAATGTCCTCCCCTCGTCCTAGTAACGTCTTTGTACTCCCTGATGGCAGAGTGTACAACTCTGATCAATGATCTCCAGCTGTGATTGGCCACCGCAGCCTTCAGCCGCAGTGACGTCAGGTTGCGTTTCTTCAAAAGTTGACACTGGCTCAACTTTCCAGCCGCAGTCTGGTGCAGTGCCACAGTGGCCAGAACTGGCAATTTCGCTGCACCGCCTGATTTGGTCTGAATACGGCCTTAGACTGATCTCCGAGCCCGTGTCGAGCAATGCCTGAATGCTCATACACTCCCCTACCAACACTGAGGTGTATATGTGCTTAGTGTTGCCTTTGTGGACAAGGTTGCTCAAGAACTGCAACGAGGAGCATGTCGGGTATTGGGCATTACTGCTTCTGGTAGTGTCTTGGTCTCCCTTGGGTTCTTCCCCCAGCCTATAAAGTAGACTCTGGCTGTTGAGAGGGAAGGTACCCAGCCTAGTCATGCTGACGGAGGACTGCTGTTGGTCCCTTTTGGGGAGTTGTCTGGCTACTTTGAGGGGCGGCGGGATGTATTGGGATGCTTTGTCACGTCCGCCAGGAATTTCCGGATTAAGCTGAACTCTGATCTGAACTCACTCCTTCCGGAGGATTCTGGACCCTTCCCCTTGTCCCTGTTCCACTGTTTGGGGTTCTGACCAAGGAGGACATTGCCTTTCTTTGGAAGGGAGTTCGTCCTCTTGCTCTATCCTGAACCTGAGGGTTGCCACTGTGGTCATTCCTCTGGTTCTGCCACCTGCCCTGCTGGTGAGGGTGTGAGCATTTCTGAGGTGCAGCTCTAGGTGGAGGAATTAACCAACCTTCCAGTCCTAACTCCGTCCTCTTTGAAGACTGGATGCCCAAGAGCTTGCATCGTCTTCCTTATCAGTTGGCCACACAACTGTTTGCCATGTCATCTGGGCCATCTTTCTGACCTCCTGCATGGTAGATCTACCCTGTTTACATGAGTGTAATGTGGGTTTGCACTCAGGGGTGGAGGTTGTGGAGGAAGAGGGACCTGAAACCTTGTTCTTCCTCAAGACCCAGTGCGTTACTTCCCTGGAAGTAAGCATTCCTCAAGTACCTTTAGTGCTCTCATGAAGACTCTAATTGCCTCTGCTTGATTTGGATGGTGCTAAGGGTGGCTGATGTTTCATGAGTACTCCTCGCGCAGGACCCTACAAAGCCTTGAATAACTTAATAACTGTGGATACATGATGGTTGCATTTCAATGAAAGCATGAAAACTCCTGGATGTTGTTTTCCAGATGAGTTTTAGCTTCTCATGCAATGAGGCATGAGGTAAGTCTGTTCAATCTCCTGAAGGTAGTTATTGACACTAGAATCTCGACTCCCTGGGCCAAAGCGCTCTACATCCTTCACGAGGGAGTTGAACTGTCGCAAACGCAGACTGGTGGGCCAATCTTTCTTTGACTGATGTGACCGCGGGCATCTCCCGCGTCTGAGCTGTCAGAGGAAGTGGTTCTGGATGAGTGCTGGGGTCCACCTGACTCATCAGAGGATGAGGACTGGACACGCCTGCACCGCTATGGTGTGATGTGCAACCCTTCCCTTTTTGTTGCAAAGGCGGTGTTTTGCTGGTACTCTGTTTTGGGGGCACTCAAGTTGAAGGCAGCTGAGGTGTGGCCTCGTCCCCAAAAGGTGGCGTATCTGTACTCCGAGGGCAGATCAGTAGAACTCCGGATCCAGGCTGTGTAGCTTGGTTACAGGCTGCACCGGGTGTTATGTAATCCTCTGTGAGTCCACTCTCTGAGGGGGTACATCCCAAGTCTCTTATTTGATATTTCCTTGCTCCTTGCTTGAACCAGAAGTTGTTCTGGTCCACCATTTTGAAGGCCGTCCCAAGTCTCTTATTTCTACTCTGAGCAGTGAGGAGGGATCTCTGAGGAGCCATGAGCGAGGATACCTGAGAGCAGCCTTCACGGAATTCTTTTAATGGACGACATGCCTCCTTATTGGATATCAATTATTGATTGGCCGATGCAGCTGATCGGACTGATCTGACCCATCACAATATCACTGCAGTTTCATACCATAAGTGGAGACAGATTACAAATTAAACTCAAGTGTATAACTCCCAACTTTTTTATTATATTTGTTTTCTGATTCAACATCTAGTTAAAAATCTGTGTTAATTGTCAGTCTGATCAACAAACTCCATCAAAAGGTCTACAGCTGTTAAAGCCGACTGACAGCTGACCTGTGAAGCCCTACACATCACAATCCTTCCAACACTCATTTATGAAGAACCCTGTTTTCACAACAAATGTGCAAGAGCAACATTGTACAGTGAAAGGACATTACAAGGACGATATATTCATCAGGTTCAACTAAATTGAACTTTGACCCCAAATATGTTGACCACCACAACACACAACTAATGGCATTTTGGCATTCACAGGATGTCATGCAGTTATGATGGAGCCATTTTCGTTATAGAGAAAAATGGAGGAGAAGTTAATTTCGTGCATCTCTTAATTTTGGGTGATATATTCCTCTACTCTCTGACCTTGCTGGGACTTCAGTAGAAAAACTAAAGCATGTCAGATATGTCAGAGGAGTCTGAACAATAACAAGTTTCAGTCAATATTTTGTTAATTAACTCAAATAATCCTATGAATTCAGTGACAGATATGTAGCTGTGAAGCAGTAGATTTGAAAATACGTTGTATTTGTGCTTTCAATTTGTTGCTTTTTATTATTCTGCTGATTGGTGCATTCATCTGGTCTCTTATATTTTTATTTATTCTCAGGAGCGCTTGGGGCTGCTTGTACATTTGTTGTCCTCCGCAAGATGGGGAAAAGTGTCCATTACTACCTCTCAGTCTGGTACTATGCTGTCATCGGTTTCATTGAGTGCATCATCACTGTTTCCGTCCTTGGGGAATGGAAAATCCCATTCTGTGGCCGTGATCGCTGGATGCTGATGCTGATTGCAGTCCTGGGTATCGCTGGCCAAACCTTCCTCACAAAGGCCCTGCAGATCGAGAAGGCTGGACTCGTGGCTCTGATGAGGACTGTGGATGTGGTGCTGGCATTCATCTTCCAGTTCATTTTCTTTAACCGTGCACCGACCTGGTGGAGCCTCGGAGGGGCGCTGTGCGTAGTGGTGAGCACCAGTGGAGTAGCACTTAGGAAGTGGTACACCAACAGTCGCAAGGGGGGAGGAGCAACATAGAAATCTTTACATACTTTACTATTTATTCTTTTTTCACTATCATATGTTCTTGATTTATTCTGTATTTTACTTGTTATTTACATGCAAACCTGAGAAGGTTTATGTTCTTTGGAGAATTAAAACAGAAATATAGAAGGATAATCTAGCAGAGGTCAGTTATGAGCTTGTGGTAGTTCTAAAGTGCATTCTTTATATCTATACATATTGATTCTTGAGAATCAACATGCATAATTTATTGTTATGCAATTGTTATGAGAACAGCAGTTCAACCTTGCTGCCCCAAACCTTTTGCTGCTCCCCTGGAGCCTATGTAGCTAACTCAGTTCTTATTCAACAGGTATTTCCTGTTTTCTTTGATAAAATGTGCACTGCCTAAATGGGGTGAAAGTGTAATTTCACTATAATGAAGCAGTTTAATGAAAGATACCCCCAGATCCATTTTCCCTTTGCTTTAACCTGAATGACATAGCCAAAGAGTTATATTGCATTGGGACCATTCAGACTGTGTTAAATGACTCAGCAATCATAGTATACTAAAAAAGTATACTACATAGCCTTTGTTGTGACTGTATATTTCATTGTATTTTGGTATGTAATAGACATTATCAAAGGAGTAGCTGCAAAAAATACAGTATTATATATAGCTGGGGTGCTTAGAATACAGCTACAATCACACTGTAAGAGAAAGAAATATGCGATGCAAACCAAATAAGCAGTGTTAGCACTTAACATCAGATTCATTACAGTTTTTTAGCAAATATAAAGGATTTATTATAAAGACATTGTCAATTAACATCGACTCAAGTAATAAAACTAGAAATCAAAATTCCAAAATTCATAATTTTTTACTTAAAAACAGGGTCATGCATGTAAGATTCTCTCAGGGATCTCCCACCACACTGATTTTCCTTTTCATCGTTGCTGTTTTCTCTTGATATATCAAAATATGATAAGTTAATATAACTTATTATCCAATACATGGATCTGATATACACTGTAAGCTTAATCAGGGTTTCCACCAGAAAAGTTAAATTGTGCACTGAGTAGTGGACAGAGACATCTGTCCTCCCTCCTGCTCTCTGCTGTAAACATGTAGCTGTTAGTGAGCAGCTGCTCTCATGTGTCCCAAGGTCTTGGTGCTTGTTTTTGGTAGAAACTCTCCCGCTCTCTGCCTGCTCTCGGATGGTAAGCAGGTTGCTCTGGTAGCTGCAACCTCACCGTCGCACACATGCTCTCACTCTCTCTAGACCGCACAATCGCTAGGCACTGAGCTATTCCTTAAAGGAGCTACGCTACTTATACAACACATTATAGTTTAGAATACATCTTAAAATACATTCTAAAAAAAATCCCTGATGCTTAGGCCCAGCGGGGGGTCAACTCATGCACAATAGGCCACCGGGCTTTGAATACACTGGTGGAAACCCTTCTTAATCATTTCTCAACTATATCTTGAAGTGCCTTAAACAGGGAACTTTATCCTTCAGCTTCCCTTAGTGGAGATGCTCAGAAACTATCGGCTTTTGCTACTGGGCAGCTCTCAGGTGTGATTGTGCATATCAATATGAATGTGAAGCAGGGTGCTTCTGAAAAACAAGTCAACTCAATAAGAAATTATTTTTAAAATGCTTTAAAAGTTTAAAAAATTAAGCACATAAGACATGAACCTTATCCCCTGATGACCACACTGATTTCTTTACCATCTCATCTGAGCTAAAGCATCTAATTAGTGTTCACAAGAGTCTAAAAATATCTTTTCTGTGATCCTCTAAGGTTTGCACTTTGTCTTTGCTAGAGTGTAGAGAAAGTAGCCTGCCACTAACGTTCAACACATGAATTGATCATCCGAACAGCTGCACACAAGGATTGCTTTAAGAACTTCTTCAATTAACTAAAGGACCTAGAAAGGAAAGATGAGAGGTGAAACTACAATGTAACAGTGTTGTTGTTTTTTTAGTATGGACATGCACATCATATAACCTGCACCACTCAGTTTTACCTGTAGTATCGTTTTTTGTGATAGACTCACTGACTAGAAAAACAGCTATTTGTGATTCCTGTGCCAAGTTGAGAATGTCTGTATTCACCTTATGATTATCCTACAAGGATTAGTCGATGAGTAAAACTCCCAGTAAAAAAATAATAAGTGAGACTTTAAAATAGTCTTAAAATATAGTGTTTTGGAATTTTTCAGAGCAAAAATAGAATGAATCTTGTGCTAAAAGCAATATTGTCTGCCTTGTGTATCACTGTCCTTAGTTGCAGTGTGAATAAGAGATCATTTTGATGTGTTATTGTATGTAGGAAACCCCAAAACTTACTGATATCAAGGGATCGGGGTTTTTAGCTCAGCAGCACGTTCTGTGTTGTGTTTGGTATACTTCTGTATTTGTAGCTTTTAGCGAGTAATTTCCTGCTGTTGTGGCTGATGAAGTCACAGTGCAACTGCAGTCCTCCATGTTTAATTGGGTGCAATACAGCTAGGAAAGGCAGGCGATTAGAGCTGCTAGACTTCTACTTGATATTCCAAAAGTCATTCTTGCTATTTTTCACACACTGCTGTTTCTGTTCTTGTGTCAGCACAGTTACATCATCAGACTTGCCTCCAATTATAGTTCTTCCGTTTATACAGTATACTGTATATCACTAATAACTGAACTCTTGAGTTTGCACATCATTATTTTGTTAACAGGGGTCTGAATGTGACACCTATATGACAGTGATATATGTTTGTTTACTTTTATTCTCTTCTTTAAAAAGTCAAACTGATTCCAAGGGGAATATTTAGATCTACAATGGCCCTATATGGCTTGGCACACATTGTCATATGTAAAACTTAAAAAAGCAAAGCTCCCATTTTATACTAGAGAAAGCACTATAGATTGACCTCATTTTATTTTTATTTACATGTAATTTACTCTATTTGGAAATTGCACTTAACTGCACAAACATTATGCAACAAGAGCAACGAGAGGGATTATTCTTATTAGGGTTGCACTGATATGACATTATATTGTCAATACCAATTAATTTTTTTTTTAAAAACTAACAGAATTCTGAACCCATCTATTGTTTTTAAAGAGTAGAGTAGAGTTTGATGATTGATTTGGGGTCAATGTACAACATTATCAGTACACTCTGTCTACATATGAAATAAAAGCAAAATATGCCCACTGTGTTTTAATTACTGATGTGATCCCAGCATCATACTTTAGTGAGGGGGAATTTAATTAAAAGCACTGTGCTTCATTTTGTGCTCCTACTGTTTGATTTGCTTTGACATAGATTTCTTCTTCTCAGAATATTAGCTTCATTGACTTGAACACTGGTAGTGTAAGCACAATGTGTTGTATTTCCATCAGATGGGTAGATAAATGTTTTATTCACTTGTTTCAGGACCTATAAGCCTTACAAACCTACTAAAACTGTTTTTAGTGTTTTATAACTATGCTTTAATAGTATTTATTTTACTATTTCTGTAATGTATTACATCGACATATTCTACAAGATGTATATATTTCTGCATAGTGATGGTTTCTATTTAGTATATTGTGATTCAGTAATAAATTCTTTATGAATTCATAGATTTTTGTCTGTTGTCTTGACTAATAACATGAAACAGTTGTGTTTTTTCTGAGAAAAGGTTATTTTTGTGCTTTCAAGCTTCTGTAAACCTGTTTCTTTTTCAGAAATCACGCTTTTTGTTTGAAATGTGAGTGAAACTTGTGGAACAGACCCAAACTGTGTAACTGTGTAGGGATGTTGTCTGTGCTTACATCATTGTCCCCAAAGCCAATGGTGTAACCCGGCTCCACTAATGACTCAATAGGTGACAATGGTACAAACTAGGCTATTGCCAAAGAACCTTTTTTTACAAACCACTGAGTCAGGTAGCTGTTGACAGTAGTACTTAGAATGGTACCTGGCTGAGTGGATTGTTGTCATTGTGTTTTTATGCATGTGTGTATGTACATGTGCATGCAGGTTATTTGTCTCTGTGAGCATTTGCACAGGTCTTTGTTTATTTCCCCTTTATTTGTAAACAACACACGTTTGTGAGGCATTGTGCATTCATGCAGAATAGCTGTTTTTCGTTGTGTGACAATATAACCCATATCTTGCAAAACCAAGTCTCGCACCCGCTGTAGTAGGGCTAACTGCAAACAGATTGTGTTGTACACTCACTGTGAAAAATTGCTTTTTGTACTTTTTAAAAAAAGCTCTACATTCAGTTTCAACAGGCAATCGCTATTCATTTCTACAAAGCACTAACACCTATACAGTAAAGGCTACACCCATTGATTTTTTTAAGAGCCATTATATACAAAGAACATTATTATAGGATACATTTTATTGATTTTATGTATTGGGAGAAGTAGAATGAACAATGATACTTCTACTATGATCAATACTATTGTTATCATTATCATCAGTAACAGCTGTATAATGGTAATATCTTACTACTAAACATGTAATGAACCTTTCCTGACAGCAGGGGGTGGGATCCACAAAAATACAAATTGGCTCCTGATGTTTCTTCTCATCAGTATCCTTAAATCTGTTAAAAGTTATGGTAGGTAGTTTGAAGTTATTGTACTGCAAATACTTGTGGTTCTATTAATGCTTTGCAGTCATTAACTGAATGAACAAGCTATATGATATACAGATGGGTGACAAATTAAAGGAAAAACCTCAATGAATGAATGTGGAAACTTCCACACAGGTGCACTGCATGGTAAAATTAAGCAATTAACATCCAGTCATGCTCTGTGGCATGTATAAAAATGCTGAACAGGCCTAGTTAATTCTGATTTTGTATCAAGATGGCAAGAGGAAAAGATCTAAGTGACTTTGAAAGAGGGTTCATTGTTCGGGCACAGACGGCGGGAGCCTCAGTCACAAAGACTGGCCATGTTTCAGCTGGCTAGTGTTTCAATAGGAACAGTTACTAAAGTGACATCTTCATTTAGATCTATGGGAGGTAGGTTGCAGGTAGGGTTGCAATGCATAAACCCCTCATTAAAAAGATGAATGCACATCTGAGAGTTCAGTGGTGAAAAAAGCGATATGGTTAGATGAGTCATCCTTCAGCATATTCTAGACAAGTGGGCGAGTGCATGTGTGGCGTACACCAAGAGAACGATACAGGCTTTAATGCTTGGTCCATTTGTCCCCTTAAAGTGAAGGGTCAATGCAAATCAATACAAAGTTGTTCTTAGTCATCACCTTTATCCTATGATGAAACATTTCTATTGTGATGGGATTGTTCTCTTCCAGGATGACAATTTCCCATCCACAGGGTATAAGGGGTCACTGAATGGTTTTATGAGTATGAAAATCAGTCATGGCTAAGACACTTTATGTAAGTTTTTCCTTTGATTTGTCACCCGTCTGTATTTTTCACTGGAGACATTTTGACTTGTCATAGCAGGAAAAGCGCAGGTGGAACTGATAACATTAACAATGGCTCAGCTCCACTCAAGTGTCCAAGGTATATATATTTTCAAAGTGACTATATACCAGACTCATAAATTTAGATAAACTAAATGTGATTCAGCCATCATATATGTTATTTATTGCACCTATGCTTTTCCTGCTTCGACATGTTAAAAGTCTTTCATAAACTATCCAGAAGTCAGTGTGTAAAATCGCATTAAGCAAGGTTCACATTTGATTTAATAGGATAGTCGTTTAATTAAAATCAAATGTACATTGCAAAACAAAGCCAAACAACCAATGGGAGATGTAGTTCAGGTTCATTTTGCAGTTTGCTTTCGAGAAGTTTATTTAGAAGAGAAAAAAAGAAACAGTCAACACTTACAGTGTCAGATAAGGTCAGAGGTGTGTGTCCAAGATAGCCTTAAAAGATTAAGTTATCATTATATGCACACATGCAATCTTTGGATTTCTCTCATAGGCCTATCTGTGTTTGTGTTTGTGTGTGTGTGTGTGTGTGTGTGTGTGTGTGTGTGTGCCTCCCGACACAGAAATATCTCCTTTCATCAAGCTTTAAAACTGTGTTTACCTTCAACTTATAAAAAGATAAAACCAAGATAAGTTTCTGATCAAAGTCTCTCTCTTCTTTATCTCCTTTCTATTTTTCTTCTTGGTTGGAGTTCCTCTTTCCATAGTCCCTAATTCACTTCATTTTATTTTCCCTTAAACACACTTGTGGTACATCACTTGAATGTAATTCTGCAATGCATAAAGTTGCATTGTATCAGATGTAATAAACAGGTAAACATGAAGATATGTATGGACATTGTCAATACACGTTGGACTACATTTACATCCCTATCGTGCCATCAATAAAATGACACAACCATGACGTTGCAGGACTTGATAGTGCTAGATAGGACTTAGGACAAAGTCAGATGAAAGTGTGTCACTTAGAGCACATGTTAGTATGTAATGAAGATAGATAGCTAATAATGGAAAAGTAACCCGCCCTCCTTTTTATCAGAAACTGGGGATTCCCAAAGGTTTGAGCGCTCCTGGGTGGAGGAGGTTTGGAAGAAAGGAGGGATTGCACATTCCTGTCGGATGGCATAAGACCTTCCATCAGTGGAGCGGCAGGGAATTGGAAAATAATCCCTCATTTTCCAAGTTGAAATAAATGCAGTTATAGGCCGTGAAGTGGAAGGGGCATCACTCTTTTGCGCGTGCTCCCGCTGTCTCGGGGGGCGTGTGGCGGTGCGTTCACAGGCGAAACTACTACACAACTGAAACGGTCTCTTTTACTTTCAGAATTATAAAGCAATAAGGCAATCAAGAGATAAATGAAACCACATGTCATGTATTTACTGCGCACGCAACTTCAAGAACACATTAAGCTACATGATCTATTAAAATGTTTTCTGCTCCAATTAACCTGTCTTAGCTCCAGACCATATCGTAATCACATGCGGACTCCGGCACATCTGGCTCAAGATCGGCAAAAAAATTGTAGGCCAGCATCGACTGAAAGCGGTTTGGTCAAGTAGTCAAAAATTTAGAGACCTTAAATTTGCAGTGTAATCGCTCTAAAACTAATTATTTGGGGCTGAAAGGAAACGATGTAGCCTATAGGACACGCTGCATGTGAACGTCTGGGAATTGTTGCCAGACATTCCAATGTAGTGACACACACACACACACACACATACACACGCGCGCGCACACGCTAACACACACACACACACACACACACACACACACACACACACACACACACACACACACACAAACTCTCCGAGTTATTGTCCTCCTGTCCGCATATCAGTGGCTACTGCCGCTTTCGCGTGCTGTTGGATATATTGGAATTTTGTAATTAGACGTTATAAAACAGCCACGACAAGACTGGTTCAATTCATATAATAATTAAAAAAAGTTTTTACAATTACCCTGACAAAAGAACGCGTGCTCTTGCTTTCAAGATCTCATCAAGTACTGTGTGTTTGTTTATTAATGTAAACACAACTTTATTTAGGGATAGTTGCATTGTATCAGATGTAATAAACAGGTTTGTTTGTTTGTTTGTTTTTTTTTTTTTAGGATTTTCCCAATTTTATATATGTACGGACTGACAAATTGGACTAAAGAGCACGGTCTAGACGAGCTCTATGTGAAAGGTGCCTTCTGTTGTGATTTGGCGCTATATGGATAAAATTGACTTTACTTGACTTGATATATTTATTCCTGAGACTATGAATTGAATGAATATGAATCATGAAATTGAAAAAAAATCTTTGCTACGTAATACAAATAAGCGCACTTAAATAAAAATCTATTTCCTACAGTATCTGCTGCTGCCAGTGGTGATACTGAGATCCTTTATTGTAAAAGTTCTGCATTCAACATTTTACTAAATTAAAAGTGCATAAGTGATATCACCAAAATATTGGCTTCTTAATGTATGGAAAGTAAAATCACTCATTATTGAATGAATCTGGTGTTAAGCATGTAGTAAAAATTGCAATATTTTTCTACTGAAATAAATGTAGTTGAGAAGTTCAGCATAAAATGGAAATACACAAGTAATGTACAAGCACCTGGTTTTTTTTTCATATATGGCATCAACCTGCCAGGGACTGCACATGAAAATTAGCCTGTGTGGCTAAATCTGGCACATTTACATGATGGACCCAAGTGCTCATGTTAACTAACATGTATTGTCCCTTCTTAAATAAATATAAACATAAAAACCTCGAGTACAAGTGGCCACTGAAGCCCACTTAAATCGTAAAACTAATCAAAAAAGCCACTCAGAAATTCATGTTATGTGGTCAATTTGACAAAACCACATCAACTTCAAGTTAGAATGTAAAAAATCCGAGGAGCACCTGAAGGCATCAGAGAAAAGAGAGCGGTTTCCCTCCGTAGCGCGAGCTGCTGCATCAACTGTACCTCCGCGAGACTTGTGTGAAGCGAGTCAACGAAAACTTAGCAGAACATGTGTTGAAATAGCCGGTATGCGGACTTTTGACGGGTGCTGACTGGATACGACTACACTGGTTGGTAAGTTTGTACCACGGCATCCCGAAACTGTCACCTCAGCAGAAGTTTAGACACGTTTTTTCAGGCTTTGCGTTGCATGAGTCTCTCGGTCGGGTGTACGGTTTGTTATGTGAGGTTGCGTACGGTGTCAGTGACTCCCAAAACTGGAGTCCAGGCACCCCGAAGTCGCTCAGAATATTATATAATATTAATGTTATTGCATGTACTTGATATTGCATGCGGGGGAACTGTGGGTGTTAGCTTGACTCGGCACAACTTACTGAAATAACCTTAGAAACCCCTTTATACTTCGAAACGGAGAATATGGGGGCTCTATCGTTGCTGCTATTTGCCTTTTTGAGGGAGCTGCAACACCATAAAACTTGTTGGTATTTACTGACACTGAATATTGGCACTCATTCACTTTGAATGTGATTCGCCTAGTCGGCAGGTAAGGTGTTTAACAGTTTTTGTTTCTGTGTGTTTACATGGTCCTCTAGGCATCCCTCCGGGGACTGTGACCTTTAACCCCGTTTTGTTTGTGTTGTTAAAGTGACGATTGGTTTAAATTGGAGATCAAACACTTCCAAATGGAAATGAAAGGGAATTACTTCTCAGATGAATCCAATCCAGATCAGAAACACTAAAAATAAATAAATAAATTTTAAAAAAAAGCACAGGAATTGTGCCTGCTGGTGTCTGTGGTGCAGAGACACATGGGCAGCTTATGAATAAATACAGTCCATATGACAGTCTGACACACACTAACAGGATCACAGGACCTTGTTTACAGTGCAAAGTGAGAAGCCACATGAAGAAAATTCATCTCACTGTGACTATGATTCTATAGTGAGACTTAGTGTCAAAACTGGCACTTTTTAAAATCTAAAACACTTGGAACATCCTTTTTATATATTAGTTAAATATTTACCAGACAAAATGACAGTGTGTTAAAGGGCATGTCTATGTTTGACTTCACCTCTCCCCAAGTGTCTGTTTGTTTCCATTGTGCATACTTACACCGCATCCAGTCATCGTGTGTGCTCCAGCATCATGTCAGCTGTTAGAGCAGTTGGAGAGAGAAGGTGTGTCGATGTCCTGACAAAGAGATCTGTAACAGACAGGGATGGGAGACTGGTTGGACTTGTTGTTTCCGATCTAGCTATTCTGTGTATTTGTGCTTCCTCTCTTCCAGAAACCCCTTTAAGTGCTTCGATGTTGTGGAGCTGTGGAGCCGCTCAAGACATTGCAGTTTTTCTGGTTTGTCTTTGCTCTGCCACTTTAAGTCGTTAAACTTTGTTATCTTCTGCGTATTGGCATTCCAAGTTGTTTGCTGTCTTTATTAAAGGATGAACCTGCAGCTGCCAATCTGACATGGAAATTGTTGATCCTTGATAACCGCTGTAGTGTTACGGGTATTGAAATTCAAGTGGTTTTCCTCTTTAGCTGTTCCCAAGTTGATCTTCTGACACAAGTCTTGCGTTCAGTAATTTAGATAAGATGTGTTATCATGAACAAGTTGTAACACAAGACATTTGAGGATGTCGTCTTGGGTTTTGGGAAACATTTATTGACAGTTTTCACCATTGTCTGACATTTTAAAGACCAAACAACCAATCAATTGAGAAAATAATCGACAGATTAATCAATTAATAATCTAGATGTAATAACCCAGATCCCACTAAATAGAGAGTCTTGCTTTGGTGCTGCAACCAGATTTCAATAAAGTGGCTGCACAGAATGAACACTTTAGTGAAATTTTGATGGTAGTTAGCCATATGTTTTGTGATTGCTGTACACTTACATAACATCGACTCTGTTCCCAACAACGTAATCTGCTCCTGAAACCAAAAAATAATGGCAGATGGCACAAAGCAGACTATAAACTAGTTCATGTAACGTTCATCAACAGCAACAGGAATGTTATCCGTGAAAACCTTTTAACTGATGGCCACAAGGTCACAGAGAATGTTTTGCACTATCGCCATCATCTTTACTGGCGTGTCTCACCTTTGTTATGCCTCTTTCTGTTATTATAGCCACACACAGACACAAACACACACTCAAAAAGACAGGTACCAGTGTCTTTCTTTTTTCAAGTCCAGCAGCCTCCCTTCCCCATTTTGAGTCATCTTTTATTGTCTTTGTTAACATGCACACACTAGCATTCGCACACTCATTCACCGTGAAAATACAGTCACCCCTTCTTGAGTCAGCCCTCTCCCTCTTGTTGTTACACTGATACACACACACGCACACACACACACACACAGAACCTCTCTCTCTTTCTGTACAGTTTCCACTGGCGTCTCTCTCTGCCCTGCCCTCTAATCAAAGCCATATGTTCTCCAGGTCCCTCGCATGAAAAGTCTGTTCTGTTTGCAGCACTTTTCGCAGCATTAACCGGCCTCTCATTTTGTTATTGACAGAGCGAGTCTGTGTTGAAAATGAAAGGTAACCTGCAGAGGGGTTGCAGGCTGTCGTTTCATCCCTATTCTTGTCTTTTCTTCGTGGAAAGGTAGATCGTTTTCTCTCGCTTTACCCCTTAATGACGATGGAGTCTCTTGACATGCTCATGTGTGTTTCCCATGCAGCTGTGTCGGTATTTGTGAGCTGTCTGTGTGGCTGGTTTGATAAAATCCTCATGAATTAAAGTAATTTCATTCCTCGGCCTTGGTAATTCCTGACAGATCACAGCGTTAAAGATTTTCAGGGTGTGTAGGCCCACATTGCCAACTTATTAGTGTAACCCTTTGCCAATTTGGCCTCATTATCTGACCATGACTAATATAAGCATAACCAGCACCCTTGTTCTGTGGGGACCTACCAGGAACAGACATGTGACTCATTTTGGGTCCTTACCCAAAAGTTTGGAAGCACTTGCCTCAAATGAAGAGTAATATTTGTGCCCTTATTTCTCCAAATAAATGCAATGCCATCCTGTTTATCTGGTTATGGATAAAGTTCACATTCTGTTCAGCTAATCTTTCTTCTGTGACATTTACAGGCAAGCAGATGGAAAGTGTTTTTTCCATCAGTTCTTACCCACTTGCTGTGATTTTCTGCCCAAAGCTGGCTGGGCTTGACACTCAAGAGTTCGGGCCAATTCGAGCTCTTTGAATTCGCTCAAGCTTCACTCAGGTTGGGATTCAAAAGTTTGTTGAATTGCTTTCCTCAGTCGAGGCACTATTTAATTGTTCCCATTGTAAAAATGAATAATAACAGAAGTATGAAGAATGTAATTTGACTTTTCACGTGTTCTTTTTTTAAGTTTGTTGTCGATGGTTGACTGTCATGTGTAATTAAATCCACAATTCACAGCACAGTTAATGTCCGCTGGTTATTAATCCATCAGCAGTTTGAGGTTGTTTTAGATTATGTTTTTTAATAAAAATCAGCCATTAGCAGCGTTTTGGCTTATTGAACGCTGCAGCGATTCAGTGTTGGGTAGGGTTGAAACGCCATGTCAGTTTTTTGATTGGACTTTTGTTTTTATTGGTGGATTTTTATTGGTACTCTAAAGCACATGCCATCACATCTCACCCTTTGTCCAGGTCTTTGCGCTTCATGGTAACAGTTTCTTTTCAATGGCGACCAGTTTAAGGAATGTGATTGTATTGTAGTCATATGATGCGTCTTTTCTTTCTGACCCCCAGCGTTAAAGAAAGAGGGGGATGGGAGGGGGGGGTCCTTTGCATGTAGGGGGCTTATTCTACCTCAGTTTTAAAGAGAACTGTGCAGGGTTTTCTGTAAGTGCATTTAATGCCTGATGGGACGTTTACTGATACAATAAAAATCTCTTTTATTCCTGTTTTAATGTCTGCTAAGCTCTTAATAAGCCATCAGTGTACACTGTGGTTTGGAGCCATCTAAGAACATGATGCATAAATTGTTGGATACTCTGCCCCGTTGGTTACTGTTGTTTTCGCAGGACAAATTTACTTTATGGTAGCTGGCATTAAGTGTGGCCATACAAATATTTGCATGTTGCTCCAGGTTATATTTGTTAATAGTAATGTAATAAATTGTGTTACTTGACTCACTTGTCTATCAAAAGGAGTGTTTTAGATTTAGCATAGTACTAATAGTCACCTTTTTAGTAACACCTAAGTATTCTAAAAACTTAGATTTCATTCACAAATCTGCCTCCTTGTCTTCATTTACATCTCCCCTTTGTGACTGAGAAGGTTTTCTAGTGGAAATCTGCGTTGTTACTGCGTGACTGTTACTTCGCTTGCAGACGCGTGACACCAGTTGGAGCGTCTATCTATTGTAGTCTCACAGAATAGCTTTTTTTTTTTTTTTTTTTCCTGTGACCCCTTCACAACAGAAAAGGGGATTCCTTCTCTCCCTGACCTGCTTATTATGCTGGAGGAATGCTAAAGATCCAATGCTGAATCTGAGTGTGAAGTATTTAGCAGTGTTTTGGAGGCTCAGGAGGATAAGTGGCATTTCAGCTCCGTTTGAATCCAGCTCTCATTTTACATTTTCCACATCTCCTACTTTCCTTTATCCATCCCACTGTGTTGTAAAAGAAAGTCTTAAATATGAAGTGTGGAGGTTATTACCAATAACCCATGTGTACCTCACTGATCAGGGCTTTACTTTCTTGTGCTGCATGTGAAGTAGGACCTAATCACATACCAGGCTGTGAGTCATCGTTTGGATGAGTTGTGAAATAATCCCTCATGAATGAACATTAGAAAAAGGCTTTTATGCGAGAGTGAAGGCCCCCCGTTGAAGGGATAAACACTGATTTAGGACAGGGTTTGAAAAACTATTCCAGTCCTGGGACCCAAACTCATTAAAACAAATTGTTACTCATTTTGATTGAAGACCCATCAGATAAAAATGTTATTAATCACACAGGGCATGAGTGTTTCCATCATTTCAATTACTAGTTGAATGTCTCAACTTGGAAACAAAACGAGGTCCACTTTAGAGTTGTGTAACTTCAAATTCATGAATTGATGAACTAACTTGTCAACAGTTGCGTACTCACTCAACAAGGAAAAACAAAGCAGTATTGACTTCCCATTGCAGTCCTATTTTTTGCCTCCTTTCCACTGTAAGTCCAGTATTCACCGCTATTGTATCCTTCCTCCCCTTGGAGCAAGAAATGACACTCCACATTGCATTGGCAGTTTATCACTTAACCAAGATCATAAAGGAGACCTTATTAGGACTGCAACTAACAATTATTTTCATTCAAGACTCTAAGGTGACATCTTCAAATGTCTTGTTTTGTCTGGCTGACAGTCCAAAACCCAAAGATTTTCAGTTTTTTATCATGAAACCCCCAGAAAAAATGTACATTTAAGAAGCCGGAACTGATTATCAAAATTATTGCCAATTAATTCAATGGAATAATTGGTTAATCGACTAATTGTTGCAGTTCAGAGATGCCAGCAGATTCACTAAAACTCTCTGGTAACACATGAGACTTCACAGGTGTTCATGTGACAAGTACAAGTCTCCGTATGCATGTCCGTGCTACATGGAGATACTGTAACATGGCCTGTATGTTATGTGGGAACAACTGACACACACACAAAAATACAAAAGTTATTCACAGTGTTTTAACCATCTGATTCTGATTATATCCAGTTTTCTTCAGAACTGTCAGAGGTGCTGAGATCATCTCCTTTTGCATTCATCAACATGTGTTACACTTTATTGCAGCATGGGAAAGGTTGGATCTCAATGCACAGTGTACCTAACAGTTTTCTTTTAAAACAAGATGGGCAGTAAACTGTCTGTCCTTATTTTACCATGTCTTTTAGCCGCGAGGTTAAGATTACAGCGTTTTGCCCCAGCTTTTATTGAAGTATTCAAGCCCTTTTAAACCAGTATACAAGCTCATTTTTGAGGCATTTGTCACTTTGGAAAAAAAAAAATGCCTCCAGTATCTTTTTAGTATTCTACAATTGAGAGGATTGAGCCTGTCTGTGATAGTCTGAACTACATATAGTGTTGTATAGTGTTTTGTAGTATAAAAACCAACATCATCAGGAGTATAAGTGCATGTTATCTAGTGCACCTGTGAGCAAAATGAAGCACAGCCACAAATTAGCATGATAAAAGGAGCAAAGGAATTAGACGTGGATTAGGAAAATCAATTCATAATCCTTGTTTAGAAGTTAGTGTGCTCTTGTTTATGTTTGGGATGTTGTGCCGTGTTTACACCATCAAGATGCTTCGGGTTTTTAATTCCAGCTCTAAAAATGAGGTCATTTTGGGTCATCAAGGCAAATTTTGTTTCAAACGTTTGATGTTGCCAGGCACAAATAAGAAAAGAATAAAGTGCTCATGGATCATGGTTCTTAGTCATCGCAGTAAAATTTGTGGAACAAGAGTGTCGGGATGATTATGCTAATTTCTGTCCGCTGTGTATATTGATCTTGTGCTCGCAGATATCTTTTGTGTATTTGTTACTTGATTTCATTCCAAAACGAGATATCTACACACATTGTTGCAAAATCATTGAAATCAAGAAAATTGTTTGGCATTATATAATTACAGTTAAGATTATTTATGAGTTATTATATTGAAAGTTTATCGTCACTTATCTTAAAAAAAATGTATATTTATACCAACATAGATATACAGTATCTCATTTAGAATAGAAACCATTCACTAATAGTGTCTGGAATGAAATAGTTGTGTGTGTCACTGGACCGTTAAGATATATGCCGATAAATTATATACAAACTTCAAAAACACAATCTGATTGGTTGCTGACTGTGCAAGGCCCATCCCTTCATATCATTCTTTCACACACACACACACATGCACACGTGCGCACACACACTCTTTTGCTCTCTCCCTCTCTGTCTCTCACTCATTTATCCCGGATTAAGCAGAATCTTGAATGACCAGGAAAACCTGAAGTATTTGATTTACAAAACTTTTTTTTTTTAAAGAGGCATATACCTACATTAAATGTAAGTATTTTCATAAAATTATATCCAAATACTTTAAACTTAAAATTCGTGCTATTTCATAGGACAGGATGCCTGACATAAAGAGTTGTGCTGGACAATAATATTCTTTATAATACATCAAGTGAAGTAGAAGTGATTGAGGGTTTTCTTGGTCAGTGCACTTGTCAGTCAGTGTGACCTGGTTTCCTGTGTGTATGCGTGTGTGTCTGCCTGTCTGTGTTTTTGGCCCAAGGCTGAGATTTAGACGGGAAGAGCCATTTGCTTTCCCGGACAGGGTCACAGTTCAGCTGATAACAAGAGCTACTTTGAACTGTGTGTGTGTGTGTGTGTGTGTGTGAGTGAATTGTTTTTCAGGTTTTGTAACCGCAGAGATTTAATCATTCTTTTTTATTACTTACCGTTCTGCAGTGTGTAAATTTCACTCTTACAGGCCTACTTTGTAGTTATGGTGTAAAGCTGTCTTAATTATTGCCGTTTATTTGCTAGTTCTGTAAATTATAAGAATTAAATGCACTGCTATGGAGGAAAGACACTAAATGAGCAGCTGTAGCACAACTAGGCTATTTCAAACCTTACTTTAGATCCACACGCTTCCATGTTAAGTAAACACAGTGTGGAAGTGCTATCCTGTTGCTAATTTCAGAGTGTTTTTAAATTAGCTTGATGGCATTCACAGCTGTCTATCATGCCTCAAGGCACATGGCTTCGGGATTTAAAGTTACAGTATGCAACCTCTTGCCTCGAGTAACCAAAATGTTATGCTAGTACTGCCCTCCTGACCCATAATTGGATAGGTTCATGCCCTTACATGCGTCACGTGTCACTTTGCATCCTGAAATGACATCAGCCTTAACGTGACAGCCATCATCTGCACGGCCGCGACTGAAACCACAGATGGTCACCAATTAGAAAACTGATGTCAGTCTCTTACATGTTTTTAATCATGACTTTTCTGCAACACATTTAGTTTCACTTTCATGTCTTATTACTCCCTCTAATTTTAGTATTTGCCAAGACTTGCCTGTGCTTTGGCTGCTTATCTCACTTCCATGACCACACCCCATCTCAATGCAAGTTGCCCATAACAAATTATACTTTACATACCAAACTGGATTTTGGATTTTAGGCAGTTGGGAATGTAGGCATGTAAACACAGGCTCACAGAGAGATGAACACAGATTACATGTAATTTGTTCATTATTATGGTAAATATAAAAAGAAAAAACAGTCGCATGCTTATGATTTGTTTCATATCTAGCATGAGTAGCAACCATAACACAGGCACCGGGAAGAAATACACTGTCAAATGTAGTTGCGAAAAGTTTTGCACATATGCTTTGCCAACGTTTGATACATCTGGTCGGACCTGTTTTTTCGCTGTGACACATGCCAGCGAGATTCTTCCTGTTACGGACTTGAGTGGGCTCTCACCACTGTGACGAACGGAGTACTCCAAAAATGTGATCTGACATGATCGTTGATGACTTGCTGATGATGACACGGGCCTCTGAAAACTGACTTTTGAGTAGTTTAACCATGACAAAGCATCTTCCCTGTAAACATTCAAAAAAAATGGAGATGAAAAGGTTCTTCGCTGTATTTTGTCAGAGGTGTTGAGAGAAACCACCTTCAGCATGTTATTAGATTTGAATGTGTTTGCTCTCAATCAGAAGTGTAGCTCCAGGCGAGGTGTTGCAAGGTGTTGCAGGTAGATTGTGCAACTGACACAATGAAATCCATTATCCTGGAACTTGTTGTTAGTTTAGTTAAGTATTTGAGCTAACATACTGCATGTTTGTGTAGCATTTTATGCTTTTTTTAACATATTTTATTAGATAAGTATAATATGATGAACCTTATTGATACCATCTGGGAAATTATTTTATTCTTATTTTATTTTTTGTATAAGGGAGGTCAAGGGTCTATTAAAGGTAAATACTATGCAAATCTCCATGGTCACCAAACCTGTCTTCCCTGACTTCCCAAATCCGTTTTATGAAAGGTCATATATACAGTTTCCACAGGCACCAATGTGAAGTGTCGATGTGCTGCAAAAATAGTTTGTGAAAAACTTGTTATGTGTATTATCAAAGCAGATTTTCAGAATTACACTGGGTAAGCAGGGTCTGGTAAAATAATTGGCAAACCATATCAAGTAGTTTTGCATGTTTTCCATGCAAAATGAGGTCATGTCTCCTATTTATTACTACAGGAGTGGTTTATTCTTTTAAAACTGCCTCAGCAACACCAGTAAAACAATAACGCTGTCTAATCCTCGATGTGGGTTTGTTCTGCTATGATGAAGTGCTGGATTCAGTTGAGTCAGAGTGCCATTGTAGATGTGTGGAACAGTGTACTGGCATTTAACAAAAAGATCATAAATCAAGCAGCGCTATCACCGAATGTCCCATCATTAAAGGTTATCTTTTTGGAACTATCAAATCAGTTGCTTCAAAAGTCAATGGCAAAGTTGTAAAGTAGAGGAAGTCGTATGAAGGTTAGATGTCACTGCCGGCTTATGAATGGAGCACTTGTCTTGTGTGAATGTAGCACAGAGCCGTGAAAAGAGGCTGCAGACATCCAACACAGACACCTTGATATACTTGTGTGTGTGTGTGTGTGTGTGTGTGTGTGTGTGTGTGTGTGTGTGTGTGTGTTTGTGGGCTAGACTTGAATGCCTTGACCGCTAGAATTTACCAAGAATCTATGTGCTAAGCTACCACTTCTCTGCCTGTCGGTATTTCCCCCCCCCCCCCTACACACACACACACACACACACACACACACACACACACTCACTAAATGTCTAACCCTGAGGCTGGTCCTTCCTCTCGGGGTCAGTCCCACATTCCGACTGTGGCCCACGCATTTTGGCAGGGAATTGAGGGCTGTGGTCACTCTAATTATGAGGTTTCGGGTACTAGTTTTTTGGATTTATTCGTCGCTGGCCACCATGATGGTACCAGAACCACACAATTAGTAAGCCTGCATGTTGTGGGTGAGAGTGTCTGTTATGGACTTATTTCTTGCAAGCATGTTGCATAATGACTCCCTACTAGTGTGCTAGATTGATATGGACAGAATGAGAGGAAATGAAAAAAAAACATTTTCTGTGGTATTGGATGAGAGACATCATTCCCTATTTACTGCAGAGCTCGGTGTGATGAATACCAGCCATATAAAATTGACTGTTGACTTTCATAGGGACGCCTGTTAGTGTCATGGATGTAGATCAGATACTTTTTTGCATAACCGGCTTCTTTTAACTAGTGTGTTGTTTCATTTAAAGACAGGGCTGGACAGTATCACAAATAAACAAACTGATTATAGTAATCAGAAATTCTGATAATGATAACAATTGTATGTGTGTGTTGAGGGAAGACTGGGGGAGTGTATCAAATACTGTGATATTTATATATCACAGTATTGGTATATGTATATATTTATATATATGTGTGTGTGTGTGTGTGTGTGTGTGTGTATGTAAAACTGTCCAATCAACACTGTTTTTCTCCAAATCTGCAAAATGTAAGCTCATGATAATGGTAAGATAACTGTGGTATAAACAGAGTTGATATCCACTTTTTACTAGCAGCATGCTGTGAAATGTTGATACTTTGGTGTTGAGGTGATGATATGACTTATTCGAAGTACATCTTTCCACTGTTAAGCTTTTCCTTTGGAGTTAAACTGAACCATTTCTCCAAGACACAACATTACTGAAGAATAAAAAAAAAAAGTACCTCAGAGGGGTGATAGTCCAAACAAACTCAATTATTGATATCAGAGGTTTGTGAGGGGCTGCAGTTGTCTCAGTTTTGTCTGGGAGGGGGCCCACAGTGTCAGACGTTCAAAACCCCTGCTCCATACCGAGCACACAAAACTTCATACACCTCATACATCATCTCAGGAAGTGGGAATAAATGTACTGTTTATAGTTTTATTCTTATTGCCCCAGAAAGTTGGTAGTATTGATGGGTGTAAAATAAGTGCTGTTCCTTCCCTCTGTCTTTCCCTTCTCGCTTAAATTCAGCATTTGTTGATTCAGTTGTTTCAGGCACAATGGCCCACTCACTTTGCAGTGATGTAGTTGAATAGCTATAGATAAGAAAGCTGATGCGATGAAAGAAGGGAGCACGGAAGGAAATGAGAGAGAAAATTGGCATATTTTAAACGGTAGTAAAATATGTTTTATGTGTTTCTCATGTTTTGTTTTGCACTCCATGTTCCTTTTCGCATTTGTATAACTAGCTGACTAACCATCTCACCCTATTATTCTCTTTGAATGTACTTTAACAGCGTGACAATTGACCATTTATTTTATTGTGAATTAAAAAAAATAGAGTGAAAATTACCCTTTTAATACCAGAAAACACAGGAAAATATTGACTGATGTGTCTGTGTTCCTTCTGCCTCTCTCTCTCTCTTTCTCTCTCAGGACCTGCCAGTGGATAACCATGGCACAGATACATGTCAGGACCAATCAGAACTAGTGCACACTGGCGCACACATGGCCTTGTAAGCTGTGACTGTGAACTGTACTATCAAGGAAATTCCTCAGTCCTCCAGGGTCACCTCCGTGTTTCTCTATCTGGTGGTTTGTACAGCTGCACAAGCTTCTGTTTCCACAACACACACACACCCACACAAACAGAGCACACTCTGTATCGATGTGCTTTCTTAGTCACTGAAGAGGTCATTGGACACTGAAGTTATATTTGCTCCAGGACAGGCCTATGTCCAAGAAAGCATACTGAAGCTGAAAAAGAGGCTAAGGACTTTTGTGCAGCATGACCTGATGTGGACCCTTCTGATTGTCTAAGTAAGTATTTTAAAGTGAAGTTTGAAACATAGGTTTGAATTATGGGAAAGCAGGACAACCTAACATCACCCATCTAGACCAGTTGAGTTTATAAGCACAAGAATGCTGTCACTTAGCACAATATATGGGTTTTTGAATCTGCAAATTTAATTTCCTCTGCAAATTTCATTTCCTCTTGCTGCTTTATGGAGCCACTAATTGAGATGGAAAAGTTGCCTCTCCAGTGTTAGGAATTTAGAGAGTGTTGGTAGAATGTATTTGACTGATGCTTTTCAGATAAATAAATGACAAAATTTTGAATTTCTTCTAAATGCTGCTATGATAAATTTCATCAATAGAATTTTTTACTTCTTTTCAGAGCTGCAGCAAAACAAGGGACAAAGCTGGGCGAACCAGGGAGACACAATGGCTACTGAAGAAAATCTGACACAGGTTGGGGCTGTAGTCTTGCCTCAGCGTTCTTCACCCCCGTCTACTGGGAGCAGGCCCAGCAGAGAAGCCAGACACTCAAATGACAGCCGGGAAGTACGACAGTACTCTGACCAATTGTGGCAGTCAAAACAGCAAAGTAGCCCTTCCCTTGTCTTATATAGGAAGTTGTCGTGCGACAGTGGGGAAGGCACAATTTTGGACGGGGAATATGAGTGTTTGGATTACAGCTCAAAACTCCGGAGCATGGGAGAAAAACTTTATCCAGAGTGGGCGGCTGGCAAAAGAATCGAAGGAATAACTAACACAGTTACTCCGATACCTGGGAAAGGTTCACAAGGATCTCCGTGCCAGCTGGACATCACTGGTGAGGGTGTGGATGCAAGCAGAAACAGAACTGGCAGCACTCGATGCTCCTGCACCCCTAGCCCTTACACAAATCCAAACATGAACTGTTGCCACAGCCCCAGATCCAGTCCAAGCCCCAGATCCAGCCCTGTTCACAGTCCTCACTTCAGCCCGAGCCCCTCTCAGCCAAACCACCGCCACATCCGCCGCAGCAGCATGCCCGTGTCTATGCTGGCTTTCTACAAGGTAATAAAGGAGGGAGGTACTAGCACTGATTACCTGCTAATTCACTACATCTAGGCTACATCACCCCCTTTATTTGTTTCTGTATGTGCGCTCACAATGTTTACACTGTAGATTTAATGCTGTATCCTGTTAGGTCACCTGTTTGTTTAAGGCACTGCTAATTGAGCCATACATCATTCTGACCATTTTAATTTGCCGTGTTTTCTGGTTCTAGACGTCACCGTGCTTCTCATCCCAGTGCAGTCCTTCCAGTGAACCAAGCTCTCTGATGTCATCTCCCTGTAGTTCTCCCCTTTCCAACCACAGGCAGCATCAACAAAACGGTCACATCCACCAGCACCATCTCAAAGATGGCTACTCAAGTTTAGAGAGGCTCAACAGAAGGCCCCGGGTTAACAAATCCTCCTTGGAGAAACTGTTTTTACGTCGGGGCTCTCTCGAAACCATGACAACAACCCTGAGGCACGATGAGAGGTTGTCCTCGGAAGTGACCAGGATCTGCAGCGGGGGCAGCAGCAGTGATGAGGGAGATGGTTTCTTGGATAACACAGAGTTTGTTAGGAACCGTAAAG
Source organism: Thunnus maccoyii (assembly GCF_910596095.1). Lineage (NCBI taxonomy): Eukaryota > Metazoa > Chordata > Actinopteri > Scombriformes > Scombridae > Thunnus > Thunnus maccoyii. The sequence continues at coordinate 14,376,540 of NC_056552.1, forward strand.
AGCGTTCCACCGTCCTAGTCAGACGGTTCTTCAAGAATAATCAGAAGGTACATAGATGCAAAATTCTGATTCGTCTCTGTTGGTCTTTTAATTGGTTAGGTGAGTTTTAGTTTTTATATAGAATTTGTATCTTGAACAAAGACATTCAGTTGATATCTTGAACATATTTATTACTTTTTATGTTCATTTGTATCCCTTTTCACTCAATCTTGACAACAATCCTCACATTAATGTCTTCAAAACTTCAAATCAGTGATAAATACTGAAATACTGTCCTTCTCTCCATAAGATGACCAAGTCAGTGTGTACTGGAACCAGAGCGATTGTCAGGACACTGCCGTCAGGACGCATTTCAGAGGAGGCCTGGGAGGAGGTTGTTTGTCACAGGACACGGCAACCTAGTAAGAATGATATGTGGCCAATCTTAATGCGTGGTGTGGGAGAAGACTTCAGAGTCTCCAGAGGGATGCTGTGCTTTGTTGGGATTAAGCTGCAGCAGGTAAGGTTTGAATATACAAATACTCTGTTAGTATGCATGACTACACAGGTGTGTCACAAGACCAGGTTTTAAACGCAAATGCATAATACAAGCATTCCAGACTTCAAGGACTTAGCTGTGCTATAAAGGTTTTAGAAAACTGATTTAGGACAGCAAAGCAGTGAACTTCTCAGCTCTTGGAGAGTTTGTCTTTCACACTGAGGCAACTGTTAACATGCTCACGTTAAGGGAGAACTTTATTAGTGCGTCTCAAAAGGACCTCAAGAAAGTCTGCAGGATAAATCGAACTAAAATTAAAATTTCAATTCAAGCTTCTATGCAATTTCATTCTTACGTTACAGTGATTTGGCTGTAGTTATATTGTCAGGATGATACGCTGCTTCAAACCAAACAGTCCCAGTTTCTCCATAAGCTGCTGCAACAAATCACAAGACTGTGTTACACCATGTCACGAAGAGGGGACAGATGAAAAATCTCACATTTTTGAAAGCGAGATGAAAGAGTAACACTGAAAGGAAGAGCTTTGGATGAACAGTAAACGGGAAGAAAATGAGTCAGAACCAGGAAGACCCCAACTGTGAAGATGTAGTTATATATCCATCTGAAAACATGATTAGTTCAGAATTAGTTCAAAAGCAGCTCATAAAGCCAATTAGAGCAATTGTAGAAGTACTCTGCAATGGGTTAATTGACAGCTCTGCTTCTCTTCAGGGTGGACAAACACTGACGGAGCAAAGCAGCTATGTGCAAAAAATTGGAAAATTGGGACCTCTACAACTCTGAGACTTGATTTTTTTTAAAAAAAAAAATGAAAGTATACTGTTAGTCCAAAACACAAGACAAAACAGACACATGAAGTTTTTCCAGCACAATTAAAAAGGTTTTCCATGATCATCCCAAGCCAAGGGTCATTAAAATTGCCTTTTTTATGAGTTTAGGAAGTATGTTGCAGTGGGAACTATTCAGTCTTTACGGTGTTCATGGTCTTGCATCACTGACGTTTTGCTTCAAGCTATAATGTACTTATTCTTGAAGTGCTTTAAAATGATGCGAAATTTCCATAGATGATAAGGCATCGGGGTTGTATGCGGTTTGCTTCTCAAATTCTCTTCTCTCTGCCACAAGCAACAGCGCAATACTTGATCACTGCAGTGGTACAGGAGTATTTATGATTTGATTGATTCTTGGTTCAATGGAGAAGAATTGTTCTTGGCTTTTGCCTGCCTCTGTTTGGATTGAAATGTTCTGCCCGTTATGCATGAAAGACGAATAATTTGTTCAAGAAATATGTTAATAGACCAACACGCACACACGCACACACCGCAAAAACACATACACACAGGCTCTTTGTTCAGGTGGGCCCCTGCTGCGGAAAAATGATTTATTCTCTGTTAGTTCTGCTCCCCATATTACTGACAGACTGAATGACTGAGCCTTCTGTGTGTGTGTGCGCGCGCATGTGTGTGTGTGTGTGTGCACGCGTGTGTGTAAATGGACTGAGCAGAGTTGGCATCTGCATTAAAGTTAAAGCCATGAAAATTGGAGAGAGGGTGAATGAGCCAGACAGAGAGAGAGAGAAAGTTAGAGAGAGATGGATGGAAGGAAAGAGGCAGAGAGGGAACCCAGGACATTGCTATGTTATTATCCAGTTTCCAAGCAAGAGAGTGTTTTACACACATCAAAACATCTCACGGGGGCTGTTCAATTTGAGCAAATCCTGGCAGCACAATTCCAGGAATATACAGCATATAGCTACCTTTCAGAAGGCGTTTTATCTGACTCTCACATTTAACAAGCGTATGTCATAACTCATGCTTTTTCAGTCTTGGAGGTGCAAATATCATGACATTCTGTGGAGACTACTAATCGTGCTGTGCCACATATTACCAAATTCCAACAGGAAGCTTTTTAGTTGTTTTTTGTTATCTTATCCCTCCTCTTCCTGTAGAAACTCAAAACACATGGAGACAGAAACTCTGTGTCTTGAAGACACATGCACTCATGAAATAGTCTGTTATAGTAACTTACCTATTGTTGCTTCCATTTTACTTTTTAATATGTGTAACCATTGCTATATGACACTAGTTTTAATTCCATTGTAATAGTGAGCTAAAATCAGCTGTAATAGTAAGGATAATGATTTTATAGCCAAGCAATTGTGCACTTTGTGACTTTACAGGCATCACCATGTTTACTGCAGCCTACTGCCTTTACCAGTGTGTCAATGTCAGCCACCTACTGACTTTTGACTGTGTAAAATTGTGATATTAATAAGTAATTAATAATGTGGTAATATTAATGTTTATAAAAAAGTTTTGTTGTGTATGACACTGAGTCATGCATCTGCTAAGACCTGTAATGGGAGAACACTTCAAAATGACATGAATTTGCCCAAAATTTAATTTTAAAAAACCTACTAAAAAGTGCTTCTAATTCAAATCAGGTCTCCACAGGTATTATAACAGGGGCACAGGTCTGTGCATGTGACTGTGCATTTTTTAATCTATTACATTTTTATGATGCGATCCCGACATGTATATGTATTCGTCTTTTTTATGAGTTCATGCATACATACATGGGACCGCCACAACAGAGCCAAGCACTGTCTAAAGTTTCTCACGTGTGGAGGGGGGCATGTACACTCATGCCACACAAACACACACTCACACTCATGTGCATTCTGCAGTGTGGTTTCTGACTTTTGGCAAAGTGTTTTTATGAGTCCTTTGTGGTTGTAGAAATACGGTCTGAGTTCAGTCCAGGCAGAGCTGTTTTAATAATGAGCCTATTGAAAGTGGGGGAGTCGCCAGCACTTGCCTTGTCAAAACACCATATGAGCTACTCCTCTAAGGGGTCACCACAGACGCTCTGAGAACACTGGGCAGAAGTGAATAAGTAGAGTTGTAGCAGAGTTGTCATCAAGATCGCAAAAAAGGATGAAAAACACCTCATCACAAACAAATGGAAGTCAAAGACGGTTTTAAAGAAACATTACTGTGCATTTCTATTTTATTAGCTCACATACAGGAGCTAGTGGCATAATAATGAGGGTTTCGAGAGTACAAACCTTAAACATAATGCATAAAACCACAAGTTCATGGGATGCTCTGTGTCTTGGCAAACCATCTGGTCGGACTGATGTAGATAGGTTGTCTTTGTAAGACTATATATGCAATATTCAGTAGCACTTAAGCATTAGATATATATAGACTGCACAGTTGTCCACACAATAAACAATCATGTCTAGATGTAAATATGCATATATTGTTCTGTCTGCTTGCATGTATGTGTGAATGAATTCATGCAGCCATACTGTGAGATGGCCACAGCAGAGCAAACCACTCTGTAAAGTTTCTTTATGGACATGGACTTTCCCCTAACACTAACCCTAACCATCATAGCTAAATGCCTTCCCTTAACCATAACTTTAAAACCAGGTTTTAACACTCAAACTGTCGTTTGAAGTAGTGAGGACAGGCCAAAATGTCCTCACAATGCAGAAATGTCCTCACTATTATGGTTTCAAACTAAAGTTGGTCCACACAAAGATAGCAATACAAGCGCCCACGCAGCAAAGAAAAAAGAAAAAAAAAATCCATACACTGTTTCTGTGTGTCTGGACTCCCCTCTGTCTTTTTCACACACACAACCACAGTTTATGGTACACAGGCCCCCTATATGAAGGCATGTTAGCCTGACTCTGCAGTAATCACGCCGAGGAGTTTTCTGGAGGTATCCTGTGGCCCTGTGTGTTTATTGCTACAACTAATGAAGCGAGCCAAAGAACACAGGATTATATGAAGGAGGGATTGGAACAGGGCAACAGCAGCAGCAGAGAGAGAGGGAGGGGTAACACTGTGGGAGAGAAAGAGGGAGAAAATGAGATTTTAACAGTGGAAAAAGAAGAAAATCGACCATGGAAGAAAAGTGAGAAACAAGGTGGGGGGAATCAGGCATGGACTATTGGAGAGAGAATAGGGCGAGTGAAAGCGAGGAAGGAAAAAGAAGCCACGAATTTACGTTGTACTAAAGTGAACTTATGTTTTACGTATGTTCATGATGGAAAATAGCAACTACAGAAAACATTTCTGCTCAAATCCTTCCAAATATAAGCTTCACAAATTTTAGAAAAAGTTCTGTTCTAAAAATATTTCTCAAAAAAGAAAAACAAAAAAAAGAACAAAAAAATGTTTTGCTCCTTGTCTCTTGTGGGGCTCTGTAGATGAGTCATACAGTTGAATGTGCAACTGATGAGAGCAGACAGTACTACATCATTTTGCTTTGTGTTTTTTTTGTTAAGATTTTATTATTGTAACCCAGAGATCCGGATCTAGATTTAGAAGTTAAAATGCAAAAGTAAATAAATAGTAAACAAACTGCGCAGGTGTTCCCTGTTAAACTTTGTTAATTCTTTCTTTGCACTAATCAATGTACCTACAGTCTTTTTTTATATCATTGTACTGTGTTGGGGAAGTGAGAAACACAGAATGAGGAAGTGTTTCAGTACTTAATGCAGGTTTAACAGTGAAATGCTCACACACACACACACCTGGCGTAGGGATCAAACACTCTCTGAAACCAGAAGCATTTTATGTTTGCCTTTGTGGAGTCTACCAATTAGTTCCCTGCAGAGTCCTTTCATTTAACTCAAAGTGGTGTCAGGCTAAGTGGTAAGTGACCGTGCACACCCACACTCACAGGCATGCACAGACATGTACATATATACTTACACATAGTTTGCCCTAGTGGTTTGGGCTGAGTGGGAGTGGGGTGAAGGGATAGATACTTGTAAATATATCCTCTTCCCATAACTGAGGATGCAAGCAATCTTCAGGGACAGGAATACTCTAGAGACATGCTGTGCTTTTCTGTTTCCGTCAGTATGTCTTGTCATCAGTAGACTTATGGTCAGAAGTTTGTCAGTTCAAATTTATGAATATTTGTGGTGGGAAAGTAAATAAAGATGTCGCTTCCTTTCCCTCGTGCACTAGTGTCACCATATTTTTTAGCAAAGTATCTTAAACTTCGATAGAGCTGGTCAAGAGCTAACCATAGAGGAGCTAACGGAAAACTGTTGTTAGCTGAGCAGCCTCCAGCTGTAAATACACTAACTAGATCATTAGATACATCTACTTCACACCAAGCTGAAGCTTTCTTTGCCGAAAGAGCAGCTTAAATTCTTGGAGGTACAAATGCAACCAGGTTATGCTCTCTGTTGACACCAAATGCAATAGATCAGTGGAATCAGTTTGATTACAGCTCCAGCTTGCTACTATAGAAATCAATAGAGAATTGCAAGGTGAGAGGAGTCGCTTGCTCCAGAAGTATTTTTTTACCATTGTAAAATTACCATTTGAATGTTGTTTTTGTAATGATAACCTAAGCACTGCTCAATATAAAGATATGGGAGTGTCTTGGATAATTTAATACTAAGGCTTATGTTTTGATCATCAGCTTTTTTTTTTTTAATGATTTCAACATTTCTGAAAAGCTTCAGCAGCCTGTGCATTGAAAAAGTATCCAGTCAGAGGTGAATCAGAGATGTAGTGAATGAAATCGCATTGCATACATTGCAGTTGGGACCAAAACACAGCAATGTAGTTGCTTCATTGACCCAAAACCTAAAAGGGAATTGATTTTAAGTGCTTAATGTTTTATTAAGTTCTATGAAGCATAGCCATTAGTTTCAATTTTGTATTAGCAGCCCACTCAACATATTTTGAAGCTTAGTGATCGAGTATTTCTTACTGAAATGCTTGAGTTTTTACCAAAGAACCAGTAAGAACGAAACAGGACTTTCATTTGGGTTGTTCATCACGTAGGAGGTTATCTATTATCTAGCCCATCGGACATCATGCCATTACTTTACATGACTATGACTAATTGTAGCCTTTTAAGGAGTTTATCTGTTTTTTTTTTGTTTTTTTTTTTTTAGAGAAGGGGAAGCTCAGTTTAAAAGTGCAGGTCACCAGATAAATAGCTGGTCAGGTTTTATTCACAAAAACAACAGTCCAGACTGTATGCATCATTTCCTGTCTGGATGGATGATAGTGAAAGAGAGAGGGAGGTTATCAGTATTGTCACAGTACCATGCACTCTCTCTTTTAATCATACACACACACACACACACACACACACACACACACACGCACACACACACACACACACATACACTCTCTCTTTTAATCATACACACACACACACACACACTCATGTAACATGGTTACTCAGTCTCGAATGTGTTTTCTTTGCTGTTGGTTATAACAACTGAGACACACAAACACACACACACACATACACACACAGATTATTGTTATTTCTCTTTCATTTTGATTTTTTCAGTTTTAGAAGTGAAATACAAATATTAGATTGCTCCTCATGTTGAAGTAGCAAACAGCCCCTAAACTCTACTGAAAGAGTTATACTAAAAGTGAAATCTCAAAGTGCCCCTTCAGTTAGTGGTTGCAGTTGCTGAAAGGGAAATGTTGGCTACTGAAATATCGAAGTAAGCAAATTTTCCGCTTTTCTGTGTAGTCGTAGATAAAATTGAATTTTGTCCCAAACCAAGCCTGTAATGAATGCACCATACAGAAATGACCCGAGAATGAAAACATTACTTAAAAAATCAAATTTATTCTCTGGAGCAAATTTGTTAACCATCTTTATGGCTGTGGCTTATGTCAGTATGACTCGCTGTGCTACATTGCAGTGCTGACTGATGGTGTGTACTTTTGTAAGCAAATATTGACTGAGTGTCCCAAACAATAAGCTCAAAATACAGGCTTTGATATATGGAAGTTCTTGTTAAACTCATTCTTATTTACTTTGTCACATGTTATGTTTCAGTCAACCGTTTGCTGGTTAAATACCCATGCCTGTAAAAAGGGTTGATATGTTTAAAGACAGGTTATTTATGAGGTCAGGTAATAACTTTTGCAAACACATCCGTGTCTTTGTTACAAATATGTGATGGCTTTAAAGGTAGCATTTAAGATAAAATGTCCAACAAATATCCGGTTTCAGACATCCATTCCATGCCAGACATTGTCATGAGGTGAGGTTGCATTGATTTGCTTTCCAGGTAATTGCTTTGGTAAATAGGCTGGTTCATTTCTTTTGTAGGGTTCATCAGATAAACCGCAGCGCACTGAGTAAAAACAATCCGGATGAGAGGAGTGAAAGAATAAAGATCGAGATGAAGCCGGGCTGTGAAAATTGGCTGAGCCTTGCTTGTACATTTTTGCAAGGTGAACTGGAGTTGAGCAACATCGCAGTTTGCCAGTCTGGTGCTGAATACCTGTTATTGTGTTTTGTGTGCGTGTTTGGCAAGACATGTAAATGAAAATCTGATGAGTGAATCATTATTTGTATTCATGTTTCATTGTAGTGGTACAGAATGTACCAGACTCCTGCTCTGCTCTCATTTGCTACTTAAAAGGTTTATGAGAGATTTGATTGGTGACTCCAACATACTACACATGCCGATCATATCAAACAAATCGGTGACTGATTGTGATGAGAGATTAGACTGAACAAAAGCTTCACATTACAAGACAGGTGCAGAGCTTTATTGTTTGTTATTGGGGAATACCCAATGTGGTTCCCCTCTTCTTAGTGACTGGAACAAGGGCAGTGGGTTTGGAAAGCAATGTGGTTCTCAGTTAACTAGTTCTACCTTTGATCACCCCCCACAATGGTAAAATACCTATTCAGCGCTTAGTTATTCAGGAAATGGCATTAAGATCAACATCTCTTTTGCAAGAGAGACCTCCGAATAGGTGAAATATGCACAGGATCACAATAAGATGGTTCATTCACATCACAATCATCATACACACGCACAGACACGCTACTTGAAACAGTTATGCAGTTCATTCCAGTAGTAAGTTGCATAGTACTGTAAACCAGGAACTTTTGAAGCCAATCTGTCTTTGACAAATCTCTTATCAAATCTTGCATCCCCTCTCTCATTTTTATTATCAAAGAGCAATGCGTAAACATTAAGGTAGGCATTCAGCTAAGTAACAAATATATAATTTTCAAACTTGTGCAATAAAAACTATCGGGAAAATATACAGTTTTGAAGACAGAATTACCTAAAACTACCTGAAAATTCATATTCCATGGATGGTTTCAATACTGGATTAGAATTTGAAAAAATTGCTGTCAAAACCCCAACCTTACACACACTCACACACACACACACAAATACACACACTCAAGCTTACCCTCCATGTATGTCACACTCATTTAACCTTGTGTCTATCACTCTTATGCTCTCTCTCTATGTGTTGTGCCACTACAAAGGAATGTGCCGAGCAGGCCACTTTCTCACTCAGCTGGGTGTTGCGGCTTAGCCAGAGATTAGTATGTGTGTGTGTGTGTGTGTGTGTTGAGACACACTCTTGTTTAGTCAGATGTCTGCTTACACAGAGAAGGGTAGGACAGTAAATATCTAGCATGCTTTTGTAAGGAGTAGTGTTTTCACAATGACAGTATCTTAAACAATCTGGCCTCACCAGTCTTAAACCATAGCATCGCTTAATTCTCAGCTACGTAGCTGTTAATACGTTTACTCAAATCCAGCGCACAGGGGGTGCATGTGGCTACACTTGTTTCTGTTGAAACACATTCCATCTGTTTGTTTATGCAGGGTGACAGAAGGGTGTCAAAACCGCATCTGGGTGTGTTTTCACTTCATGGGGTTAAAATGTGTGTGTGTATGTGAGTGCGTGCTGTTGGCTCAGGCTTCTCGCATCTCTGTGACAGTGTGGGAAAACTGCTTTGCTTCAGAGCCAAGGTTGCTAAACTGTCGGTCAGGACCTGGCACATAAACAAACACAGTGGAGAATGTTGACCTGCTGAGGTTAATGCAGCATACACACATATACACACTCCTGATCAATATTAAATAGCTACTTTTTGCGTAATAATCATTATGTGGCAATTTGTGGAATTTCACCCACATATGAAACATATTTGGTTTACCCAGTTTCATCACCCTCATGTGACACACAGTGTCTGATATTGACTTCATGGCTGCTGTGTGTCTCATCATGTTTCGGTTCTCCTCCAGTGATGTAATCACATTTTAATATAGAGGATAACCCATTAGCACTGCTAACACCTGATGGTTTGATTTAGAAAAGAGCATTTAGATGGAAATGGCCCAACAATATCCCTCAAAACTGATTGAATTAAGCAATTGTGTATCATGCTATTATTGTTGCATTCGAAGAATAGCACAATTGATTTTAAAATAGCGTGCCACCTCCCCTTCTTAACACTTTGACTCATAAATGAAAGGTCAACCAGAGGGGATTTAGCCAAAATTAAAACCATGAAGCTTGCGGGAGGCTGTACAGTATGTAATCATTTAATTGCTTTTTAGCTTATTGTTTTGGCTCCATTAAAATGCATCAATGTCAAAGCAGCATTTCAGAGAAACTTCTTAACAGAGTATCTTTTAGTTATCTCAAAGTTAAATACAGCAGGCTCATTTGATCAAACTCATCTGTGTAGTTTTGAACAAGGTTCTCATAGTGAAGCACAGCCAAGATTATATTTCAACCCCACTGACCAGCATCTGCACCACTGCAATATCTTTGAAGAGGATGCTGAATTTCTGTCAACTTAAAATTAAAACAGTCTGCTTGTACTCCTTAAGCTTTCATCTGAACTGATAAGCATGTAAATCTGAACCACTTCAAATATGCTCTCTATTTACTTCTCTGCCTTCCATTTTTTGATCTAAAATATAACAGAAATAGCAAAGTTAAAGTTAGAGAACTGGTTTTGAATGTGAACAGTCCTCTGGATATGAACAGTGTCATATGTAACTCAGCCTTTGGTGCCATCTAGTGGAGAATACAATATTTTATGCTGCAGATGAACTCGAGTTGCTAAATATTTTCGGTATGTGGACACTAAAACTATGAATGCTGGAGCTTGAGTCATGATTGAAAGAGCAGAAATTCTTGGCATATTCAAAGTATTTCCAGCCAATCTTTGATCTGCGTGTTTGTGGTGTGTGTGGGTGTGTGTCAGAGTTTCACCATGACACTTAATGACATATTCTGTTTGACTAATCATCTCTGTGTCTGTTCTTCATTGTGTTTTAATATCAAGAATTGTTACTTTTCTCAGTTTTATGTCATTGTAATCTTTGGGATGTGGACTTTTTGTTGGACAAAATGAGCAAATTAAAGTTGTCACTCACTGTAGGGCTCCTGGACATTGTAATGGACATATTTCACTATTTTCTAACATTTTATAGACTAAAGCATCACTCAGTTAATCAAAACAATAATTACAGAAATGAATTGACCTTAAAAAAGATAATTCGCTACAGTCCTAGTTATTTCTATATCACCTTTATCAACTTCTGTTTCATAAAATAAAATAAATACATGAAAAGTCTACATCTAAACTCTGTCATCTTCCAACTTATAGAAGTGATGTGTTATATTGTGTAATTTTCAGTGACAGTTTTCATATCTATCCACCAGAGGGCACTAGACTTTTTGGAATAAAATGTACATTGCAGTTTTCAAGAATTAACCATGCAAACATTAGGAAGTAATGTAGGTTCTGTTCTCTAAAGCCACTCCACGGTGTTAAGAGAAACATACAGATAGCAGGCCGGTGTGCATGTTCAGTGTTTGGAATATATGCATCATCACAGAAGCAGACAACACCACATCCTACTATATCATTGTCGTAATTCATATTGATTGGGAGACTTTGTGCCTTCGAAAAGCAATTAATGTAATAAATGTAGTATAATACATTAATCTGACCCCTCATTACTGGCTCAAGCGGCCAGACTCATTAGCTGAGTATTGATCAAAGACATGCAAAGCGAATACTGAGGGCAGGCCAGCTGTTTGCTTTGTTCTGAAGACCACTTTGATGTCAGTTGGGCATGAAACAGATTAATTTTTCCACTTGATTAGGCAGATTCAATAGGGTATGCTGCATTCATTTAGACCTGTGACTGTTGTGATTATCTGTTTGTCTGTAATGTGAGGTAGCACTGCAATTACTGATGAGAGGAGAAACTGCCTAGACCTTTGATTTCAATACAATTTGAATTTTTGCTAAAATGACAAATTGGGTTTCATCCTGTGGAGTTGTGACAACTGGTGTATGACAACGAGATATCTTATTTTTGAAGTATTTCATGGTTATTCCCTCTCAAGGTCATTCTTGATTTGTTTGTGATTATACATTTGGTAAATACACAGAGGTCAGATGCCGGGGTCTGCTTCACTACAGCATGCTGGGAGCTTAAAGGGATTCAGCATTTTGCTCCAGAACCCTTTAGCAGGACAGATGTTTACTTTCACAGAGCCAATGTTGTCTTAGAGATTTCTAGAAAATGTGAGTGGCAAGTACGGCCTTTAGCTGAAAAATTGTAACTCTAAAATCAAAACAAATAACAATTTTACTATGAAAAATATTTGATGAACATAGATGATTTAAAAAAAACACTTGTTAGTTAGGTATTGCCATAATTGTACACGTTTTGTTTTAAGGCTTGCTGAGCCATGTAACAGTAATCAACGAAGGCTTGTGTTTATGTGTGTAGTTCGCTGTCAGTGTAAACTCACTGTTTCTGCATGAGCAGCGTCTGATGTGTCCAGGGAAACTGTGTTGACACACATAATGATATTAGGGTGTATTACAATAAACCACAAGGGCTATGGGCGACCATTGAGTGGGCTGGCTTGAACAGTAAAACTGCAACACTGCTCTTTAATTAGAGGTTGGCACGGAAACGCTCACCAGAGCAAAGCAAATAAAACAGATCAAGAGGCTGTATCTCAGTCTCTACTGGTTTAATGGTCCCACAGTGTCACCTGTCCTTATAAAAATCCAAGCTATTATGACGTCTGAAGGGTGATTTCGGCCAATTAGACTAATTACGCTCTAGCCAGGAGGGGATGATGTGGAGCGTCCTATCACACATGTATAATGTCAATGTTTTAATGTTTGAACCTGTAATTTACCTCTTATCACAAATTTAAATTATATAAGCTTTCAGTTGTATTACATTGTCTTCATCAGTAGATAGTTTCCTCAGTTTTCTTGGAGATGGATCTGTTGAAACGACAGCTTTGGCTGTTAGGATTTCATCCATAGCTCTTTTAGGATCTCTTGTCCATTTTGGTTTCAAAGTTAAGCATTGCAGTTCATTCTTATCAAAACAACTCAAAGTTCACTAACTAGCTTTTATTTATCAGTTTTCTATCATTTTTAATTATGTGTCACTGAGTAATAATAAACATTTTGTATATATTTTTTTTCACTTGTACATAGCAGGATAACTCGGGAACCATCCTTGTATGGAAATATTTAACTCAATAGTTTAATAACAACATGGGAAATGGCATTCAGCATTGATAGTTATTTTGGTACTTAGTTTGCAAAGTTCACGTTTGTATTGATACACTTTTATTCTCGTCTTAGTTCAATTTCCAGTCATTTAATGCACAGTTTAATAAGGTCACTAGGGAGAAACGTTTTGCACCATTTCCTGACTCTACCGAGGGAGCACAAATTATCTCCTTGTGTTGGTAAGATTAATTCAGTACTATCTCTTGATGCAAACATTGCTCTTACTTGACTTAGCACGGAATAGATTGTCTTTGGTAGAAATTTGCATCGCTTTTGGATTAGGCCAACGTGACGAATGTTGGCTTTGAAAAAAGAAGCTTCATCGGTTGTCTTTCGAGTTTTGTGTAATAGCTCCTAATCAAAACACAGAGGCCTTATTTGAATCTTGTCAGACATTGTTTACACATTGAACAGGCTCCGAGAGGAGGATCGATTGAAACCTTGTATACTAGTGTCTCCTCGTCTTTGTGTGTTTAGAGTGTGCTCTCTGATAAAATCTCCTCTCTTGCTGAGTCGTGATGGGCCAGTTGCCTCATAACCTAATATGGGGGTACCCTCTTCTAGTCAGAGATCTCTGAGTCTCCGTTGTTTTCCTTCTTCCCTCCTCTTTTTGTCTCTCTCCTCTATCTCTTTCCTTCCCATCTCTCTCTCTCTCTCTTCCTTCTCATTTGCCAATTCTACTGATGTAGAGATCTCTCTCTCACTCCCTCTCTTCCTCTCTCTCTCTCTCTCTCTCTCTCTCTCTCTCTCTCTCTCTCTCTCTCTCTCTCTCCTCTCTCTCATGCCCTCTTTCGCTCAAGCCTCCTTTCTCACTTTTATAAGTGTACACAGACTTAGAGGGATTGGAGCTTGGCGGTTTTTCTTCCTTTCTCTTCACTATATCAGCCTTTTCTGTGCTTCAGTAAGTAAAGTGTTTACTACAAGTTCTTGCTGTACTTAAAGAGAAGAACTTTCAGCTTCATGCATCTTTTCATTCATTGTGTTCTGTGGCTGTAAGAAACTACATTTAAGAGTCGCATTTCAGTCTTATCAGTATTACAACAAAGGGTTTTGCTCTTCATTAAGTTTAGTGTCTTTGTATATTACATAGTTAAACACATGAACATATCTGCTGTTGAGTTAACTACAGAAAGTGTAAAATGTGTTTTAAAAAAAAGTAAACAAAATAGTTCAGAAAGCATTTATATGCGGATTTGTGGTCTTAAAGGGTACATTGTTGTCCTACTGTGATAATTAAACAAGAAGAAAGTTTGCATGATTTTAAATGTTACTGGTTTGCATAGAAAATAGATTAGAGAAAAATCATGAAACAGTTGTGTTGTTTCAAATCTAAAATTCAAGCAGACAGTTAAGTGCAGTTTGGCTTTTCAAGTGTTAAACTTAACCTCTGATAATGTCTATAATATACCATAATACGGTATGTTGTAGTACAGTAGTAGCAACTAATGTCATCTTGTGTATTGTGACTCTTGAGAACACTCAAGCAAAAACTACATCCAAATATTTTAGACTGTATTTCTCCGCATAGAGTATTTTTTTATGTCTAGAACTTTCAGAAGTGAAAAACATTCATCAGGCTTATCTCAGTCTGTCTGACCAGAGCTGTGTGCTGTTATGCAGGAGAGTGTAGCGGCTCGCTGTAGTATGACATCATGAGAACTGTAAACGGGGGAGTGCGGTGGTGTGGGGGGGTCCCACTGGGTGCTCCGGTAATGGGTTCCAGGTTGTTTGGCCCTCACGATGACCCCACTTTTTTTTTCTCTCTCTCTCACTGATTCTCTCTTCCAGTCCTCTCCCACATTTCTTTTCTGTTACACTCCCTTGGCTATCCTCTTGCTTCTCCACTCTTTTTTTTTTTTTTCTTGTATTTTGTACTTTTTGTATCTCATTCTCTTCTTTGTCCTTCTGTAACTCGTCTTTCCCCCATAGAGCGCAAAGCTAAATCATATTTTTTCCTCATTTCCCTCACTCCAGTTGATTTCGGAGACATGGATTCGACCAATCAGTGCAAGCTTTAACTGTGTTCTTTCAACCACAAATAAAGCCTCTAGTGCAGAGGTTTTCAAATTGAGAGGGACAGTTGAAGGGTGTTTGTGGAGGGAGAGAGGTGAGGCAAAGATACTGAGTGAGGTGAAAGGGATATGTGCATGCCAGTGTTTTAAAAAGGGAAGTTAGTTGTCGTGGTCAGTTACTTTGAAAACCCCTACATGACCTCCCGTTCTCGCAGCGGCTGTGGTAATAGCCCCAGTCTTTCAAAATACCCGTCTTGTAGGATGCAGTACGTGTTTCCTGTCTGCTCCTGTCTTCTCTTTTTGTATATCTTATTTTGTTATGTTTTCACAACACTGTAAACAAAACGGGGGGACTCATTATTATTATTATGAGTAGATAATCCTGCATGAACAGGAAGTAGATCTGCAATTATGTGGATGATTGTAGCGGAATAATTAGATATTGTGTACCATAAGTTTGATTCTAAAATAAGGTCTTAAAAAAAAAACTAGGAAAGTAAGACTAAAGCTCAAAAAAGACTCCTCTAACCTCGCTTTTATCTTCTCTGTGTCGACAATAATTTCAGTAGGAATCACTCACTTTATTATCTAATAAGAATAAGAATGATAACAGTAGTATAGTAATAATATCAAAATTTACTCAGATGTGTCCACAATGCACATGGCAACATTATCTGCTGAAATGTTGAACTGACATCTTACAAGTGTGACCAAGCACAGCCTGTCATTCCCTTTCTACTCCCCATTCGCTTCGTACAAATTTGATTATTTAGCCCTTTCCTGTAAATGTGTCCTTTCTGTTGCACTTTGGCTTTGTTTCTCTGCTGTTTTTTTTTGGTACTAAAAGGGGTCGATGACCAGCAAATGCAGCCACAAGCTGATAATCTGCAAATTTGTTTTCTTGTTTTCATCTTTCTAATCCTGCTAATCTCATGTACAACAGTGCATGTTTTTTCGTCGTGCGTAGCATTTCAGTCGAACATCTTTTTGTTTGTTTGAGTTTGTAATAAATAGTTTGTAGTTTGTCTTGGTTTTCCACCGCTCACGACTTATGTGTGTCGCCCACACATACACATAAAGTCCACACAGTAATGCCCCTAAGCTTGTTAAAGGTGTGAGGCTGTGCTCAGGAGGTGGGCCCTTGCTTTTGGATCTTTGGTGAAACAACTACTTGTGAAATTCAACAGGGGATTATGATTCAAGCCACCCTTGGCCCCCCTCTCCATTTCCTCTGTTGCACTCCCCTGTGTTTTTCTCTCTTCACCTCTGTCCTTCTCTCATTTGCTTCTTCTCCCTCATCCCTCATTATTAACCCCTCCATCTTCTATTCTCTCCTCTTCTTCATTCATCTATTGCGTTCTGTTGAACCTCTCTTCCTGTTTTGACAAACCTTCCTCCAACCTAGTTGATCTCTTTCATAATTGTTTTCTCTACCTTTCATTGCAGCTTTTTCTATTGCTGTCAGCCCTCCCACCCCTCATTCTCTCTTCTGTTTCCAGTCCGTTTCCACCAATTTCAGCAGAGTAAATTGAGGATCTGTTTTGATTTCCTGTGATTGGAAAATGGGCTTAAACCCAGAGAGTAGCTGGTTTAGATGTATGGTTCTGGACAGGCAACCATGCTATTGATACTGCTGTGCATTTACTCCTTTTTGAAACCAATTATGTTGTATGGAAGTCTTCAACCTCTGTAACAAAGACTCTGAGCCTGCAGGTCATATGTAAGTTTTGAAATAAAGACATAAATATGTATTCCAGTGAGCATACACAGCCAAGAGATCTCCCAGTTTGAACTCTCTTGTTTTTTTTTAATAATCATACATGAATTAAGGACACTTTTAAATGAGTTTTTAATAGTTCAGTATTCCAACTATTGGGAATCCCAGGGAAAAGTCTCTCCTGAAAAAAATTTGGGGGTTCCCAAACACCCACACGCTTGTTACACCCACATTACAGTCTGTGTTGCATGAGTCTAACCCTGAGAAATGTTAATCATAATCCACCCACCGAACCACAGTGGGCCTGGCCTAAGACGCGAGTCACACAAGAGGGGTTTTCTTTCAAGCTGTAGAAACAACAAAACCCCACTGTACATTTACAAGACTGGCATAGTGTGCAAAGTATGAAAACAAGGTGACCTGTCATTTCTGCTGAGCTTGTTGTGTAATAACGAAAACATCTTCTTTGTTCTTGATGTACTGCAAACACCTCTTATCTCTAGTTCCATCTCTTAAATGTGGTTGACAATACTGAATCTATCACACAGACAATGTTTCAAAACCCTGGGGCAACATTATGCGTTGAAAGCCAGCTGTGAAATACCAGTAGAGCATCAGGAGGTCCTGTTTTGTTACTTTCTTAAAGAATATGAGCTTATTTATTAAGATGTTTGCTTATAGATTTGTGTTTATATGTATTGTATGCTTTCTCTGCTATAGATGCTTCACTGTCTGTGTTTGTACATTGCTGCCAGCCCTCACCTTTGCCCTTAACTTATCAATTTAGTGGGAATATGATCTTTTTTTTTGCAGTAGGTTTGGTCAAGATTGCATTTTGAACTATTTATCCATCACCTTTTTGTATTCTCTTCTCAGTCTTTACTGGTTTATTGTTTATTAGGGCAATAAATGTACGTTTATAATCCTACTATGTTTATTTTCCTTTATTTTCCTTTTAAACACAAATACATGGATGTTTGTTTTTTAACCAAATCCTAATTTCTATATTTACATTTTTTCAAATTATTTTAGCTACTCTAAAATCTTTCCATGCACTCCTTGGTATTGCAGAAGTACAGTAACTCCTGGATGGGAATCACTGCATGAACATGCTTTCCTCTGACTTGTTCAAATCAAAGAATATGGTTATAGGCACATCACATTTAAGGTGCAAGGCTTTTGGAAAAGAATATCAATCAGAAATCAAGTTTTGACCTAACAAAGATCCATCTTGGATTGAAAAGTTTTTTATTTACTCTAAGTAAGCTTGCGGCGTGGAGACAGTGTGGAGACGATACTCTTTTCATCAAAGTGAGCTCTCAGACATCACACTCCTCTAGTCTAAGCAACACTGACTCTTCAAAAGACTGACTAGTAGACTAGAAGTGGGTGGATGCAGACAACCCAAACACATACAATATATTCACAGACACTGAGATAAAACTTTATATGTTCACAAGTGCATAAACACACACAGCATAAACACCTATCTTTATACAAACTGTACTAGTACACACATACATACATATGGAGCCGTGCTTTCATCTGTGCACACACAACTATGCTCACAACTTTTTTTGCCTTTAAGCTCTCACACACACACAAATGAGCACAGCTCTTCATCTGCAGTGAGACAGTCCAGGCTCAGGCTGCGGGAAGGCAAACATTACCTTGTGGAGACAGAGAAATAGCAGAAAAAGGTCAGAGCAGAACAGGACAGTGCAGAAGGGTTGTCTGTTTCTTGATGATGCAAACCAGCATTAGAAACAGCTTGGATAAGGAGAGCAGTGTGCCATATGCGTAGTAAAAACAACACAGCACATGCATATGTGGTCATAGAGAAAGACACCAGTGATTGCAGAGCATACCACAAATCTGAAGCACCTTTTGACGCGTTCACTATGAGAAATGGGATGTCTGCTTGGCATGTTTAGGTGTGCTTGGTTTATGTCTTCTGATTTGGTTTACACCATCCAGGATGGGTGGGGTTAAGAGTGTCTGGGTCCTGAGATACCAGAGCTGCTGAACATACCTGGCTCCTCACCGAGTTTTCAAATAGACTAGGTGCAGCTGATTTAAACTCACTTGTCGCGTTGGGTGGGCAGGGAACATTTTCTTCATTTCCCACGGACAGCTTTGTCGGCTCCATTTTCACTGCATTAAAGCAAACACTCAGTCCAAGTGGTTTAAAGGATTTAAGGAATATGGGACTTTCTCAGACCCAAATCTTCTAGTGATTTACAGTACTGCGAAAATTAATCTAGTGGTGGAATATTGCTCTGCCAAAATCATTTTTACCTAGGCAGAAAGCACTGGAAAGTAATGTGCAGGAGAGGTGATTGTATGATAACTTACTAATATAAAGATGTTTATTTTATTCTCACCACTATTTTCTTGATAAATCAATGGTTTTTTTCAATGAAAAGTTAAGAAATTATGAAAAAATGGCATTCATAGTTCCTCAGAGCCCATAGTAATGTCTTCAATTTGCTCGTTTTATATTCAGTTTACTGTCATAAATAACAAAGAATTCAGAAGCTGGAACCAGATAACTGTTAGAATTATTGTTTGAAAAATGACTAAGGTGATTAATCCATTCTCAAAAGAGCTGCTGATTAATTTTCTTTCAATTAATCTTCCTAACTAATCCATCTTAAGCATTTCAGCATAGAAGATTTATTGTTTACATCGTTTACATTATTACAGTAATCGCAACCCAAAGGTCCACTTAGTGGCTTTTTTCTGGGCTTTTGAGAGCTGACATGACAGTTGTTCTGCTGAGTACTTGTAAATGTTAGATTTTTGGGGTTTTGGTGTTACACTGTTTTAAAGAAGACATTATTGGTAATACGCTGACCCCTTTTTCCCCTCATGTTTCATGTCACTTGACTCTATGCACCTTATAGCACAATAAAACAAAAATGTGATTTAAATACCTGCCTTATTTCTGTGATTTGCTGTTAGCTCTTCTTTGTACAGGAATTGGTGAAATCACTTTTACTTTTTGTTAATATAACTCTCCTCCAAATGGCCATGCTCTGCCAAATAATTTATTTGTATTTAATCTTTAGTTGCTATGTTTACTGTTATGGTGAGTCATAAAAACATTTTATGGAATGAAAAAAGTAATGAAAAGTTGCGCCATTTCCTGCAGCCTTTTCTTGCTTTTCTGAACTCATTTTTATATGCTTTAGTTCGATGCATCATGAAACTAGGCATATTTTTTTCACAATCATATTCTGTCTTGCAAAGAAGACCATAATAATCAATTACTACTACTATCAATTGCAAATGTGTAGCCATAGGCCAGCTCGCTCAGCGAAGGAAGGGTTAAGACTGACGTCTCTCCCAGTGACCTCAGCTCAGACTCCACAGACCAGAATAACAGAGTTCTTTTAACACTGACCCCCCACTAACCTCAGCTAACCTCGACCCTCCGTGATGCTTCTAAAAGTAGATTTCAGTCGAAACTATGTATTTCTATTCCTTGAATGTCAGCTTCGTGGGAGAGTTTGTGGGGGGTGGCAGGGTACTATTACAGATATTTGTCCAATCCCATGTGAGCACTTGTGTGTGTGTGTGTGTCTTTAATTGCATGATGTCATTACCAGATTAAACTTTGTGGCCTTATGTGTGTTTGTGTTTGTGCACATGCATGGTGATAGCAAGGAGAGAGCATGTGCACACACACTGTCCAAATACACACGCAACGTTGCAGTATGTCACAGACAGCTGGGCTATATTGTATCGTGGGACCTCCGCCTTGAAATACTGTAGAATATTCAGAGTAAGTGAGGAAGACCGTGTATGTATGTATGTGTGTGTGACTGACAGACAGAAAGGGTCAGTGTGGGGAGAGGGTGTCATTGTGGGGGTATGTGAGTGTGTGTGGTGGGTCAGAGACATCAAAGTGGAGAGGTCAAGATGTGGGTGGTTGGATTTCAGGGAGACAGCTACAGCCTCTCCAGTGTCCTGCGTGCTCATGCATACTGAATGTGTCTGGTATGAATTCATAACGGCATGTGCATGAGTCAGAGTGTGTTTGCATGTCTGCATTTTAGCATGCGTATGTATATGTCTGTCTTTGTGTGTGTGCATTCCAGCTCAAAGTTCAGTAGATCTATGTGGTGCCCCACAGTGCACCTTGCTAATCCTTTCCCAGAATGGCTGTTGCCAGGCAGAGAAATTACCCAATGGGGCGCTAATGGGACTTAATGGCCAACTCATTCATAACCGTACAGTAGGTTACGTGGACCGATTGTCAGTAACGTGAATGTCATAGCTTGTGTCTATATTGGTGGTTTGTGTATTAATGATTACGGTATTTTATTGTCTTTCAATTTATGAATGTACTTTATGGTAGGATAGTAGGATGGACTGTCCCGGAAGTGTCACAGATTTGATCCCTGTCCTTAAGAAATAACTTTCTGAATAGGACATGTCACCCGATCACATTGGACGGTTGGATCGTTGATGCCATTTCACAATGGCTGGACCTGAAGGTGAGGCGGGAAGCTGTCTGTCAAATTGAAAGGTAGAATTATAAAACCTGTTTTTGTTACAGCCTCCATTAGGTTAGACTAAGTGTTATGGAGGAACATTAGCTGTCAGTAGCTAACCTTGGTCATTGTCTCCTGCAGGGTTGTGAAATATTTATGCTTGGATGCAGTTGCTGTCCCCTATGGGCTACTGCAGGTAATTTGCTGAGTGGTTACTGGGGATATCTCTCTGGGTGACATTTTTAATCAGAAAAGAGCACCACGCAGCCAGCAGCACAAGAAAATGACCTCAAATCCTTAATCCCAAACAGTCGCCTCAACATTTTCTAAGTCTCCAACAGTGAGGAAATAAGAGCGTTTGTGCGGGATATTACAACCGAAATTACAACATCCACATGGAACGAATGTATGTGAGCAGCATATACAGTATTACACAGTAGGTAACACAAATGTATTATTTTTAGCTATCAATACACAGTAAGTGTGCCAAAGGTTGGGTGAGCTTTCCTATGGAAGCCCAGTTGAATTTGTCCAGAATGGCGCAAAACAATGATCACATAATTGGGATTATGTACTAAAATGTCTCAATCTGAAAGGGAAAAATAAATCCCTTTTTGTATTTGCACTGTACCTTATTTACAGTGTAGACATGTGCTTTGGATCACAAATGTAAATTTACATGTAACACTATATTATTGGTACATTGATTAGCAGAATTGACTTTGTCTACTTTATAAAATTTATAAAAAGTTACTGTAAATTACTGTAAGTTGAAAACGGGGATCTCTATTAGAGCAGCTGCCTCTAGCAGCCATAATTTACCCTTACTAAGCTTAAGCCATTAGTGTTTCCTGTAGACACTGTAACATGAGATACAAAGCTGTGTTAGTGGCAGCTGACTTATATATAGTTCTGCTAACTGGCTGAATGGAGAATAGTACTGTAACTTACTAGGAACACAAAGGCCATGTTGGTATTAGATAGCCTGACTGATGCTGGGACATTGCCCCCATTCCTAATGTGATTGTGCCTACATTAAACAGAGTACTTTCTGTCCTTCTGCCCACATGCCCTCATAACAGGCATCCTTGTTTGTACTGAAGTGGACAATTCCTCTGATTAATTGGATAATTACCTTTTGAAAGATGTTGAAACCTGTCAGTTGCTTGCCCACTCCCTCATTCAACACTTTCACTCACTCACTTGCTCCATTATGCCTTTTATTCTCTCCCTAACAAGAGTAACAAGAGTCCGTCCTTGTTATTTATGGATTCACTTGTCGTGAGACATCTGTGAAACCTGAGAATCAGTAGATCAAACTTTTCTTTACATAAACAGTCAGTCAGTTTGGGTTTGTTTGATGTTTTTGACTGTAACTCTGACTATGCATTCATACACATACTACTGTGTGTATAATGTGTATGCTATTGTGATTTTGAGGCGAAGTTGGTCTGTATGTCCACGTGTTTGCCTGGAGTCTGAAGATAAGTTTGTTTTTGTGTGTGTATTGTGTGTGAAGACAGCTGCTCTGTGTCCATCAGAAGCAGCGCCACATTCCCTGCGGTGTCCTTTGTAGTCAGCCTCCCTTTTGCACACTTGTGTACACACACTCAACTTTTTCTAGCTTCATTGGTTCACCTCTTTCAAACTCTATCTAAAATGAAATGTTTTTATATTGAGGAAGAGAAACTAACTCTAAGTAAGTGAAGTAAGTAAGGCAGCTGGAAAAAAAATAAAACAAAACTCATCCCTTTTATGAATGGTGGGTCAACATGGACTTTTTAATAGTCTAGTCAGTTTGTTAATTCACTAACATACCACAAAGGTTAATTTTCCACCTAATACACTAAGTGGGCTGGCTGTTTCTGCCTGAAAGAGCTGCTAGCCCTAAAGACAGTTAATTAATCTAGGATTAATTGTTTTGTTGTTCCTTAATGGCCTTCACACTGTTGTACACGACAGGAATAAATATCCAAGGGAAAACACTCAGTACTTGTCATTCTTTGCCACAATAACAAATTGTCATGTTTTTGGAGTTTTGGAATGGGGAAAATAAATCTTACATGGATTAAAAAAACACACAGCAAGATGGAATAACATCAGTAGATGAAAATAAGGCAGACATTTATTAATGGTTCTTTTATTCATTTGAAAAATTTGAGCGTGCCACAAAACTGTCTGACTTGGAGCAAGACCGATTTGTGTCACTGAGGTCAGAAGTGGTTCTCGAGAAACAAATATATTATTAGCTGGTCCATCGTGGCTGACATTTACGACTGTTTTGAGCCACTTATTCCATTGATATTTCTGAAGCTTTGACATTCAGTGGTGAAACGTGTAAGCAACGTAAAAGCAGTATAAAAGCACCTCTATGCACAAATACTTTGAGTTTTATTTGTTTGTTACGGGAAAACAGAAAACCCAGCCTTAATCAACGGAAAACCTGCCTATCTAAATGCAGAGTAAATAATACAGGCATGAATGCTATGTATGACTAAAGCCAAGTCCACTTTTCTGCTTTCAGCTCTGTATAGAGATTTATTTGTTGACTGTGGAAAAATACATCGATGTAGACTTGACGTCTGTTCAGTGGACATGCACAGAGTCGAGATGCTGATAGAGAAAATGAGGTCTTTTACCAGAAATGTGAGTCTGAGGATTAGAAGAATGTTCTTGATAAGAAAAAGTCTTAGAAGCTTTTTAGTCTAAATGTGTTTAATTACAGTTATCTTTCTTCATCGTATTGTTGGAAGTTTGAGCTTTTAGTTAAGAGTGTGGCTGGAATGAGGGTCAATATTTCTGACATTGGCTTGTAACTGAAAAGGAGGTTATGTGTGTGTGTGTGTGTGTTTGTGTTCTTCTCCCGCTCTAAACGTGCTGGCTGGTATGTCTCTTTTCCCTCGGGATGGCTCAGATCTGACAACAGCTAAGCCTACACCCCATGCAGGAAACCCATCCCACTGAGACAACTAGTTGGCCGTATTATGTGTGTTTATGTGTGTGCGCATATTGTGCCATGCCGCTGACAGCCAGCGAACAGGGCATTTTTTAAAGAATGAACACAGATTCACATATACTTAAATTGAGTATTTACTCCTTAAGCCTGGGTGACTGCCTCCTTCCTGGCTCTATTATGAAGCAGTGTAGGAGGGCACCGTTACTGAGGATTACACCCGAGCAGTATTTTGTCATTAAACTTGTATTGTATTCATCCCCCACTTTGTCACCACTATTGATTTTGTCTGATTTTGTAATATCCATCCCTGCTAAAGGCATTAATGCCCACTTACAGTGCTGCAAACGTTGCCTTAATGGCCTTGCTCTGAAATTTATGCCAGAGGAGCCCGTCTGCAGGTTCACTCAAGGACAAGAACAAGTCAATCATTTCGGATAAGTGTTTCCTTTTATGTCAGATGGATTGTCTTCCAAGAAGAGTGCGAACTGAAAGACTTTTCTTTAAGGTGAAAATGTTCACTCAGTTAAAACTCTTCAGACAGCGACATCTCTTGCTTTTTCTTTGTCCTTCTTCTTTCTCTCTTTACCTTTGTCTGCCGCCTCCCACCTTCTTTTTCTCCATCTCTCCATTATTCCCCGTCTCTATATACCCACGTATCTGTCTGTCTCGCTCTGATGCTTTTTGTCTGGATCCCTTTACCATCTTTCCTCCTATTAGTTATGTGCCTCAGTAGTATTCCTCTCTATCAATTCTGTCTTTTCACTCTTTGATTTCTCTTCTGTCAAGAAGAAATTGCTTCGGAGAATGACCGCAGTAGAAAAGCTGATGACAGTGACCTCTGATTCAAATGTTATATAACAGTCTGAGAGGTGAAAAACAGCACCGGATGAAGTGAATTTTTTTCCAGAAAGCTTTTGTGTCACTCTTTCATCTCACCTGTTAATGCAAACAAAAGTTGATAAAGCACTGTCAGCTTTACAACTTTATACTGTATAAACTTGGTTTTACGGAACTACATACTGTGTGTAAGCTGCTGGTAATTGTTGCAGACACTTTTTTTGAAAATAAAGCCTTTTTTATATAAATGGTATTACAGCCTGTTACTTTTATTCACTCTCAATTTTCTCCATGTGTACAGCATAGCCAGTATGAGGACACTGTCAACTTTTTTCCTTTCCACTAGAGAATCTAACTACAGGAAATATTTTTCACTGAGTGACTGTTGTAAAGTTGCCAACACAACATTGAGGACTTCTGAAAACTCTAGTGTTTCCGTTTTTGGTTCCCAGTAAGTGACACATTTGTTAATGACTTCCTTAACAGGTTACCCACTATGTGCAGAACATAGAGGAACTTGACCTGATTCATCCTGCGGAAAAGCTCCTGCTGTCTTGCCCTGGATGTGTCTGTCTCAGGGATTCTCACTGGCCATTACACACTGTCAGTGCCAGCCCACCCAGACTGGATCTGAACCCCTGCATCAATCCCCGGTGTTGTCATCCTTCTTATCCACCTAGGTTTGGTTCATTTTTTTGTTTGATATACTTACAGTATCCCCAGTCATGTTAAAAAAAACTACAATCATTTTTAGCAAAGATGTCGGTACTTGTCCATCATGTCATTGGTGCTAAAATAATTTATGTGAGTCCAAGAGATGCTGTGAATGTCTGTGTTACATAAAACACACAGACTATCAGGCTGAAAAAGACAGATTCACTCTTTGCAACAATCTTTAATAATGATGCTTAATGTAGGTAGATGGCAGTTGGAGATACAGACAACTGACTAGGATAATTAAGTGATCAATTCTGGTTATCTATTGACAGCAATGGCAGACAAATACTTTCTGTAAATGACATTAGATGTGTAGATTTGTATCACAGCCAAACTTTTTTTTTTTTCTCTCTCAGTTCCACATGTCTTTATTTATCTCTAGGTTTTTTCGTGCTTGTGGCCAACGAACAGTTTGTTCCCTGCTGACTGGAGCCCTACTAGAGGCCACAGCCGCTCTTGGTGCCCGCTCTGCTTTACTCTACCCTTTTCCCCAGAGCCCCAACAGCCATACTGTGCTGAAAGGTAGGTATTCTACTGTAGTGTGTGTGTGTGTGTGTGAAAAAGGTTTTGTTTATTTGTATGTTTGAGTGTGCAAACACATTTGTGCATTGACATTGCATTAATCTGACAAGGTCAGTTTCTACCTAAGTACCAACATGTTGGGAAAATTCATTAGTCCATTAGCCTGTTGGATCATTTAATCATTTAAGAAAAGATTTATCTAATGAGTCAGAGTCAAAATGGGAAAACATGATGGAACAACATGGAAATAGTCACGTCTCATCTTGTCTCATGCTGTTCATTTTCATCAGTGATTTCTCTTGGCACAAGTATCAGACTGAAGAGTTCTAACTATTCAGCTGCTTAACATGCAGTATTACTATCCCTAATGTAAAATATGTGTTCTAGGAATAGCATATAACACATCTCATACATACAATATATGAAAATCAACAGTTACATACTAGATATGTTCATATGCTCATATCCAGAGGAGCATTAAATCGGATGACCAGTGAAGGAGGGACTCTGGGCAGAGGGCCTGTATCTGTTTGATTCTGAGAAGAAAGGGTCTCACTATTCCCCTGTGGTCCACTGCTCCAGTCTTTTCTCTTCCTCAATGTTCTTTTCCCACATGGTTCCTTATCCGCAGCGGGTTTTGGGTCGGTAGGAGCACGTCTGTAGTTGATCTCAGTGGTTGCCCTTTCCTTCTTTCTTTTCTCTTTATTTCCTCTGCTGTCCT
Source organism: Thunnus maccoyii (assembly GCF_910596095.1). Classification (NCBI taxonomy): domain Eukaryota; kingdom Metazoa; phylum Chordata; class Actinopteri; order Scombriformes; family Scombridae; genus Thunnus; species Thunnus maccoyii. The sequence continues at coordinate 14,403,419 of NC_056552.1, forward strand.
TTCTCTCTCATACCTTCCCTTCTCTCTCTGTCTCTTTCTCTCCACTCCATTCTCTAATTTAGACACGCACACAATACTGAAGTGGTGTAAGACACGCAGGAAGAAGAAAAAAGCCTCCTTGCATCACAGGGTCCACAGAGCACTTATGCCCACAGCAGATTATGTCTTAACATCTGAACAGAGGTTATATGCACTTCAAACATGCTTGCGGTGCTCCTTTGAAAAGCTCAGCGCTTATAGCTTGATATTTTGAATCTATTTAACACACACGTACCTAATATGCCACAGGGTAGAGCTCTTTGCACATTTGCAGCTAGCTCTGTCCCTTTGAAGTGTTGAGAATGACGTGTTTGGCATTAAAAGATAACTTGTGCAACTTATTTCCTTAATGGGACAAGAAAAACTAACAAATCATCGTCACACGTTTAGTATGTCACCTGTTTTTCTCACTTTCACTGCCTCTTTTTTTTTTTGTTCTCTCTCACTCCCTAAATGACTTCATCATCCAACCAGTTCGGTTGTCGGTCAGTTGCTCAGCTGGTAACTGTCCGTCCACCTTCTCTACAATGATGTTACGTATGACTTAAATGTAAGCTGATCCTGACATTAATTTCCACTGGCTGTGGGCCAAGGGACAGGCTGTCTCTGGCAAGATCAAGGAGACACACACACACACACACACACACACACACATATACACACAAATAAACACACACACAAACTCTCTGTCTCTCGCTGTGACTTACTTTATTCATTATCAAAGTACTGTAATAACAAAAGTTGAATTTTGGTCAGACAAGTTAGATGCAAAACCATCCCCACACACACAATTACACACACACACACATACACACACACACACACACACACACAAATCATGCATATCTTCAACATGACACCGTGTTCTGTTCTAATGGTTGTTGCAGGAAACAGAATAGAGCCAGACACGTGCACACATTGCAGTTTAGAGGTCTTGGCAGGAATATGATTTAATAGGCACACACACACACACACACACACATGCACGTACACACATGTTTGGAGACTCCCTGTCTGACTTTCTCTGTCTCTCTTACCTAGTTCTGTACCACAGCTGTATAGATATTGAAACATGAAAGCATGAAATTACCCTTTAAGACTTTAAGACTAGCCAAATTGTTGTTGTTTTTTAAAAAAAGTTATCTATTTCTGATCTGCCTTTTACAGACAGGAATACCACGGATGTGGCTTGTTTCATTTGAGTTATTTGACATTTAGTGTTATCAGAAAGCAGTATCTGTCTCCAGAGAGGATGATGTCGCTGTAACAGGGAGGCATAGCGTACTTTTGCTCTTTTATATGGTTTGATTCACTTAATAAACTAAAAGGAAGGATCAACTCATGTTAACGTTGTAAATCAACAGATTATTACAGAAGAATACGATGCTGAGTTGGAAAGAGTCGAATAAAAGAGTGGCTTCAGAAAAATAACGTCGCTTTTGAGCAAGGCACTCACTACTCCAGCTGAATGGGAATATGTTTTCAGAAGACACGGTTTACGAGGGTAATGTAATTATCGGATGTCATAGAAGACATTTAATTATCCTGAAACTTGGGGCAGGTCTTGCTTAAGTGTGGATAGTGTTACTGTAGTTATTTCTTTCTTACCATTTATGGTATTGTTTCTCTGTTCAGTGTTTCAACATGACAAACTACCCTTATTCTCTCAAGTTTCATTTAAAGAAAAGGCTTTTTCTGAATCAAAATTGTTTAATTTGGTTAAAAATGAGCATGCTTTTAAATGTAGTAAATCTGAAAATTTGCCAGCACCCTTGAAAAATTTGAAAATTAGTCTCTATGTACTAAGTGAACAATGTTCATTTGAATCCAGGATGTTCCTTTTCAGTCCAGTCTTTTCACTTTTTTGCCAGTTTGTGCTGGTTTTTCATACAGGAGCTAGGTGGGAATTTTAACACACATAATCGACTGGGTTTGAAATGGACATGGAGCTTTAGAAGGAAAGTCTTTCCACCACTCTCTGTTGAAGTGATCCATCTCTCCTGGAAATCGAAGGATTTTGTTTTTTATCCTCTGTGCTGAGGGTCATCTTGTCACCTCTATAGAAAGGCTTTTCGGTTCTCTGTCTATACATTTCCTCTCCTCCTTTCTTTTTGCCTTCATCCTCCTCCTGAAATTGAATTTGCACCTGTTGTGTGAGAGAAAAAAGAGAATGAAATCTACCTTTTTCTTGCTCTTATTATTTTATTCAAGGGGGGTCTCTGTATCTGTATCTTTAATCTCAAGGCTAATTTTTATTATTTTCCCTACCAGCTATTCTTATTGATATTCTTGTACTACTATTACTAATATATATTTGATATGACTCTAAGCCATTTTATTTATTTATTAATTGTAAGGTTTATTGGATCAGCACCAGCCTTACATATAATAGCTCTTTTTTAACCACATTAAAATCTTTTCTGTATCCTGATGGCAGTTACATGTCACTGGTAAAATCTCTGATTGATTTATGTGTAAAGGATTAAGTATTGAATAGTAAATGTGGTGTTGTTGACCGCTGTCATTTCTAAGAACAGGTGTTACATCTCATAAATGCTTGTTATTGTGAACAATATATCTTATTTCTGAATTAAACAAGGCAAAAAAATATATATTTAATCATTCTCTGTGTAATTCTAATTGTTAGTATCTTTACACTATATATATTTAATGGAGCAGTCCAAGTAAGAATTCATTATTTACCAGATAAATGTTGAATAATTATGAGCTAGTTTTCTCATATTTTTGAGATGCTGAATCATATTTACAAAATATAGAAGACCAAAAATATGAGAAAACTGTCAATATTTCCTACCCTAATAAGGTATTGATTTTAGATGTGGAGTAGTGATACGGGGGCTTGAAGTACAACTGAGCAAACTCGATCAGTGGCTCTGGCCCGAATGCTTTCAAGGATTACCAGGATAATCGCCCGGCCTGCCTTGGTGTATTCTTAGAGGTCTAATGTGAGTGGTGAGAGGAGGAATGTTTTTCTAGACCTTCTCAACATGCCTCATCCACTGTAATGATTTGAAAGCATATTTGCATCCCGTGAAGTATGTGAATGACTTATGATCTCGCTGTCATTTGGTTTTAGTGGCAGGTCAGGAGGAGCCTTTTGGAGATGATGAATTATATTTTACAGGTTGAGCTGTCACAGGTCTGGGTCAGTGTGACAGCCTTTTGTTGTGAGGGTAAACTATTGACACCTGTAAACACAAATACTGGTGTTGGGGGAAAAAATGTCAAGTGGGTAAGACAAAGGAAAGGTCAAGGTGTGTGTGTGTGCTGCTTAAACACAGGGGTAGAGATACTGAGAAACAGAGAGACCATAAATCATTACCCAATGTGTCGGGTAATTAGAAGCAGTTGTTTTTGTTTCACAGAGCTTGTCTTTAAGAAACGTGCAAAGCCGGATGCCTGCCCAGTCAATGTCAGCTCAAGTGATGTTGATGTTCGAGCCTTTGAGAGGAGCAGTTTTCGCTAAAGCACAGTGTGTGTGTGCGTGTGTGTGTGAGAAAATGCATATGTATGTTTTGTGAAGACATAGGCATGGTCATTAATGTGATTGTGTGTGTGTGTTTATTTTTTTATATCTTATGTTTTTGCATCTGTCTTATTTGTATGTGTATTCATTTGAGTTTACATGTGCGTTCATATTATCTCGCTTTCATTTGCATGCGATCATGCCAATGCGAACACTGCGGCTTTCGTGTATAGACATATTAGGTATTGCGGGACTAAATCTTATTTACATATCATTTTAGTTTTATGAACCACAGTCTTAAGCAACTTTAATAACACTTCACTTCCAAATAAGGTCAGTGAGGTTCACCTCACTGCAGCTGTTACAATCTAAGAAGAAACCAAAACATCATATTCATTTATTCACTCATGTATTAGGTTATCTAACATATTCTTTTTTTGCAGTATTGATCTGATGATGAAGAGGTCAAAGTTGCAATGTGCAAAAAAAAAAAAAATACAACTACAAAAATACAACAAAATTGTAGAAACTGTGCCAAAAGTTTTCTTATTTTGGCATTAAATCTGTCACAGTCAAACTATACACATTTGTAGTCATTTAAGTACAAAGAAACACTCGGCTGAAGACCTCTGGGATTCAGCCATATTCTTGTGAAATATAAATGAGAGTAGTTTGAGTGTTTTTTTTTCTTGAGCTCATTTCCTTTATAGCACAATTTACTGCACTACTGAAAAGGAAGTAGGCTGCCATCCTTCCAGCTCAATATTGGCGTTTCTTTTCTTTTTCTTCCTTCTTTCTTTTTCTGTCTTCCTCTCAGTCATCATTGTACATTGTGTTGCCTGCCAGCATTTAAGACCCATTGACAGCAGATGTGGTGGGGAATCATAGTGAAGGGAAGTCTCAAGGATTACATATTGTTTAGACGGCCATAGAATTGCTAAAAATACACATATGAGAAAGTTCTTAGACTGAATTGCAGCATTTGTTTTTACTGGTGAGAAATATAAATGTTTTGTACACACCTGATAGTACTAAAAGTAACAGTATGTACTATATAAATAAACCCTGTTTATGTTGTAAACATCAGTTTTAGTCAGTTTACTCGTATAGTTGATCTAGTTTTGTGACAATACAGCATTTAATTGCCCCCCGCTAAAAACTTAATTAAAACTGTTTGAAAGTTTATTTTTAAATATGTAATTATTTCTACTCTGTGCTTAGTATGCAGGGCGACCTGTTTTATCCAAAGTAGAGTACATCTTTACACAGGTTAACATTTATTTCCATCAATCTGTCAGTAATGTTTTTAGTTATTTGTTATTATTATACATGTCCAATTCTCCAGAGCCCAAAGTGACGTCCTCAAATTGCTTCTCTTGTCGGATCCAACAGTCCAAAACCCATACCAAAACATTCAATTTAAAATGATTTGAAACAGATAAGCAGCAAATCCGACATCTGACGATGTGGAACCAGAGAATGTCAGAAGTTTTATGATGAATGACTTAAAAATGATGAAAATTGTTGATTACATGGTCGAGAGAGAGAGACAGAAAGATGGAAATGTTTTCGGATGTATTGTTATCCCTTGTTAGTTGTTTCTATAGTCTGTATGAGTGTATGAATTATGACTCTTTGTGTATGTGTGTTTGTGGAGTGGGATGGTCTGGTTGGTCTATCTCTAACACATGGTTGTGAACTATGTATAGTGTCAGGGAAGAGTGGGCGGGAGGTAGAGGGAGAGGGAGAGAGAGAGAGAGGAGTAGTGAATGTAGTCAAGAGAAAGAACATGTGAAGAGTGTTTGCTGAAGAGGGAGAGAGAGTGAGAAGAGAAAGACAGCCAAGTGAACGAAAGAGAGCAAAAGACAGAGATACAGTGCGAATTGGAGAGAGTTCAAGTTGGAAATGGAGTAAGGGAGAGAGAAATAGAGCAGAGAGAAAGAGAGAGAGAGAGAGAGCAGCTGCAGGAGAGACAAGACCGGCGGCTCAAATGTGGACAAGTGTACCTCGTTCACCTCGGCACTGAACTGTCAGTGTGGGAGGCAGAGTGGCCAGCTGTATCTAGCAACCATGAAGCACTCTAACAGAATGGACTTCAAGCTGATCAGTGAGTAGAGGAAATGTGAGTTACTTTACAGTGTGGCTGCAGGTCTCTTCACACAGCAGCAACAGTTTTTATTACCGCACATGTACATGTGTTTTATATTTTCTCCAAAAAAAAAAAAAACCTACTTTAAAGTTGTGTCTTTATTATGGAGCCACCCAAGGGTCACGGAGAGCCTTTGTTTTTTTTTTTTTGTGTTCCCTTGCAATATGTTTTGCATTACCTCACAACATTCTGCGTTCCCTCACGATATGTTTTGCTTTGTCTTGCAATAAATTTCGCGTTCTCTCGCAATACTTTTGCGTTACCTCGCAATACTTTTCTTCTTCCATTCCTTCTGATCCATATGTCTATTTCCACTCAGCTGCTCTAGCGCGACACCCCAGTATGGATCAACTCATTGAATTTTTACTTTGAACTGGGCATGCTCATATAGCACTACTGCTCAACAGACATAGTTATGTAATTAGTGAAAGTGAACTTAAACAAATTCTCAGATCAAAAGGTCTCTCCAGAAGAAAGCAGTATGGTAATCTGCAGGATGCTGTCGGTTTCATTCGCGACCAGTTACCGTACTCAGGAAAAGTACACAGATACAGATGGATGTATTCTAAATGTAGAGAGTATATGGCCCAAGAGTAAGAACAGAGGATGTCCGTTTGATTATGAAAGAGATGGATCCCAGAGGGATTTCACTGAGGAAAAGGAGACGTCTATAATAGACATATGGCTCAGAAGGAATGGAAGAAGAAAAGTATTGCGAGGTAATGCAAAAGTGTCGCGAGAGAACACAAAATTTATTGTGACAGAATGCAAAAGCATTGCAAGAGAAATAAATTATAGCGAAGTTAATGCAAAACATATTGCGTAGTAATGCGAAAAAAAAAATCTCGCCGTGACCCTTGGGGGGGCTCCGTACTTTATGTATATGTTAATAGGAACTATTTTCCTCATTGTGGTCAGGACAGGGGCCTCAGTTGATTAAAAAGGAGTACTTATACCATGTCTTTACGTGGTAAGCAACTAACCTGATTATTAATTATTTGCCCAGCGAGGTGTTGTAGGAAAATGTTGCTGATCTTGCCTATATAAATCTTTGCTTAAGTTTTAGATTTCTTTCATGTCTATTGGTCCTTAGTTTTGTGCTTTATTATTTAAGTTTCATTATACAGTAAGTCATCTTGAAAACTGAAGAATCCTGTTTTGTGGAATATCTACAGTTATGTGTGTTGCCATTTCTGTTTTTGCTCTCTTATTGGTGCCAAATGCAGGGTTGCAGTTTCCAGAGTGTGTCTGAACTCTCTTGACAGGTGTTTTTACTGTTTGATTTGTACTTTAAAGTGCTATTGTATCTTCTTCAATTCTGTTTCATTTATGTCTTTCAATACAGATTTTATATGATGTTATTGTTACCTCCACCTATTTTTTGCGGTGAGGAAGGTTTTAATATTGCTTTTCTGACTGGCAAATAAGCACATACCTCAAAGAGCATGACTCACGTTTTTTTGTGTTACGTTATTGAAGTTAAGGTGCTCTTTGGTTTCTTCTGCTTTTTTGTGGTTTCCTTTATATTTTGCAAGATCTTCTTAACTGGTACATTCAAAACACATTATCCACCAACCCACTGAAATCACCTGTAACCAAAATAAAACTACAGGGGGCAACAGCAAACATTGCAATTCATTTGAAAAAGTTGGCGATTTATAAATACAGAATACGTGATGCAGCACTGTGACTGTGCACTGTGAGTGTTTCATACCAGAAACCTGACTGCATGACAGTCAAGAATTTCAGAGTCTCTGGATAACTTCACATTTAATTGACCCTAAAAAAAAAAGAATGCCACAAGGCTATGGATATGTTTTGACTCTGAGGATACAGTAACACACTTTACAATTAAAAACAAAACCACCGAAAATACCCATGTGTTCTACCTAATTTGTATCAAGTCATGGTGAAGTTACCCAGAGACAGTGAACTCACTTGGTAAAGGCTTTCTTTTTTGCATAGTGTTTGCCAGTGCAAATTAACTGGGCCTCATTCGCAGTATAGTTTGATCAGTTTCTTTACACATAAAGAGAATAGTGTTCGGCAAAGATTTTGGACTGCATGCCTTCATGGGAATTTTTTTAAATCTTCAAAAGTACATTTATATGACTGAATTTGGTTCTATTTCCAGAATTTGCTCTATTTGGTCTGTGGTTTCCTAAGAGACTTTTGCTTGATCGGTCTGAACTTCTTATCTTCATCCTGTTTTTTTGTCATAGTCCTCCTCCTTCATATGTAGAAAGGTCAAAAGAACCTTAATGTTATATTTATGTCTGCACATGGTTCCTTGTGTGTGTGTGTGCAAGAGTGTGCATGTCTGATCCAAGAGGGAAACTCCCTGTGATAGCTCAGCAGTCAGATCAATGTTTATTGCTTCTGCTGCTGCTGTGTGTTTGGCTGCGTCTGTGTATTATGAGTTTGTTTGTTGCTGTGCATGGGTACACAGTGTCTACACTTGAGTCTGTTTACTAGTAGTTGTTGATTTATATCCACAAGGGCGTGTACAGTATGTGAGTTTAAGTGGATGTACTTTGACGTGCATTTGTATGTGTGTCAAGGACTAGGTAGTACCTTGACAGACCAACACTTAAAGCAAGAAACTATTGTTTTACTGTTGTCTAAAGCAACATTTCTACAGCAGATGCTGCAGTTTGGCTGGAGGTAGGAATTATCTAAAAAACGGTGGATGTTTTTGACTTATATTTCCTGAACATTTTCCACAGTGATATTAAGTAACCAATCTAAATGTGTTCCAGAGTTTCAAGTTTAGTGATGGTTACACTAGAGTGTATCAAGTTTGAGATGATATTGATGATAATGATTAGATAATATTGTTGTTTAGGACAGTTTTGTCAATATTTGTGGACTCTCTATGTTGTAGGATAAGTAAAATATGCAAGTGTCTTTATTATCTTAAATTGGCTGTGAGATCTCTGAGGAAACTAAGTAATCCATTTGTTGTCTTTATAATCTCTCTATAGCAAAGTGTAATGTTTAGGATGTTGTGTACGACTATATTTATAGGTTCAAAAGGCAAATTTTTAACAGTCCTTTGACTCGGGCTGTTTGTGCTGCACCTGTTTGAGTGCCCTACATACTCTAGGGGGAAGTTGTCATCAGCTCTAAACGTGTCTGCACTTTGTAAGAACAGCGTGCGCACGTATACATGCACTTGGCTGGCGAAGAAAGACAGCCTGGTCTTTCTCCCCTTTGCTTGGTATGAATAACTCGTGATTCAAATAACAACCCCGGTATCGAAAAACCTTTGCCCATTTTGTTTCATATTGATTTTTCAGTACTTGACCATGAGTCAGTTATTGGTCGACTTAGAATGATTCATATTACACAGACATCTGACTGAATAAGACTCTTCACATATTGATTTGGTTCTGGCATCAGGAGAACCCCTTGAACGTTTGATTTTGTTATACCTGTAATATGCAAATCATGATGAATGATATGATAATTATGGATGTGGAGGAAGTGGATGACAACTGAGGTAAGTTTGCTCTTGATCTTATTAGAGGTGTGGCAAAACAATCTGATTATGACATTAACTAAGTGTTTGTGTTGTTTTTCATTTTCAGACATAAAAATGTATGATTTTATGAACCATATGGTTGCAGATATCAGTTTAAAGGCTAAAGATAAAGTACTCAACATTTACATTCATATAGTGTGAAATGGCAGACTTTCAGAATATTAAACAAGCTGCACTAAACCTCTGAATATTAGCCCCAGTTGAGTCTAAGTCCTTTTTTCAGACAGAAAAAATATTTCATCACACATGAAATACTGAAACGTACATGCACTCACACGTTTTCTGTCTGTCTTGATGGCATACTATTTGTTACAGCAGAAATGCCACGAAAACGGTTAAAAAGGATGTTCAGCCAATCTACTTTGTTCGCCACCACATTTAGAAAAGAATCCATTTACATGCATACACACCCGCAGGGTATTTGTATTCAGCATGCATTACAGATGAGTAAACCCATGCATAAAAATCACAGGGACACTCATGGTCAATTAGTCCAGGTTCATGTTCTGTCAGTCTCACAGTAGGAGTGCTGCATGTTCGCTATTATTCATTAGTGTTTCTCAAACTCGTGTTCAGAATCCATAACGGGTCAGGGGCCTTTTTATCTCATGGCTCCACAGCAGATTATATTAGATACACTTATCACTGTCATTGGAATTCAAGTCTTCATCCAGAAATCAATCCGAGTGTTTATCAGACTTTTCTGTTGACACTGGTGATACTGTACAGTTTATGTGAAGATTTGCAGGCAAATGTTGAGAGTATCATGATAAAGAACAATGAATTGTTTATATCTTTATTATACATTTTTTATTCATTAATTATAATTTAGGACCCATAAACAGCGATTTATGTGATTTTTTTTTTTTCCCCTTGGATTTTATAATTACAAAATTTCGCTCTTTTTAAGGAATAAATAATTATAAAACTTTGTAATCTTCCAGCTGTATGTAGCACCGTTATTGTTTCTGATCATCATCGTCTGGTCGTTTGCTTTTAATTAATCTCTCAGAATCTCTTGCGACCTTCTTGTCACTGCCTTGTCTCACACCTTTGTCTTGCCTGTGTGTCTCCCAGTTTAAAGGATGAATAAATTAACGATTGAGACCACTGCATGGTCATGAATTTCATATCACTAGTTTGAGGGTGTCTCTATTTCCACTTCAAAAGGTACGCTTGTAAAAACAGTTCTGAGGTAGAGACGAGGAAATATTGCCCATATGCTTGAAATGAAAGGCCAATTAGTTTTCAATTGTACACACACAAAAAAAACATTGAGTTATGTTTTATATTCTTCCAGTTTTTCTCCATAAAATATTCAAACATCAGTTCATGGTTTTTAAATCAAATGATAATAGTGTTTCAAGTAAGTTCAGGCAGATAGATCTTGCTGTAAAAATATGTTTTTTATGGAAATCCAAGGAGTGAATTTCTTTATATCAGTACCATGTAATAGGAGTAGAGAAGCTGACAGATGATTAAGGATGTGAACCAGATGAAAATTCACATCTTGACTATACGGTATGATATGTAGACTACCACATTTTTCTTCATTTTTTGGTTGTTATACAAGTTGCAGCTGTTTCTACAAGGTTTCTATCATAGCGCTTTTGTAAATCAGCATGTCAAGGATAGACAGTATTTATGCTTTTGATTTGTTCAGTGTGCTTTACATAAGGCCACATATTACTGTATGGGTAGTCACAGGGCATAAGGCTCTCTGAAAAACTTTCCTCCTTTTTTCAGTAGTCAAATAGTTTTTGTCATATTTCATTTAATGCAAAGACTTCTTTGAATAATGTGAAGGTCTGGACAGTAAAATGAACCATCAGTCACAACCTGTAGTCTGTCTCTCTGTTGGACATATAAAGTATTTAGTGGATTATGCTGTCTGTGTAACTGTGATAGATAGCTCACACCTGCTGCATAGTGTAAACTACAAAATTTCCACTTATTCTACTCATCCCTTCCTTCCTCTCTGTCTTATCTCTGTCCTCTCCTCCCATCTCTCTTCTGCTTTCATTTTCTCTCTGCGTTTTTCTGTCTTTCTGTAATTTTTTTTCTTGCTTGTGTGAAGAATTTTTCACTGAGCTTTTCTCTGTTCAAGCAACCTTGTCCTGCTTTGTCCTTAACGCCAGTTTTCTAGGTTTATTTCTTTTATCCTGGCTTTGCTTCATTTTTTCCCCCTTCCTTTCTCTTTCTCTCTCTGTCTCTATGCTCTCAGCTGTCTCCAAGCTCAGTCTTTTTCTGTTGTTGTCTACACACACACATACACACGCACACACACGCACACATACACAGTTCATTACAGAAGCTGTGAGGCCGGATCCACAAATCAAACTGTGTAAATAAGCAAGTTTTGTTCTGCAAGCAGTCACTGCTGTTGCCATGACTACATGTGGCACATCTCAAGGGTTACCAAGGACAACCTTTAAGTGTGTGTCTGCATATGTGTATGCATACGCAATTTTGTATGTGTGTGGTTGTGGAGGGGGGGGTAGGTAGGCAGGTTTCAGTGTGCATGACAGTTGACAATGACCAGAGCATGTCTAATTCTTGGTCTTCGGTCTATTTGATGTACATCTCCTTGCTTTATGGCATTTTACTGTAAACACTGTATGACTCATTCATTTGACCCAACAAACTGCTTAATCGACTGCTCTACCATATAGTGCGGACAAAAGAATCTGAATCAGAAAAACACCTTATTCACGCACATGAAACTTCATAGCTGATAACTAAATATGCTAGAGTGCCCAGTCAGCAGCATTCAGTGCTGCAAACCCCTTGACAGTCGCTGCCTCTGGAGGAGGGGGTTTTGAGGGGCAGAAACTATGTCCCAGTGATTTAAATAGGATCTGTGCAGTTGAATGCAGGTGAAAGTCCTCCAAGTGCGCCTGAAATGGAAAAGTTCCTGTGGTGGAAAAGGGCTGTTAGTTTATGTGGCATTCATCCCGACGATGTACAGTATGTCTACCTGGCAGCTCCAGCACCAGTGTAGAAACTGTCCATTAGTCCTTTGTTAGCAGAGATGAGAAGGAGTTTGCATGCAGTGTGTGTGCATATGTGTGTAAACAGACAGACTAATGGACCTGACTGAAATCCAAACACAGGAACTGGCAGGTGATCAGTGTTGTTTACTTCCAGAGGGTGAATTGTGCAGGCTTCCCTTGGCTGGTAGAGGGTTAGAGAGAATATGGTATGCAGGGACTGAATGATCAGGAGACTTGAGACATTCAGGATAATCCTGAAAAAGAGACGCACATTTCATTGAGGCTTAAAACTTTTATGGAGCAAGGGTAACATCAGAGTAGATGTCTCACTTTTAATCCCTCGTCTTTCTCATTCCTGTTGTCTTTCCAATTCTTTACTGGTATGAGCAGCGGCAACCTCTGCTTTCCTTTCCTTCTTCCCTCCTTCTCTCTCTTTCACACCATTTTCATATGTCTGATTGTCTTTCATTCTTCACTAAGCTAGATGCTGATACAGAATTTGAAAACGTAATGTAAAATTCATGATGTCTCTCTTCTTGTCTCTCCCCTTTATCTGTCCATCCAGAGCGTCAGCTGGCCAACAGTATGACCAGCAGCAGCTCTCTTCCTCCCAGTGTCAGTGGGATCAGTAAGGAGCTGGCAGAGCTGCGACACCTTGTTCAATTCCCTGAGGAGATTGCCTGTATCCTCACCGAGCAAGAGCAGCAGCTCTACCAACGGGTAGGAGGAACTTTCTTACAAATAAACATTATTTAAGTTTCAAAAATTATTAACCTCCTGTGTGGATGTTGTGGACAGAAAAGTGGTTTTCAGAAAAACAAAGTTTAAAGGAAGGATATGGAAGTAACAAGTAGATTTTGTTTTTAATATGGCAGTAATCACAATCTATGTTCTTTTCTCCTCTGTACTGTGCATTTATCTATAGGTCTTTCCCTTGGACTACCTCTGTTTCCTCACTCGAGACTTGGGCAGTCCCGAGTGTCAAACCAAACGCCACCCAAACCTCAAGGCCTCACTGTCAGCGCCCGCCATGCCTACCCAGAGCGCTCAGAGAAGTAACGCTGTGGAGGACCTGGTAGCGCGGTTCAACGAGGTGAGGAGTTTGCTTTAAGAAAATGTACAGTATGTGCATCTGTGAGTTTGGGATGATCATACTGATAGTCTTTTTATTTTGGTTGTGCTCCAGGAATTATATGTTTTAGAATTAAAAACAGAAAGAATAAATACACCTCTTTCTGGGTGTTTAATTTGAAATATTACCAGAGATGAAGCTGTTTCTTCAACCTGAACATACACATTTTCCCCTTTGATTATGTGACCTTTTGAAGTCTATAGACTACTACAGCTTTACGGGAAGGACTGTGATCTAGTTTAGTAGCCTCAACACAGTCTATATCTCATAAGCTGAGTTGTTATGATTAAAACCTGGAAAAGAGCCAGTGAGAATTGACTGTGCCCCAACCTCCTGAATGGCTTGAAAAACTTTTTAAATGAGGCATTAAAGAGTTGCTTTTCATGTTGATGAACACTTCTCAGCTATTGGGAAACTTCACAGTGCTTCTCCTGATGTGATGACTGTGTCCTTTCATGACCCGCCTATATGACATCATCAGAAACAGTGAAGCATGTTTTGCGATTTGACACTATGTGAAAGTTTTAGAAGCATAGCAGACCAGTAATTGTATTTATCTTCAGCTGGATTTGCCCTGTCGTATTTGCTGTGCGAGTCATATCAACTTATCAACTCATGACTGAAGCACACACTGTGTGTACACAAGTGCACACTCTCACAGTGGTGTAAATTTGCTGAAGTTACACTCCCGTGCCTTGTGTCTTGTATGGTGAGTGACTTTGAGAATAAACAATCATAACACTGTGCTGGTGAGAAGGAGAAAGTGAGAGAGAGAGAGAGAGAGAGAGAGAGATTGATTGGGAATGATGTCATCTTTAAGTTGCATGCCTTTCACATCAGCTGGTTTTCATTTAAGTCAGCAAGAGGAGAGACACACGAAAAATGTTTTCCCAAATGTGCATTGTAGCCATATATGGGCACAGTGGAACAAGAGTCAAATGACAACAGTGATTCTCCCCAAGAAGACACTGATGAAGCCCTTAAGTGGCTTCTTCTGTCAGGTAAAAAAAAGTTGTGGCACTCTGAGGAAGATGAATGGAATATTCTCTTAGCTTTGACTGTAAATTATGGTTTGGATAAGTTTTCCTGGGATGCAGATTTTGTCAGTGATGGTGGACAGTGTTATGTCCATAGACATAAAAAAAAATAATGGATGTAGTTACTGTGACGTCACCCAGTGGTTTGTGGACTCCCGTTTTGAAGCCTCGAGTTTGCATTTTGACCATCATCATCTTGGATTTTTGCAGCCAGAAGTGACCATATATGGACAAGAGGGTGTAGGTGATCCTAACTCTAGCTGTTAGCTACTAGCTTGGTTAGCATAGTGTATTTACAGTCTATGGTTAACTGTGAAGAACAGTTATTTCACCAGTGAAAAACAGGCTTAAAACCATTAAAACAAAATGCGCTTACTGGAAAAAACTGAACTTCCGATTCCTTAGTGAGTCTTTTAGTACAACCAAATGCTGAACAAGACTTTTTTAGTCAACCAAAACGTTACAATTGACTTTCATGAACTGAAAACACACTGAAATAGTGACGGCTAAGCCTATACTCTGTGAATCTGGGGTTATGCCATGGTTACGTTACCTAACCAACGTTGCTGTGGTAGCACCTTGCTTGTGAAGGCACCCACTTGTCACTCAAAGCAGCCACGCCCTTAATTGTGCATAACTTTAAGCCTTAATAAAATTTAAATGGGTGTAAAAATTCAGCCCCCATACAGTTGTCATGAATGGGAAAATTAGCTATAGATACCAAAACCGTTTTTGTATCAGGCTGTAAACATGTTTATTTCTGCTGTAAAGTTGGGCATTTTAACATGGGGGTCTATGGAGATTGACTTGCTTTTGGAGCCAGCCTCAAGTGGCCATTCGAGAAACTGCAGTTTTTGGCACTTAGCGTTGGTTTCATTTTTCAGCCCCGCAGTTTGCTGCTTGATTATGTCAATAGTAATATTAAAATGTATGATAAATTATCTTCCAATTTCTTTAATGCATTTTAATTCACTTCACTAGGCACCTGTCACATTTTAAGAAATTGGTTTCTGCTTTTTTTCGGCAACGACTCAACAACACTCGACAACTGATTATTGGCACGATTGCAGTTACTCACTCTTAACTGGGTATGGTCCCAAATAGAAACGTTCCATGTAATTAAAGTGTAACTATGCAGAAATACATTTCTGAATATGGATTTTATTCTAAATGAGCTGTTTCAAAAAGATACTACCATTAGAGAAACTATTGACTGTCATTTAGATAATAACTGATTGAGGTCTTTGGTGTGTCATAGACAACATTTTGCAAATTTAGATCTAATTTTCCCAAAAGTATCTAAGGGTTTTGATCTTGTTCATTTTCAAGCCATGTATGGGAGTGAAAGATTATGCAGTTAAAAGGATAACACAGCAAGAGAATTGGGAGACAGGGAAGGTTGAACAGTTCAGGCCCCTTTGTTGCTGTCTGCAGTGTTTAGCTTTTATAGGCACAGTATGTGCTCATGCTTTGAGTTTGTAATAGGTCTTTGTCAACCTTGGTTATGTAATTCATGTATCAAGGAGAAACTGACCCTCATAGTTCAACTAATAACACGCGTGCAGATGGAGACGGATGGACAGACAGATGGACACATACACAAACATCAAAGGGGGATCAGCTTGTACCCAGCTCCAGTTCTATGTGTGTGTGTGTGTGTGTGTGTTTGAATTTTTGTCAAGCTGATATTAATGACACTTACAGTATGCAATGTATGTGAGGGAAGCTGCTGTTTGAGGATACATTTTGCATAATTCTAGTCTGTTTTATTGTACTCCTGTCTCTTCTTTGTTCTTCTCTTCACTACATGCTCTCTCAATACCTCTTCACATCCTGTCTATTATCTCTCATTCACAACACTGAGTACACACTTTCGCTATCTGGAATATCAGAAGAGATGCCAACTCTGATGCCTTGATCTGTGGTGGCTCAAAAAGTCGCTTTGCAGGCGGTGAGAATGGTTTAGATGGCGACTGTAATTCAACCCAGTTGCTGACATGGGCTTGCATGATGTCATAACACTAGAAGTGACTGATAGCAGAGTTTCACAAAAGACACGCACATCCTGGCACGCACTGGGCAGGGTAGTTACAGATTAGAGACTGTAGGGCAGCAGGTTTGTTTGTCAGAAAGCCATATACAGTAGATTCTAGAACATGATTCAATACAGCTGAACAGTCGTAGAGCAGGACGCTGCATCGTCACCAGCTCCAAGGCTGATTTTCTGTAGATGACTCTGAGTACTCTGACAAGGGCGACAAGTGAGCAAAGAATTCCCAACTGTGATTAAAAAGCTTATTACCTCGTTACAGCGAGTCTGCTGGAGCAGCGCTAAAAGGACATGTTTATCAAGATTTTTTTTCTATTTCAATGTATAAATGTAGTTAATTCTAGACATAGTTGATGGTCGGGTTTTAAAATAGATATATAAGCGTGGTATAACACTTAAATTGTCGCTAGTAAAACAAGTCACTACATACATTGCTATTGAGAAATGTTGACTAGGTGATCAGTGTAATAGTGAATAATACATTCACATTAAGTCAACTGGTGAGTAAATCACCTTGTTAGATAGCTGTTAGATACCAACAACAATGAGGTGGCAGAAGTGCAACATTAAGATACAACATCATATTTGCTGTAGTTTGAGTGCATAACAGGTAAAAAGTGACAAATTTGAGCTTTTAACATGAGTTAACACCTAAACGTATGTTGTTATATTCCTATGTTGTGACATTTCATTCTTAACAACAATTTCACCATATGTTTGTTAACTTGTATAAGTTTTAAAATTTGAATGGTGGATTGATGCAAGTTGAACTGAAGCTGAATCTTTTCGTGTTTCTCAGTTTGAGTAAAGACATTTTATTAGTGAGTTCCAGTTTGAGATGGATTACATTTTCACAGTAATCTTCCCAAAGCCTATGCTTCTATCACACAGGAATGCTTAAGCTGGTGTGCTCTCACTCATATTGGACAGAGAGAAAATGTGAAACCTAACAAACCATAAGATCGATAACATAAGTAGATTTGAAACAATGACAACCAACTGTTTAGAGTTAAATTTAACATTTTATCAAACACTGTAGATTATATTTTTTTATGAAGTAAGTTCTGTGTATATACAGGCTCATATCTAGAATGTCTGTATATACTGTATGTTAAATGGTGTATACAGTGTATATAGTAAATATGTGTGTCTGAAGTTGATATGTGAGTATGCATGGTCTCATACCTAGTGCATGTTAATGGGTTGGAGGTGATCACTTGTTTAATCCACTGAGAGGTCAGAGGTGACACAGGAGGAAAAGTCACATTTTAACATGTTTCATCAGACAGTTTCAGTTAACAACCTCAATAAAAACTCCTTATGTGAAACAGTGTTCTTTATTGTGTGTGTGTATATGTGTGTGTGTGTGTGTGTGTGTGTGTGTGTATCTTTGTGGCTTTATTTAGTCCCTGTGAAGTCAGACTGTGGTGGGCTTTACAGATCCTTACATAACCCAGTAATAGATCTCTGGGCCAGGGGATGTTTTTACCGCCTGCAAGGGGGTTAGGGAGTTTAAGCTCTGTGTGTGTGTGTGTGTTTTTCATGTGTGTGAATACATTCATGAGACTCTAATGCATAGAGACAGACACCAGAGAGCAAGAAGCAGCCAGATTGAAATCTGATCTTTTCCTGTACTGTGAGTTTGTGTGTGCGCATGTGTGTCCAGCGCAGAGAATGTGAAAGGAAGCTGACCCTGATACATATCTGGTTCTGCCATCGTGTCTTTTGGGCGTGCTTGAGGGCAGTCAGCTCAGAGCTCAGAGACAGAGTGCAGCTGATAGATATCTGATCTTATTCTTTCTTGTGTGTATATGTGTGTGTGTGGCCAGCTGGTATGGTCGTAGACACAGGTTGCCATACCAGAATTTAAAAGAGATGAAGTGAGCACAAGTAAAACCACGCAATAAAGACTTTCAGCTGACCATCGTTTGGCTGTGGACCATATTTCCTTTTCACTGGGTTTTAACTCGCCTTGTCAGATAGGCTTGTAATAATACACTGACAATGTCAAGCAGTCATCCTGTGGTATTGCACATGAAGTCAGCCTAAAACATTCTCATGTGGCTACAGGCAGCATGTTGCACTGTTGTATTTTTTTAGAGGATATGAAACTGGAAGAGAAGGAAGGACTTTTATGGGTTTCAGCTTTACGGTGATTGTAACTGTCAGTAATATAACATTTACAATTCTGTACCTGCAGGTGAGTTCGTGGGTGACATGGCTTGTCCTGACAGCAGGATCCATGGAGGAGAAGAGAGAAGTTTTCTCCTATCTGGTCCATGTTGCTAAATGCTGTTGGAACATGGGAAACTACAACGGTGTCATGGAGTTTCTGGCTGGACTCAGGTTTTTAGAAACACAGAGACACTAACTCACATATTCTCACATTGTGTACACACATGCAGTACCAGTCAAAAGTTTGGACACACTTTCTCATTCAAGTGAATGGGAAGGTGTGTCCAAATTTTTGACTTTTGACAATTTTTGTGTGTCTTTTCCTTTGTTTGGTAATTGTTAAAAAATACATTCACACAAAAATATCACGTTTAATCCAATGACATATAATGGTTGCTTTGTCCTCCAGGTCACGCAAGGTCCTGAAGATGTGGCAGTTTATGGACCAGTCGGACATCGAGACCATGAGAAGCCTAAAGGATGCCATGGCTCAGCACGAGTCTTCTTCTGAGTATAAGAAGGTTGTAACCAGAGCTCTCAATATCCCAGGATGCAAGGTGCGTTGCTGTTTACTTTTTGGAATGGTCTAATTTGTCATGTGGGTCAGTCCTGAATTACCTCATCAAATCAATATGCATTTGTTCACGTTCACATTATTCCTTGTGTTTTTCTCTCTCCTGTCCTGACATCATAGGTGGTGCCATTTTGTGGGGTTTTTCTGAAGGAGCTGAGTGACGCGCTGGATGGGACAGCAAGCATCATCAGCCTTAAACCACCTGTTGATAACACAGAGGACTCAATAGAGGTACTGTAAACACCCACAACTATGCACAAACACACACACATATAGCTTACACAAGCAGTAGGAATCAGACATTATGTTAGTTTCATTGCTCCTGCTTCTTTTTTGTCTGTCCGTCTTTCTCTAGTTTGTTTCTGACTACAGCGGCCAGCACAACTTCATGTCACGGTCTGGTCCAGATGGTCTACATGTTCCAGAGAAAGAAGCCACTGTCAGCAACATCCTCCAGATTATCAGGTACACTGCATCCTCGAAAACATGCTTTCATAACGATCTCAAATTTTCAAATTTTCTCACATTTGACTCTCCTCTTCCTGCTCCTCAGATCTTGTAATCGTAGTTTGGAGGCAGAGGATCCTGATGATGCCTCCACCAGTCCCTCTTCTACTGGTCCATCCCCAGCATCCAGAAATAACTCCTTCAGAGACCGCTGCCGCAATCAGTCAGTACCCATATTCCCCCTTTTACTAAGTGACACTCGAGCTTTATTTATATTTTGTTTACCCGAGTTCTTTCCGTTTGCAACATCAGGTACCAAACAACAAAGCAGGGGTCACAGGGTCTCTGGTAACTTACATTAGTGTAACATCAGTGTAGAGTAGAGAGGGACAAAATGTTGCGCAAGTTGTGACCAAGCTTTAAAACCTACCATATCAAATGACACATTTGTTGCATTTGACCCAGTCCATCAAGACACTGGTACATAGTGCATGAGGCAACTGCAGTTGTTGTCACTTTATGTTTATTGGTGTATAACTGTTGTTTTTCATTCTAGCTTCTTCTTCTTCTTCTTCTTCTTCTTCAAAACATGTTTTTTGTGTGTGAAATGCTACAAGCCGGTCACTGATCTCTCCCTGTTCTTCATTCTAAATCACTCTCTGTAATATGGATGCATTTATGTCACTTTACATCTCTTATGGTGCATGCAAAGAAACCCCAAACTGTAGTTTTCGTAATAAAATACTTACCCTCATCTCAGTTTGCATGTCAGCATAATACGCAGTTTACCACTTTGTAAACATCAAAGTTTAAGCATCTTTAGCCTATTTTACTTTTGGGGGGTTTAACCACTCCTTTAAGGCAGAATGGAAAGACTCTATTGTTTAGAACTGTGACCTTTCTTGCCAAGGGTCTGTTTCCAAGATGGAGCTCTTTATTTTCCTGTTCATTCACAGACAGTGACTCATAGACAAAGTAAAAGAAAATGATCTGTTACATACAGATTTACAGTATATCAGAACTGTGAACGCTGCCATGCTGTGATCGAGTGGCATGGCTGGTATCCCACTTCTGAATAAAAGCACAATTACAGCACTGCGTCACTATTTCATAGACAAAGGCACTTGTGGACATACTACTAATCTCTCTTGGAACAAGTAAGACCACTGCTATATCATGATTTACAAGAGACTAAAAGTATTATGCAACACAGTGGCTGTTTGGTTGTTCAGTGAAACATTAGGTAGCAATTCTGAAAACACTGAACATGCCAATGCAAACTTTATGTCGTTTAATGCCAAAAATCTGTCTAATGAAGAAAATTAAATAAAATCCTTTAAACAATGTGATCCAGATACAGAATATCTATTACTTTCTACTTCAGCAATAGCATACTGCATACTTTGCATTTGCAGCACAATATCTGAGGCCAGATAAACTAGATCCTCAGATCTTTACTGGGTCATTCCAATTTTCCTTCACAATGCAGTTGTCTTTCACAAACACCAGCACACGATAATGGGTTTGTGAAGGAACACATTTGCAGATTGTTATTGAGATGAGATGATGTTCAAATAAACACCTGTGTCAAAGAGAAAAAAGATAGCAGGTTAGTTTCCTGTGAGAACAGGAAGGAACAGAGCTCTGGTACTTTTCAGGACATTTGTGGCTGTAGCTAATGACACGAGGTGGAATTTGGACACTATCATACAATATTGTTAGAAAACTCATTTCAGTGCAGGCTTGGCCTGTGGTGTTTGTACAAAGGAAACCTGGATTATCTTCACTGTGTTTCTAGACAGTTTTCTTTGACTCTGAGTTATTATATTATGTTAGAGCTCAGGATAATAACTGTACTTCATTTTGGCTAGAGGTATGGTGTTCATCTGTTTGTACTGGGATGCAGATAAATACCATCTTTCTTACTCAAAAAGGATAAGTTGTTCTTTTCCTGCGTTCTTGATATCTTTCCCACTGAGATTCTCATGATTTTTGCCTATTCTTTTCTTTTCACCTTGTAGAACTTGTGTCAAAATTTCTCTGTCCACTCCTTATTCTTCTTCTCACACTTCCTCTCCTCCTTTTTCCACTTCTCCCATTTTAGTTCCCATTCATTTAGGACACCGCAAGAATCAAACCGTGTCTTGTAAGTGGTTATAAGAGTTTCAGGAGTTTGAACATTACTGGCTAACTTTGACATATTTTGATTTGCAGTTTGAGTAGAAGCTTGTTAAGTAGTGAAGGAATTTGCAATGACAAATGCATGGTGCTTTTTTGCTTGTTCAACCACTGCACTACACTACAGGGTACATTTTTGTGCTGTTTATCTTAATGTAGATGCAAGTAGTTTCTTGATTTTGACTGGACCTCAGTGCATTTTCTAAGTAACAGTGCTTTTACGTCACTTGCTGCAGTAGTTGACAGTAAATGTAGAGACTGATGCATTCACCTTTCCTCAGGAATTCTACTTAATGTGGTTTTTCAGACCATTTTTCCCTAATGCATCTATCCGTCTACAGGTTCATGGTAGGGGACTTGTCCGATTCAGAAGGTGACCTGTCGTCTGAGCCGGTGGTGAAGGAGATGGAGTTCCAGGGGACTGAGGAGACACACAGAGCTTTCAGCCATGGTACTGAGCTCATTCCTTGGTAAGAAACAATCACACACACACACACACACACACAGTTAATTTGACAGACACTTGACAATCATTGTGTTCTGTTTTTTGGTTGTTTTTTTTTTAGGTACGTGTTGTCACTACAACCAGATGTTCACCAGTTTCTACTGCAGGGAGCCACGGTCATCCACTACGATCAGGACAGCCACGTCACAGCTCGCTGTCTGCTGCGACTACAGCCTGACAACACAACACTCACCTGGGGTAAATTATGACATTATGAAAGTTTCATTAAAACCATCTGGGTATAATTTAAAAGACATGGTTATCTCCTCTGCTGCTGCTTTTTTTCCTTACTTAGAACCACTTGTAATTCATTTTGCTATGGGTTTATTTATGTGTCCAGTTTTTGTTCTGATATGTCACAAATACATATGTTTATTGTGAACAGTATTTATAATATTTAAACAAATTTGCTCAGGAAATTATCCAGTTTTACTTTCCTTGTTGTCTGGAGTTTGTATTATTCAGACAGTTGCTTGTACATTTATAGTATATATCATTTCCAGCAGGGAGCTACTTTAACATTGTTCTCTCCAAAGGATTATTTACTAGGAGTGTGAGGTTGTGCTCAGGTCAATATGTTACGATTAACTTGAAGAATTGCAGGGAACATTTTCTTTGTTGTCAGGACATTTTAAGATGTTTATATCCCAGCCAGACAAGCCCCATTTCCTCTCTCATTATTACTCTTTAAACAAATGAAAAACATGCATATGTGATTACAAAAATCATATTTCCTGTGCCATTATTGTCTTTTAAACATATCGTAAATGTGTTTATAGGTAAATGTCATGTCTTCTGTAACACATATAATTTAATTTGGTTGTAAATGTGTGTATTTGTAGCAAGTTGCTCAATTTCCTGTGCCGTCACTCCATTTCAAACATTGTAAATGTGTTGATTTATGGTAGGTAAGCCTCAGAACGGAGGGGCTTCCCTCACAGAGCAACCGCTGGGATTAGGACAGACTGTAGTGGCAGGACTAGCAGAGGGCCTGCTGGACCTCGGAGTGGTGAAGGTTTGTTTCAAAATCAACATTTATATGGTATCTAGACTTCAAAAATCTAGATTTTTAGTCTTTTAATCTAGTGTTAATCTAGTATTAAGTAGTAGAGAGTTACATTTGTATGTTTTTTTTTTTAATCTTATAATAAAAATAATAAATGTTCTTATCTCAAGTGGTGAGTGTAGCTGTTTGATGTCTTTAGTCTTTAGGTTTTTCTTTATGTGATGTTATGTTGATGCCAGAGAAGTGAGTGGCTGCATTTCCAATATGGTCATGTACTACTCAAAACTCACTCAAAACTTGCATTGGAAGAAAATTAATTTATCTTGTAGATTTAGTAATCAGTTCTGTGTTTGAATAGCATTACAGTCATAAGTTAGATTGCAACCATAATATTGTGTTTATTTGAATGTGCAGGCAGTGTTCCTCGGTCACCAGGGAGTGGACGTCCATGCTGTGTGTTTGCAGAACAAGCTGAGCCAGATGACGGTGGAGGAGAATGGTCTCAGCCTCCTCTATGGTCTCAGTACCACTGACAACAGGTTAACACCAGCCTCCTGCTTTCTAATACAGTTTTTAAACACTTGTTCGTTGCTACACTGGTAACTGGTAAGAAGCTTGCAGTTTCATATGTCTTTTTTTCCCATATTTTATCTAATATCTTGACCACTGCCAACAGACTGCTGCACTTTGTGGCCCCCAACCAAACAGCACGAATGCTTCACAAGGGCCTGTCAGAGTTGGTGAATGCAACCAGGAAACTGAAGAAGTTTCCTGACCAAAGGTTGCAGTGGCTGAGAAGACAGTATGTCAGTCTGTATCAGGTATGTATACTCTGAACTGAATGTTTCCTTGACAATACTTTGCTTGTAAAAAATGCACAGTAGAGTCAAAGATTATATTTATCAGTATTATCAGTATTATAGATTGTTTAGATCTGCATTGCCATGCATTTGACACCAAAATAAATGTTTATCAGCTGTAATTTTTTTTTTTTTTACTGCCCTTTAAATCTGAAAACCCAATTTTTCATACACATCCCTAAAACTTTTTAAAATCAGTCTTCTTGGCTATTTTTTGTCTATTACGTATGTTTGATGGTAAAAGAGTTTCATATTGTAAGGTCAAAAAGAAGTATTTAGAACAGAAAGGATGTAAATTTGCATTTTTTGTGACCATCACCATTAAACATCGCCTGTGTGTATTTGCGCCCTTCCTGTCCATCTAATCCTTTGTGTCTGTGTGTGTCTCTGCTAGGAGGACGGCAGGTACGAAGGCCCTACACTAGCCCAGGCCATCGAGCTGTTTGGTGGGCGGAGGTGGAACATGGGTACAGGTGGAGTGGAGAAATCTGCCGCCCAGAAAAACAATCCTCTGGGTATCAATGATAAGACAAAGAAGAAGAAGAAAGTTCTAGTCAGGGTCAGTACATAGAAAGTTGAAGTTATAAATCTTTTATTTAAGAATGAAAGTTTCATTGTTCAATTCACAGTACAATTATTGTAGCTATGGCTCTTGTCATGAGTTATTAAATTAAATGTGTGAGCAAGTAAGACCTGCTGTGATGTATAATCCCTGTTAAACCAACCAACTCATACAGATTTTTATGTTGAATAGTCGGTTTATTTTCAACACACTCATCACAGGGAGACAGCGGGGATGCCACAGATGACGAGATGGTTTCCAGGAAGACACGGAGTTGTAAGGAGGGACTGTATCGGAACGGACCAGAGTCTGACAGCATAGACCAAGAAGATCCAGGTGACATTTTCATGAACATAAAAAAGAATCCAAACAGTGTATTAATATCTTTGGTGACCCTTTCTTAGGGTACTTTATTATGTCTGTATAGTGTTTATTTACCCTTAATCCACTTTGCCTTAATAGAGGACAGCTTCCCTGGACCATTCTCCCTCTCATCTAATAAGAGCCCTGGATTGCTAGCCTCTTCCTCCTCCTCCTCCTCTTCCTCCAGCATGGCAGGGTCCAACCAGTCCCGCCCACAATCCTCTCCAATCCTTTCAGGAACTTCGAAATCACAGCCGGGGTATGTGTACAAAGACCGGAGGTGTCAAATTCTGACCCTGCTGACATCTAAATTGTTTCTTTTCCAGTTAGGTGAGGTATAAGTAAGATATTTTTCCTTTTCTTTGTTGGTTGTAGGGCATGGAGCAGCAGGTCGTGGCACGGTCGAGGTAAAGGCTGCTTCAAAGGCTTCCAGAATCTCATGATTTCTGACAGCACAATGAACTTCATCGAGTTTGTTGAACTCTTCAAATCATTCAGGTAGATGCCAGTGTTTTTCCAACTAGATCTTGTTTTCGACACTTCAGTAACAGTGTAGTAAGACACTGTACACAAGCAGAAATTCGCATGTCAGTTTGTCAGGCTTTATTCAAAGCTTTAAACTTTTCACAATTGTGTGTCTGTTTTATGTAGCCAAACTAAAACCTGAATTAAAAATATTTTTCTGGTTATATGTTATCTTCCGACATTCAGTAAAAACAGTACTGGCTTGAAAAGCATTCATGTATGTATAAAGTATGTGTTCTGTTAAGCATTCTTGTCATCTCACTTCCTCTTGGTATGTAATTATTGTGTTTGTATCAACAGTAGCTAAAGACAGTACGATAAAACAAATTCAACAAATTCTTCTCAAGGTTATCATGACTGGGACATTTTCCAAGGATTCTTCTCTGCATAATATTTAGTTTCTATAATATTTTCCCAGTCATATAAAAGGGAACAGTGTTTTTCCTTGATAAGCAATGGATTATTTTAATACCTACATTTCTTTGATTGTACTGTATCCTCTCATGTGCTGCCCACTAGTTCCCTTTGATCTGCACACTTGCTTAGCCACAGCCATGCAAAGGAAATTTACAGTAACTACTTAAGCAGATTAATATTTTTTTCTTTTAAAAGAAGTGGTCGCTGAGATGTATAATAGAGTCAGATTACTGTATTTGAAAATGGAAAAGCTTATTCAAAGTTTAAGTGCCTTTGTCCAGTTGAACAAGGCTTTTGCAACATTTAAATTGGCTTTGTCTGTTGAGCTAAGGCAATGAATCTGCACATCTGTATCTGTCAAATTCTAAAATTAACTTCTGAATTCTGCTATTTGTTTTCTCCACAGTATCCGAAGCAGAAAGGACCTAAAGGAGTTGTTTGATACCTTTGCTGTCCCCTGCAGTCGTTCAAGTTCAGAGTCAGCTCCTCTCTACACCAACCTCCGGATAGATGACAAAGACACGGGGCTGCAACCAGACCTGGGTACAAGCAGCAAACAAAAACATGTACACACGCATCCACATTATTCCTTTCTCGCTCACTCTTGCCTCATCTCTTTCTCTCCTCTCCAGACTTACTAACCCGGAACGGTTCAGATCTCGGCCTGTTTATCCGGACGAGGCAGCAGATGTCCGACAACCAGAAGCAGATCTCTGACGCTATTGCAGCAGCCAGCATTGTGACCAATGGGACAGGAGTGGAGAATGCATCACTAGGCGTCCTGGGATTGGCTATCCCTCAGCTCAATGACTTCCTAGTCAACTGTCAGAGAGAACACCTGAGTTATGATGAAATTCTCAGCATTATACAGGTGAGGGATCGAAGAGTGGATGATTTGCATTTAATCTAAAACACATGGATAGATAGTGAAGATGGAGGCCATATACTGTATTTGGAAGTGGAGAGAAGGATGAGGAAATGCCTGATATAGATGTGTTAATTAAACAAATTAGAATAAATTAGAATAAAAGAAACATGAGACAAGGAAGGGAAAAGGGCTGTTGATCAATAATATTAATGAATAGTTTCTTGTTTTCTCTTATAGAAATTTGAGCCCTCATCAAGCATGAGACAAATGGGTTGGATGTCATTTGAAGGCTTTGCAAGGTACAGTAAAAACATCATCATCATATAAGACTTAACAACAAGCTTTTGTCAAGATAGAAGGCATAAAAGAAATACTTCAATATACATGGAATATTACAAACACAATTAAAGAACAGACTGAATCAATATGTTGAAAAGAAATTAAATTATATTCTTACTGTATTAGAAAACGGCATATCCACACAAACTAATGCAAGTTTGCATGTACTGTATTTTTAAAAGAAAAAGAAGCTGTAGTCTTACCATTCCTGTCTCTTTACCAGGTACCTGATGGACAAGGAGAACTTTGCGTCTCGTAACGAGGAATCCCAGATGAACCCGGAGGAGCTTCAGTACCCTATGTCCTACTACTACATCGAATCTTCTCATAACACCTATCTGACTGGACACCAGCTCAAAGGAGAGTCCTCTGTTGAGCTTTACAGTCAGGTAAATCAGACAATTACTTATTCAGGCCAATCTCAATAAGTGGTTAAATTCATTACCCAGCATTTTTAGATTTTTCTAATGTTTTTAATATTTTTTTAATGTTGATACTGTATTGTTTGATGGTTACGTAGGTGCTGCTTCAAGGATGTAGGAGCGTTGAATTGGACTGTTGGGATGGAGATGATGGCATGCCAGTTATCTACCATGGACACACACTCACTACAAAAATACCCTTTAAGGTTAGGAATGTATATGAATCATTTAATTCAGAAAAGACATGTCCATTGATTGAAAAGAAAAACAAACGATCGATCACTGGCTCTCCTTACCTTCCGCTCCCATGCCTCAACTATTGTACTGCTGTATGATGTATTCATTTTGACAAAAGTAGTCCAGGCAGAAATTCTGTTGATTCAGTAAAACCAAACAAATGTGAATTTTTAGAACATACTTCAGCTGACCTTAATTCACCAGCTGGTTACCCTTGAGGGTCATATCGATATTATTTATTTTATATAACCAAAGTTGGACCAAACAGAACCTTCAGACACCTGTATTTTATTTTAAGAGGCTGATTCAGTAAATCTCATTAGTATTGGTTTCCATAAAGAGTTTTATTGTCACATATTGGACTTGGAGCACTGTGTCTAAGAATTTAATCTCTCCCATGATCCTCCAGGATGTGGTGGAAGCAATTAACCGGTGTGCATTCGTCAATTCTGACATGCCAGTCATCCTGTCCATAGAGAACCACTGCTCCCTTCCACAGCAACGCAAGATGGCTGAGATCTTCAAGGTATGTAAGCGGTTCATTCAGACTCTGCTAAAACCAATTACGTAACGCGCTGAGCAGAAATTCACAGGAACTACAGTAGCAACACATTATGTCCATTTCACATTACAACATCTAACTTTCATTATCAGGATCTATCATGTATGTTTTTCTGTGTGTGGTTAATTTGTTTCTAATGTTACTGGTATTAAACTTTATGATTAGTGATTAGAATTTGTAATTGATAATGAGACAAAAAGTCTTTTGCCATTTATGTTTATAATGAATGTCACAGATTAGGTCACATTACAAATCCCATAGCACCACCTTTTAAGCATGCAGCACTTAACTTCTAGGTGGTTTTAGAAAGTATTTCAGCAGAGCCCTGGTGAATATTTAGGGAATTACAATCACCTACACCTTCAAATAATCTACAACCTCCACTTCTCCACTTAACTGCTTAACAGGTGCGAGTGTTTTCTTCAGTGGTACTTGTAGCAGCACTTTTTGAGCAAGCATTTGTTTTCCTTGCCCAGTTTTTCTCAGCTGTACTGGGCATTTCAATTTGGCAGTCTCCCAGTTACAGACTTGCTTTTCTAATCTTTAAGCCACAACTGTCCCCCATCTTTTTAGATTTATATACTCAAGGCCACACATTTCTGGGCACAACAGATACATCATGGAGTATCGTTATGCTTTCATCTAACTAAACTTCCCAGCATTCCACCCTCCCTGGAGACCAACTTGATAAAGATAACGAAAAATCTTTCATGTTCAGACAGCTCTTTGCCTCTGGCTAGCTTACATCACTGTGAGTTTGTTTATTTGCAGTGTTGTTTGTGTTGATAAAAGCACTTTCATTTTCTCTAGTTGAGGATTCCTCTACAACATTTGAGCGTTTCCTCTCCTCTTCCTAGTCGACCTTACACACTGGTGTGTGTCTCACATTAGTGGACATCATTTATGGATGTCTATCTATCATGTTCAAATATTTATTCACTAGACGGTGATTGGGGAACGTCTCGTGACGCGCTTCCTCTTTGAAAGCGACTTCAGTGATGACCCTCACCTGCCGTCGCCGCTGCAGCTGCGAGGAAGGATCCTACTCAAGAACAAGAAGCTCAAGGCTCACCAGGCACCAGTGGACATCCTCAAACAGAAGGTTGAGAAAAGAGACAGACATGCTGTCCACACAAACATAGAAATGCTTATATTAAATATAAATTTTACTATAAGCATTTCTTGTAAAGGGCATTCCAGGTAGCATTAGTGCATTGAATATTTAACACTTTTGATCGTTAGAGTGCTGTCACACATAAATAATAAATGCTAAAATGCTCAAATGTATCACACCATTCCCTCTCAGTTTACATAGCAAACATAACATAATGTACCTCAGTCTATACACTGTAGATTCTCTGCAGATAAGAGGTTGCCTATTTCCGGAAATGGATACAGATAATACAACCTTCAGTTACAGATATATCTTTGTAAATATTAGTCCACCTCTACATCTGCACTTACTCTCTCTTTCTAACATATGCTCTGTCTCTCTGTACCTCTCAAGCTTTCTGTTTTTGACAGTATTTTTAATCTCTCACAGGCTCACCAGCTGGCCCACCTGCAGGCCCAGGCTAGCAACGGGTCGCCAGGGGTTACTCTGTCTGGAAACCATGCCAATGAGGAAGAGGAAGAGGAAGAAGACGAATACGACTACGACTATGAGTCTTTATCAGATGGTAAAGAGATTTTTAATGGAGTTTGTGATTGGGGGAAGGAAAACACTTTGAAAGCACAAAACAAACAAAATCAAAAAACTAAGGACCTACAAGTTTACCTTTGATCCCCGAGTTAAAACATCACATAGTTTACATGTAGATTCTCCTGTTGTAACCTTTGAATCGGTTTCTATTCACACCTTTATCTTGTCTATCTCCTTTTTAACACTTGAAGACTCTCTTTAAGTTGACACTCTATTCTCACTCCCTTCCTTTCCTATTTTATTTTGCCTGTTTTCCACTTAGCTGATGTCCTCACAGCCTCTACTGCCTCGTATGGCCTGGAAGGTAAATTCACAGCTCTGTTGCGCCTCTCTATGCATGAGTGTTTCACTCTAAATTTGTTATGCAGTGGTAGCTGGAGTGTATTACAAGATCTAACACTTTGTAGTATCCTCATTAGTATCTTTATATTAGCACTTAAAGTGCTGCATTTAGATATTGACCCTGCGGTTTTTAGTTTTTTGGGGAAATAATGGTCTATAGATAGAAATTTACTTGCTGTGGTTGTCTACCACTGCAGAATAATTAAAGGAAACACTGGTGTGTAGAATTGCGGAAGCGATCTGCATCATTGCTGTAGACTGATTCTTGTCTGTGCCCACATGAAGCTGCCAGCTTTCTGCTTTTTGTATGGACAAAGTCAGTTCATGTTCTGCTACACTGTAGCTACCCCGCATGGTAACCAGCACTTCAAATTTCAACCATTACAGAACACAATAAAAATGTAATTAAATCTGTTTTATAGTAAAATGATACAGGGTGATTTGTTTTTTGACGAGACTGAGGACTAATTCATGGGCACTGAGGGCTTGTTTGGCAAGCCATCCTCCCCCACTGAACAGCATGGCTAATAAAATAAAAAAATCATTTGGAAAGGACGCCGCTGTCTTTTTCAGAATTTTGACAACAGTTTAGAAGTTAACACAAGTTTACCTCTACTTTGTAATCTAATTCATAATAGACTTAGAATCTGAATAAGATATTATCCAAACATATGTTTAGCACTACTGGATCATACAGTAAATGGTTGGCAACATCAGGAGTGTTTGTTATGATGTACACTTGTTTTATCACTGTTATATAATTGCTATAATATGACTAGCGCCCTTAACTGCCAGCTTGCTACCATAATTTCTAATGTGCCGTGTGCCAATGGAAGTGACATTATTAAAATGCAGTCTGAGCATCCATCATCCAAAATTACTTATCTTCTAATTAAATTCACTCACTGTGAACACTTTGTTTAGAGTAACGTGGATATAGTTTTTGTAGTACTTGTGGTGTAAGCTTGTGTTGTTTTTGTGTGTGTCTTGCTTGTGTTTGGCCTGCTTGTCACATCCTAATTTACGATGCAAGAACACTGTTGATCCGCTTACAGTACCAGAGGAATTGCCCTGATATGTAAAATGCGGTGCAGAGTCAGGGCAGGGTCGGACTACACTGTCTAGCTCTGTATTGATTGTCCTTTAGAAATACGTAATTATGAATGAAAAAAAACTACGTTCTATTCATCTCAGTCAGTGTTTTAACTGTACGTTGTCTGAATGCTTCCTTTTTCTCCCACAAACACATCACCTCCCTTCTTCTTCGTCCCCCCCCCTGTACTGTATTTGTCAGTGACCTCGCCAGTGGCTGGGCAGGCTCATCAGGGAAACAAAACAAAGCCATCTGGTTTCTCAGGCCCTACGCTGCCCCCACACCAAACAACAGACCAGGGGAAACTACCCTGTCCCGGTCCCACTCCCAGCACTACTTTCTCCTAATCCCTGCCCTCTGCTTGTCCCTGTCGGAAAAACTTGCCAGTCATGAACCTTTCAAAAAACATTTCTCTTATCTAAACCTCATAGTGTGATTCAGTTTGGCTACTTTACCACTTTTGCAAACCCATTTGCCGTGAAATATTAACCTACCAGTCAGCTACATCCTTACTTAATAAACCTCCTTCCACCCTTGACTGTTTCCATTTTACCTTACATGCTTAGTACTCAACATCAGCTGGCCCAGTGAATACAAACACTTGAGTACTAAGGAGCCAAGTTGCCACCGTCCACAGCTTAACAATAACTCCCTTCTTGTTACAGTCTGGTCTAACTCATTTCTCTGGCTACTGTCTACAAGATGACAGTCAGGGTCAACTCTATTCAAAGGAAAAGATTCCAAAAGTCAGGAATTAAACAAGTTTTCTGAGATGAAAAGCGTTTTCAAACTGATATGTTTCTTTTTTTTCTGGTTTTGGCTACGGTGAATGTGTAGGAGGAATGAGAGCAAAGGCAAGAACCCCCTACTGTAGCTCCTGTTTACAGTTGATAGATATTGCTTTGAGTGTCAGTGAGGAGAGGTCATCGTGACCTTTTGCTCGGGAACATGAGTTCTGCAAGTAGTCAGGGATGTGGATTCCACTAATTATAGATAACGGCTGATAGTTTCATAATTACTGTATGCTGTGATTGTTCCCACTTGCTTCAACATTTCCTCCTATTTGAGATGGATGGGATACAGACAATCTACAATTACAAAATGAAAGTCCTCTAGAAGACTAATTAAATACAAAAATAAACACCAAGAAACACTCTAAACATGGTTGTGGTTTTACTGTATTCATCACATGTCATCAGCCTGTTTAGTAAGTTACCATAACCCAATTTTAGGTTAGTTAGGTTTTCTCTGTCAAAACCCATTCTGCTACATTCGCTCATACACGTATTTCCACCAGGGTGCTGCTAAGTACAACCATAACAATTTACAGTGAACAAAGGCTTCGGTTGGCGTGAAACCCAGGTATTAGCTGCTTTAATAATATTCATTGTATTGTCTTCTGTACATAGATAACATCCTGGATGACAAGCCGGAAGGGAAGAGCTCAGTGGACAAAGAAGAGCAACCTGTTGATGAAATACCCAAGCGGATGAAGAAGGTTGACAGCACTACGCAAAGCAAAGGAAAGGTAGGGGAATATTAAACTGGCATAAGTGCAGCAACAAATATATATTTTGTGTTTACAGTGAATCATAGTTTACAAAATTCCCAAGAAAAGCCTTGATGGAAAGTATAAAAAAAGCCTCTGGAAAGATCAGTGGGAATCCCCCTCTGTAGCTAATAGGTGCTTATGGGTATTTTAGCTGTTTGAGGTCAAGCCAACGCTTATTAGCCTTTTTTGGGTTTTTTTTTTTTTTTACTCAACTGTTTTTTTTTTTGGTTAGATAGCATCAAAAACATTCAAATATGTCCAAGTAAACAGGAATAGACAAAAAAAAGAATAAACATGCTTTATTACATTTGCTGACGATGTTAAAGTATATAATTTGGATCGAAGCAAAATGGTGAGTTTTTACCCATGCAAGTATTTTTGTCCCTGCTTCTGTTCAAGCTCAGCCTCTGTTTCCCGTAGTACATCACTGTCTCTTCAAGTAAAATGTTAACAGCATTCTCCCTGTCCTGTGTCTGCTTGCACCTGTAGGTGTTTGACATGGAGCTGGGCGAGGAGTTTTACCTTCCTCAGAACAAGAAGGAGAGTCGACAGATCGCCCAGGAGCTGTCCGACCTTGTCATCTACTGCCAGGCTGTGAAATTCCCTGGTAAGGAATATTTAATCATTCTGTCTCTTTGTCAAACACAGCTCTTCCTCTTATTTCACTCCTCATTTTAAGATATTTCTGAGTAGTTTCTCCTTTATTCCTTCTCTCCTGCACACTGACATCCTCGCCTGTAGGGTTATTTTCCCAGTGAGAAGTGATTTATTCTCCATCACAATCGTTTTCCACTCTCTCCTCTTTTTCTCTTGACATGATTTCATTTTCATTATCTCCTTATGTTTTGTCCCACTGTAATCCACTCGTGTTATATTTAAGAGGTCAAACCACTCCCCATGTTTCTGAATATTTTTCATTGCAAGATATTTAATATCCCTGTGTTACACTTCATTCCTCTCCCACAGAGGACACCCACTAAGATGATGAATCCCTTTTTCCCCATGGGAAAGATACGGTTACTTTATTGTGCTGTCAGTCCCAAAACAGCACAACTGTGCAGCAGGAAGATTTTTTGGGAGCGTCCTGGTGACTGCATTGATGAAGCTTTTGTGTGTAATTGCAATGTCCCATGTTCAGATTTCTCATCTTTCTGTCAGTTTTGTCTGTCAGTCAAAAAATTAAAACGGTTGAAATGAAAAGAAAAAAAAAAACGTAGCTCTTCAGAATCAGGGTTAGATTTAGTTGTAGTTTTAAGCGGTTCATGAAGTCATAAAAGTTTTCCTATCCATATTCATTCCATTCTACCATTTATCTAAAATATTTCTTTTTGTCCCTTAAACATCATCCTCTTATCTCCTTTTTCCTCTCTCAAGTGTCCTCTTCTCTGCTTGTCTCCTCTTTTCTTTTACATGACATTTGGCCTTATAAACCGGCTTGTGTTTCCACTGGTATTTTATTTGTTTACTGTTTCCAGGGACCTGAGATCTGAGAAAGAGAAAAAAAAAGGGCAAATGGTCCGAGTCAGACAGACAGCAGACTAGTCCCTCTCTCTGTCTTGTCTGAAGTGATTTCACAAGGACATGATACTTCTAGAAATTTGTGTACAAACACTTAAATGATGTTATTGTATCTTAACAATACTCAATATTCATAAACTGCATGGCATGATTTTTTTTAAATCTCAAATATTTGTTATAAAAGGTGACAGACTTGACACCAAATAGCTCAAGATTAGCAGTATTTAAATGTGCTACATGCAGCACTTTTACATTAATAAATCATTGATTTTGAGGCAGTAGTTTAATTACCATATAAAAACAAACAAACGAACAAAAGTTGCCAAGGCGATTCGTTGCCTCTATCGCTGAAAAAATAAGAGCCAAAGGAGAATTTGTTTGAATAGCAAAAAACGTTATTTTTTGCAAGCTGTACAAATAATACAGCACTTAAGTCCATTAATATTATTCAAAACTGCATCCACCAAGACTGCCAACAACATTTTTCTCACTGAAACAAATGTTTTTGGAGTGACGCCTGAGAGTGAGCAGAACAACATCCTCTTTATAAAAAAAAGTGACAGCATTTAAAATGGTTTCTGATTTTTCAGTGGCAAATTGGGAATTGGGAAGGAGAGATAGTAATGTCATCATTGTGGTGTCTCCAGTATGTCTGTGTTGCGTATTGACCACTCTCCTCTGATTGCCTCTTGTGTGTGGGAACCCAGGCCTGTCCACACTGTCTCCGGCAGGCTCTGGCAGAGGGAAGGACCGGGGAAAAAGCAGGAAGTCCATATTTGGCACAGCTCCTGCTCGCTGCAGCGCAACGGGGGAGGTCACGACCCAGAGCCGCACCCCTGGGAAAGGTACGCAGGGCCAAGGGGTGGTTATGGTTAGTATGAGTGTGAGCATGTAAAAAAGGAAGGAATAAAAATTTAACGATGAAAAAAGCATCGAAGTAGACAAAAAAGTGCAGATTGATGTGGAGAATTTGATCGGACAAGAAGCTAAAATACTTTAAAAAAACAGGTTAGACAAAGTATACATTCAGTATGAATATAGACTTAGTTCTTCCTGTTGCTGCCAGGAAAGCATGTTGTTTTTAACCTCTTCCACTCCCCCTCTCCTACCATAGATACATTTTTGTCTTTTTTAGGGGGGGACAGGGGATCTTTAGGGGGAGATAGCAGGTCAGCAGTATATGCAACATAGAAGTGATGTACATCATCTGAAAGCTGGGAACCTGAAGATTAATCTGAGATGCAGCTCAGCAGTGTGTGACAATTTATTCTAGTCATGAATCTGTAATGAACATTGGGTTTTGGTTAGGCGCCTATTCAAATGTTGAAAGTTTAGAGTGCATAAGGGCTTAGAGCATTATGATGGAAGTACATGATGGCCATTCCCATACTTAAATACGTCTCATAAATTGTTGCAGCAATTTTTGGGTTGATAGCATTTGGGTTGATAGCCAAATTTAACCATTTTGACCACTAGAGAATTGATAAAAATGGTCAAAAATCCCTCCAAAATACCACATTAACATACCAAGACCTTGAGGAACACCATAGAAAAAATCATGCTGTGATTTGATCTGTAGTTTGTGTTTGTAAAGTTTGATGAGGCTGTGATTATCCTAGAGGTCACAATAGGTCATTTTATACAGTGAGGTCAAGTTAGCCCGACAAGCTAGCATGACATGGTTGGTACCAATGGATGCCTTAGGTCGTCTAGTTTCACATGATACCAGAAACTTTAAAACTGAGCCTGCTACAGCCTTTGAAAGATGGTAATGTCGGCCGAGGATGCCTGCATCTGTGGGGAGTTTGAGGTTAAGGAATTTCAGGGCCTTTAAAATGTTCCTCTGTCTTCACTCTAGGTGGCACCGAGCGGCTAAGCTGGGAGGAGCAGCAGACGTCTCCTGTCCTCAATCCCCCCACCTCACTCAGCGCCATCATCCGCACGCCCAAGTGCTACCACATCTCCTCCGTCAACGAGAACGCCGCCAAGCGCCTTTGCCGACGCTACTCTCAGAAGCTGATCCAGCACACGGTGTGCCAGCTGCTCAGGACATACCCGGCAGCCACCAGGATAGACTCAACAAACCCGAATCCTCTGCTTTTCTGGCTTCATGGAATTCAGCTGGTGGCCCTCAACTATCAGACTGATGGTGAGGACGAAGTGGAGAAGTGCTGTTTTCTCTTTGAATGCAAGGGAGCACACTCTCTTCTTTTTCTTCTCTTCTTTAGTTCATTTCTTCTTTTTTTGGTCTGTCTTTGGTTATAGTGGTATAAAATTGACTCACGTTAATATTATCTTATATCAATATCTTCTTTATTCCCTAGATCTACCCATGCAGTTGAACACAGCATTGTTCGAGGCCAACGGCGGCTGTGGTTATGTGCTGAAGCCGGTGGTGCTGTGGGACCGTAGCTGTCCGCTCTATCGACAGTTCTGTCCAATGGAGAGGGATGTGGAGAAAATGAGCCCCGCCGTCTATTCCATCACTGTGAGTTAAGATGACTAATAGAACAGAGCGAATGTTCAGTCAGAATCCACAATAGTTTTCTTTCTGCACTCTCATCCTCACTCTGTGTGATCCACTTCTTTAGATTTCTGACTATTTACGTATTTTATTACTTACCTCTTTGGCCTGTTTGCTATCCATCACCTACATACCTACAATACCTAATGACTGTTATGACTGAACACTCAAGCACACACACGCCTCTTAAGTACTCATATTAGGTCCATTAAGGTGTGTTTGGACAGTTTTATTGTAAAATGATCTGTATGTGCTTTCATTATTTGACAGTCATGAAGGCCACCCAGTTAATTCTCCATATACCAGTGAATGAGAACCAGCTATGCATTGCAATATGTCCATACTTAGTCTGAAAAATCCCCCCTTGTCTCCAGTGACTGCATTTATTTTTCTGTCAGTCCTTTTCATCACTTTCTGTCACTCATTGCACATTACTTGTGGAACTCTAGTCAGGTTAAAAGCCTGAATGTTTCTGTACCAAATTGATGGTTATGAAGATCAAACGACTCATCACTTAGTGCCAGTCTACATTTTTTGGTATGTAATAATCTGAGTAAATAACAGCATGAATTAATGTTAGAAAAGACACAATAAAATTGGGCTGATAAGCTGCAGGTGTTAGTTTTGTTGCTTTTAATTGCTGTAAAGATTCTTAGTGATTTGAACTGTTTAGGTATAGATTTTCTGCATACATACACTCAGACATCATGAACACTCATCTGGTAAAGCGAGCAGTATAAACAGAGGCATGATCTAATACTCATAAAACGCTGTGTGTCTGTGTGAGAGAGAAACAGACAGAAGGAGACTGACAGAAGGTGAAATAGAGTCTCTGTTGGCAAGTCAGAGTGACTTCACTGACTGTTGTTTGGCCTCTCCGACCTGCTTAGGTTTTTATCAAATGGACTGAAAATAAGTTTGATTTAGAGACCATGGAATAAAAACAATAAAAAAAACAACATGATTATCGTTGCTCATTAATCATATCGCACCTCTTTTCCTTTTTCTCAGATTGTGTCTGGTCAGAACGTTTGTCCCGGCAACAGCGCAGGCAGCCCCTGCATCGAGGTGGACGTTCTGGGCATGCCCATCGACAGCTGTCACTTCCGCACCAAGCCCATCCACCGCAACACTCTCAACCCCATGTGGAGTGAGCACTTTCAGTTCACCGTGCACTTTGAAGAGATGTGCTTCCTGCGCGTCGCCGTGGTGGAAAACAACAGTTCCCAGACTACTGCTCAGAGAACTCTGCCTCTGAAGGCCCTCAAATCAGGTAAGAGCCTCAGATACAGCAGATAAAACTAAACAATTTACTCAAACTTGAAAGCACAAACCCTAGTTTTGGATTAGTAGTAGTATTGGATTATGTGCGGTCAAAATACTTAAGATTTGTTGTGTGTTTGTTTCAGGTTACAGACATGTCCAGTTGAGGACGCAGCATAATGAGTCACTTGAAGTGTCCAGTTTATTTATCTTCAGCCGTAGAACAGAGGAAGGTCCAACAGGGGGCGCTACTCAATCTTCCCTGGTAAGACTTAGTTCAGGATTGCAGGCGTTGGAGGCACATTTGATACTTTGTCTCCACTATACACTGAGAACCTGTAAACCTTAATCGCACTGGCTTTTATGATATTGTAAATACAGTAGATAAAATTCAAGAATATTCAAAGTAATCATAATCTAAAGATAGAACTAATTTGCATCCTGGTTGCACTGTGAGCAATATCATTACTTTGGAACTCTCGCTCACACTTTCTAGGGAAAAAGCAAGATAGACTGTTTAATAAAGCAGACATGACGATATAATAATGATGTTTTATAATAACCTGCTGCCTTGTATCCCTTCTTCTGTGCACATAGCTGTTCAGTTCAGAGGAGAAACATACATCCCAGCAGCACAGGGTAACAGTGCATGGAGCTCCTGGTCCTGAGCCCTTCACGGTGTTCTGCATTACGGCGCAGACCACCACCAAACAACTGCTGGACATGGTTAGTAGTTTAAAAATAAAGATTTACGATGCTTGAATCATGTGATAGCAACCCAAGCAGAGGACAGTCTCACACACACAAGATTTAATTCTGTCATATGTACTTTTTTCCCTCCGCAGATTGTACCATCTGAAGGAAACCCATCGGAGTACTTCCTGTGCGAGGAGAAGGTCCCTCTGTTGAAGGAGCGCAGCGAGGTGAAGCGCTGTGCTCAGCATCGCCCCCTAGCGCCTGAGGAGGAGGTGGTCAGACTGGTCAGCAGCTGGAACACTGAGGAGGGATATGTGGGAAGGATCTGCCTCAAAACAAGAGAGGAGGTACGCACAGAGCTCTTCTGACACATTTGGTAGATTCATCTAAATTTATACTGAGCTCTTATCCTATTTGGGACAGTTTATAGTAGCATCAATATTGTTTGTTAACCATAACATAACTGTAAGTAGGCTAAATCAATCATGAAACTCATTACTGCTACAAAAAACACTTCATACAAACTTATGTGGCATATTATGTGAACTATGGCTCCACCCTGTGGTTGTCTTACACAAAAGACATTCTGCTGTTGTAGTTGTGCTATAAACACTCTTACTTAAAGGTAGAAATGGTCTGAAGTTGGTGAGCAATGTGGAAAGACTAGTTGCATGCACCACAGATTTTAAATATTTTCTTGACTTTGTAGAAAACCATAAAATAACTCAACCACACACTGTTTTTCAACTCCTGCCATGAGCTTATTTTTCTAGCTTTGGTGCCGCTTCAACATATTTTTAACGTTACTGTGTGGTTTTATTTTCGCAGAACTTAAATGAGAAGAACACAGTGCAGGAGGGGGAGGAGGAGGTGACTGTGGGAGGAAGAGAAGGCGGAGGAGGGGGAGTAGGAGAGGAAGATATGTTCTTCGTCCAGGTCCATGAAGTTTCACCAGAACAGCCTCACACTGTGATCAAGGCCCCGCGCTACAGCACCGCACAGGACATCATACAGCAGGTGAGGAGATTCAAGGAAGCTCGGTCTTTACCAGATAAAATGATTGAAGTCGGTTTGAGGATTCGAAACTAGTTGCCAAACTTTTCTCTCACTCTCTCTGTCCTGGCTAGACTCTGACAAAGGCCAAGTATTCCTACACCATCCTAGCTAATCCCAACCCATGTGACTACGTCCTGATGGAGGAAGTGACCAAGGACGCTGGCTCTAAGAAGTCCTCCACAGCTAAACCCCTTCAGCGGGTGCTGATGGATCACGAGTGTGTCTTTCAAGCTCAGAGCCGCTGGCGGGGCGCGGGAAAGTTCATTCTTAAATTCAAAGAGCAGGTACAGTAGCGCCTAACACGGTAACTGATTTTCAAAGGTAGAGACTTATTTTCATTGTGTAAGACAGTGTTGACATATGTGTTCGTGTTCTAACACTTGTGACCTTTGTATGTGCTTGCAAGAATGGTGCCATGGAAAGTTTCTCTAACATGCTGTTCCTTCACATCTCAATAATTATCTTATGTGCATGTTATTGTATTTTAACATGTACATGATGGCTTGTATGTGCTTTTAACTTGTCGTTGCTGTCCTTGTTTGTAACATGTTATGTGTGCTTTGCTGCCCTGTGTATGTTTTTGTAATTAACTTGTCTGGTACTAATGTTTTTATATGTTGTATGTCTGTCAGTATTTATTTTATTTATTCATCATCCTTTTACACCCGAGGCCTTTTGTGATGACATGTTTGCAAATAAGAATGCTCTGTAAAATGACCTGCCTCGTTGAATAAAGGTTAAATCATTCTGAAGTTCTGTTTATGTTTTTGTTTATATATCAGAGTGGTTGGGGAAAAGGACAAATATACCATGACAAAAACATTGAAGCAGATTACTTCTTGTGTACAAAAAAGAAATCGACAATACAAATTTAGAAAGAAAGTGTTAAATGTATAGTTGTTTATCCTGCTATCTTTCTCACTAAAGTAAAGAGATAAAAAATACTCAAAACTTACATGGTTCTCATGCATTTCTATAACAAGAATCTCTGCTTCCAGGTGGTGCGGGAGGACAAAAAGAAAGTAATTTCATTCGCCAGCGAGCTCAAGAAGCTGACCAGCCGCAGCCGCAGCATGACAGCTGGCGGCGGCGGCGGTGGCATGGATGGTCCTGCCCAGAGTAAGGATGATAGAGCTGCATGCTGTGTGGCTCTGACAGAGCTCCAGGAGTGAGGCTCACACTCTGCCTGCTGTCTGTGCATGGAAAGGCAACAGAGGTACCGTACCGTATGTTGTCTCTAACATCACCGTTAGAAAAGGAGCACTCTGTTAAACTTAACAATTGAAAGACATAAAATAGTACATTGCGTGTTGCTTTTCTCAATACTAATTGGGCGAGGAGGTTATGAATAGAATTGATTCAGATTGTGATGTTATTTACCATGAAAGTACAATGGAAAAAACTAGAATTGTGTAGAATTAAATTACCTAAAAATCAAGCTATGAGTCATGGGCAGGAGGTGAGAAATAGTCCTGGCCAGAGTAGCAGCATGTAACAAGGTCGGCAGTTATACTTATTTTTCATAAAAGTAGGAAAATACCCTCCTTTTAGCACCTCATGGAAAAGGACTTTGAAGTAAATTAATCACAATTATAGACTACGCTACAAAGAAGGGTAATTTTAGGCTGAATGGCTGTTGGTAGCATTTGTCAGCTACGGCATAAAATAGGTCAGGCACTCAGTACTTTGATATGTGACTTTCAATTTCAAGCAACAGGAGACATATAACAGAGCTCCAAAGAGGCAAACTCATCCGTCACAAAACGACAAGTGAATCTGGGGAAATTCAAGACAACAAATGCTAAAAACAGCTAGAATGCAACCCAGTATGACCCGTGTTTGTAGCAGCGTACATCAGAGTTTGAGTTGTTTATATTAGTCTGTCCACCCCCGTATATCCTAACATTATATTTCCATCAACATTTCAGCTGTTGTATAACACACATTATACAACAGTCTAACTTTGCAGTGTGGAAACAGTTCATGGTTGTTAGTTATGAAGTGGTGTGTTGTGTCTTTGCATCAATCTAGTACCTCTGGTTTACTTTATATTCCGTTTACATTAGAAATTTAAATTAAAAGATATCTAAAATAGAAAAAATGAAAATAAATGCTATCTCTTCCACAGGGTATCTGTCTGCAGCCGCAGGTCTGAAGGTGTGGGTGGCAGAGGGCAGGGTGGGGGCAGGAAGGCTCCTACAGGCCTCCTCTTCCTACTCCTCCTCCTCCTCCTCCTCTTGGGGGCACCTCCGACCGGACCACCTCCCCACCTTCTCTCTCACCCGGCCAGCCTGGATGCTTCACCTCCTTAGGAACTGGAAGACCCACAAATGAAATCCAGAGAGGGGGATTTTGCGTCGACTACTTCTAAACTCGGAGGATTCCCCTTTCCAAGAGAGGCGAGGCGTTTCAAGCGAGGGTCCTACGCATTGTGGACTTCTGGGATACGCTCCTCTCCAAGTCTTGAAGGAGCGTGATCCTGTCCTTGTGTTAGTTGAGAAGGTGGTGGACAGGCCCGAGCCTCATTCATGGGTTAGGTGATGAGTGTTCAGCCCTTCGCTCGGTTGAATGATGGACGGGAGTTTTCGGATTTACTGACCCGGCCTCACTTTTAGAGCAGTGACGGTCATGTGGGCAGGTAGCTCCGGCTCCTTTTGGTTTATTGGTTGTAGTCTGGCTCCATAGAGAGTCCAGATTACCAGGGGCAGCTGATTTTGTTGAAGCCATTTGGGATGTGATGAGGGACTCAAAAGCAGAGAAGTAATTATCCCATAACCAAGAAAACATACAACTAAACCACATCCTTGAGTCACACTGTGTCAGTTTTTTATCTCCCAAAAATGCATCAAAAGATAGATGGGACGGCTGCAATATGACCTCTGGATTGGTTTAGTGAACCTCAAACTATTTTGAATTGAATATGCCTTTTGTTTTTCAAGGACAAATCAAAAATGGCTGCACAAAAGATTAGATGGCCTGCATCCTTGTGTAGGCTACAGTTTGATATTACAAGAGTGTAGCATATATTTGATTGAAAGCAGCCATTCAATGCAAACTACTCCCCTTTTCTGGTGTCACACAGAGAAAGCACACAGCAGATGGAGGGAGATCTGCTAGCAAAAATGGAAGGAGAGATGTAGGAGAGTACGAGGATTGATGGGGTGAAACAGTATTCTTCTCTTTCTCAGGTATGGGCTCTTTTGGCTGAGGGCATTGTGAAGGAGGCTGACAAGCTGGCTTGTTTGGTTCTTACTGTTCCAGTTTCACAGTACTGTAAGGGCACATTTTGGGCAGTGCAGATGGGCAACACTCCCAGGAAGAGTCAACAAAGTGAGACATGTTCTGTAATGGAAGCATCAGTGCTTAAGGCTACTTCTTGGACACTATTGTCTCTGCCCTAAAAGTGACAATACATTAACAGCATTTTAAGTCGCACGGGGGCAACCGTGGCACAACTTTATATCACAGTTGTTGGTAAAGTTGCCCTTCTACTGTTGCCTTAAAATGTTGCAACACTGCCATTAAATTTAGGTAATTTTGTAGCTGTATCTGTGAGGATGTTCTGTAGCTCGTTTCAGTAAGGATTTTAGTTCTGTCATCATTGTCCACAAATAATTATGAGGTGTACTGGCATCTTACTTAGCCAGAAAAAAAATACATGAAAAATAATCCAAATATTACACATTACAAGCTTTAGTTAATAAATAGGCCTTCAGTGATTGAATGCTAACAGTGACAACAAGCCATTTTACCTAAACTGACAAAAACTTTCCTCTCAATGTAACAAGGACCAGATGAAGATAAATGACTAAACCTTAACATGTTAAAGTATTTCCTCTTTTTCTTTTTGAATGGAACCGTGATGATTTTAGCACTAAGATCCTTCAGAGAAACACAGCCTGATCTTCTTCAAACGGCATTTTGCACATTTTTCCCCTTTTCTTGTTATCTTTAGTGTTTTTGTGTTAATGTCTGTTTAATGACAGAGAGACTTGATTGCCACGAGATGGTCAAAAATTGTTTTTTTTAT
Source organism: Thunnus maccoyii (assembly GCF_910596095.1). Taxonomy (NCBI): domain Eukaryota; kingdom Metazoa; phylum Chordata; class Actinopteri; order Scombriformes; family Scombridae; genus Thunnus; species Thunnus maccoyii. Next base: position 14,447,666 of record NC_056552.1, read on the forward strand.
TATGATCATCATATTTATTACTTTACATTTCAGCCTAGTTGTGAATTTAGATTTGAGGAAAGCACATAAAAACATTGTTCGGATGGGGTTTTAACTGTTTGTTAAAGTTTAATGGAAATTTACTCCGAGCCCAAACTTGAAATTCCACAAATTATTCGTAACAGCATGAATTGTGAATGAATGAATGAATTTCAGTTTATTGGCATAGACTTTCTGTCCTTGATTTTGAATACAGTATCTGTATAGATTTAGTAGTAATGATTGTCATTGATAATCATTATAGACTTTAGGCTTTTCTTTATTTCAACTTGTCATTTCAATTTTCTTTCAGAATGTACTTTAACTTGATATAATTTGGGGCCACTTTCCCCTCTTTTTTTGTTTTGATGTGTACTATTTCCACATTTTTATAATTTTTTTTTACAGTAATATGTAGATCTCATCCCTATTGAAGTTACACTGAGGAACCCACTATTGATGATCCGTTATTGTTAAACTCAGTTGCTCTCAAGACATGATAAGAAGGCCTCCTGACACATAAACAGAGCACACAGTTTCCTGTGACAACATAACATTACAGCTACAAAATGAAAATATTTTTGTTTTTCCCTGATCAAATCAGGTTTGTGTTCTGAAGCTACTCCTGCTACAACAATGCTAATCAAAATTGCAACACATAAGTTGGAATTGGCAGACTGAAATAGGGCGTTTCCAACTGTGCTAGTGCCAAGTAATGTTTGAGTTTTAGTGCAATAGTTAAATTCTGTCACTTCAACCCTTTTTTATGTGTTCTACCTACTCTACTTTTAATCCCTGTCCTTGAATTGTTAAAATTTGTCAAAATTAATATCATTCATGCACAATTATTATCTTTTGCCAGGATGACACTTAAAGCTAATGGACATTACAGTAAGATGGATCAGGCTGTGATCCCAGAAAACACAACTCTGTGTAAATGTGTAATTAGGTTGATAGTCACTGCAATCCTTTTATCTATTCAGGCTTCTGTTTTTATAAATGAAACCTAGAGAATTATGTAATTATGCAAAACAAAAATATAACAATCCATAAACAGGTGACTAGTTCTAACTACCACCCTGGATATCCACTAAGATAACAGCGTGAAATCCACTCTGACTCTAGACAGGAAGGGACATTTTCTGTGAAATTGTAAATCTATCAGTAAGTGAATCTTCCTTCAGGCGGAGCTGTTTTCCTTTTTTTTCCTTCTTTCTAACCTGTAGACCTCATTTCTGAATGTAACATTTCTTAACATGTTGAACCTGAGACAAATGTGTGTTTGGATGTTATTTATTTTAATGTGAAGCCCTGGTTGGCATTTAACTGTTTATGTATTATTTCCTGTAAGTAGTTTTAATTGTTTTTTTTATTTATTTCAATATGTGAGAGGATGAACTCTACTGCCCTAACTTTACTCAAACTTATTTAGTAAATAAATATTTTACTTTATGTGTAAAATATTCAGTATAGTATTCATATTTCTGGCATGTTATCCTGCAGTACAGAGCAGCGTCTTTTAATGCCTTTTGTGAGTTTTCATGAATGTGGACAAAAAGCTGACAATTTAACATTTTTAAAAAAGATTTTGGTGTATTCATTATATCCACTGAATATGACATATGTGTTTGCTGACTGTGGGCTATGTTTAGTCTTTAGCTCTGTCATTTCCATAAAATGTGCATTATACCCTTTAAAATTCACTACCCATGTTAAGATGTGACTGTCAAGCGAACAGTTCTCTATTTATTTGAATTTTTAAATGGATGAAAATTTGTGAATTTGTCATATAGCAGAATCACAATAAAAATACAAATACTTAACTCTGTTGCATATCTGAGAGTTTATGTATAACTGCATGATTTGAGGTTTTTTTTGTTGTTGTTTAGGATGAAGTACATACGATAAATCAGCTTTGTTTTTGAGTTAAATGTCCCTTTCAACAGTTTTAGCCACTAATCAAATCTTTTTTGCCTGCGTTGTAGATTAATGAGCCAAGTTCAGACTGCCTTCTACACCACTGAAGCACAGTGGACTCAGGAATCGGTGACATAATCAGCTCATTTAGTTGAATCAATAACAGCAGCTCAGATGTGCCCTTCCTTCCAGAAACTGTTTAAAATATTACTGTCCGGTACAGTTCGCTAATTCTGGGTAATAAGGAGCACTGAGTTTCAAATATCAGCCCCGGGGTGGCACCCTCTGTTGAGTTCTTCAATGTAAAATTATGCAGTCATCAAATTAAATGAGAGTTTTAAAACCTGGTAATTCTGCAGTTTAATGGTCCAACTTCTTTCAGACTTCTAATAAAACAATTCATTGTCATGCAGTTCACAATTAAAAAGCTCTCCCACCTTTATGTCGATGAACTTTGATGAGGGTGAAGGATCCATGTGCTCCATTAAGTGGATCTCCTGGGATCTGGTGTAATTAGGGAATTAAAAATAATCTCTTGCAAACAGTCTCTGTTGGACCCTCAACCTCAATGAAAAACAAAATGAAAACATCTTTTAAAACCAAAGAATATATGGAAAACTTTTTAAAATCTCCAGCCTTTCGATTTAAAGCTTTAATCTGCTTCCTCCCTTTCATCTGCATTTCTCTTTCATGACTGATGTGCATTTAATGTGACAGTAAATGC